>NW_022988097.1:4513048-5113048 GCF_902827165.1 Trematomus bernacchii | reverse complement strand
GCCGTTAGCTGTTAGCACTCAGAGCTCACAGCTCCTCATATATGTTCAGAAACTAGACAAAAGTTAAACAAGTACAAACCACAGACTGCCTGTGTCATGGTGAATACAGTCGCTGCTTTATTTATGTCTGTATAGGCCATTGTTGTGAGTGTGGACGGTCGGAGCATATACTGCGTTAGCTTAGCCAATCTCCATCTAGAAAAACACGCATTTTAAAAGGTTTTTCGCCTGCCGTCTGTCTGCAGACTTGACAAAGCATTAATTCATGGTTTTTACTAACCGGTATCAGTATGTTGTTACTTCGGCATCATTTTGAAACGTGTATTACAATTAAATCACGGTCAAATATGTCCATCTTGTTGTAGTTGTAGCCCCCTTGCCAGCGATTCTCTCTCTAGTTTAGCATACTCAGCCCGACTCAGCCTCGTTGTCTCTGGCCCTAGACCCACGATTTTATGAGGCCAGAAAAACTGTGAATTAGGACCCGCCGGCCGGTACTAGGCCAAGTGGAAACGCAACCAAAGACGGGCCGCTGACGTCACAGCCCTCTTAAACCGTGCTCCGCGCTGTAGTGGAAACGCGCCATAAGAAGCAGTTTCTTGGCGCGCTATGCATGGGGCCCCCGTGAGGGGGTTTCCCGACATGTCGTTGCAGTAAATTAAAGGGTGTTTCATGTTGTCGTTGCTGTGGACCTTCTTATCTACCTTCTTTGGGGGCCCCCTTCTGGTCCAAGCACTTGCCTGCCTTGCAAACGGCGCCCCTGTATACACACACACATTCAATACATACATAAATACAGTATGGTGGCTTCAACTAGTGGGAGAAATGGCACTGTTTGTCTGTAGCCAATGCCTTGAACCTCAGCAAAAAAGGCATCAGAAGCATTAGAAAGTCAAGGTAAACTTGCGGTTGACTTGCGGTCTGCAATGCGTGTCACGCTTGCGCACACAAGTAAATATATATGCACGTTCATTCTCAGAACGCGTCAGACACAAGAAAATATACATTAATTTACATCAGAACGTTTTTATTTTTTTATTTTGTATACTTTTTTAAATTTTTTTATAATGGGACACAGGGTTCGGTCCGGAGTTTGAGAAGCCCTGCTCTAACCCATCCACTCACTGCACACTGCCTCCGAGTAATTTGGAGCCAAGGGCAGTCACAGCTGAGTTCTCATTGTGATACATTGAAATACAAAATGGGTGCATCAAGAGTCTGGTTATATTTATGGGTTTCAGGCCAAGGGACCCAAAGCATAGGTAGAATTTATGAAGCTGCATAAATTGTGACTTTTTGGGCAATGCATTATTAATCCGGTAAAATTATTATGATCCCCTGGAAAGAAGATCCATGAAGACACTTCCTTTTGATTCATGGCGCTTCTTTTAAAAAACATTGTCTCTGATATCACAAAAAATCCCATATACATCA
The DNA here is from genome assembly GCF_902827165.1 of Trematomus bernacchii. NCBI lineage: Eukaryota > Metazoa > Chordata > Actinopteri > Perciformes > Nototheniidae > Trematomus > Trematomus bernacchii. The sequence goes on along the minus strand of NW_022988097.1, from coordinate 5,111,614 downwards.
AATTGGTAGTGCTATATTTTAACATCACAGCTATGACATATTTTGGAGGAACTAAAAGGTTGAAGATAACATAACCAGTTACTATCAGGTTTTTCTTACTGATTTAAATCTTTACGTCCTAAGAAATAAAAGTTTTATTTGAGTCTTTGTGTTATTTTAACTGTGGTCACGTATAATGTTTTCTATAAATGTGTTCCACCTTGGATGGTTTTCTAATATCTAACACAGGGTTTGTCATTCGGCTCGCCAAGCTTTAATTGGTGGCTCGCATGGCAGTAGGCTAAATAAAGCAACAAGTCCTCCAACTCATACGACCAAATAGGTCGATTGTTCACCAGCTTATTACGACCTATAATCACGTTTTAAAGTTATCGACCTCTAGTGCTCCCGTGGCTGCAAACGCTCTGGTGGGTCGTGTATTCACAAATAACCCAATCACAGAGCTTGAGGACTAATCACGGGGCTTGTCAAGCAAAGCGGATGGTGTAGTCCCAAACGATAGCTGAGGATTATGGGTAGTGTAGTGTCTTCGGCCATCCTAAACTCTGAAAAAACTATTGAGGGTTGACGCCAACTTTACATGGACGCTGCCGTCAATAGAAATGAATAGGGGGAAAGACGCAGTATATACACGTTCTCCTGGCGAGACCTCAAATAATCTTCGTAATATCTATCAAACCATAGATCCGACACATCCACTGGACGTGGATTCTAAAAGTACAATATACACTTCTCGCTAGAAATCAAATCAAAAAGCATTTTAATGGCCAAACTATTCTACAATTTAGGATTCTCCAGAGAGGGTTATTTGTGAATATACGACCCTCCAGAGCGTTTGCAATCAATGGGAGCATCAGCCCATATGACGCAAATTGTTGTTTCTTACACGACCACTAGAGGTGCTAAACTTTAAAACGTGACTATAGGTTGTAATAAGCTGCTGAACAATCGACCTATTCGGTCGTTTTTTGGAGGAGGACATGCTGAAATAAAGGGGTGATAGATATGATTAGTGCATTCTTCTGGAGTTTGGTGTCTGAAGAAGGTTTTCCCACTTTGAAGCCACTTGTGCAAAAAGTGATGTCCTTCTTTGTGTGCACATACACTTGTGAGTCAACATTCTCAACCATGAACTATATAAAGAGAAAACAAAGAAATCGCCTTACCAATGAACATCTTGAACACCTCACAAGGATTGCAACAACAAACTACAAATATGACATGAAGAAAGTCAAGGAGATGCATGCATGCTTCCGCTCATCCCAGTATTAAGGTAATCCTCATTTTAATTAATGTATTAATAATAATAATAATGCATTTATTTTTTATAGCGCTTTTCCCAGTGCTCAAAGACACTTTACATTACAGTATTGGTTGGCTGCATTGCATATTGTATGTTCTGGGTGGGATGACAGATGAATAAGCAGACACGCTTATTATAACTGTATGCAGCTTTTCATACTTTGCGGTATAAGTGGCTCTCCTATTGACTTTGTCCTATCAATGCGGTTTGCATGTACAAAATAGTGAAGACCACTGATCCAACAGGTTGTTGTTCTATTATTATGTAATTTATCTCAATTTTTACCATGCTCTTTTCAACTTTTGCTTTCCTTGCAAATGAATTGCCTAAAACTGAGACTATGATTTTGTTGTTTTGAGTTTGGTACACATTCTTGCTTGTGTCACGGATAGTGGAGCATGGTGACAGACAAGAAAAGATAACAGAATATATATTTTTGTAAAGGCTTGGTCCCAGGTAAGGTAAGGCAAAAATAAAACAGACTGATGTACGACGACAACAGCATACAAGGATCCAACAAGACTGACAGAAAACAAGGACTTAAATACAGGCTGAAACTAATGAGGGGATACAGAGCAGGTGTGCAGGAGGTCAGGTGACTGCCGGGCTGATGGGGAACAGGTGATCCAGTAAGGCCAGGACCATAGGCCAGGACAGACAAACACAGGAAGTAAAAAAAGATGGAATACAGATGGAAAACCTTTCAAAATAAAACCAGAAACATAAAACCAAGATCTTGACGGCTCGATATTCTTCTTTTGTTATCTTATTTTTTTACTTATACTTAAACATATATATTTGATATGTTTAAAAAAAAAAAAGGTATCTAAATCATAATTTAGTAAACAGTATCTACTATCTCAATTGTAAAGTGAGTTGTTTGATGTTGTTTATTGGTCTGAAAAACATCAGTCATGTTGAGAATGATTTGACACAAAGAGTTACATTTATCTCCAGTGATTTTATACTTTAGAAAAGGACACCCTGTGATTATTTGTGTTACATCAGTAAAGATCCAGTACCTGATAGTGAGAGAATTGAAAAAAGGAAAAAGATGAAGCAGCAAAGGCTGAGAAATCCAGACTAAGTATGAATCAAGCTCCAAAAACGGTGGATCCATATTCCATAATGCAATTCGATAGCACCCTTCCTGTCTTCTAAATGTCCACAACTCCATACAGTACTGTTAGAAATCTAACATCACAGGCTTCCTCTAGATCCACAATGAGCGTTGTTCGACTGTTGCTGAGTCACACCCTTCATGACATAACTGATTGGGTAAAATAGTTGAAATTCCCCTTTTGCAAAAACTGTTTTCTTGGATCCTCTTGAAGCTGTACCACAATCCACATTTTAATTCATTCCAGCTGTAAACTGCTCCTCCATTTCATTTGTGCATTGCTGGATAATAGTGTCCATCAACAGCACACTCGAACACAAGTGAATTCCGTATGCAACTGTTATCTTCGAGTATGCTTAATTTCAGCACTTTCTGAGTGGGACTGCTCTGCATACTGAAAACCGGTTGCAATTAGTATGTATTATAGAAATGGGACGCAGCACATTTCAAGGAGCTTTTTACTCAGCATTTCAGCACCATGGACAGAGCCATCACAGTAAAGCAGCTCTGCTTCCCTGAAGGGTTCATGTTCCACTAGCCTCCGCAGAGAGCACCAAACAGGGTAGCACCAAACAGCGCCCATGGAGAAGGTTGGAATTAAAGGGGCCCTATTATGCTCATTTTCAGGTTCATATTTGTATTTCGTTCCTCTACTGTGACATGTCTCCATGCTTTAAAGGTGGGGTAGGTAAGTTTGAGAAACCGGCTCGAGATCGCTAGAATTTGAAAATACACAACCGGAGAAAATCTGCCACTTCCTTATAGAGCCCCTCCTCCAACACACACGAACGCGCACATGACCAATGAGGGCACGAGATAAGTTTGTGCACAGATGGAAGGCTGACAGGCAGGTAGGCCATCCAGTTATTTGATTGGTCGTGCTTTTTACAGTATTACGGCTTCCACAGATGACATTTTTTTATGGATTTTTTGTCAAAGCACTTAAGATATTCATTGCTATCGGGATGTTAAGAGCATTCCATGGAATATAACAAAAAGTGTATCTCGAGCCGGTTTCTCAAACTTACCTACCCTACCCTTAATGTTCAAAAAGCTCTTTATTTTTCTCATACTGCCTGTGCTGCAGCACCTCTTTTCACCCTCTGTCTGAAACCAGAGCCCAGTCTGCTCTGATTGGTTAGCTGGCCGGCTCTGTTGTGATTGGTCAACAGCAAAGAGATGTTGCAGCTCTAGCCAATAGAAGTGCAAGTGTTACTTAATGATGTCAATATGTTACAGAAGAAAAGGCATCCAATTTAGTTGTATTCAGGCAGGTAGTACAGTGTGTGGGAGAGAATTTTGGGATTTTAGCATTTGCCGACCATTTACTTGAACAGAAACCATTTAACTATAGTTCAGAAAAGGGAAAACCCCAAAAGCATAATAGGGCCCCTTTAAGTAAAAAGCTTAAGGTCACTTTAGCAAGGAACAAGTTTGCTGTCCTCGGATGTGAGCTTATGCACTTTGCTTGAAGGATCCTTCCTTTACAGTATGCAATGATTATAAGATGATGAAACCAGAAAAAAAGAAAAGCAGTATTCATTGAAAAATCAACACTATTAGCAGAACATGCTTGATATGTGTCTCCAGGAAGCCCCAAGGACAGCGCCCCTCTGACCATTAAAACCATTCTTATTTCTTGGTCTTCTATGTAATTACCCGTGTCCCTGAAGGGTTGCCTACTTGGCAACACCCTTCCGCTTTTCTCTTCCCTTCATGCGAAGGCAAAGAGTCAAACACATGCACAAATAAAGACTCCCTTTTAATAACAGCTGGGATAGTGCCAGCCTGTGTTTGTGTTGCTGCTGATAATGTGCCACAAGTATACTTGTCGCCCTCCGACACCACCCGCTTTCCTCCTCCGAGGGGAAATTGCTGTGCCAGCATATGCACAATGCTACCAATGGGCACCGGTACAACACACACATGTAGAGTTGCAGCCTCACACACATGCATGTATATCAACACCCTGTGGAGGCTAACATATGAATGTAGACACACAATGCAGGCACACATGAGCACCTGTTGAGAAACAGCAAAACAAGAGAGAAGAGTAAATACAGAGTACAGCTGGAATGAATTTACCAGATGGACGTGGTGGATCTTTTGCTTGCACATGCCCGCTTAATTTCCCGTTCAAATTTCGCATTCATGTCTAATTAGGAATAGCTCTTTCTCTTTGGTCATTATCAGTGTTTGACCTTTCGCTTTGGCTGTTTGAGGAGCGGAGCAGCAGTCGATGGGTGGCCCGTGATAATAGCCCGTCATTTAGCTCAACACATGCTGATCAAATAAGATAGGCCCATGCTTATGGAAGCCTGTTGTTCACCAAAAGGCTCAGTCAATACGGGGACGCCTAAACATAAAGATACCAATGGACAACAATAGTTTCCACAAAGCAGAACAAGAGCGAGGAGACATAACAAGATCAAACAGTCCCTGTGCTTATTGGGACTTTTTTCCTCTTTCAAATTTGTACTCCCTTATGCAAAGTCTCATTGGCATGAATTAATAATAGCACATCAAACACATGCAAATTTGTTGTACTGTGTCCTCTTCTGCTCTGACAAATGCTAAGGTATGTAGGCAGACCCCATCCAAATCTGTTGCTGTGATTAATTCTCCCAAGAGCCGGATGCCTGCACCAAAACTCTCCTCTTGTGGCCTTTTGCACCCTTAAGTTTTATAGAAACAGTATTTACATAATGCATATTGATCCCTGGGACACTGCAAAACAAGCTACGTGTTCCTGCATTGAAATACAAGAAGATTATTTAAGCAAATCTTAATTTAGCATTTAAAAAACACTGCACACAAATATACGTGAAAACAGAAGAGAGAGATGCACGACACGCACTCCAATGTTGGCAGCAAAGTCGGTTCGGTATGTCTTTCATAAGCTGTATCTGTGTGTGGGCTGCTGTGGCATGCATAAAATATTATTTTCTCAACAACTCGAGGTAGTGGGGGAGTTAGTTCAGGAAGGGGAGGGAGAGAAGGCCATTGGATGTACAATATTCTGGGCAGCTGACAGCTGCGTGCGTGTACGTCTGTGTGGGAGTCTTGGAAATGGGGAGTGGGAGTCGCTGGCGTTTGAAATGCAATGAGGTGCGTTTGAAAGGAGCTCCTGTCACAGGTAAGCAGGGGAGAAAAAGGAAGAAGTGTACGGTGATAAAAGGAGAAGAGGAGAAGTGCCCATGCTTTAGGGTGGCATTCGGTATCTGAGGGGCTTTTTGCACGGGCTGAGGGGAGCACTCAACACACTTAAATACAAAAGCCCCCTGGAACATACACCCACACTTTGATCCTTATGGAAACACTCCTCAGATTTTAGGGGTCCAAAGTAAAAAGCTTTTTTTTTTGGGACCAAAGGGTGTGTTGGAGCTTTGTTTAAGCCCCACAACAAAGACTTGGTTCTATTGTTCAAGGTGATCGACAGATGCTCTTGATGTTCCCTTCACTTTCATGCATACTGTAAGGATAAAGATATGCCTTATAAATCAATAATTCCTGCGTCACGTGCCTGTCTTTGCTGCAGTGGTGTCCTCCGCCCCGTATCACTGTGTGTCCTCTCTCCACCCGCCTTTCACCTGCTATTGAATGTCAAAGCAGCGCTGGTTAAAAATATTGCTTTCTTTCAAATCCCCCTCAGTTTATACATGTGGTTTTAATGTAGAATTTATTAATGTCATGCCCTTTCAGGGATGTGACTAATTATGAGAGAAAGGCTTGAAGGAGAATGCGTCGCGGAGGTGAGGTTATATAGCTGTTTCATCTGTCAACACTTTGAAACTGGTGCACATTGCTCACACATCGGGGCTCTTACCGTCTGTGATTAATCAATAGATACCTCTCCATGCTCGCCTCTGTTCTCCCCTTTCCCTTTTTCGGATGGGAAATTGATGACAGGCCTAGAAAGAGGACAGCCTTTGAAACTGCTGTCAAAATGTGTGTGTTTTTCAGGACAGATTATACCGCCCTTTTTCCCAACTTCCAAAACACCCATCCAAAAAGTGCTAAAGGACCATTTGAAACTTAAAGAAAGTAATAATTGTGGGTAGAAATACTGGATCCCTGCCCATAGGTTGAAGGCTTTGCAGGTGTAATTTGGTTGTGAAATGCTCGGAGGAAAATGTAAAATGAAATCTGAGAATTTATGGTCGTGGAGCGTATGCATCGGGAAAGGTCATAGCTCTGTCATTTCAAAGAAGATTTCAATAAATGGTCGGCTGTGTGTCCTGTGAGGCACTCAAACTGTACGGCTGGGCGGGTGGAGCTGGAGCGCTGGTGGAGAACAGAGGAGAGAGAGAGAGTGACGGAGCACGTCCCTAACACCCTCCCTGAGAAAGAATACCCTAGTTAACTCTTAACACCTCTGGAGATCAGGATTCCACCTCGAGGCCAGAATAATACAGGTTCAGCCGGTGAGCATTGTTGACAGCATTGATCCAAGATCCCTCATTACTGAAAAGGAGAAACCCCCTGCAGCAACACCACCCCGGAGAGAGATGGAGCTACAGGCAGGGGGATTGGGTGGACACGGGGTGAAGCAATGAGTTGAAAACAAAAGAGGAACAGGAGAAGATATCAGAAGAACACAAGGGTAGGAAGAGGCAAGGGAACGAGGAGGAGACAAAGAGGATGATAGCAGGAAAATCAGTAAGGAGAATTGCAGAAATTAGAGGGTAATTGTTAGTTTCTACTTACAGCATGCAACATTCACCTTGTGTACTATAGTGGAAGGATTGATCACCGGCCAATCGATCACAGCCTACGAGGAACAGAGAATTCTGAGGAGAAGAACTGTGTTGGCTTTGCAGTATGCATGTACGAGACTAAATAATGCTCAGTGGAAGAGCCTCCAGCTGTGAAGTGAAGTAGTGCAGGGATTCTCAAAGCCGATATTACTGCTAGGGCTTGAAGGAGCATTAAGGTAAGGATGCATTACAGATCTATCTCTTTTCTCTCGCCAATTGCCGTGTAATATATATCGCGGTAATTCAGGTTTTAAGAGGAGACACTACAGGTTATTAGGGTACAAATTTAGATTACTTTCATTATTACAAGTTTTCTGATTTGATTATATGTTTAAATAGGGAAATATTATCTTAATAAATAAGTTCCATAATTTTTTCTTTGACATATTATGGTCAAGTGTTTTCACAGAGGCGATGTATGGTTCCATACAACTGAAAATACTCATAAAAGCCATAAACAAATACATATTTTTGATCTATAATAAGGTGATGACTTATATATATACCTCTGTAAAAACCTTCAGAATATAGATGGGAATAAAAATGAAAAGTAAGTGCTACTGAAGTAGAGAATAATGGCTATGGGTATGCAGAATAAAATACAATTCTTATTTTTTTGTAAAACAGTCCTTAGATTAATGTATTGCAAAATCAATACCTTTTACAGGGCAGTAGAAATAATTGGGGTAAAAAATGTACGTATAAATATAACCATGAAACTTCCCAAGTTGATTACTAACATAAAAGGGACCCTATTGTGCTTTTTGGGGTTTGCCCTTTCCTGTAGTGTATTATATAGGTTTCTGTGCATGTAAATGGTCTGCAAAGGCAAAAATCCCAAAGTTCCCTCCAGAGGGAGTTTCCCTCCAACACTCCCCCCCCCCCCTACCTGAAACACCTCCATAAGACTCCTTTGTTTAACGCTCTAACATGTATCACTATGTCACATTTACACTGCTATTAGCGTTCCAACAGGTTGAACAGGCTAAAGGGCGGGATATATCTACAATCACAACAGAGCCGGCCAGCCAACCAATCAGAGCAGACTGGGCTCTGGTTTCAGACAGAGGGTGAAAAGAGGTGCTGCAGAGAAAGATAAAGACCTTTTTGAACATTAGAGTGTGTAAACATTTCACATGAGAGGCACACAATACACTTATGATACTGAAAAGGAGCATTGTAGCGCCCCTTTAAGACTTTACTATATTTCTTTTTTATGTTTAAATGTGCAAATGAGGCATTATGTAATGCTAACTTTTGGTGAATTTAGGAGAACTCAACAATCCCAAATAGACAATGTTATTTAAATAAGCACCTAAATGTGTATTTTTGTGTTTTCTTCCCACTACAGTCTTGTATGCATGTCATGGAAGCTAAATACACTCAAAATTGACCAGTGCATGAAGAAAACAATGTTTTGGCCTGGGGTGTTTCGCCCTAACACATGTGTCACAACACTTAATAGGCGTGAGTTGCTTCTAATCATGTGGAAAAGAAGGGCTACGGACAGCTTCCCATCCAAGTTATTCTCACCAGACTCCATCTTAGCATTCACAACGGCAACAGTAGCTTTCTTTCTTTTCTTTTCACTCTCACAACGCATTTATGGAGTACCAGCTCTAAATCCACCTCTGCGCTCCCCTTCCCTCCCTATACGCTCAGCTGTGCTTCCACACCGTCCAAATAGGGCAGGAATAATTGGATCAGCAAACATGGTCTTATGGAGATGGGGCTCTCCTATTTGTTTACACTGAGATTTACTTTTCTTTTTGCCAGATGAGATACTATTTAATTAGGTTATATCATTTGAATGCAATTTACATTATAATCTGATGACATAATGCAACTGACATTATGTCTGAAATGCACTCTAATAGAGCATCTGTGGCTCTAATGATGCTTATTATCCTATAAAATGTAGACTGGGTCTACTTCCATCCATGTATTATATCCATGTTACATACAACTCTTCTCCAAAGTCCCTGCAAAATGTTACTTTCATTTCCTATTGTCTTTTTTTTCTAGAATAGTAAGTGACGTTTGTGTCTCTCTTGAAGCAAGGCCATCCCTATTCCCTTCTCAATATCTATTATCTCCCCTCTATAGACGATAATAATAAAAAAAGAATCACAGTAAAGACAGTGACATTTCAAATCCCTTCATTGAGCCAGTTGTCAAGGAGATGTCTCAGCGAGATGTGTCAAGCGCCAGAAGAGGAACTGCTCTTTTACAAGAGCGTTTACCCAGCCGCCGCTGGAGGTGTAATGTGCCTGCCATTAGGACTCTGCAGGCAAACACGAGCCTCAGAAACACACAGCGCTCCGACGCCAGGCCATGCTCTCAGGAACCGTGGAGGTCCTCTGGTCTCCTGATCAAAATCCTTTAAAATCTGAAGCCATTGTTCCACTAGGCAGCCTCTCGCTGCGGCCTGGCAGCCTCATATCGACAACTCATGACCAGATGACAAACTCACTGGGGATCGCCACGTCACAGGAACTCTGTTATCAAACAGAAGTGGACTTAAAGCTATTTTCTCTCTCTAAAGCTCCCTTGGATCATTTCACTCTCTGCCCGCCACTGCTGTGAACCTGCAGCCTCCATTTAGAGAGAACCAGTGATGAAACTGATGGAAAGTGCCAAAACCTATTGTTGATAAAAAGATGCACACTGCTGTGTTGTGGTGGGGATACAGCGAGACAGGCAGGAAGGCACATAGACTGAAGCAGCTGTCAAAATGGTTGTTTGTAGCCCCACGCGTACCGTGCTTTGGGGAAACAATAAACTGCATCATTAGAACCCCTGTCATTCACAAGTTGTTTGTACCAGCCACACACTGTGAATACTTACACCAATGCATCGCACATAGAGAGCACAGGTCAGAATCATTAAGAGCGTCATTTAGAAAATAAGATATTATGGGAAGATGTGCAGGTGTTATCATAAACCAGGCCCACTGCAGCAATAAATTAGAGATTCTATCTTCTAAGTCAAGCAGTAAAGACCATTTCCTGCTTTGCTTTTTATCCCCTGAGTCAAAGGCGTAGAATTAGTAAGAGACCAAGCGACTTCTGAATTGTCCCTAGCAATAATTTTGATCACAAATGTAAAAAATGATGTCATCAGTGAAACTTTGTGATACACTAATGGCTGACAGATACTGATGTCTCATGACTTTGTAAAAAAGACAATAATATTTATTTGTTTCTAAAATACTACAATATCGCAGGAAACCCAGATATGTTTTTTGAACATGCAGACATTTTTGTAAATGTGCAAAAATCCCAGTGGGCGATTAAAGTCCAGGTGTTTGTAAATGAATATATCATCACATTGATATGACTCCCTCAAAAAAGAGACAAAAGAGAAGGAAATCATGCATGTGTTTTGATTCATCAGGGATAACACTGAATAAGAACATTTGAGAGCATAACTGCATTATATTCAATTATATTTCACTATATTCTTTTATTTTTTAATTTATTCTATTATTTCAACAATTAGGCAGTTTATACATCCGAGAAACAAACAACATTTAGTAGAAGTGGGAGGGCAGAAAGCATACTGTAGCTACAGAGGTAGCCCTCCCGTTAGTCACCCAGTTGTATTCTGTCACCTGGCACCTGCATTTTGGGAATCCCTTATACATGGCTGGCTATGTGTGGCACAGGGGGGTCAGAGGGTCAGTGGTTTGATCCCCTGCCCCTGCAGTAAACATGTTGAAGTGTCCTTGTTTAAGAAACTTAAAGGTGGGGTAGGTAATTTTGGAGAAACCAGCTCGAGATCGCTAGAATTTGAAAATACACAGCCGGAAAAAATCTGCCACTTCCTTACAGAGCCCCTCCTCCAACACACACGAACGCGCACATGACCAATGAGGGCACGAGATAAGTTTGTGAACAGATGGAAGGCTGACAGGCAGGTAGGCCATCCAGTTATTTTAGCCGGGCCGGCTAAAATGATTGGTCGTACTTTTTACAGTACAGTACTAATTTTTTTTATGGATTTTTTGTCAAAGCTCTTAAGATATTCATTGCTATCGGGATGTTAAGAGCATTCCATGGAATATAACAAAAAGTGTATCTCGAGCCGGTTTCTCAAACTTACCTACCCCACCTTTAACTCCAAATTGTAGTAACTTTGGATAAAAGTGTCAGCTAAAAACATATAGACAAAAAATAATGTAATAAATAAAGACATATTAATGTGGTGTATAAAGAATCCCCTGATTGCAGGAAAGGCAGTTTTTGATGCTTAAAAAGCACGAGTATGCATGGGAAGGACCTAGACACCAGTTTGTAATGCATTTAGCCTACACAATTTGCCTGAACATATATTGGTTTACTCCTTAACAAGCAGCTTCTGTACTCACTTTAATAATATTCAAAATGTTTATGTTGGCCATGTTGGTCATTGGAATGACACATTTTTGATATTTGGAAAAAATCAGCTGAAAGGTTAGCAAAAAAAAACCCTCGGCAGGATATACCAAACCTCCACCATATATCATAATAATAATTATGAGTCAGCATTCCAGCACAGGACAGCAGTGAAGCCATATGGCATCACCTGAATGAGTCTCACTCGTGATCCAGACGACCTCCTGACGGGGAGAGAGAGGCTGTTTGTGTCTGTCCGCCGCTCCGTGCCACACCCCCTTCTCCTCGGTGCGGTGGTATGATCCGGGGGAGCGCTGCTGTTATAGCGGCACCGAGCCTCACCAGCAGCAACAGCATCACCCCGTCAGCCTCCTCCGGGTTCAACTGCGGCTAAACGCACCGCGCCGGGTTCCCTGTCACTGCGCGGCGGAGCAGCATCGCGCACAGCCCCTGCAAGGAGATCCCATCCCTCTCCCGCACGAATCGGTTCGTCGTCCTCCATCGGCATTTGAGAACCGAGCATCATCAGCATCAGCACCGCCGCCTCGAAACCAGACCGGCAGGGAGAGAGAGTGAGAGAGAGAGGTGTCTCATCCACATTTTTTTTCTCTTTGGAGCAGGAGCACCGCGTCTCAATTCAAATTCTACCGGGGGGGATTGCGCAGTCTTCAGCCTTTTTGCAGGCTTCTTATAGCGTGGAATCGGTACTAAAGGAATGGCTCTACGTCGGAAAGGTAAGCAGTTCTGGCCTTTTAGTGGGCTCATTGAGAAGGGGGGGCTGCAATGTTGCTGTGCTAAACTATAGGTTGAGACAGCGTGAGTACACAGGGAATCTTATCAGCTGTTCAGAATGGGCTATGTGGCCCATGTGTGTTGGGGAAAAGAGAGGGGCAGTGTGCGTGTGTGTGGTGCGGTTTTTATGAAAATCAGTGTGCCTGCTTCGGAAGTGCAGACTTCTACCAGCATGTATGTTTGACAGCAGTCTGGATGGTGACAGTTGGAGCCTGTCATGTGTGCAAAGTGTCGTTTTGGTTCAGCGACGCTTACAGCCTTGAGTTGTTTTGCTCCACTTCTGCCTCGTCCACTCCATCTCCATCACTACTAAGGTGTAGCCTAATGATGCCAGCAGGGCCACCAGAGATCCAGGGGGTATAGATCTCTCTGATACCGGGCTAGACATCTCCATAAGTCCAACTTTGGCACGTTTCAGCAAGGTGACATGTTTATTCTTCTCTCAGTGAACTTCTATATACCTTTCTGTGTGATGCAGCAGCTGGTGAAGCCATCCCTTGACTAAATTATTGACCTCTATGATTATTTCCCCCCCCCCATGTGTTTAAAATAGTGAGAAGGCAAATAAATAATGAACAGGGAGCGAATGCATTCTGATAAATCATAATTATTGTGAAGGCAGGGGAAAATTGCACCAGGATGGATATGCTCCGATAGATTTAAATTAGACCTCCCTCACTCCTCTCCTTCACAGTAGATTATAAATAATTGCTCGGAGTAAACCACTGAAGGCATATTTCCAATAAATAAATAATTATGTATGAAAAACAAATAAACACACAGCAAATAATGCCTGAGTAATTGTCTAAATATATTCTTCCATTAACGAGAAAACTCTCAGACACACTTTTTTGGTTTGTTAATCTTGATTTAGAGGATAAAAATGCCATAAATCATGCATTTGAGAATGCATTGTAATCAGAAACTACAATTTGTCAATAAATACATCTGATGCACTACCCCTCCAGCCTCAGTGGAAATCTGTTAGTATTGATATTTGGATTGTTTCACCCATAATGCATACTGTATTATCATAAAATCCCCCCCCCAAAAAAACACACTTAAATGCAGCATGTTGTGCCCGTGTTGCTTTGTGTGTCACCTGACGCTGCTCACACACTGATGCTTAATTCTTCCTCGGCACGCACGTTATTATTGATAGTGATAATAAAAACGAGGCAGTCTGTCTTTGCTCTTTGGGATTAATAGAGAGCATCTGTTCGTGGAGGTCAGATAACACACACAAACAATCCTTTTGTGTCTTTGTCACTTACACACTGCAGAAGATGATGCATGGGGCCTGGAGATGATTGTAATTCAGCATTCATTTCTCCCACTGTACTGTAGTGTTGATGAGCTGTAGCTGCCGGCTGCTCATCGTGCGACTGACTGGTGAAGTGTGTATGAGTGCGTGTGTGTGTGTGTAAGCCTGTCGTCCACATGTGGATGTTGTTGGGCCCTGCAGATCTGCTGCGTTGGAGGTGGTGATGAGCAGTGATTAAGTGCATATTTTAAATGGCACACCCATTATGGCGACGCCTTTCACAATTAGAGGACAGCTCTTTGAATTGAAATGTCACTCCACCAATTATATGCTGCGCACATGCCACTGATAAGGCGTTGGCATTTGTGTCAGTCAACCAACCATGTGGCTAATCAATCAGTCAGATATTCGGGCTGTTACATTTCAACTCGTCAAGTGGTAAAACTAAAGTGTCACAGTAACATTTGTGATGATGGTTAAGTTAAGTAACAAAGTACTTGCATCAAAATGTCATTAAAGTGGCAAAAATGGAAGCACCCATTCTACACAGCGGCCATTTTTAGGATTATATATCATTTTATTGGATTATAATTAGTGATGCATTCATGAGTTAATCACTTTAATAATATGCGGTTGGCGTAGTATGATTACTTTAAGTATGGTTAAGCTTTTGAATTTCACAAAGGGATCAATAACGTTTTAACCATCAGACGTTTTTATACATTTTGTACAATTCATCTTAATTTGAATCGTCAAAATAACTTACACATACATGCAGTCGAGTAGATAAAGATAGCTAGATTGATATATTCTTTATGTATCCCAAGTTGGGAAATTGTTGTCGCAGCAGCATTGTTGACAGTCATTGTACCAGAAATTCACACATATTCACATTAGAAAAGACATATTCAGAAGAGTATCTAAGAATACGCACTATAACACATACAGAATCATTTAGAATATACGCTCTAATAGACTAATCTGCGTACTTTATACATTAAAACAATTGTGCACAGTAGCTTCTTATGTAATGTAAACTATACCCCAAATTGTACGTACAATATGTGGGTACAGTAAAAAAGTACACCAGTTGAACCTGCGGTGTAGCAGAAGTCTAAAGTAACAGAACACCTAATTACCTCGAAGTTGTGATTAAGTTCATTACTTAAGTAAATGTACTAAGTTACTGTGCCGCATATTAACTCTATGCAGCCCACTCAGCAGCAGTTAGTGGTCAGTGTTGGTCTCTATGGTAATTATCTCTCTCAGCGGTTGCCCACTTTTAATTTTCATCTAGTTGTTGTTAAGCGGTTTGTGCATATGGTGTTTTTTGGAGGAAATTTAAATAAGCTTCCCAGCTCCTTGGCTTTGAGCCTAGTTATAATTCCAATCCAGGCTTGTTAAATTCTGCCAACAGATCCCATGAATTGTCCTGAGTCAAGAATCCACAGAGAAATAATCTTTCCTTGTGTCTAATAATTTGTGTTTTTCTAAGATTTGAGTGATATTGCATAGCCTTTGGTTAGCGCGTTGCTCTGCGAGACAGCGGGGGAGTTCTTTTTTGTTATCCAGCCCTGCATTATTTATGAATTTTCATTCCAGGAATGCAGTAGCCCCTGGCACTGTAATGCTCCTTTTCTCCCATGGAATCGCTCACACACTTTCTCCTCCTTGCCCCATGCAAGTTTGCTGTGAAACTGAATTTCCTTAATAAAATTGGGGTCATGAATTAGTGAGAGGACAACGTGGAAAGCATCAGAGGTTGTTTATAATATTGAGTAGAACACTTAGAGCTGCAGTCAGAATTGAAACGATACGAGGCCCAGTGGGAGTTTGTACCCCCCTTTTTTCTCCCCCCTTTTCCTCTGTGTGCCCATCACATGGTAGGAATAATTGCTGGAATAGCATAAAAAGTGTCACAGTGTTCGCCACCCGCTGATCATTTCAAAGTGAGGGAACCAGTTCAGGGTAATCTGACTGCTGAACCACGAGGCTTACACAAAGACACTTAAAGATGTAGCCATTGTACAACGTCAAATATTTACCTACTTGCTGCAATACTGCTCCATCCTCAAGAAGAATTGTTTAACAAATCCTGCAGTGCTAATTAGGGTTTCCTCTATTCATTCGGCTGTGGTCGGCCTCTGCACTCAGGAAATTGCAGGCGCTGCGATTAAAATGAAAGAAAAAAAGCAATAATAATATCGCCAAATGACCCTATAAAAATCTCATAGCGCCACAGTGTTTACAGTTGTGTTTTAAAATGAATGCACTTAATACAGCGAAGCATTCTTGTCAGCATAACATGTTTAATAATTGAAAAAAAGAATCAGTGAATATGGAAAGCTTTGATGCAGCATTATGGTTATTTTTCTTACAAAGTGATTGACAGCAATTTATGAAACGAACAGTTTCTTGGAGGATTAACTCGTTCACAGACGGAGCAGCCTTTATTTTGCGATGCCTGTTTCGTAATAAAGGGGTCTTCTTTCCAAAATAGGATACAAATCTGCGTAAAATACATCATAGTCTGGAAGCAAGATGTCTCCCGTTTGCTTTCTCTTGTTTTTGGCATCCTTTCTCACACTATGATAAAAAATATTCCTCCGTCGGCAAGGTCTTTAGTCTCTTTTGTTGCTTCTATTCTCTCCATATGCTCAAATATCCAAATACAATACTGTTTATTTAAGAGCTGAAACCAAAAAAGGGAGCAACAGCAACAGAGAAAGGGACATAAATAGTATCAAACAGAAAATCACCTTGCTGCACACACACACACACACACACACACACACACACACACACACACACACACACACACACACACACACACACACACACACACACACACACACACACACACACACACACACACACACACACACACACACACACACACACACACACACAGTATATGCCTGGGGCGTTTTTCTTTTAAGTTTTTGGCTTGACATCTCCAGCTTTCTATTCTCTCTTGTCTCCTTCCACTGGGCTATGGGCAAGAGTCAGGAACTATACAGTTTGATAAGAAGCTGAGTGTTATGTTACATTTGTTTTTGTGAAAATGCAATCATAGCCTACCTTCACTCTCCTTTACTGTACGTCCACATCCCCCATTCCCCCCACCCCCCTCCTCTCTTCTTTTACAATCCAGTCAGAAGAAAGAAGGATCAGAGAGATAGGCTTACTGGTCAAGCCCACTCTTTAAAATATGAGATTAATTTGTCAAGAGAAGTGTGTGTGCCGTGTGTGTGTGTGTGTGTGTGTGTGTGTGTGTGTGTGTGTGTGTGTGTGTGTGTGTGTGTGTGTGTGTGTGTGTGTGTGTGTGTGTGTGTGTGTGTGTGTGTGTGTGTGGAGAGGAGTGCTGATTGAACCCACCTAGCTAGAGGGCTGTGACAGAAGAGCTGATTTAAGCGTATGCACATTTTTCTGGGGACTTCATTTGCATTGCTGTATTGGATTGTGTTATATTTATAAACCAAGGCTGCAACTAAGTATTATTTTTCATTATTGATTGATCCATGTAATATATTGGTCGTTATGTTCCTGTGGGCCAAGGTTATGTATTCAAAAGGGGCTGCAATGTTAAGTCAACAAACAGAAATGGTCCTCTAAATCGATTATCATAGCAAACATAATTACTTTCAATTAAAGACATCACCTTTGACTTTGAGAAATTGAAGTAGACATTTTTCACTATTTTCTGACATTTGATAGACAAACAATTCATCTAGAAAATCATTAGCAGACTAAGGATGCATCACGCAAATCACTGTTAGGTGCAGCTCTATGCAAATGTCTGGTTTTGTTTGACAAAGAGCACAAAGACAGGCAATTAAGAAGATAAAGAAAACAATATATTAGTCACATTTGAAAAACTAGAAATGGAATCAATGCTGTTTTTTCTTGAGCAATAAACATATTACTTACTTACTAATGAATGTATTATTGGAGGATTAAACACTCAAATTACCTTTATTGCAATGTGTACCTTTTATTTTGTCCACCCTATTGGTAATGTCTTAAACCTCATAAAGCTGTACTGTACTGTTGTTCATTTTATTTTGTCCGCCTTTTGTGTGTACAGTATATTCACAAAAACTGTGCCTATTAATATCTAAGCAGACACACACACACACACACACACACACACACACACACACACACACACACACACACACACACACACACACACACACACACACACACACACACACGTATACAGAAAGTCGATGCACACCTACAGGGACACATTTCTCACAGTGAATTTTTTTATTAATCAAGTCAGTGGACAACTTCAGAAGAAGAAAAATCAATTTTTGTTTCTTCCCCAATTCATTACCACACAAATTGTCCTTCACTTCAGAGTGCGCGTCGAGGTATCGGTGTCACAATAATTAAGTTAAAATCCATTATATTTGCGTTGATTTTATCCCTCTTTGTTGTTGACACGGGGGGGGGACAAAAGGAGAGTCGGCTGCTGGCCAGCGTTGATACTCCCCAGATGTACAGCAACATTTCACCTTCAGTCACATCGATACAGGACAATTAATGGGGAGGGAAAACTTGTTGTACATGATTAACATCAAGGCCACTGGTAATTAGACTTCAGGTACATACAACTACATCTGCACCCCAAAACCATGATTGATACCTCGATGTGAATAAGTTGCATCTGCAGCCTATTAAAAGATTTATTTAGCAACATCAAACACGGTGATGGTTTACTGTACATCTCTCGTCTAAACGAGTTCATCTATTTCCTGCTGACTGGTAAATAGCCTCATGTGTATCATCAGTAATATTCATAGCTTTACTTTCTACATGATCATGAATTATTAACTGGTAGGAAAGATGAATAGCCCCAAAACGGTGCTTGATGCCTCTCAGCTGAAGCCATTTTTGTATACAATACAGTATAGTACAGTACAATCAAATGTGTTCTGTGACGTGTTGTTTTGTGGTTAAGGTTTAATTTCAGAATGCGATCCACCGTGAACTCTGGGATGCGTTTCAAGTATTTGTATCATCGCCCCGAATTGACTTCTAAACGGAGGAGACGTGTGTTCTCTCAGCTGATTGCCAGCCAACACGCCAAGCCAAACTGCACAAAGATAAAGGATTTGAGCAGAACAAATACCCAGAATCTGCTCCAAGAAAAAGCAGGCAGCAGTTTCAAGTACAGCAGACCTAATACAGATGTAACAATCCTCAAATCCTACATTTCACAGAAAGCAGTGCATGTCAGCCCGACTTGGAAAAAGAATTGTTCGGAGTATACACATTGTGTTCTCTTTATTGTGCTCAGACGACACAGTGATTCATCTGACAAGCAACAAAAGGAGAAATTCAAATTGTGCAGGAACTAGTTTTGCCAATCAAATTTAGAAAAGTCTACAATGAAATTAAGGAAGTAGGATGGATGAAAAGCAACAAAAAGGTGATGGAAAGAACTTCCTCTCCATGTCCTAACATTGTACAGTATTTCCTGTTTTGTTTCATTTGTCGTCTAGAACAGTGCTTCTCAAACTTTTTTCAGTAATGTACCCCCTTTGAAACATTTTCTCAGCCCCCTGACCGACCCCGGACATTTTTGATAGAAAAAGCCTATATAAATAATTACAAATAGTAATGTTCTATGGATATTTTCATCTTTATACATGAAAAAGAAGAATATAACGAAAACAAATTAAAACTGATTTTTCCAAGGAGTTTTTCAATTGAAGTCATATTTAACAAACCAATGAACAAAACGATATATTATGAAAAACTATAAACTACAATACACAAATTTGACATGTTTATATGAGGACCCCCTTAGTGGTTCTAGGAATATTTTATATAACATTGTGTTTTCTATTTAACTTATTGTACTAAGATTATTTTTGTAATCATGCATGGTATTTTTTTAATTAACCTTTTTATTTATTTTTATCTCACGTACCCCCTGCAGTACCCCAACGTACCCCTAGGGGTTCGCGTACCCCCATTTGAGAATCACAGGTCTAGAACACTTTCCTTTTCACTGACATGTGACATGAAACATCCATTGCTTTGGTTTCGAGAGACGGTTTGACTTTCGAAAGTAAAGGTGGATAACCAAACTGTATATAGCATAACCTTGAGGTGCATTTTATATCTGCTTTCCACAGAGCCGGCTAACGGAGAGAAAGCATTCTTCCCCCGCACAGCCGATCTCATCAGTAGCGTACAAAAGAGCACCGCCATGGCCGCAGTTTGTTCCCGAGCTCAGTCTTCTGTCCTTTGTGGAGCTTTCTCCTCTCTTTGTCAAACTTTTTTTTTTTCTTGAGCGAGGCTGCTGAGAAAACTGAGCGACCTCGGCCACCGAAAGGCCCGGAGAATCAAAGAGGAGGTGAAGGTTGAGAACAGATCTGATGAGCCGGGGAGGAGGAGGGATGCATGCAGGGAGCACTCAGTTCTTTTCGGAACAAAAATCCTCCTCCTCTCACGCACTCCTGGGCTTTGCCAGATGACAAGCGTCACATTGCAGGAGTGTAGATGGAAAGATTAGCCCACTTAGCATTCAGAAATCAATCTGCATGCTTCTCAACAGCTAGCAGTAGCTCTGCTCCTCTGCAGGGCTAAGACTCATTTCTCTGTAATCAACAACTTAATAAAGGAGACTCGCAGGAAATACTTTCTAAATCGCTAATCGCCAAATCCAATTTCTGGAATCAATGGCATTGATTTATCAATTAATCCTGCATCTGTAATGCTGCCACTTTGCCGTGCTTTGGGTGTTGGAGGTTTCAGCGGTCAAATGCATTATTGAAAGAGGCTTTTTACCAAGCAGTGGCAGATACAGAGAGCTTAGGAGGGTGTCAGTCTTGATGTAAAGCTTTATTTGCAAAGCGAGTTAGCGTGAGCAGACTTTTAGTCCTGCTAGGAGGACAGTGACATGTATTTATCTTGCGAGAGAGGAGGAATATCAAACGTGTTGAATAAGGCTTTGTCTTGTCAGGAATATTGATTAAGTGGTTTTGGGTGGTGTCTGTTGCTTCGTGTGTGTTTTTGGTCGAATGCCTGTGTGGGGAATGTGGTGTAGTGCATGTGAGAGTGTTACATACTCTCATCCATTTTTGTTGTTCGTTGTTTTCTCCTCGGGCTTTAGTAAGCAATCAGCAGAGGGCTTTAGATCAGAGAGAAGTGGATATATTGAAAAGAAAGTCTGGTTTGAAGCAACAGAAAGAGAAAAAAAAGCTATACCTTGGTTAAGTTCTAAAAGAAAGAAGAAAAAGTTTAGTCATATGCGATGTATGAAAAAGGCCTTTGAAAAAGCTTACCTACTCCCTCGCTCGAGGCCACATTCAGAGGGCATGAATAGTGTAGGACCTTATGGATTTCTCCACACCGCTCAGCCATGCAGTGGCGATGTGGGATTTGACTCATGTAGGATATAAATAGTCAAATGGCCCGGGATGGTTTCTTAGCTCCTCACAATAACCAATCTGCTGTGCGAGTGGACACGCTCGCCTCTTTCTCCGGCTTCTTGGTCATGCTCTCATTCTGACACCGGTGGGCACAGACCGTACGGGCTATTGTGTTACCTACCGTGTACTGCTGACTTTTTCTTCTCCATTTGCACGTTAACCTTGGGCTCTGCATTCTGAGGAAGAATGGAGGGAGGCAGTGAACCGGAGAGTAAATGGCAAAGACACTGCGAGAAATGGCGAGCAAGGGGTTTTCACAATGCATTCCTCACTGAAAAGGCCAGTGTTTATTGTGTATGGCGTGTGGGTGTTCAAGTGTGTTGTTTGCCAGTTAGCGTGAAATGCTAGTGTACAAGTGCGTGTGGGTGTGGGGAGGGCAATGAGCGTGTGTCCGTCTGTGGCTGACTGTCAGTGTTTTTCATCTTCGAGGATACTGAGGTCCATGTTTTTGTGTGTGTGTGTGTGTGTGTGTGCTACAGTATGTGCTCTTCTGCTGGTAAACTCGGCATTAGCAGCTAGAGATTTCAGGCTTGGTCAGCTATGAAAGCAGGGCTACGTGACGAGAGTGCTGCGCTGCCCACAGATAGCTAGCCCTTATCCACTAATTAAAACCCTCTATCACTCCATGTCTCACTTGGCAATCTCTCCATCCTTCAATTCTCTCCCCATTTTCACTGTGAAATCTCTCCATCTCTCATTATCTATCCATCACTCTCTTTATCCCCCCCCCTCCTCTCGGCATCTGCGGAGGCCTCCCAGTGGGCGGTGTACTGTTTTGTTGTGTTTCGGGGAGGTTTAGGTATAACAGGGTCCTGGGGGTCCTGCAGAGCTTCTCGTCTGAGGTGTCCCTGTCATATGCCTGAGGAGCTATGGCGGTGCTAACGAATACAATTGTTTTCAAGCCCCCCACCCTCCCCTCCCTCACTCCAGGAGAGGCATCTTTCTCTGGCAGCTCATTGTTTACTCCCGCAGGACCTGTAGCCTGGATCTGCATTCTCTGCTACAGAGAGTGCTCCTTCTGATGATTAAGCCATCAAAATGGTAGACAAAATGCAAACCTGCAAAACAACAGCGGGATTGTCATGACTTCACTTCGCGGCATCTGCAGCGACGACAGCTCGAGCATGAACATATATTCCGTGATGTTTCATCTCATCGTCATTCCCGTGGCTTGCGAGGCCTGTTTAGTGAGCGGGATTAGCTCGCCTCTGTGCAAACAAGCTTCTCGGAAAATGTGTAAAGGCCAGAACAAAGATAGCAGCTCCCCACTCAATGGGGGTCTCCAGGCTGTTATGAAAATAAGACCTTCTCTGCATGGCGGAGATGCATTTGTAATCCTGGAACTATACTGTATCAATAATCAGAGGAGTTCATATTGTTGGATGGCACTCTGCGTCCTCCTTGTTTATTTACCGATGTGAAACTCAATTTCTCTGCCATGGCCTGGCCCCGATCCACTTTCCCTGCCTCTCTTCTTCTCTTTTTTCCCCATTTTGCATGTCTTCTCTCTTACCGTTCGTCATGATTCCAGCCCATTCATTTGAGATTGCAAAGTGTAAATTGGTTTTGGCTTTCTCCCCCCTTCTCGCACGGCCATCTCTGCCGTGCTGTTTTTTTGTTATTGTTGTCGGACATCTAAGGGGAGCCCGCCCCTCCGGAGATGACTTGGAGCGTAAATCCTGTTTAAAAGCAACGGTGGATGTGAGCCTCTATCACTTCTCTAAGCAGATTTGCAGGGGGGGGGTCACTGCTCTACGGATGCCCTGTTTGAGCAAATGGAAGGATAGAAGGGGATCAAGCGGGCGAAGAGTCTCATTTAATAATATTGCAACTTTGTAGCCATGGATTATCACTCCCGTGTGGTTGTGTGTGTGAGTTTGTGGCGAGAGAGAATGTGATAAGAAAGAGAAGGGTTAGGAGTTGGGGGGGGGGGGGCAATTTAATGTGATGCATGTGTTTCACTCAGTGTTGTCACTTTGTATTAATGTTAAACCGTGCCGTGAATAGGCCATTACACACTGATGAATTATAGATTAGTATTAAAGTAGGAATACAATCACACAATAACTTACACATACATTGTCAGTGCAAACAAGCACTCACTGTTAATCTATTTGTAGCGCAAACAAATCTCTCGACATCGCACATTTTCACCTGTATCTAACTTTTCCTTTTCTCTATTAAGTGACGATACAGTTCTGTGTTGTGGTTAACGCAGTATGCTGCACTTCATAAATCTTTAAAGGCTGTGCATTTTACATACTTCAGTCTTGTATGGAGATGATTAAGATCAGTTGTTAGTCACTGGCAGCTTAGTAATGCAATCATTCAAGCACTTAGTTAGCTTCACTGGGGGATCCCTGCTCTACACGCACATCAAAAAATGATGAGCGAGATGATACAAACCATGTAGTGAAGGTTTTTGAAGATTGAGGTATTAAACATTAACTCTAGCATGACGATTATTATTTCAACATCATTATTAGACCTTCCCGTGGCTGCCCTTGTGTGTGTTTTTCTATGAATAGCGAGCCATCGGCGCCCGCTATACGCGCCCCAAGGTGCTTTCCTCCTCGACTGCAAATCTAGGCTAGTGTTGTGCTCAGGTGGCACATGCTGACTTGTCCTACAGAAAGCCCATGTGTCTTGTTTGAAGTGAGCTGGGCTCTAAGAAACAACCACCAGGTTTTGACATCAAAACCAAGAATCAAACCCCCTAATGGACACCCCACTGTGGGCTAGAATTAGCGAGAATAACCCCCGCTAGCAGGCTTACTTCTCTAAACGCAGGGGCCTCCGAGGACGAGATGGAGGGTGGAGAGCGTGTAAGGTAGGGCAAGGATGAGAGGCAAGGAGGAGAAATGGACTGGTACAAGAAGGAGTGATGGTGGAAGAGGGGAATTAACAAGTAGAGGAAACAAGACTAGCTATTCCGCATTGTACAAGCATGAATACACACACCAAGCAAAATGTTTACCAGATTGGTCCGTGTATGCGCACACTCCATCTACGGGGACACAAGATGGTGTGCCGGGGATTGCATGTTTTTCATTGTTGCATGTTAGCGTCTGACAGACATAAAACAGGACAGAGAGCCTCTGTAGAGACAGGCAGCAGTCAGTGCCTGCAGCAAGCTCAGAGCTCACAGGGTAATGTATACTCGCTCCTCGTCGTACCAGAGAGAAGGTGACACCAGTCAATCCCATTCTGACAGGGCAGCTGAGATAATAGCCGGCTTTGATTCCAGGCAATAACTCCTGTCAATCAAAATGAAAGGCATCGCGATTGCAGGGGAACCACAAGTGTATGTGTGTGTGGTGTGTGAGGCGTACAGTATGCTACAGTACCGCTCAGGTAATAGGATGCAAAATGTGGCTTTAGAGGCCTTCTTGTGCTTTGATGAAAGAGGAAACTCAAGAGATGGAAGACAAGGCTTTTAACTGATCATCTGCGTCATAATAATGTCTGCACAAGATGAGGATGTGTGTGTGGGATGAATGTGCCGTTACGTGTTTTTGACTATCAGGGGTCGGCGGGTGGTCTTGTGTGTGCATGCAAAGCGATCCGTGTGTGCGCAAATGTGCATGAGGAGGGTTGAGCGCCAGGCCAAGGGAAGGAGTCTTTCAGGTGGAATAAAAGCATTACTGCCGTGGTAGAAAGGTCAGCTGTAAACTTGTATCAGACTAGTGGTGATCACCCTCTGCTGCAGATCTCTGAGGTATTGAGCAGGCACGCTCTAATGGCTTTGATATATGGACTACAGGACTCCCTGAAGAGGTCAATACCATAGCACTTTGTCTCTATGAGCAATGACCCTCTCAAGCTCCATTTAGAAGCTTTATATCTGCAGGAAATAGGCTGGAAAGGCCTCAGGCAGGGCACGGTGAAAGAGAACTAATATGAATGAAGTGTTTTCTAATCACTTCTTTCTGGGCCCTAATCGACGTCCCAATCAATCACCCGTTATGGCGGTATAAGCATATTGTGCCGGACGTTATCAAAAATAGATTTTGATGTGGTTAAGAGAAGAACAAGAGAGTCTGAGCTGAATAGAGCTGATTTATCAATTCTCCATTAGGAAGGGCAGTGACACTGTAAAGCCTGGTGTGTAATAGTGTTTCGTCACTACTTGGGAAGCTGGTGAGTAACAGTGTTTAATGAGAGTGACAGACGTGGGGCTCGAGCTGCAAATTAGTAGATTTGCTTCTCCAACTTGTCAATGGTTGTCTGTAAAATAGAGCTAAAGCCCACAGTAGGGGGATAAAACAGAAACAACAAGTGACAGAACGGAGAGCCGTGCTTGATTATAGCCAATTTCTCTTCATACACGTCCGGACATAATGGCCTCCATCGCGGTCCCTTCTGAGCATATTGATTTGGAACTAACCTTTGGTGTGAAATATGAAAGAAGCCAAATACTGTTTATGAATGTCTGCTGTAATTGGAATGAGCAGATGTTGCAATATTGTTCCACTGTGTTCAATAACAGGCTTCTGGTGCTATTTCTCTCCTCTGCCCTGTCTGCTCACTCCCCTGTTTCCCTTCATTTCCCTCCACTGGCACATCTTTCTTCCTCCCTGCTGTCCTTTTCCTGCCTCTTTCACTTTACCTTCCCCTCCCGTCTTTTCTCACCTCCAGACTCTGTGCTCTGTCCCGTGGCTGTGCTGAGTGACTAAGCAGAGACCTACAAGCCATGGAGGAGATGGACAGTAAACCCTACCAACCTTTGTCTAAGGGACGCCACGAGATGGAGATGTCCTACACCAGCTCGTCTGACGAGAGCGAGGACGGCCGCGCCCACCACCGCTCCTACACCTCTCGTGAAACCCTCCCGGACTACACACACGAGCTGCGCCTCACACTCGGGTCTCACCGGGAGAGACAGAACAACTACAGCCAACCCCAACCAGGTACTACAAAGATACTAACAGCACAGTTACCAACCATGTTCACATGACTCTCCTTACCATTTTCATTTTAGACGGCATTGTCATTGTTAAAGTATCTGCGTTTTAGAATGATAAGATAAGATAAAAGATAAGATCAAATAAGATGTACTTTATTGATCCCAATTTTGGAAATGTTTGCGTTGCAGCAGCATAAAAATACAAGGCATTGTACATTAGAACAATTAAAAGAAATAAACAATTACAAATGTAAACATCTCAATAGAAATAAAATAGCATTAAAAAAATGTTGAAATACAAATTTACAGTAAATGAGACCAAGATGGAATCTTGAAGTGTTTCTTTGTGTTTCTCGTGTCTTTCTCTTCCCGCACACTGATACGTTTAAGCTGGACGGCCAATCATTTGGATATATTCTCAGACAGTTTCCATCAGGATGTCCACGGTGTTCACAGTATGGGACACAGTGTGGGACACAGTGTGGGACACAGCGTAAAAACATGGTCGACAGACTCTAACCAACGTTTCCAACTTGAACAACGCCCAATAATCGTCTTGGTTTGTCAGGGCCTTAAGGCTTATGTGTTCATCTAAAAATATAAATCCATAGATACTGTATGTGCACATAAATGGATTCTGGCACGCAAGGGGAAGACACACTCACAAGGACTCTCACTGAGGTCTTTAAAAGGACCTTTGTGAATTACCTATTACATTCCACAATGAGACAGGAGGACAGTCGGAGGCAGCCAATTACCTCTTCTCCACGGAGGTGATATTTCTCTCCCACAGCTAAACTAGGTCAACCCCAAACCTCTATGGCCTCACCTGGGGTGTAACACCCCCCTTCATTACACACACACGTGTGTACATAGGCACACATGCAGGCGCACTTTGACACATACACTGAAGAATTCTTGCCTGCCGGTGACAGGAGGAGAAATGGCCCAATGCGTGCTGTGATGGATGGCCTTTATGCAGGTCATGTGTGGTGTTAAGAGAGAAGCAGCACCTCATCAGGACAATGCCGCTGTGCAGGGTTCATTGTGATCAATAGATACTCTTTCTCCTACTCCAACCTCCCGCTTCTCTGCAAGACCTACCCACCATGCTAACAAGCAGCATTAGCCATTCACAGCAGTTACAACTCCTGACATCAGGCCGCTGCGGGGATAGCGTGTTTTGAATGCCACCTTCTATGGATTTTATGATATTGTTCTCCATGCAGGGACCCGTCAATGGCCATTAGTCATCATCATGTCTTCCGCAACATTGTAGAGTCAAAGAGCACTTGGCTTTTTCAACAGTTGCGCCCTTTCTGTTTCCATAACAAACAACATCCCCTGCCATCAGTGTCATATGGTAAGGTGTGATAGACCTCCCAAAGCAGACTTTGAAATGTCAATGGCAGCCGGTTCTGAGAAACACATCTGTTCATCTCTGGGCAACCGAGTTATATATAGCTTAGCCTACCTAAGTAACCAACTGTTAAGGGGGGATTTTGCCTCCAGTGACGTTTTTAATGGATTACAGTGTTCCTGACAAAGATCAGCCAATTTTTTTCCCCTCTTATTCCCCGCCCAGCTTCTTCATATTTTCCCTCATCTTTCAAACTGCCGCATCTTGCCATCTCCTTCCTTCTTTTCCTCCCTCATCATTTTCCTTGATACTACACATTCCTCTTAGTGGATTAAATCCCAAATTCCCAATTTGCCCTTATTGCCCCTTTCTCAGGTCCTTTAAAATTAAAAAGATACTATTCATAGATGTATAGATAATTATTGTTAATCACCTAAGAGAGCTTCCCACACTAATTAGATTTTTGTTTACTACTACTACTTACTTAAATGCATTTTGTTTACATATCCAGAAATCAGTTATAGCTCTGTATGAATGTGAATTTTTTTACAGGTAACCGCAGTGAAATAATCTGAATATTTTATATATACATGCATGAATAATTATAGTATTTTTTATATTTGATAACATTGCATAAATCCTAACATGTGGGTAAACAAAATGGCGTAGGTTTTCTTCATAATAGTGGTAATAAAGTAGAATGTTGTTTATATCTATCTCGGCAACACCATCATATAATTGACTTGATTATAATGTCTTTAGAAATAACAGTTATCCATATAAAAACATTGATAGATTTTATGTTTTTCTTGCATTATTAATAGACTAAGAAAATAAATCCCATTCAATCTTTAATTAGCAGATGATTAGTGGGTTTTACCTGTCTTCCCTAATGTAATGTGATTTGATGTTGTCACGTGTGTTGATTGTCTTCTTAACATTGATTTGTAGTAATTGCCTGCTTTTTAAATGTCTGTTACTTTAAATGATGCTGACTTATTCCTCTAAGCTTTTATCTAAGCTGTTACACAGTTTCAGCTTTCTCCTGTTCTAGTTGTGTTTGCTGGCATATGGCACATTTGGGAAAGGGGGTGCTGCATGAGAAGAATACAGCCTAAAATACAACCTCAAACAAATTCATTCGAACATGTTTATGTAAGGATACTACCCGAGATCAACAGTAATCAAACACATTTATTTAGGAATATTCAACATATATGAGCACCAAACTAAAGATCTCACTTGATGTGTTGTGACAATTTAAGTAGCAGAAGCCATTTGGCACATGGACCAGTCTCTTGCTCACTTTTATTCATGTCTCTGTCAAAATGATTTATACATTTAGTATTCAGAATGTATATATTTTTTTTTTCCATGACATCCAGCACTATGAGAAAGTAGAATTATGACCCAACATTTTTTCTGATTTTGTTCTTTTTAAAGTACTTACAGCATTGGATGAAAAATACTGATAAATATAAATATATATTTAGTTTTTTTCTCTAAAGTGAGTTGGAAGCAATTTACTGTAATGGCAGGGAAAAGGACGTTATTCAAAACATGATTTCCCCTCTAATCACCTCAAATCTCCTCTTGTATAATGCATTTCTTTCAATAGAATCCATGTTTCTTGCTACAGTGCTACAGGGAAATAGCCTATTTGCTCCTAAATTGCCCTCTTGCAGCCAATTTGAGCTAAACAGTAGTGTGTAGTGGTGACCAATGTTGTGCCGGTTTAATTCCAGCAGAACAGTGTGTGAGCCACAGTTGGTCCTGACCCCATCAAACAGGCACAGCAGGACACAACGCCGGTCAATGGAGTGGTCAACAGGACTGTGGCTCTTATTGAAACACTGCGGCTCGTGTTCAAAGGAGCCGACCTAACGCACATATTAACTGCACTAAGTGAGCAGAAGAACTCTTTCTTTCCTGTGTTCTCAGTGGAGTCTATCCTGCGAGGCTCCGGTAGTATCTGTATGGATTTCAATTTAGGGCCTCGCCTTTTAAAATTCCATCAGTTCCATCTCTTCCACTTATACATTCTAAACAGAAAACTGAGGTGGTGAGGAAGAAAATTTACTCAACTGCCTCTGCAGGAATACAAAAAAAAAAGTCAATTGAATTGAATTGAATTGAAGTGTAACCAGAGGACTAACACAGTATATAAGATGTTCTCAGATATCAGTTTGATGCTTGGGATTGGAGGGCGTTCTAATACCTGAAAGCATATGAGGCTCAATTCTTCCCTCAGTCTGAGTCAATATTAATAAGGTTTGATCTTTATCTGATCTCTTCACCCCACCAAGGAGAATATAGATGAGATCAGTGCTCTGTTTGAGCAGCAGTTCAATACGTCTCCAGCTCGATAGCACACATCAGGCAGCCCGAACAGGATATAGCTTCACTGCAAATGGTTAAGAAAAATCGAGGGTGGCATTTTGATTTGGGCTTCTGCAGCAAAAAAAAAACTTGAAATAAATGCATGCTCAAATAGCAGCGTGTCTCTTGACATAATTCGGGAGGTGTTCGTTGTTTGGCTTGTAAATGACAAACACCTGGTCAGCTTAGTTGTGAAGCAAATACAAACACATGCCGGAATTAGAGGCTTTACAGCTCTAACGTCTGTAGGCTGATCCCAATCTGCGTGTCTGTCCTCCTCTTTTAGATGTAGACTTCTCCAAGGCCGGGCAGATGAGAAGCCCAGACTACCACATCCACCCCCAGCAGCAGCAGCAGCAGCAGCACCAGGAGGAGGAGGAGGAGGCACTGTGCTCTGGACCGGCCGCTCACGTCCACAGCCGCTACTCCCTGGGC
Organism: Trematomus bernacchii; assembly: GCF_902827165.1. Lineage (NCBI taxonomy): Eukaryota > Metazoa > Chordata > Actinopteri > Perciformes > Nototheniidae > Trematomus > Trematomus bernacchii. The sequence continues at coordinate 5,081,471 of NW_022988097.1, read as the reverse complement.
GTGGGCTCCGACGTGGACACGGAGCCGGAGGTGGACCCCTCTCCGAACCACGGCCTGCAGCACATGTGGATGCGCGGGCTGAAGTCCGAGCAGAGCTCCTGCCTGACGAGCCGTGCCAATTCCGCCCTGTCCCTCACCGACACCGAGCACGACAGGAAGTCCGAGCCTGACAACGGTGAGTGGAATATTTATCTTCTAACTCCACAAGGGGATTGATTCCCCATCACTATGCAAAGCGCCCATGGGAGATTTAAGCTTGGCGGATAATCTAGCGCACCTTTGATGATTCATTTCAACTCTCTATGGAGCACTTTCAGATTTAATACCCGATGACATCACAGAATTGAGTTTGAGCACTTTTCAAATATAAGGCTATGGCTTTGGGGGTTAATGGGCGTCTCCCAATTGGAGCGTCAGTGGTTTGATCCCAAGGCCTTGCAGTCAACATGTCAATGTCATGATACTGAACCCCAAAGTGCTCCCGTAGGTATTGAAGTGTTGCTTTGGTTAAAAGCGTCAACTAAATGACAGTAATCCAATAACTAATACTTTTGGATGGTTTAAGACCATAGGACAATCATGTATACATTTTGAAAATGGTTGTAGCTCCCCTTCAAAGAGAGGACCTTTTTTACAAAATAATGCAACGAAAAACAACATAACATTATATCATTTTGAGTTCTGTAATTTAGGGTTGGGTAGAGTTGTTCTTTTGTAAATATATGGATTTCGCTCAGAGGGAAAATGGGCATCTACCAATCAGATGGTTGCTCATTTGATCCCTAGCTCAGTCAGTCAGCATGACAAAGTTTCCTTGGAAAGATACTGAACCCCAATTTGGTCTCTTAGGTTTATGGTTCTAAAGTGTATGTAAGTCGCTTTGGGTACAATCTAAATAAGATGTGATGTAATAACCAATATTTGTTGATTGTCTTAGACCAAGCTGTATGACTTTTGAAAATGGGTGTCGCACAAATTCACAGAAAATACATTTCTCACCAAATAATGCAACAAAACACATCATGCAACATTACACTTGATGACACCACAAATGTAAGTGCTATCACTTTTGGATTGGGAGAGTTGTTCTTGTTTATGAATATAAGTCTGTGGCAAAATGGGCAGCTACCAATCAGATGGTTGCTCGTTCGATCCCCAGCTCATTTCAGTCAGAATGACGAAGTTTCCTTGGAAAGATACTGAACCCCAATTTGGTCTCTTAGGTTTATGGTTCTAAAGTGTATGTGAGTCGCTTTGGATAAAATCTAAATGAGATTATTATATATTTTGGATTGTCATAGACCAAGCTGTATGACTTTTGAAAATGGGTGTCGTTTAAAGTCACAGGGAAGATATTTCTCACCAAATAATGCAACGAAAAACACCATGCAACATTTAACTTGATGACATCACAAATGTGAGTTTTATCCCTTTTGGATTGGGAGAGTTGTTGTTGTTTATGAATATATGTCTGTGGCACAGGGCGCACCTATCAATCAGAGGTCAAGTGTTCTTGGTCAGGATACTGAACTCCAAATTGTTCCCACAGGTCTACGATATTGAAATGTCTCGAGGTTGCTTTGAATAAAAGCATCAGCTAACATGTAATGCAATAATCTTTGGATTGCCTTAGACCAAAGGAATAAGATGTATGAATTCTGAAAATTGACATTTCCCTTTAACAAGAAAGGACATTCCTCTCCAAAAAATTCAACAAAAAACAACATATACCGTTATTACAAAAATGCAAGGTTTATGATACAGCCTCAGGCAATTACGTGCTTTAAACTCTCTGTTTTTGAACTAATGCTAATGCACCAGTTCCTCTCTCTTTAAAAGCTCTTTGAAGTGGCTTAATACAAAAAAATGTGCTATTGGTTATTAGTCTCTGAAGTGAGCTCGTATTGGAGGTGAAGCCGGGGTCGACTGGGGATAGAGCATCCACAGAATATGGCTCGGAAAGGATTGGATATCCATATGAAGCTGAAGCATATTTTGGTTTAAGGCTTGGTGGAAGGAGGAATTGTAGGGGTCGGGCTGTCTGCAGTACCTGACTGGGCTGCCTGAGGGTAGCTGACAACCGCCTCTGTGGGAAGACTATAGCCTGGGAGGAAGGAGAAGTTGAGAGGCGGGGGCGAAGACATGGGGCCAACTAGAGAAGAGTCTGGGATGGTGCCAGTTATCTGTCTTGCACTGCTGGGCTTGGCTCGGCTCCCCGCAGATGGAAAGTTAGTTAGAGGTGCACACAAACAAAGACAGAGCTCTCCAACCCATCCCCAAGGGCACTGTCTGTTTATGTGCCGCAAAAAAGGTGGAACATATTCAGAGGCTGAGAAAAAAAAGACGGGTGATAGAGAAAGACATAGAGGGGAGTAAAAGAAAAAAAGAAAATTGCAGAGGGGAAGCGTAAGAGACAGGGAGAGCTAAAAAATGCTAATGAGAGAATAGAAATGGTAATGTAATGGTATAATTAGAATGAGAATAAAGGGGAATGAGTGGTTGAGGGTAACACAGGTGAAGGAGAAGCTGGTTTCGAGCAAGTGCTAGACAAAGATGGAGAGAGAGGGTGAGGGATGAGACGGGGGAATGGAAGGATCAGTGAGCCAGGGGGAATCAGAGAGTTTAGGATGCGCTTGTTTATGTTTGGGATGCACCCAGGGGTGATGTTTCATGGCAGCCGGATTGGACATGGAGTCAGCCTGGTGCAAAATCACAAGATGGAAGAGGCGCGAGCTAAAGTGAGGGAGTGGGAGTGCTCGCAGCATTACACAGTAATCAATTTGTGATGGCTGTGTGCATATGGTCCAAAGTTATTACCATTTGAGATGAGGCCTCCATCTTTATCCAGGGTCAGAATGAAGGGGGGGGGGGGGGGGGGGGGCAGATGCGGCAAAAAGGGAAACAGAAGCAAATGAGGACGGATTAAGTCATAGGACTGAGAGGCGAGGATTTAAATGTTCAAAGCATTCGGCTTTACTGCTACAATGCACCAGGAAAGCCGGTGTATGTGCGGATTTCATATGTCACATGAAGAGCTGTACTCTTCAAACCTTGACACAATCTGCCTCCGTTCTTCCTTTTCGCTCAAGTTGCGCCCCTCTCTACGTGTTATCTTAACCGGGCAACCTTTTTTCTCCCCCCTCCTCCTCCTCCCCAACACCGCATTTATGCTCATTCTCTCCCTGTCCGTCTCCCGCCGACACGTGGCCAGGGGTGTTCATGCGTGGCATCCTTTAATAGGAAATGCATCATGGATGTCACATTTCTCTCCATCAGCACACCAAAGTCTTGCACGCCCCTCTGTTCCCGGTGATAATGAAAGTTAGAGCCACTCGTGAAAAAAATGACGGTGTAAAGGGGCCGAAATGTAAAAAAGCTAACGTCCCCTGCCAAAATGAAAGTGCGTTTTAAGGCGGACCGACCTTGCACTCCCTTTGTCTTCAGAGCTCGCCCCCCTCCCAAACACATTAATGGTGTCAGCTTCAAACTGGCAGGAATCCTTTTGTTCCTGGTCTGATTGAAGCTGACAAGTCAATTTAGTCAATGTGTCAGTGTGTGTGTGTGTGTGTGTGTGTGTGTGTGTGTGTGTGTGTGTGTGTGTGTGTGTGTGTGTGTGTGTGTGTGTGTGTGTGTGTGTGTGTGTGTGTGTGTGTGTGTGTGTGTGTGTGTGTGTGTGTGTGTGTGTGTGTGTGTGTGTGTGTGTGTGTGTGTGTGTGTGTGTGTGTGTGTGTGTGTGTGTGTGTGTGTGTGTGTGTGTGTGTGTGTGTGTGTGTGTGTGTGTGTGTGTGAGTGAGTGGGATTGAGTGTGAGAAAAATTGAGAGAGGGAGCCGCAGATTAAGAAAGAGTAAAGAGGTGAGATATATTCGGTATGTGTGTGTAACGTCCGTTTAGCTGTCTTTTAATATGTGTCTGTGATGGGTTGATGCATGGGGGGGGGGGGCATGTCAAACTGTGACACCTCCCATGAGGAAGGCTGTAGGCGTTGTCGAGCGTCCGTTAGACCTGCTGACAAACTGAGGGAAACATCAACACCCTGAATTGACGACAGTACGCCGTTAGAGAGGAGATTGGCAGAAGAAAGACTGAGTGTAGTTCAGCTGGAGTTTACTGCTGACACACACACACACACACACACACACACACACTTCATGGCCAGAGGTATGTGGACAACAATTTGTGTCAGATTTGAATATATTTAAAAACCTGTTGCCAGAAATATGGAAGCACACTTGATAGCATTAGAAACTGATCGACCCAAAACAGCCGCACACTTTAATGTGCATTAAGGTGCTTTGGCCACATGTATGTGGATATGCTGCTACTACTGCAATGCTGAAGGTATAGTTTGACATTTGGAAAAGTATAAGCACTCGTATTATAACGATGTTGCAGTTAATCCAGACATTTATAGCATAGTTGTACCTTGATGAGTGTCCAATCTCAAAAGTATATCACAAAATGAATAGACATCCCCAACCTTTTTGGAAATCAAAATTATTATTTGTATTCCCTCTTTATCTATTTATACGTTAGTTATCTAAACGGGTAATGAGTCAATAGTAACGTCGGGGAAGGGGAAGCTAATTTGGCTGGTGGTTTAGCGGAAAGCATTTGAATTCTTCCCATATTCCAATATTTAAACTTTTGTTGATTCATGTGACAACGTTCTGAGAAAGTGTTATATTACCTTAAATACCAGTGACATCGCCTCTGCTTTTGATAACCCTTCCTTGTGTAAATAGATTTTTTACATAATGTATATTGCGCTGACTCGACTGATGTTTTATTATTGTGTTTACTGTTCAACCAAATACCCTATCTTATAGCTGTACAGGGACTTATAATTATTCACCATCATCACAGGCTGATAATAACATTAACTGTTGATATACAGGTGCAATAATAAAGACAATGAGGAAATTACATTAAGAAATACTTATAAATGAGTAGTTTTTTGTACTTAATGTCGTTATGAAAATGCAAACCAGTTGTTTTTGAAGGGGGTTATGATTGGCCATGTTAATATGTGTTAGAGTGTGTAGTGAGTGGCCAATTAGAGACAGAAAAGGGAAGAAATAATAAGCAAATAATAATGATTTAAAAAAAAATACATAACACCAAAAACCAGGCCCCCTGGCCCTAAAGTGGTATTGATTAACTTTAACAAAGGAACGAAAAAGGGTGTAACTCGCAACATGTCAATATATTCCTATAATCAAATGCTTCAATGGAATGGCATTGATTGAAAAATGTAAAATGAAATGCTGAGAGAGAACACACATAGTTTTGGTGTCAGTCCTCTGACTTCCTGCAGTGTGGAATAATTAAACAAATCTGCATTAACTTTATTATCTGGGTTACAACACAAGTCCTATAATGAGATGCTAATTAATTGGCCACTTTTTCATTAGTTTAATCGTTTGTAGATTTACTCTAGGCTTTTGTCTATCTTTTAGCTTTTTCACTTGCATTGCTCAACTTTTAGGATTGACACTTTGGCATGTAGCAGACAGTCTCCTGGTTTTACATGACTGCACTTTTTAATACATCGTCCTCCGAGCTGAAAATGGTTTTAAGGCAACTGCAAACATCAGTCCAATGAAAGGCTCCATCACTCATTATGGTAGATAACTCTCCGTGCTAGAATGCAAATATCTGTGTAATTACCACGGCCTGAGTAAGCACTTGACTCTGATTGGCCGCAGGATGTCCAATTTTTTTTCTTGACAACTCCCTTATAACTGTCTGATCACAGCGCTAAATTAATACACTAGAAAGGTTGGAATGTTCCATTTCCGCCCCAACACTGCAGATAATGGTTTGAAGAAAATGGGTTTTCAAATTGCCTCAAACATTTATAGTTCCCGTGTTAGCAATCAGCCCTTTTAATGTACTGTAGTAGTGCTGAAAAAAATGGATGTAATCCCTCTGCATCAAGATTAGCCCACATCTGTTGAGCTGACCTGGCTGTGACACTGTGTTACTGCTAAGTGCAAATAAGCAAAACAACAGGACTCAAATACATTAAAATATACCTAAAAGAAACAAAAATGTTCTTTCGTGTTCATTTTTATTTGGTATTACCTTCCTTTTCTGTTCAGCGGGCTGATATTTGATGAATATTTAAAAGCAGGATGTTGCTAAATGAGTATTAAAACTCTGCGATCTGATCTAACACTAAATGGAGACAGAGTCATTCGAACAGAAATGCAAAGGTCTTCCTCGCTAATTGTCAACACACATGAATATATTTTACACTTGACAGCTTGTGCCTCTTGAATTCAATTTGAGCACACTCATTTCTCGAACCAAATCTTCGTCCAAATATTAATTCCTTTGTTTTTGTGTAAAGACATGCATTTTCCAACAGTGCAATTGTCCAAGATGGACGGCAAACCTGCCAAAAACCTGCTAGTTTTTGCTTCTCGAAATCAAATGTACTCTTCTTTACTCTTTCACAACTTTTTTTAATTGAAAACAGTTGGGATTTGGACTGTTTGTTGTTGGGCAGACTATGAAGACGTTACAAAAAGCTCTGAGGATTCAGATTTTTGCGACAAATTGCAAGAGTGAATGAAGGAAACAAAATGTTCCCTGCCTTGAATACAAGTTTGAAAGTAAAAGAGCACAGCAGAAGCCTGCCAGGTCTGTACTTACTAACAATAAATGAAGCATATTGCCCCAAAATAGATTGCTGCCATTAGACCTTCAAATAAAGTCATTTATAATACATTTCTCATAGCTGTTGCCCTTGCCTTGGAATAAGACAAGCATGAATGTTACCTTAAACATAAATGTTACGGGGCGGCCATAAACAAGGTAGTTCGGGGGCCTCGGGGACCGCACAATGTCATAGAGGGCCCTCATATCTTTTTTAAACACGGCCCATTATTTTTATAATGATGTGCCAAAGTTTTGCAGTGGAGTTTGGGCAAGCTGTGTTCAAGTAAGTGTTGCACAAGGTTGGAAAGGGCGTCGAGACAAAGGGTGGGAGAGTGGAGTGAGGAACTGACCTTACGGTTTAATGAGCAAGCATACGGCACGGAGAAAGACAAAGAGAGAGCGGAGAGAGGATGGGAAGACAGAGAGGCTCGTCGGCGAGCGAAGACATTGCACAGAATATTAGAGTCATCTTCAGAAAATCCTTTGGCGAGCTTAAGCTGCAATACGGATTTTAGTTTAAGCTAGCAGGAATTCGATACTTGTACGGGCGATGTCTCATATTGATGAACTGATGGAATCTGGTGAAATAGCAACAGGTGTTACACAGAATTTAATTTCAGATGGGATTCAGGATTTCTCTACTTTCTGATGAAATTCTGACATGTATTAGGCAACATGGAGTGTTAATTAGATAGTGAGGGAATTCATGTTTCTCGTTAGCTCCCTTACCCAAAAGTGTCAGACAGGAGCATTTGAGCGATGCAAATAAAATAGTTTTTATTTGTTTCTACACTTTTTTGTTGTTGTTTGTGTTCGAAGACACAAATCTGCTTTTGGCACCTCTGCAGCTGTGATAACCTCAGTGGAATCAGGACTCTACGATTCACCGAGAGATAGAGACGTCTGCAGATGTTAAAACACAACCACACACATGGACATGAACAAAAGCTGCAGAGTGTCTCCTCTAACTTCCCCGGTGTGATGTGTGTGCGTGCAAGCAGCGGTCTAAGTGGCAACACCAGGCAAACAGCGGCGTACTCTAACTTCCCTCTTGCCTTCCCAAGGCCCTGGGGGTTTTGCAGGAATGGATTTGTCTATTAGCTCGTAAAGAACATTGCTCAGTGCCATATCGATCATCCGAGCTGTAACGTTTAGGGTCTTTAAGTTGTAGAGTTGATCTAGTGGTACACGGACTCCCCTGGCTATTTTACCAGAGTGAGAGATGATCAACTTAACCCCGGTGCCGCACTTGGCCAGAGGAAACGCTATAAACACGTCCGCCGGAGCCAGAAACCGTTTTTATTGAACCGCCCATCAGCCAATCGAGGAGAGGCTACCATGAATCCGCCAGGTGCTTTGTTGTAGCAACAGGGCAATCGTGTAGTTTTCCTCTCTTTAATAGCGGTCTCATCACATAGTTAGCCATGCGGGCTTGTGTTCCTGACAAGCTGTCAGAATGTTGGACCCCACCCTGTTGTACTAATGATGGACCTTTACAGCTCACTGAGCCACAGGAAGACCTACTGGACTGTGCTGCGAGTTAATGGGGGTTTGTGTGTGTGTGTGTGTGTGTGTGTGTGTGTGTGTGTGTGTGTGTGTGTGTGTGTGTGTGTGTGTGTGTGTGTGTGTGAGTTCGAAAGAGAGAGAGATAATTCTCTGTTCCGTCTCTCTCTCTCTCTGTGAACGCTAAACGCCCCTCCTTTATCCTCATCTCGCTGCCATGGCAACAGTCATCAAATCAGAAACATCAGACGTCGCTTTCAACTCACGTCCACTGGCTGCCTACAGGCTGTCTGTATACATAAACTGTGTGATGGAAACATCACAGGGTCCAACCGCTACGTGCCATTTTAATAAGTGGCCACATGCTGCACACAACTCCACCATCACCTACACGGCAGAGGAGGAGAGAGGAGAGCACATTCTTTTAAAAAACAGTCGAATAGGCTGGCTTAAAACTGTTTTTTAGCTCCAAGCGCTGTTGGAGTATTAAAATGAGAGGAAAGCATGGTGAGTGGCACATGAATAAGCTCACAGCAGAAAGGAACAATAGCCCTGAGAGTGTACCGAGAGATTAGTGCAAATCAGAGTGTTCTGCACTGGGGGAGAGAGGCTGAGAGGGGGCGGAGGTGCCTGTACTGTATGGACACACACACACACTCAGATGCCCACACATGCGCCTGCTGTTTTGTGTTCTGTGTTTGTGAAGGGTCAGTGGGGTATATTATTTTGAAGGGGTGGGAGAAACAACTCAGCTTGATTGACAAGGACATGGTTGCTATGGAAGGGAGGAAGAAATCGCATGTATTCAAAATCTAAATATTCTCTTTGTATGTTCACCTGAGAGGTCTCGGAGCAGGCGGAGAGAAAAGACATCGGCTACTATGAAAAAGGCCCCTATAACACCCAAATGCACAATTATGTAGGAGAAAAAAAAGTGAGCAAATCATGGGCTTTCTATCCTGCACAATACCATCCTCTGTGTGGATGAATGGGACCTGTCGCAGAGCAGGCTTCTGCTTAGCAAAAAAAAGAGCTTGTCTGAATAGCAAATCTACAGGTTCATTGTTATTCTAATAATCACAATTGTCATCTGAGACTGCATGGGGATTTTTAATGCGTTTGCCAAGAGGATGTCAGCGATCATAATGGCAGCTTCGTGGTTTCCCCGCCATTAACAGTCGCTGCCATTTTAGTTTAACTGCTTGTAGTAATAGCTGCTCCTCCGACGCAGCCGTCGTGAAACTGCCAGGGATACTTCTGCCCCGGTGCCAGTGTTAAAGGCTGCCTACACAGCCGTGTAGCCAGTAGTAAAGGCTGTTGTTACATGGCATGGTGCCCTGAGCCTGTCAGACCTCCAGGGTGTGTGCGCCACCTGTCATTATCAGCTCTCAGCCCTGGCAGCCGAGGACAGCTAATGGTCCACTGGGTCTCACCCAACAATCTGCTGACCAGTTCGAGTGCTGCTGGTGGGACGGCTGGACACCTGCGGGAACACATGCCCGTGTGTGCGCAAACAAATACGTGAACACACAGACAAGTGCTGCGTCGTGTAAAGACTTCGGCACTGTACGAGCTTTCTGCATTTATATAAAAAAAGTATGTAGGAATCTCTTAAACCTGAACGATAGCCAGCAAGGGGTACGATTCCACTGGTTGTAAAAATAATATCGATTAAATATGGACTATAGATTCAATGATTAGACCTGGTGTTGCCACATGTTAGACCGATGTATAGAACTCTATGAAAAAAGATCCCTATTTGTAACCTAAGTTATTGATGTTCATTTTGTAAATGATGGTCCAATTTGCATTCAAATATATGATAGAGCCGGGTTTGCTTCATCAAAATATGGCATGACTATTTTTATTTTCTTGTTATAAAGGCTGAATTAAAGTAAAGTGATGTAATCATTTTATGATTTGACTTCACCCTCTAAGTCTTTATATTTACATCACTGATGATTATTTATCAAAAATGTTATTGTGAAACTAATTTGATAAAGCACCAATGGTCAGTTACACAATATTGCTGGGATATCAATATCAAGGCATTTGATGAAAAATATCGTTAGTATTTGAGTTTCTCCATAACCCACAGCCCTTTTTTAGGGCATGGCTAGTTTGTGATTGACGGGTCGCTAACACATGGTGTTGCCCGGTTTTGGTACTGTACTTGTTTTGTCTCAGAACTCTAACCCTTTCAGTGTGTTTTCACTTCATTAAAAGTCATTGTAACATTTCGGATGGCTAAAAATGTCTTGCACAGTTGCACTTAGCTTCACTAGCTCATGCCACTTCTGGTTCCCAAACACAAAAATGGAGACAGCCAAAATGGCAAACAACAAAGTCTTTAAAACCGTATAGTCCACTGTGACGTGTGGGTTATAGCATAAAGCAATACTTAAAAAAACATCTCGACAGTATGTTGCTTTTCTACTCATTCACTGTGTCCTGGGATGGACTTCTTCTACTCTTGAGAATTGTCTGTGTGATTTATTGGAATGGAATGCAACCTTTGTCACAGACAGCTTTTAATTGAAAAAGCCACATTAGGACATTGAAAAGCCATTAATTGTTATGGTTAATTAAGGTAAACATTAAATGAAGAGAGTTTTAATTGGTTTCTCTTGATGAGGGTAGGGATCTGGGGTGACCAGAATCTGCATATGTAAATAACTAGAAACTCCTCGAGGCCTTGGCTTTACTCGCTCTGCCATAGAGTCCTCTCTGTGTTTCTGTCGCTCTGTTTATTTCCCTCTGATTCTGTCACTGTCACCCTATGCATACATGCACACAAACACACCACCGACTCACACACCTTGGCCCAGCTGTCGCCAATACAAATTGGCTGTTTTTGTCGAGTGACATTGATGTGATGCTAAATTCTAAACTGGCGCTCCCTGAAGAGATACATTTGTAAAGATGAAACCTGACAGATTGGCACAAGACATCACCTTCATATTTTCAATATATGGAATTATCCCATGGCCCTCAACATTCAGGTAGGCTGCGTTTACTGTATAAATAGCATTTTAGGAGGATGTTGGTTGCTATGATGAGCACCGATGGGTTGGATTGACCACTTTCAAGATTCATTGATATGCTGTCACACTGTGGCAGGGACGGCGATGTGAACATAAAACATATCTCAAATAGTAGAGTCTTATTCCTATTTTATTCATGTCCTCTAAACAGCTGCCACCTGTGCCAGAGGAGAGGGTGTTAATAGCGCACCCAATCACTTAGATAGATAGATCACCCTAACACCACATAGATAATCATGCTGCTAAATAAATAGCTTCTTAAAATGCCTCTGAATGCTGCTAAAAGCATGAGCATGTTTATGGGTGACACGGGAAAAGAGAGTGGTGGTTTCAGGGGGAGGGGGTGGTGCTGAATATGCATTGTGGGGCCTGCGGTTGGTGTGTGTGTGTGTGTGTGTGTGTGTGTGTGTGTGTGTGTGTGTGTGTGTGTGTGTGTGTGTGTGTGGTGTGTGTGTGTGTGTGTGTGTGTGTGTGTGTGTGTGTGTGTGTGTGTGTGTGTGTGTGTGTGTGTGTGTGTGTGTGTGTGTGGTGTGTGTGTGGGTGGGTGGGTGGGTGACGCGAGCAGACAATTGGACGGCTGCGTGGTCACTCGGTCACCCTGCTGCAGTAGAACAGCTTCTCATGGCCAATGCAGGAGTCTTGCCAGTGTTTCAAAAAATCTGAATGCGTAACACTGTCCAAACAGATGCTCGGTGCCATTTCCAGATAGTGTCTACGTGCGTGCAGTGCATATGCGATGGACCGGAGTTTATGTCTGAATGGATGTGCACAGCCTGAACATGTCCGTGTGCTTCCAAGAAAGCGTGCACTTTGTATGCATGTCTGTGTGTGAGTGTATTTTGTTCCTAACAGATGTTTTTCCCAATGTGTGTGTACGCTACTAGCTGAATCAGATCAACACCAGCCGGTGCAGTGAGTCTGGCCAATGTGGATCATATTCAGTGCACGCTGTGGCCAATACTACACACACACATAACATTAAAGAGACTAGGTAGAGCAAGATGTAAAAAAACACTTGCAGGCAAACCTTTACAACTTTAAAACGGACTCAAATAGTGAATGATTACGAAATGAATCATCATGATTACAAGCGGTGCCTTTAAAAAAGAAATTGTAAGCAATCATTAAAAAAAAGAAAGCAGCAATGAGCATAATCTAAATCAAGTTAATAAAAAAGGTGGTGGAAGTGCGGTAGATCGGGAATGAATGGACTTAATATCACTCAAGAGGCGGTTCTGTGTTTATGTACTGTAGCTTATGTAATAGCCTTCTTTTAACTAATGCTGCACTTTTGCTCCAAGAGGAGAAACCCCAAACCCCCCTAGTACATCCATGAAGCTTTTCATTCATGCTTGAAACATAATTGTTTATATAAATAAATATATATATAGATTTATGATAGAAATGTAAAGTAATTAGGTTATTTTCCGGCAGGGTTCTGCTTGAGGTTTCTAACCATTAAACGGTCCTTGCCGGCGTGGTACTGTTGGATCATGCTTTGAGGGAAATGTAAAGTCTTTTAAACATACGGTCTAGAGATCATGATTTACATGAAAAGTGTCATAACTTCAGATTTGATTTAATGCCATATGAATGAATTGACTTGCCTTGATTCTAACCGTTGATTTTGCTAACGGAAAATGCCAACTGTCATAAATGTTATCTAGTGTAGTTAACGTTAGCACCAAGGGTTGGTTTGAAACCCTGTCACCGGCTGACTTTAACTTAATTGTTTTGAAAATCCTTACAAATATGTACTTGATACCCACATGACATCATACGGATTAAAGCTGAAACTAAAGAGGAAGCTAAAGCTACATGGCCCAGGCAAAACGTTAGAATCCTTACCAGTTGATGAATACTGTAGACATGGAAAATAATAAAGAAGCACCATTGGTTTTGTGTTGAAGTCTAGAGCTAGTTACTCCTACCTATATGACAGAAATACTTACTTACATCATTTTGGTTAGCTTCCATACTTGGTTAGGTGAGACAGAGGCTAGATGCATATTTGTTTATTCTTTATACAACAGCATGTACTTATTTTAATGTTATATTTATTAAAAATATATATACCAATGTGTTTTGTGAACATTTTGCTATGATGGTTAATAAGTTTACTCGAATTTAAACTTCCAAGTCAAGTCAGGTCAATTTTATTCATAAAGTCCAATATTACAAATCTCAAATTTGCCTAAGGCGATTTTACAATCTGTACAGCATACTACTCTGTCCTTGTCTATCTACCCTCGCTTTGCATAAGGAAAATCTCCCAAGCAAAAGTAGTGAAAAGGAACTGAGGAGTGATCGCTCTTCCTGGAAGGACAGCTGGTAATAGATGTTGTGTGACAAGACCAATATAATAGGATTACAATACTGAAAAACCATAGCCTACTGTATGACAAATTATTTGTTGAATGTGAGCATATATAAAGAAATATGAGTCTAGGAGGATGTCAAGTAGGCTACTTTGCCAAATACTGATCAGGAGTGAGCTTTAACGTAAGTTTAAATTCATTGGTAGTAGTTGGTAGTTAGGTAAGGCTGCTACAGTAGGAAGTTAGCTAGCAAAACATGCTAACGTTGGAAGCTGACGATGGAGCAGACACACTATTTAAATAATTCTTTACCTTTTTTTCTTCTGTTTTTGGTTTCAGAACAGCCAACAAACGGCTTGACCATACTGAGTATCACTTTTACCACGGCTTCATGCCTGACCTGCGCAGTTGCTAAACTTTGATTGGACACTCTTCTGTGGCAGGGGTTAAGCTAATAGTCCTTGTTTGATTTAATTAGTTCATTTTGAGTAAAAGTACTAGGCAGCATACACGCTGGAGCATTAATGTGAGCAACACACCACTGACACTGTTATCCCATTCCCCTTTTGTCCATCTGGAACCTCGGGGTATATTACAATATCCTCAAGGATCTACAGATCGGTAGCTGTTAGACCGAGTGGATATGCTCCACCAATACTTAAGGTCTCCCTTTCTCCCTGGAGGAACTGGTGTTACATTCAAGGTACATTCATATATGGTTTTTCTATCTGCAGTGGAATAGAAGAAATGACTGCAGCTCTGCCTCAGCAAGGGAAAATCCCTGTACGATTTTGAGTCTAGCCTGTGAGATGTGTTGAGCGATGATCACCTCGGGGAAGCTTGAGCCCTGCCCCCTCCTAGCCGAGAGCGAGAGACAGATAATGGGTTATAAGGCTGGCAATAGGTAGATGCGGTTCTTCTTTCTCTAGTCTTTTTGGGTCAGCACAGGAGATGGGTCAGCACACCAACAGAGTGGCGGAAACAGAGGCAGCATGAATGAACGAGAGATATATCGCATATGTCTGTCCTTGCCACCGGTTGCCCTCAGTCAAATCCTCACCATTATGCTTTCACGCCTGATTTATGTGAAGTGGCTCATGTAGCAGTATGTTTTCTTTCTGCTTCACAAGGCAGGAAACAGAAGGGTTGCAACAACTATAAACTATAAGAAATGTTGGAGCTGTATTTCAACATGCTATCCAAATAGCATCTTATTATCAATCTTCTTGGTTTGGACTTACTGCATTCATTTTTTTCACTCATAGCCCAGGGCAATGCTTCCTGTGGTGTGATCTTGAGTGGGCCGGGCTTATGCAATAGCTATTTACATTTTAACCGTCTTAGCTGAATAGATATCCCCTGATATCTCAGGCAGAGGGAGGTAAATAATTAGCGAGGGGGGGGAGCAGCGACAGGGAAGTTCGATGTATCAAACGTATATCTTCATTTGTGTGCTACATTAGTGGAATGAATGCAGGATGATATATGATGGCTGGTAATGTTTGGCCACAGGCCAAGAGGGAAGACGAGGAGAGAGAGAGAGAGAGAGAGAGAGAGAGAGAGAGAGAGAGAGAGAGAGAGAGAGAGAGAGAGAGAGAGAGAGAGAGAGAGAGAGAGAGAGAGAGATATCTATACAGTAGATGAATGTACTCATGACCAATGTGTGGCCATAAGAGGCAACTCTGTGTGGAAAGGTTTATCACATTGGAAGGTTATGATTGCGTGGATGTAACAGATTCTAATTGCTGCTGAAATAAACACGCCTGGTTGGTGTTGCTGCAATCATTGCTTAATACTTTAATGACATGACATGATGGCTTGGGAGATCAAAACCTCTCCAGCTGAGATTGCTTCTCCCGCTAATTTTACTTCTACAAGTACTGAGTGGCTTTACACTCCAGCGTAGTGTGCACTGCAATTTTAGAGCTTCTTTTTTCGGTTAGCTATTGACAGGGAAGGGCCGGAGCGAGGAGTTATAGTTTATACCTTTAGATTCTAACATCCGGCATCATACGTGCACATAGCTTTTGTTCATTTGTCAAGCCTCCCTTTCTTCTGTCCCTTCATTTCTCAACACCTCCCGGTATCATCAGCCAGAGACTCTAACCACCCGCGGTGAATGTGAATTAACAGACGGCATGCTGCTCACAGCACCTTGCTTGCCACTGAAACAGATTCATCACAAGGACCTAGATACCGCCTTCTACCACTCATACACACACACTCACAGACACACATTTTCACCCTAGAATAGCACCTCACATATCATACATCCATGGTGTAACACTCTTCACACTTACACTCTGTACTTTGTGATCAGGGGAACAATAACAACGACTACAGATTTCTCCTCTTGGCTTTCTATAATATGCTACAGTGCTTTTAAGCCTCACAGGTTTGCGAGTTAGCCGCTATATTCTCGCCTTTCCTTTTCTTGAAAACCCCTTGTCCATAGTTAAAAAGCATCCCTGTTCCATCTCCTCAATTGAAACGTTTATATATGAGTGGGAGATGCTAGAAAATCAATGTCCATCAGAAGTTGAAAGGGAGAGTGAGGCAGGTTTGCCCACAGGTCAAAGGTGCATTGTGGGATATTGACTAGTCCCCGGTGCAGCAGTGGTCGCGCTGAGAAAACACATCTGCACAAGTATTATTGACAGAGCGGTACAACCCAGCACCTCAGTAAAGTGGAAAGATACTTTATTATCCTCGTAGAGGAAATTCGTTATTGCAGTCAATACATGAAAACAGCAAACACTCAGATGGAGATTTACAGGAAGCATTCATGTAAATCCAAAACAACCATTTTTACAGGTGAACTGTAATTGGCCCCCGAAGAGCCTTATTCCTTTTGACCTGCCATAGAGATGTTTCTGAATAAAGGTTAAAATGGCATTTTCCGCCTAATTAAATCATCCAGCATGGATTTTGCTCCAACTAAAGATTTTTTGTCATTATTGATTTATCTGCCAATCATTTTCACAATTATAGATAAATCTTTCGGTCAAGAAAATATCAGAACAAACGTCTCAAATGTCAATCCTAGCACCATTGTTCAAAGAAAGAAAGACAGACATACTGTACTTTTATTAGAACTGAAAAAATCCTGAGACCTTTAAGAGTGTGTACAGCTCAGATTCCCAAATGTACTACTGCTGACCAGCCACCTTTGTACATGTTATGTATAAACAGATTTTTAATTGCATCTCCTACAGAAATAAATAGTTACTAGGACAAAGTGCCGCGCTGTATGTGGCGGTACAGAGGGATCATGCAATTTCCCATAACTGCTGCTACAGATTCTGGCTTGGCTGAACACCATCAAACTACAGTGGACGGTGTGTGTTGGTGGGAAGCCAGTGTGGGATTGTGGTCTCGTCAGCAACTATTGGATGTTGGGTCACCTGTGTTTTGGTGGTAGGAGTCTGGAAGGGATGCTTTTTTTTCGCTGCCCTTATTAAAAAAACAGTACATCAATGAAAAGGTCTACTCCCTCAACACGTCAACAATAGGAGCTGGAATATAGACAAAGTCCAAACAGTATCACACTGTTTTCTCCATTTTGTGACACGTTTTCTGAAAAGTTCATTTCAGTCACTTGGGTACACAATTGTACATTTGAAGGTACAAAAAGGACTTACATGAAATAATACTGTGGTGTAACTCTATAGGGTAGTGCCCCAGGGAAAAGCGTTTGTGTTCTGATTCTTTTTTATGTGACTGAAGAGAAGTTATGGAAAGATATGAGGAAAAAACTGAGGTGTGGATCAATGTTGGTCAAAGCAGGTCAATCCTTGGAGATAACTCATTGTCCATAGCAGAAAATACCTTATAAATAGACTCTTAAAAAGTTTACTTGGGAAATATTAACTATATAAAAGATAAAAATCATAGCTTCACTTAAGGTAAGAATACTTTATTCTTGACTGTCTTAATTAAAGTGAAAAAGAGTGCAGGCGAAAGGAGAACCCGTCACAAAGGGCATTTAAAGTTCAGCCAAATCAAGCATTAACCAAAAGACTCATTCTCTGGATTATTTAAGTCTTAATGGTGCTATAAATCCCCAAAATGAATTGAAGGCCTCTGCAGTTCAACTGTCCAGCCGATGTCTCACTCTGAAGTGTTCACCAATGGAGCATGTCAGGAACATGGTGATACAGCTATAGTTTTCACTGTGGTTTCAATTTGGTTATATTGATGTTGCATGAATTAGATAATTTCAGAAATCTGAGAGTTTATACAAAATGTAACTGTCTAAAAGATCCTAGTTGTAAGCCCCACACGCCAACATATAGGGGAGACAAGAGCAACAAGTGTTATTGTATTCTGTACGTTCTATAAATTGCAAATAACATTAAGGGATTATGTTATATACTATACATTTTTAGATTGGTTTAAATGATTCTTATATCATCATATAATTTTAAACTCTCATTAGTAAACAACTCAACAATCCCTGCTATAATTTACAATATTAAATATTAAAGGGGCCCTTTTATGCTAATTTTAAGGTTCATCATTTTATTTTGTCTTAACGTACAATGTGTTGAAGCACTAGCCAATAGGAGCGTGAGTGTTACAAAGTAATGTCACTATGTCGCGGAAGTAAACAAAGTAGTCCAATGGAGGTGTTTCAGGCTGAGGGTTCAGTTTGTTTGCATGTTGAACATTTCCAATGCAGACTGCAGTGTAGTTACATTCTTTATGTATGCACAAGTTTTATTTTCCTCTTTGTAGAAGTTAAGTATTATGACTGTCAAAGCTGAAACTCAGAATTCAGCCAACCTTTATCACAAAGCATTTAGCATTTTCAGGGATCCAAGGTCACGGTATGTAAAACAAAATGAAATGATGAGTGTACAAACACATTAAAGCAACAAGTAATTGCTTTGCAAAGGACACAAAGCATCTGCCAAAGCAAATGCTCCTCCACATGTTCTGGATGTGCGAGGAGGTGGATGGAAAACAGACTGGGGGCGTTAAGGGGTTGTGTGAAATAATATATATAGCCAAGCTAACATTCTGCTAGCATTCTGCTCTCCCCCTCTGGAAATAGAGACTATTCAGGCTTGTTAGGCTTCTAAGAGCTGCCTGGAAGCCTGTCATTTCATATTAAAGTAGCCTAGCATTGCTGCTTTCATGGATTTAGTCCTCACTGGACAGCGAATGATATATTTATGTATAGATTTGAGATGGAAGGCAGACAGGGCTGTCTACCCATCCCACATTAGCTTTTATGTGTGTGCGTATGCACACACGTGAGCGTATGCACACACGTGAGCCTTTGTTTTTGCCTCACTGGTACAATGCATTTCCATTATAAGGCACATGCCACCTTGTGTTATGTTGAGCCGAGCTGTTGGCTGCTACTGTGACTGTCACATCTATAGAGGGGAGAGGAAGGGGATATTTCCTGTTTAGATGCCACCAATTTCCTCTTCATGCATGCTGCACACACACATAACACACACCCACACACAATTGATAGATTTATTATAGCGTGTCAGGAAAGTGCAGGCTTCACATTTCAGCAAAATGGACCCATTTGGCGGGCGAACGACTGCACCCCCCACCACCTTACTCTTCTCAACCCCCACTCCCCACCACCCCACCCATCCAGCCGGCGTGCCAGCCCACTCAGCCGAATCGGGAACGGCACCAAATACATGTTTCTGTCACAAGCTTCGTGTCAGCTTTTTTACATGAGCAGGAGAAATGGGGAAGGAACGGGTCATTCTGACAGTCGGAATCACTCTGTGTGAATCTTAAATGTTTTACGGCCTTAATGGGCCTCCAGAAATAGATGCAGTGCTAATGTCCTCTGACTCTAGGAAAAGGGGGAAGAATGTGTCTGCCCTAAGTGTGTGTGTGTTTGTGTGCCTGGGAATGTGTGTGTTAGGGGCGCGTGCATGTCCGTTTGTGTCTGCGGCTGCTCGTGTGTGCGATTCAAATGGACTTAAGTGAGGGATTCGCGCATGCAAATGAAGCCACTTAAATCTCGGTCCTTCACCCCCTCTATCTCAAAGGACACCCTATTCTCTATTTAGAGCACCACTTTGACATCAGCCCTATGGAGGCAAGGCCCTACGAGGCTTTGGTCTTAAGTGGTGCACTATGGACTGTACAAAATCATCCACATCTGATTTAAATAATCTCTCTTCCTTAGACATATCCACAGCAAATCTTCGACAAGCTTCCCGCGCTCTCAACACAATCCATCGCGCAGCTTGAGCATTAAGCATTACCTTTTGAAGAACTGTTCAATATTGCGGGATTCCTGGCACTGGGTACTTCCAGACAGCATTTGCTGCCTTACAACAGTTAACCATCTCCCAGCATGGTTCCTCTTCTCCAGACAGACTCTGACTTAGAATATTGATCTCACTGCTCGCTGTATCCTTACCCCTCAGACAATCCATACTAAACGTATTAGCTGCGGAGAGAGCTACAATGTCCTCTGTAGCTAATCATATTTAGCCACAGAGAGAGGTATCTTTAAAGAAGAAGCCTATTTTCAGGGTGAATTGGGTGATGGTGCTGTGCAACATCAAAGGGTGGGCTTCACAGGCCGGCGTATTAGAAGACCATTTAGGTTCATCTGTGAACATTAGGGCCTTCAAAGTGTTCTGTGTTGGCTTACACAAGGACACCGCAAAAGGTCTTATATGCAGGAGTCATTTGGATTCGGCTTGTGTGATTTCTGATGATTCCTCCTCTCTCTCACACACACAAATGCGCACAGGCATCATACAGGAGAGCATCGCTGATTGTAGAGTGGGGGCAATCAAAAGCTTTGATGCTAATCAGAGCTCTCTGTCCTGCCCGTTTGGGATGATGGCGGAAATATACAATAGAGAAAAAGGTTGTATAGCAGATGCCCAGTGCCTGGTCTTGGTGATTGCTCTCTACTTCATTCACTGGGTAGCAGGGGATTGGAATCAGCCTCAAGCCAGGGGATAGGGCTTGCATACTGGCTACATGTAATGAGCTTTGGATTTGGAGTTTTCCCCCTAATCTGCTAAATACTTTGTGAACCATTCATTACATTTGTTTGGGTTGATCCACACTCTGCTACTTCTATAGAGATGACAGTAGGACTTTGTTTGGTGAGATCTCCTGCGACGCGCTTTGATAACACCTGTGCCGCTTGATGCAGCGAGCGCATTCCTGGCACTCATCTGCTCTCTTGGTAGGGGGGCCTGCTGGTGATGTGTGTTTTTCTAACCGTTGATTTCTCTGAATGTGCTCTGAGTGCTACTGTGTTCATCCCCGCCTGTCTCAGCTCTCGCAAGAACCCTCTTGGACATATCTGCTTTCGCTTTTCGCTTTTATTTTCGTGAGAGTTTTCGAGGGAGAGAGAAGAGTTTTTGACATTCCGTCTCCATTGTGTTTTTTGTCTGTGCTCGCGAGTGTGTGTGTGTACGGTGCTGCTGCTCGTGCGATGACAGGCTGTTGTTGGACCTCCTGACAGACAGTTCCATTAAATCATGCTGCAGTGGTAACCCGCAGTGACAGGACGCCATTGCCTCCCTGGGATTCCTTCATCAGGGGCTCTCATGCGCTTAACGAGGAAGTAAACATGCTAAATTGTCTGTTGGAGATGAAGTGAAGAGGCTGTCTCGATGTTGCATGTCACGTGCCATGTCCACACATCTCAGTTTGAAGCAATTACACGGCCAGAATGCACGGCTAAGAGCCAACCTTGTTACTTAGATGGAAAAAAACGTGCCTTAGCATGTGTTTTTGAGAATACACACCATTAACGTTAAAGCCTTTTTCTGCCAACAAACAGACTAGCCTAGCATGGAACATTTGGAATCACAAACACTGTGGTTACTGTGGTTAGAAACCACAGACTCTCTAAGGCAAGATACTTGGCACCTGAGAAATGTAAAGACTTATGCATGTGCAGTTATATTTTATGCATTGGACAGTTCTGAAAAGCTTTAGAAATGTTTCTCAGACCACAGCCACTCTGACAGTTCTCCCCTTTGTGATTTTCTGAGGGTTGCAAATAGTTCTGCAGACAATTATCTTCAAGGACAGCGGTGCTATTGTTGCAGGAAGGCCATGCAATAATAAATGCAGCTCCTTTGATGACTCCTGGAATAAACGAGCGGTGCATTTTGAAGATGCTGTTTGTTGTTGCGAATCTTCCTGCAGGTTTGACTCTTCCAAGGAGCTGCCTGGCGAGAAACCACCAAGTGGATTTTGAAGAGGTGTTGAGTGCAGGGGATGATGGCTCTGCCTGTTCCTTTTAAGGTTATTTTAAGCCGCAGACCTGCAGGGTGTATGCGGTGTGTGAGTGTGTGGTGTGCGTGTCAGGGTTGTGTTTTAATTAGAGAGACAGGAGTGTGTCCTTGGGCTGCCGCAGAGGGTCAGGAGAACCTGGTAGTCTGGGAGAGCGTGGCTGGGACAAGTCTGGCAGGCTTGCTAAACACCCATTACCCAGACGTGTAGATGCACTCAAGAGCGTGCGTATCACACCCACACCCGTACACACCCGTACACACACGGACACACATACGCGTCCTGGTGTTGGCGCCATTCCTGTTGGCCAGCGATACCATGGTAACTGAGCAGCCTGCATCTCCATGTGTTCCATGGCCTTCCATCGTCTCTGAAAGCAAAATTACCAATGGCACTGCTCTTGGGAGACGGTGAGAGGCAGGGGAGAGGTGGGCAGATTGAGAAGGGCAGCAGGAGGTGGAGTGGAAGGAGCAGGGGGAGGTTGAGAGGGAGGTGAGGGGAATTGAAAGAAGAAAAGGTTGAGAGGGAAGAGGGAGGAAGCACCTGACATTTATGTTCCTGGCCAGCAGAAAATGCCAGTTCAGGCTGGCACCTCTCTTTTATTCTCTGTGGCTGAGTTCCTGCCTCTCTCTGACCCGTGGCTTTGCCTGCCACACTGAGAACCACGCGTTTCGCCCCCACTCCCGCCACCTTCCATCGGTCAGCGCTCCTCTCATTTCCCTGCATCAACGTCTTTGCGTTTTTCATATGGCTACCTCGTGACCTCTGGCTTTCATCCAGCTATTTCTTCATCTCCCTGTAGTCATTTCCATATCACAGGCCCTCACCTATGCCACATCACGCCCTTCTTTCGTCAGCTTTTCCTCTTTGATCCTCGACTTGTGCATCCTCTTTAACTTCCCCCCTTGTCCCTCCCATACCTGTATTTGCATCGCTTCCTTTTCCCCTTTCTCTCCCCAGATAACCGCCTCCTCCTCCCTTCCCCACACACCTCTGCTGTGCCTTGCCCGGGTCCCAGCCGATGATGGGACTCATAAAGCCTCCCAGATGAGACGGTAGCTAATGGCTGTTGAATAATGCATGGTGGGCAGGATTTAGAGAGCCCAGTCTATTAGCCTGACCAAATACTCTGGGCTTTTATTAAAGACCAACACTTACAATTACAAACTACATTAAGGCCGGGGTCCTGTCTCAGCCCCCCCCCCTCTCTCGCAATTCGTCGTTGTCTCCTCGGTCATGGCTGAGGCGGAATATTATCTTTTAGCTTTTTAAGATTTTATAGCCTGGAGAAACTGACCCTCTTAGAAGAGGTCGTTCACAGTCTTTTGTCGTTGTTGTGCCTTATTTTATGTGATTGTGTCCAAGGTTAGTGGCCCTTTTAGTCACAGTTGTGAATAGAAAAAGAGATTGGTGAGGTTGAGGGCAATGGTGTCACATTTTCACTGTTGGTGGTTGGTATAAAAATGAAGGGTGGATGCGTAGGCTTTTTATGTTCCTCCCCTGGTGTGGATTGTTGGTTTTTGTGGCTGTTTATAAGATACATAGGTGCTTGATGCGCCGTGTTCACATCTGTATTGCGCCCTCTGCTCCACTGTTCCAGGATTGTCACCATCTTCTAGACGGATTTTGCTGTAATTTTCCCTGCCCTGCTGCAGATGAGGCTCCCTCGCACATCATCCCACATGATTATACACAAATGTTAATGGATGCTAATAGCAATAAGTGTTTGGAAGTGTGTGTCCTGTGAGTGGCTTCTGAATAGTCATAAAGTGTTGTTAGCTAATGGCTATCTAAACATCCCTCTACCTGGCCATGTGTAAGTGCACACTTAGCTGTCTCTCTGTAATAGCTTATTGACTCGTCTTCTAATTTTGATATTTGCCATGCAAGTTTTCATCTTGCATTTGACTATGCCTGTCTGCATATTCTTGACAGTTTGCAGAGTTAGGTATTTGTGCAGTACAGGATTTTTTCGGTTCAACACTTTAAAGCTGGCACAAAGACATACATAAACATTGTTCAAATAATACTTTAAAAAAAACAGATATTATGATGTCACCAAAGGATTCATAACCATAGCAAAGCATATTCAATGTGTTGAAAAAAAAAACTGAATTGCAAATAAAAAGACTCTTATCTACATTGTGAAAGGTTTTGAGGGTTGTTATGACTCAGGTATCTTTGCCACCTAAAATCCATCCACTTGATATAGAAAACGTTTTTTTTGTAAAGTGCTTCAGTTCCAAGCTGAGAGACCAGATGCCCAACATAATTGCTGCGAGAATTCTATCTACTGACATGGTATGATTACCGGCAACTTTTTCCCTAGAATATAGACTACTAAGGAATATCTTGCATGATGTGCCTTATATAACCATGAATAATACGATAAAGTCTGTCAAATTTAAATATATATAAGTAAGATATAAGAATAAGTATACCATAATCAACATGATCTCCAAAACGTGGGGCAATCTATACGTTTTAAAGGGGCCGTATTAAGCTTTTGGTTTGTCCCTTTCCTACAGGTTTTTGTGCATGATATGGCGCATTTCCACTACAGCGTGGGGCTCACTTTAAGCGTGCCGTGCTGTGCCCGGACAGTTTTTGGTTGCGTTTCCACTTGGCGTAGTACCGGCTAGCGGGTACTATTTCACAGTTTTTCTGGCCCCATAAAATCGAGGTTCTTTCCGGGCCAACAACCAGGCTGAGTCGGGCTGAGTATGCTAAACTAGAGAGAGAATCGCTGGCAAGGGGGCTACAACTACAACAAGATGAACATATTTGACTGTGATTTAATTGTAATACACGTTTCAAAATGATGCCGAAGTAACAACATACTGATACCGGTTAGCAAAAACCATGAATTAATGCTTTGACAAGTCTGCAGACAGACGGCAGGCGAAAAACCTTTTAAAATGCGTGTTGTCTAAATGGAGATCGGCTAAGCTAACGCAGTATATGCTCCGACCGTCCACACTCACAACAACGGCCTATACAGACATAAATAAACCAGCGACTGTATTCGCCATGACACAGGCAGTCTGTGGTTTGTACTTGTTTAACTTTTGTCTAGTTTCTGAACAGATATGAGGAGCTGTGAGCTTGAGTGCTAACAGCTAACGGCTGATGTTGTTTTTCTGTGGTTCTCATTGAAGATGACGTCACGGCTCCGCCTACACTGCGTTACTATAGTTACTGCCCCAGCTACTAAACTGTAATGGAAACGCAGCATAAAGTGAGCCAGTCCTAACAAGGCCTAACGAGGCCTAGCGAGGCCTAGCCATACCGAGCGAGGCCGAGCGAGGCCCTGTAGTGGAAATGCGCCATAAATGGTCTGCAAAGGCTAGAATCCCAAAGTTCCCTCCAGAGGGAGTTTCTCTCCCACACACTCCCCCCCTGCCTGAAACGCCTCAATTGGACTCCTTTGTTTGCTTCCGTAGACATTACTATGTAACACCCCACTTCTATTGTCTAGCTCTCAAACACATTGTACATGATAGGATAAGGGGTGGGACATCTCTAAGTGTTTGACCAATCACAATCACGCCGGCCAGCTAACCAATCAGAGTAGACTGCATGGGCTCTGGATTCAGACAGAGGGTGAAAAGAGGTGCTGCAGCACAGGCAGTATGAGAAAAATAAAGAGCTTTTTGAACATTAAAGCATGTAAACATGTCACAGAAGAGGCACACAAATGAGCATAATTGGACCCCTATAACTGTATGCGTCTCGTTTGTGTCCTGTTGAGGTATATTGTATATATTTTCCTCATTCAAGTGTTTTTCTTATCTGCTGTGAGGGTCTAATAACAGAGGGTGTCTTATCCTGCACCAATTGTAAAGCACCCTGAGGCATATTTTTGATTTGTGATATTGGGCTACACAAATAAAATGGACCTGACTAAAATGAGACCGTAGTTCCAGGATCAACGGTCAGCATGCAGTCAACACATGAGTTCGGTTTTTATATGCTCACAGATCTTTAATCATGTAATTCAGCTAACCAGGGTGATATCCAGGCCATGTCAGAAAGGAAGTAGAGACCATAAGGGATGATAGATTGATGCCAGCGAGATCACCACGTAAAGTGTCGACCCTAAACCTTTGATCCATCTCCATATCCTCCGTCTCGGTCCCCCTCTGAGTGTGGCGTCTGGAGAGCGAAGTGATTATGTCTGATCCAAACAACAATCTGATGAAAAAGCTGCAGCTTAATTTGTGGCCGAAAAACACCATGAAATACAACTTCCTGTTTATTTGTCTGAGAGGGTTTCTCTCTCTGTCTGGCTGATGTTATTCAGTCTGATCTCCTCGATGACCCGGCAGCCAGCCAGTGTTTCTCAATAAACTGCACTCTCTATATATAGTTATCTAAATGTCACTGACTTTTAAACCATGCTTACCGCTCTGTGTATCAAATCACACACTTGTGAAGCAATTAGAATTTGCTCATTACAGTTGCGTATCAATATTAATGACGAAGTTGAGTGTATCCAATCCGGATCTGAGGTGGAAACTGAGGTAAACAACAGCCTGTCGACAGCGTTTAAGTGAAAAATCCATCCTTCCTTTGGACTACATAAAAAGTTACACAGTGTAGTACTTCCTATGGTTATTACAGTATGTTAGTGTGGCAGAAAACGTCATCCCTAATTCGATACTTGAATACAAATGAGGAAATATAGATTTTCTTTGTTGTGAGTTACTAAAAATGAAGAAGTTATTGAATCCAGATTTGAGGCGAATCAATAATAAATCACAGCTGCAACGGATTGTATCGAATTAGCTTTGCATTGCGTTAATCTGTGTCATGCATTGGATGAATCTCTAACTGTCTGCGAGGGAGAGATACACACCTTTTGAGAGGCTTTTTGGCAAAACAAAGTTATGCTTTCAGCTTCATAAGAGGGTCAGTAAGTGTCTTGTTTTACTCTTCATTTATCAAAGAAGCTACTTGAGTTTAATAAGTGAGAAGACGTCTACGGCAGCCTGCTTAAAGGGAAATCATGTCCTCCAAAAGACAGAATGAAAAAGTGTTGATCGAAGGCGTTCAAAAGGAGAGGTGAGCACATACTGTAGCTATCAAGGAGATATTCTGATTGCACTGACACCTTTATACGAACATGGATGAAAACCAGTGGCTGAAAAATGTGTGTGTACGGTGTGTGTTCACCGTACAGCAGACAGCAGAGGTCTTATCTTGGTTAACGGTATCCCTCTGTCTCTCTGGAGGCACGCAGGGAGCAGAGGGCAACTGCAGTCTGATGTGGGGCATCTGTTCCCACATTTGTTAAACTTCCCCTGCTGTGTGTGCATCGTTTTAACAGAGAGATAGAAAGAGACAGACGTTAGAAGAGTTCGGAGCGCGTGTGCACGTCGTGATCAGTGTGATAGGTGCGGTCGGTGGAGTGGAACGGCAAGGTGTTGTTGCAATAGAGGGCAAGTGCCGACTTGTCATTGGTCTGTGTTAATGCTGACCCAGGGCGGTGGCTGCACTCACCTCATTGACCGCAAGATGGCCGCCAGCCGAGTCCGCAGGTGGTGTTGGAGGCACATCTCTTTCCTCTTATTCCCTCCCTCTCTTCCCGCGCTCTCTTTGTACCTTTATCTCCCTCCACCATCTATTATACATTCTTGTCGGAATACCAAGCAGCCCCTCATCCTTTCTGCTATCCCTCCCGTCTTCCCGTATTCGCACAGACCTGTCCTCTTGGTGCATACACACTGTATATGACTGAATGCCTTGCTCCATACAGTAATCTCAATGGGGACATTACATGCATAATCTACTTTATAATAAGGCTCTAGTTGGCCCCGGATGCCTGGTTAAAGAAAGGAAGGGAGATGTGTTAATTAGACTCATTTACAGCAGCAGCAAGTAAAGAGCAGGACCCCTTCACAGACGACCTGCTTCTCCTTGAGAAGGGCCGTGGAGTTACTGATCAAAGTTTCACATGGCAAACTACCGGAGACATTGAGAGGTGAGTGAGGTGTTACCGGTGGACTTCTTTAAGTCCAGAGCAGCGCTGGTAGATGTAATGGGAATAGGAGTTATTGACTGGAGCGAGCGTGGTATTGAAATAGTGTCTCTGGTGTGCCATCATCATGACGGAAAGCTTATAGTACCCTGATTTATGACTGCTGTGGAGAAATTAGTGCTTCATAAAGATTTGCCGATGGCTGAGATGGAGTAATCAGTGAAGTGATCTGACTTTGGTGGATTTCAGTACTCAACGAGTTGCAAAACTCAGTTGCCATACCTTGACTTTGTCTGCCGGACAATGCACGTGGCAGGAGTTGGAGCCTGACTCTGGCCCTCTGTCAAGGTCATATGGATTAGAAATGATTGGGTTTCCAATACTCTGCTGGGGAGTTCTGCATGATGAATCATCACTCTGTTCCAAATCGACACCAATTAAGAAGGGTTTGTTTATTCCGCTGTGGGACATGCTGTGGATGGGAACAAGCATTTTCACCCCCTTTTTTTTCTCCTCACTGTGGCAGGGATTAGGATAATGTGTATCTGCGTGTGCTTCCTCGTGCACTGCAGGGTTCGTATTTGTCTGGCGCCTGCGGATTTGCGTTTATTTGCACACTCATGTGTGTGTGTTGGCACGTGCATGTCCACAGTCATGTCAGTCAGTGTTTACTGTGTGGACCTACTCTGTTTGTGTCAGTATCTCCATGTCTGTAAGGCATGCTGTATGAAAAGTGAGGTTGAGGAGCCCAGTGCCGGAGCCAGTGAATTCATTTGCATTCATTCCACCGCCTGTCTCTCCTCAGAGCCCATTCTAATTACCAGCAGCTCAGGTCTGCTACAACACTGCGCATACTCTCCCTCTCTCTCCCTGGGTGAAAAAATGGGCTGCTGGTGGTGCATTCCTGTAGCTTTGATACTACTCTCTCTTTAGCCTGCCAGGAATCTCTTCATGTTGTTTTGTTTGCTGTCAAGCCCAGGCACTTTCTCCTGTTTTAGTGACGAAGTCGCAGGAAATATAGTGCATGCATGTGTGGGCAAGCGAAATTCCTACATATTCCGTGTGTGCTTGTTGTGATTGTTTCGGGGTTGAGGGAGTTGCATATTGTGGAGGAGAGAGAGCGAGGAGGCAAAGTGGAAAATAATCACAGTTCTTGTAGAAGATGAATGTGCTCACTAATCTCCGTAATGGCCATTGTGGCGCTTCACCTCCTGAGTCTCTAACACCTTGTCACGCCTTCTTCCTGGCAATGCAAATTCATACCCGGGCTAATAACTCACATGACATCACACCGCCATGCCTGGACATGCTCCAAAGCTGTTTCACCTACTCATGTGCACACATGGAGCTATGACATGCACCAACGCACACTCACAAACACCTGCAGAGCTCCATGGTAGGTGGCAGTGACCGGGCACCCTGCAGCAGTGACAAGGTCAGGAGGATCAGGACACTGCTGTGCTCTCACCAGAGATGAGCTGAGCTCAGCTAGCTGCTGTTTCACTTCATCTACAGCAAACCTGCATC
Organism: Trematomus bernacchii; assembly: GCF_902827165.1. Classification (NCBI taxonomy): domain Eukaryota; kingdom Metazoa; phylum Chordata; class Actinopteri; order Perciformes; family Nototheniidae; genus Trematomus; species Trematomus bernacchii. The sequence goes on along the minus strand of NW_022988097.1, from coordinate 5,052,185 downwards.
GGCCTCATAGAGTGGTGCAGGATTGAGTCCTCAAACTCGGAAATTAGTTAGCCCATTTACATCTTCCGGTTCGCTCGTCTCAAAGTAAAAATAAATGTAAAGGTGTTTTTGGTAAGAGTCCTAAAATAAGGACTGCAGTTAATAAACTGAAGAGATTTTCACATTGTGTTCTAGGACATGAGAAACATCAGTGAACATCCCACTTGTGAATCTCCAAGGCTTCTATGTGTCATAATCATGGCGGTTCTCTACAAAAATAGAAAAACACTACTAAACGTCATCATTCAGAGCGGAGTCATGTTAGCTTTTTGTCTTCTGGTGATTGCATTTACCTTTTAAAAACGGGGTGTTAATATGTGGAGGTTATCCCGCTGAACAAAATGTGTATTTGCCACAGATTTGACTATCTGTACAATATACATCTTCCAAAATCCAATGGAAAAATCCTATTGTTTACATATACTGTATACTGTACAATATAAATAAGTGTGAAGTCTAAGAATGTCATCACAGTGCAGTATATCCAGGTCGGCCTACCAAACACGTCATCACTGCAGCAATTCATTCATTTAGATTCAAAAAGTTTGGTGTGGTATCTCCTGTCTGTGAGACATCTGCATATTAATTACAAGTTTTTAACAGATCATTTGTAGCGCAGAACCGAAGGAGGGTGCTCATCTGAAAATGTAATTTGAGCGCGGGCCCCTGCAGTGAAGTGTTGGTAAGCCTCTCGCTGTCGAGCTCAGGAGGTTTCACGCCATCTCCAGGGAAATGCTACTTTCAGAATCACCTGCAGCCTAAACATGATTGTTGCTCCGGAGTTGTTGTTGAAGATGTGGAAACAAACAAGCAATTACACAAATATGCACATAGATATACACTCGACGCATGCCAATACACATGCACATTCAGTGAGTCCTGCGGTATGAAAAAGCCCTATGATGCATGGCTTCTAATTATCAAGCTCTGAAAATCGACTGTATGAAAGGAAAAGCTCTTAAAGCCCTTGGTTTCTTCATTTGTATTTTTTATTTGCTTTAATTGGGCAACATGATTGTGTTACTTTGTCAAAAGGAGAACCCACCGTTTATCCCTGTCTGAAGACATGAATCATTGGCTTTTCTTTTTATTCTAATTGCTGTCTCAGAGTCCAGTGTCATCAACATGATTATCAGCGTTTCTGCTGCCATCGCTGCTATTTTCATCATCATTGTTACCACAGCTATTACCGATGCTATCGCCATTATCTTTGTTATTTTCATCCCCACCGGCGCTATTATCAGCAACTTTTTATTCATGTCATCGTGAGGGGCCAGGATCATTAGCAATATTACTCCCCGTTATCATTCACTATTGTTATTATCGATATTACCATCCTTCGCACCAAATTCATTAGCGGCCAGCTAATGAAAGGAATCATATTAAAACTTATTATGTCTGATGAAGATAATGTGTTATCTCCTGGACAGGAGCTCTGTTAAGACAAAGACAGATGGTCAGCTAGGGCAGGATCCCATCTCATTACCGCAAAAAAGAAGAACAAAACCCAACGAGTTCTAATTTCAGTTGTCTGACCTTTTTATGGGGTTAATTATTTATTTCATCGAGGCACAGTGAAATAAACTTTGTGGCAATTTAATGCAAGTCAATTAAGAAGCGAGATAGATGAAAAGCTATCCTCGGGGAAATTATTAAGCTTTTATTTTTAGAGTGGAGTGGATGATGTGGTTTTTTTTTTCGCCGGGACCTGTCCAACAATACTGTTAAATGTTTTCTAAAGCGATCACATTCCTCTGTCAGACAGGCAGGTTTGATATTGTCGAGGTCAGGCTCTATGGATTGTATACGGCTTCCCTGTAATAAGAAATTAACTCTGCACTAGAGCGCTGAGCACAATAACAAAGAGAGGGGAAGGGGGCGTGAGGAAACACAGAGAGTGAAGAAGGCCTGGTAAATATTAGGCTTTAATATCATTGTGGTTCATTTTTTTGGGGTCTAGTACACAGCTAATGTAAAGGTCTCTTCTTATTAAAGGAGCTATACATTCCATTGTTGCAGCTTTCACACTTTACAGACTGGACAAAAACTATTGGGGTGTGCAGAGAACTTAAATGTTGTATTTTACCATAGGAAAAAACTGAAAAACTCTCACGTTACATCTAAAACGGTATAAAAAGGAATAACAAATGACAGAATAGTAGAAATTCAGCTATTTTCGCTGCTAAAAACAGTAATTACAGAGAGAAACAGGCTGATTTTGAGGAGAAAATAAACCCTTAAAATCTAAAATATTTTCTTCTGCACATGGCCAAAGAACATGTATTACTTATTTGTGTCATACATTTCTTTTTATAAACATACACATTCTCCCAAAAGATCTCCCAAAGAGAAAGACTCCTCCCTTTTTTCTCAACCCCTTACAACTCTGATAATTACCCTTATTATCCATGATTACTATTACTAAACTTTAAAACGGTATACTTCTTACATTTCTCAACTACAAGAGCATTTGCAGGTATTGCTGAACATCTGGCAGGCACATCCAGACTGGAAAGTAGAACACTTTAATGACAAGCATGACGGGCATTCATGAACACGACTATTTGGCGCACGATTCATTTTTCACAGCTTCATACCTGCTTGTTAATATCACTTTTTGAGAGAGTTCCACCATGATGACAGCTAAGTCATTTGTGTGTGTGTGTGTGTGTGTGTGTGTGTGTGTGTGTGTGTGTGTGTGTGTGTGTGTGTGTGTGTGTGTGTGTGTGTGTGTGTGTGTGTGTGTGTGTGTGTGTGTGTGTGTGTGTGTGTGTGTGTGTGTGTGTGTGTGTGTGTGTGTGTGTGTGTGTGTGTGTGTGTGTGTGTGTGTGTGTGTGGCTGAGTCATTTCTTCTCCTCTCATTGCATTAGTATGACTTGGCTTTAAATGTCTAAATTGGTATAAATACTTAATGTCTGTTCCATCTCACCTACAGTAATGCATTTTTAATACTTGGCCCTAATACCTGTTACCTGTTACATTTCCAAGTAAATCCCCCCAGATCTCGCTTCTGCTGGCTGTAAAGCGCTTTTCATCATATCTCGATTATGTAACCAAAAGCTGATGATTCCAGGAAAAATATCTCATAAGCGACTTTCCAAATGTGTCTTTTCTCGAGGGCTAAGTCCCAGAGGAGCTCCAGGACAGAGGATGTCATCCTGAGCAGTAATGGCCCCTCCTCTGGCCCCTATCTGCCCCCCACAGAGCTGATTTTATGTTTTGAACTCCTGGCTGGCTCGCCAAATTGTGCACGGCCCCTGCCCTACATTGCCAGGCCTATTTGGGTTACATCTACTATTAAACACAACATCACAGCTTGCGTGTTTTTGATGTGACTTTGTGCGAGAGCAAGAGAGGAGGTGAGAGTTAGCAAGTGTTTCGCCATTTGTGCGTTTGTGCGAGATGAGAGGAATTGAGTCAGTTTGTGGGTCTTTGGGAGTGCCGGAGACCCAAAGCTGCCTCAGCTTAGCCTTCTAAAGCACCATCTGGCATCCCGGGCCCCTGTGTCACCCTACTCACCAAGATTACATTCTCCACTGGCGCTCGATCCCTGTCTTTTCCCTCCCAACCTGTCCACTTTATGCTCTCTCCACTTTTCCGTTGCCAGGAAACACAAACTTAGCAAGTACATTTGCAAGGACTGTATCACTAGAGCTGTTAGATCTCAGGTTTACTTAAAAAGTCATAGTTAAATAAGAACTAGAGGTAGAAATACCTTGGATTTATTATTTTGGTTTTGCAATTGCAAGGTCAAAAAACATTTCTTATTTTTCTCAACCCCTTCCCATTGTAAGACATGTTCAAATAGAACATATCTAGAAATGTCTCCCGAAAGATTTATTACATCCTAATTTACAACAAAAAACAGTTTTAAACATGCTCCTGTGAAAACATTGTTATAAACAGTTTGAGCAACTTACCCTAAGGATGTCATCAGGCTTATTTTGGCTCCATGACAACAACAAAATACAGCCGTGTGGCTTCACCTTTACCGACTAAAAAGTGTTTTAAAGCTGTGAAATGGATACTTTTATGAAATAAAAATGAGCTGAGTGATGCCATTAGTATTTCAAATGAGTTTTCAATACTGTTGATGTGTTGTGATTCATTGACACACCTGAGGCTGGCAGGTGAATGCTGTGGTGTGTCAAGAGAATCTTTCAGCGTTTTAGAAATAAAGAAAAAATTGCTTTTGTAGAAATGTTCACAGTCGTTTACAATTTTTTTTTAATAACAGAATCGGAGTCAAGTTTGAGGTCAACAAAGTTACATTCAGTACAAGTCTAAAGTTGATTTCATGCCTCAAGCGCAAAGTGAAAGTTTCCAACTGGAGTGCCCGGCTCTGGGGAGGCACTGCATGGTAGTTTTTAGATGAAAAATAACATGTTTTTTGTAACAAATGCTAAAAACATCCACTAACAGTGTCTAGAAAAAAAAGCAAGGGATTTCTGTATGGACTCTGAGGACTCCCAGTTGGGCTACTGATGATTCAGACTGCTAAAAAGTGAAGCGCTACTTTAAGTTCCTGGTGTGATACAATGACACACGATGTAGTAGTGCTCTAAATATGTTCTGTCAGTTTTCCCTAAGCATGTATTTTTTAACTCAGAGGTGGTTCAGACAAAAATAACTTCCCTTTTCCACATCCATTAGTTTAGACTAAACAGCACCTCCAGGTGATGACACAAATACGTTTCCTGTCATTTTACCAGGTCTTTATGTAGGCAGCAACAGCACACTGATTAGCTGTGAAAGCCGTTTGATGTTGTGTGGTGGTGACAGGCAGGTTGTGTTTCTCCATATTACAATGCATTATATTTCTCAGGGGGGAAGACACTTATTAAAGGGGACATATCGTGCTTATTTAAAGGTTCATACTTGAAGTCTGTCTTGCTGCTAGAACATGTTTACATGCTTCACAGTGAAATAAACACTTTATATTTCTCATACTTTCAGTTTGAATATACTTGTATTCAACCTATGTCCTAAAGCTCAGTTTTAGCGCCTGTCTCTTTAAGGGCTAGCAGGAAAAATATGGTGCACCAAAGCAAAGGTATTTCTCAAGCCATGGGGGAAGATGTTCAGATGTTTAGTATATTATAATTAGCATGCGTACGTCCCAGTTTGTGGGTTGTTAGGCGCTAAAAATGTATGTGCGCATGCACTGAAATAGTGAGTTTTCTTATTAAATGTCCCCTTTACGATGTATTTAACGCAGACAAAAGTTTATGATTATGACACATCCACTGTAAGGAACTCCACAAACAACACTTTTCAGCTATTGTTCTATAGAAACATCATGAATTTGCTAAAACATATCACACTTATGCGCAAGTGGGAAATGTGCATCTTTGCAGGAGTCCCAGAACAATAAACACCAATGGCAGTAGGAGAACATTTAGTTGCCCCCCTCCTGCATGTTTCTGTGAAATCATGAAATAAATATATGATGTTGTGAGTAATGGCTTGTCATGAGTAAAGAAGAGATAATTTCATTGTGTCAGCATGCAGAGAAGGAGGCAAATATATTTTTATTACATGCTTTGGAAATGTGACAAAGACAATTTAGCCATGTTGGAAGATCAATAAGCGGCAATGTGTTCTTGGAAGATGAAAAACTTGTCATTTGCTCAAAGAGCATTTTGACAGGGTTTACACAGTCATTTTGAAAATACTACTGTCAAATATGCAGATATATAAACACAGACACACACGCAGTGGAAACGTCATAACTGCTACTTTAACGTTGTTCAGAAGGCCATTTGAGCCGGACAGATGGCATCATGGATACATTACTGAGGAAATGTTTATAGGCCTATTTACAGAACTATTCCTGCCCTTCCTTAGCTCTCCTACAACACTGCCACAATATACATCTTGTAAATGTGAATTTCCAACAACTGAAAGCCATAAAAACTGATGTGCTATGTGGTGTGTCAATGAAGCATTGGCGGATATGACACATAGTGCAGTTGCTCACATGTCTGTGTGCAAAAAGCGACAATAATTTAGCGTGAAGAGCTCAAAGCAAGATGACTATGAACATTGCTTAAAATGTCACTGCATGTGTGCAGATTTAGTATTATGGAAATGTTGGCGATAACAGGTTCCATAACTGTTTCCCGTCAGTATTTGGAAAAGATGTCGCCTCAATTTTAGTTGTAATGGTAATTGAAGTGCAGGAGCATGCAGGTGTTTTTGCTGGCATTATACACTGTAGAGAGCTATTATTTAATTCTTGACTTTTCTCAATTTTGGCAAGAATCATGAAATGTGTTCACTGGTGTTGTAAGACTTACACTTGATTTGGGAAGAGTGTGGAAGTCTCCCAGGTGGGTTGCATTTCAAGATGCTAAATTATTGCTGACATTTTGGCAGCAAATAGACTTGTGGGCCTGTCTGTCCACCATATTCTGGATTCCCTTACAAAAGGTTCAAGGCTAGCGTTACATTCATTGTCAATACAGCTGGGCAGAGAGGGTCTTTAGGGACAGGGGGATTTACCGCGCTCGTAGAACCGCGCTGCAAACATATGGCGTGGGCTGCCCGCCTAAACACTGATAACTGACGTCCCAGGATGCTTGATGTACACTCACGGATGCAGACGGATGCATGGAAATAAATGCAATAAAGCAGCTGAATTTGCAGTCACACATCAAACAAACATATGCACGCTCATTTCAGTCGGCAAAATTGTAATTAGCCCGTTCTCGCTATTGGAAGACTCTCTGAAAGGAGAGAGATAGCAGCAGGGAGGAGGAGAAGGGGCGAGGGAGAGTTATAGGGGAAGGGGATGATAAATGATGGATCGAGAGAGCTCTAGCTAGACCCCGAGGTTAGCAGTGTGAGGGAGTTACAGCTGGCTAGCTCATTTCGTGGAGCTACAGATCTCATAATAAACATCACATGGGTAGTTTGGGCTGGCGGCTGCAGATTAAGCTGGAGCTGTTAGCTCTTTAAAGACTGCTCAGTGTTGCAGACAGCCAAGAGCCTATTTATAGGGCTGCTGGAAGTGTATCAAAGCAGGTAGGAAGGGAAGGCACTGGACAGTAACAGTTTTCAAGCTGATTTATGTCCCTCAATCAGTGTAATAACAATAAACTGTCAACTAACACGCCACTTTTATTTGTAATTTATGGTACGGCTCTCCTAATAAAGCTTTGTTTATTTCTCCCCTGTCGCCTCCCCTTCCCTCCTCTCCTCCCCCCTCCTCCTCCTTCTTGTCTTCTTGTCTCCGCGCAGAGCTGCCCAGCAGTCCAGGTGGTCAGTTCACGTTTCGCCCGCTGCCCCCGCCTCCACCCCCGCCCCACGCCTGCACTTGTGCCCGCCCGGCGCCGTACACTCAGGTCAGCCTGCAGAGGAAGACGATGCCGACGCGCTGCCAGGCCAGCCAGGGGGGCCAGGGGGGGGACACCAGCTCCAGCACAGACCAGGCACAGCTTCACAACAGCTGGGTGCTCAACAGCAACATCCCCCTAGAGACCAGGTAAGAGAATTCAACAAATGTCCCCCAAAGGTTCTTTTTCTTTTTCTTTTAAAAAGAGTTGTAAGTCATTTGAAACAAATCAGGCTTCGTTCCAAAAGCTTTCAGCTCAAAACGTGGGACTTTGCAAAAAAGACCCCTTCAAATGAAAAATATCTTCAAGGCATAATGCAACATAATGTCACTTGATTAAAGACATTTCTTTAATCAAGTGACATTATGAGGCTCATTAGATTAAATAAAATCATTTCGGTAGGAGTGTGAGTTGGCACACTTACAAAATGTTCTTAGAAAATCAGAGCTTAATGTTGAAGAACGAGTGTTGGACTAAAGGATTTGTTATTGTGGACATGTTTTGCTCATGTCGAGAGCAGCAAGCGGAACACCACACAGGCCTCTGGGGTATTATTACAGGACTTTGCAAACCATCAAAGTCGTAACGAATCTCTCAGGTTTTTTAGATTTTTCTCATTTTTATAACAACCCACTGCCGGCTGATTTACCAGAGGACCTGAGTTTCTACTATACTTAAAATAAAAGTTAGTAGAAATCCTATTTTCAGGAACATCTTGAGACTCCACTTCCAATTGTTGTACCCAAGAGTTGTTTTTTTTCTACCAAATGCTTGGCGAAGAGCTGCTGGAATTTCATCCCTATCAAGCGGAATTAAGCATCTGCTTGCTGCATATGAAATAATTGATCAGAGAATTATTTAGGAGATCCTCATTTGTGAGGCTGATTTGGAGAGGAGGCAGCAAGGTGCAAAAGAATACGTTTGCATGTGTAATGAGATCACGGTGCGCCAGCTGAATTATGCTATTATGAGTGGGGATGAGATTGGCAGGCTGCCACACCAGAAGAAGGATTTAATAAGTTATGCATTAGGCCATAATTAGATCTTACCTCATTTAAAGGAAAGGAAGAATAAAATTAGATTCAGTGACGATTTAAATTAATCACTGGCCAGACATTACTATCAATGTAAGGGACCTGTCAGAAGTGGATTGTAATTACAGAGAAAATCTATGTGTTATGTTTGCTTTTAATAAAATTCACGTGTTTCAAAACTAAATTGAACAAACATACAGAAGTCTCACCCAAAGAGAGATGTGATTATAAAACACGAGGGGGAGTCCGTTCTCGACACATCATGCTTATTCTAAGGTTCATAATTATCAGGTTTTCTTCATGAACATGTTTACATGCTTCACTTTGCAAAAAACAATTGTCTTGAATATACTTACGCTCAGTTTTAGCGCCTGTCACTTTAAGCTATACTTTATTAAAAAGCAAAGTCTGCTCTAATTGGGTAGCCGGGAAAAGATGGTGCATCAAAGCATAGGTATTTAATGGGGGGAGATGTTCAGATGTTTAGTATATCATAATTACTGGAGCATGCATGTATCCCAGGAAGGGAGTTCAATCCTTCTGATCAAGGCAGCCCACAAAAAACTGACAAAATGTGCCAAACATAAAGAAGTCTCACCCAAAGAGAGATGTGATTATGAAACACAATTTCCGCAGTAGCTTGAAGTAAAACATATCTGCGTTTGGGACTTTGTAGTCAAATAAGTTTCATTTGATAGTGCGCTATTAGTTCTGAAACATAAAATGTAATCACATTCTCAGTCAATAGAATAATTGTCCCTTCATACCATAATTCAGATATTATTGGCTCTTTTCTATCTAGCTTCTGGCATCGGGGAACACACCAAGAAATGACTAAGTCTTTGCAGCTTAACTCTTTTGGGTAGTATTTAATATTCACGCGCCCTCCTCTCTCCTCTGTCACATTCCCAGATACACTACTAATCTAATGATTCAAATGTTTTGCTATCACCATGATGCTGCTGCTGTTATCAGCTCAATCTCAGGCGTGTGAGATTAAAGATTTATCATGTATTTACAAACTTGACACGGGGGATCGTGCGCATGGAATTACAAGTGATGCTGTGACCTCAAAAAAATGTGTATAACATCTCTCGTTGTCAAGCGTACTTCTATTTTCCTCGAAGCGCATTTGATAAATCCGTATTGAAACGTATTGACGTTGCGTCAGCGGAGATTAAGATTGTTTGAAGTGTGCATGGATTTCCTTTTCAGCTGCGTATCTGTTATGTTTCTGGAGAGGCTAACCTGTGGGAGGGGAAGGATGCAGATATGGATATTCAATATATCTGACTGGGTCGCATACTGGGTGTGTTAGGAGGCGTAACAAATGTTTGGGACTGTTATAAATTGACCGGTGTACAACCTGTTCCCCTCCTCCTATCGCTAAGAAGGGAGAATATTTGAACCACACTCAGTTGTGGAATGTAATGTATAAAGTACATTTCTTCAAGTATTGTACCTAAGTACACTTTTGGGATACTTGTACTTGAAGTAAGTATTAGTTTTATGCTTCTTTATATATTTACTCCAATATATTTTGCAAGCCAATATTGTACTTTTTACTCTGTTGCTTCTATCTGACAGCTTTATTCACGTTACACATTTAGATAAGCTAATACAAAATATAATAAATAAATACTAGTAATTATAGGTTAAGATATCCAGCAGCAGTATATAGTAATTAAATGAGCTCCACCTTTACCAGCTGTGATAGACACATTGCTGCATCAATAGTTATAATCAAGTACACATCTAAAATAAACTTTTATACACGCACAAGTACGGAATATCTGCATTCACCTGTTTCCCGTGCGCGTAGGCCTCAACCCACACACACACACACACACACACACCCACACACACACACACCCACACACTCATTCTCACATATCCAGGTAGAGCCTCTGGGCCGTAGACTTCGACCTCCCGGAGAGAGGGAACTCTCATTTTCTTCCTGTCTCGGGGGAAATCTGCCCTCTGATATGAATTCAGAGCTTCCTGGGCGTCGCCCCTGGATATTGTCTGAGAAGATCAAAGGCAGGCAGCCAGGAAGAACAGTGGAGCATTTTTAAAAAGCATCACACAAGAAGAATGGAGTTCCACACGCGTTGACAAATGCAATTTCTTTAGCTGGATTCCCTTTTGCTCCGATCCGCCTTCAGCTGAGCAATAAAAGCACCTCAGTAGACCCGACCTGTGTACTGGCCTCACAAATGTGAAAATGCTCACCCGTATTTGACATCTTCGCGTGTATGCGTGTGTCTTATGTGGGCAAACTCCGAGCCGAGCTATTTTTCTCTTTGCGTGTTCGTGTTTGTCCTAAATTTATCTCTGGCCTTTACAGAGTTGAACTGCCGATGACCCTTAGGTGTGTTGTTGCTCCATGTGCATCCTGCTGTGTCCCCCATCTGACTCACCGCTTTGAGCAGACGCTTGATGGGTGGGCAGAGGGAGGGCGGGGGCGGACAGTGAAGGACGGATGTCATCTGACTCAAGTTAAAGGGTCATTATAGACACACGGGAAGAAAAAGAAAAGCAAGAGACTGAAGATGGCTGGATATATGGAAACATAGATTATTTCAGTAAGGAATAAGGACATGCAAATTAAGTCTATTATTATGGAAGAGCATTAGGGACAGGCATATAAGAGGAAGTTGATTTGATTTTATATCGTAACTCCCCAAAGTTTAAATGTTGAAAATAGAGTTAAACTTTCACTAGTTAATATATTGGTTTATTCACACTATTTAGAAATGGTATGCAACGCTATTCTCTACATCTCAACAACGCTCTCCTAAACATCATTGAGTGCTTAGAGAGAATATCTGTCTCTGCGGTGAGATGTTTTTAATGCGCTGAAACAGTCCTGAATCTCTTTCTACTTCTCTGCTTTTATTGTATACTTTAATTTAATTAATTTGCCTCTTTTTGTGTCGCTCTAATGCATGTTTGCCCTTATGCAAAGCACTTTCATTTGCCTCTAAACTCCTAGAAATAACTTTGTCTTGCCGTGCCTTGAGATGATTCCAGCAGTTCCTATGCAAACCATTATGTTTAAAGAATGTTCTTGTAATTTGCATGACACAAGGGCTGTTCTCTGCTTTATTCTGTCACGCAGCATGATAGAGAAACTCATTTCTGAAAACATTCAGCCCACCGGCAGACTTTTGCTCTTGTTCTTAAAGTAAAATCCATCTCCGAGGCTGCATGTGAGAGTAAAAGGCGTCAGAAGATGGATGTGTTTCTGCCGTGTGTGAGGGCGAATAGCCTGGATGTAGTCTGTTGTCCAGCGACACTGTCAGTCTGCTGTCTGGCCCCACTTTAATGGCCTGTCCTCTGAGGGCCCTTCAGAGACCATGCTTCTAGCAGCATCCTGTGACCTCACACCCTCGCTGCACGGATAGAATAACACTCTGGCAAGGCTTCGCGTCTGCCCCGAAACGTCGCACTCTCAGCCGGTATTAACCCTCGGAGAGCACCTGGGGCAATCGCTTGTCTGAGAATTACAGGCTCCAGGATATCTTTTCTTATGGAAATATACACACAGTGCAGAGGAAAAAAACAAACAATGAATCATATCTGGTTGTTTCTTTGGCTCTGATGTTTTTTCTCCAATATGTAGCCTGTTCTTTGTCTCCCCACACCAGCAGCCAGAACAAGCTCGGGCCGTTTATAATTACATGCCTAGATCCACTTTTCCAAATTGCTTGATTTCCTAACCCCAATATTTCTGCTTCCTCCTTTGACACCCCTCGCCCTCCATTATCCAAACACAATATAGATGAAATGCTACCTAGATTAATTGCCCTTCAGCATACTTTTACTATCATCGTCTTCCATCTAACATGCTCTTTTTCATAATGAAAATGAACCTCATCTCCCGTTAACTAATACAGCCGTATGACTTAAGTAGTCGCTTTGATGAGTCAAAAAATAACTAGGTAAGTCATTGATCCTTGGCTGCCAGGGCTTTTTTATTCTCTTTCATATCAGCGCTGCATTATAGTGGCTGCTCATGATGTTGCACCAAAGAGGCACAAATTCGTGCTTGCTCTCTGATGAAGGACTCGGACTGGATGAGAGCTTTTCATTTCATATTCTATTTCTTATAGTGTGCGGTGGATAAATACAAAGCAGTTTGTGGCAAGGTTGCTTTCTATTGTTTAACTGGTTACACTTCACTGGGTGAATAATGTCCGTGTTTTACATTTGTCACATATATTGCTCACCCCAAAGAAGAATTTATGGTGGAGCGTAAAATAAATTGAAAGAGTCGTACCACTTAGGGATTTTTCTTTGGCTACTTTCCTTCCTCGATTTTAGCTTTCCGGATTAATCTTTGATGATGCATTACTCGCAACTTTAGGAGACCACTTAAATTAAAAGCGCACAAATGCAGCAACACATGTGGGATATTAAAGGCTTTACTGAGTTGTGTAGTTGTTGACGGTACTGAGAGCTTTTTGCAACAGGTTGGTTTTGAGAGGACTGGATTTTCACGCAGAGGCAAAGTAACACACTCTGTCCTGAGTCACATTTCAATGCTGAGCCAGGCTGAGTATGTCATTATAAACTAGCAGGAGAGGGGTCTCCTTTAAAATCCCCCACCTCGGGGGCCCGTTAAATGAGTTTCAGCCAGGCGTGCTGCAGAGTGAGGCTGAATCCCACTGAGTGCAGATTATTATAAATAGAATCAGAGTAAGATACTAGATAGCTGAGAAAAAAGGATGTCCATGCTGTGCTAAGCTAATTGGTGAAAGATTGAACCGCTGTCCCAGATATTGTTTCCGTATTCACACTCTAATCTACTTAAAAAGACAATAACAGGGGTCCCACTGGTGGCAGGTAGTTTGTAGGACACACAAAGCGAAGCGGCTCCCTCCTCATAGGATTAGGACAGCAATTAACTGGCCTCTCACTCAACCCCGGCCTTAAATAGTGATAGACTAATCATAGTTTGCTGATTGAAAGTTTTGGGATTTCTCCACATTAGGGAAGCTACAATGAGGAAAATGAACAGGTTATTACATTTGTTACAACAGTGTTATCAATTACACCAGAAGAAGTTATTCAGTAATGACATTCCTGAAGTTAACAGAATGCCCCATTAACTGTCAGGTGGCAAATTAGCATGTGATTTAAATTAGATATGCTTTAAACCAAATCCTCTGCCATTATTCTATCAGTATTTATTTCCAGTGAAATTTGTGAAATTTGCTGTAAGGAGCAGACATTTTCAATTTCCTGGCGTCTGTCTGACTAAATAGCCTACACAACACAGTTTATTTATTTGATAAAAGTGGGCGCTGATACACCACGTGAAAGTAAACTAAATTAATTGTATTTTTAAATTGAACAGCAACGGTGGCTGGCATGTAATGTAATAATGTCGTCTAATGCAGTGGTTCTCAACCTTCTTTGTCTGGTGTACCCTTTGAGCTGGTCTCCATTCTACAAGTACTAAACCCTTTGTAATCATATTTAACCCAACTGCTCCTTAAAAGGAAATCACTTGCATTACTCAACCTTATTACAAATGCATTTCAATTTGACATTTAATAATAATAATAGCTTGCATTTATATAGCGCCTTTCAAGGGACCCAAGGTCGCTTTACAGTAATAGGGCAAAAACAAACATAACAAAACAAAAGTCAGACAGACAAAACAACAGATCGACAACACTTATTGTCAGTGAAAAATAATATTAGGAATCAATTCTAGTAGTTTCAACATCTTTTGTTAAGACTAGAGCTTTTAATGAGACACTTGAGCTTGCTTGTCTTTTATAAGCATTGTTAGCTCTGGGGGTAGGACACCAGCATTATGAAAATTGATTAAAAATATTTTTTCTATGGAAATATATTGCAATCCCTAATCTTTCTATGTACCCCCTGCAACTAATAGGTACCCCCAGGGGTCCCCGTACCTCCGGTTGGGAACCACTGTAATGTAATGTAATGTGGCGGTTCATTTTACATGGGGTGGCAAAGGGGGGGCAAGAGGTCATGCCAGGGTGGCATGGGAGGGCGGACAGTACGTGGTATTTTATACTGTATATATAACCTTTTTATTGTTAAATCATGCCCTAGCACAAGTGTTCTTAATGCACAAGAGAAACAAGGTGTTCAGACAAACAAACTAAAATATAGTATAAAACAGCAGAAAGTACTCATGATACCCTAGAATTATGTTTACTGTAAGTACAGTAAAAGTACTTAGTTATAATTAAGTACACAAATGACATCACCCATCTCTTAAGATAGCTAAAGGTGACCTGTGCAGCAACACATTTCAATCAATATTTGTCAATACTAAGAGCCGCTAGATTGTGCTGCTGTAATGGAATATGTATGCAAGGAGAATAAGAACATACCATGTGGTCCAGCTGGAGTCTCATCTGCCTCCTGATCACTGCCTCTGTCCCTCTTTCTGACGCTTCATCTTTATTCCTGACATACATGTCTTCTTCTTCACTAATGTCCTCATCTCCTCCTCTTCCTCCTGCTCTGACCCTCCTGGTCTCTTCAGTGTACTCTCTTTTCCTTTTCCTCTTTCTGTTCGTCCTGATCACTTCTCAGATATGTCTTTTTGTTGTTGTTGAATCACTCCAGCTACTCTGGCCTGCAAGAGTCTACTTGTGAAAAGCACTGGTACAAATGCGTGTATAACTTTACACGTTAGGGCCATGTAGCTAATAGCATAGCATATCATAAATATAACATCAGAAAGTATTTATCAAACGCACACAGGCAGCTGTGTTTAGACCCAGTTTGACGGTAAAGGATGTATCCTGGTTTAATGTATCTGGCCTCATTGCTGTGATGTGTAATTTACGTGGATTTAATAGTACCGCATAGTGATCGATAAAGTGATCGATTTCCCAGCTAGCGCTGTCTGCGTAGTATTTTGTAACGTAACGCCCCAAACAGCGACCGTCTGTTAAACGCTATCGATTCAAACAGGAGCGTTTTATTAATATTTTGTTTCAAGCTCCCTTAGTAAAAACAAAACTAGTGGAAGGGGAAATGCTCCCAGGGGAAGCTGATCCACCTTCAGGTGCTGGGACAGCTCGGTCTCTCTGCAGCTCTGTGACCCGCGGTCTGTGAACGCCGCTCCGCAGTTTAATG
The DNA here is from genome assembly GCF_902827165.1 of Trematomus bernacchii. Classification (NCBI taxonomy): domain Eukaryota; kingdom Metazoa; phylum Chordata; class Actinopteri; order Perciformes; family Nototheniidae; genus Trematomus; species Trematomus bernacchii. The sequence goes on along the minus strand of NW_022988097.1, from coordinate 5,036,644 downwards.
CAGGGCCGTAGCTGCGTTTTTAACGGGCCTAAGATGATATTTAAAATGATTCACTTTTAATGAATGAACTGCTTGTTTGCAGCTGCCCCCCCTTTTCCCCCCGTAGATCCACCCCTGTGTATAGGCTATCTGAACAATGCTAACACCAGCTCCTGCAGCAAGTCTGCACATGCTAGTAACGCACAGAGCTGTAGAAAAATAAAGACTCATACTTGGCATTCAAATAATTAAGAGAGTATACGAATACTATACGTAGTGTAATGTTTGTAAAACAAATAATAAATAACACGCAGGAGAAAATTGTTATGAAGTTGATTAATGTGTTTTTCAGAGATGGAAAAAGTACACACATCCTTTACCCGAGTAGAAGCACAGATAATCGTGTTTAAAAATACTCTGGTAAAAGTAGAAGTACTGACTAAACTTCTTTACTTTTACTTGAGTAAAGAGGTTTAGTCAGTATGGGCTTCGAAATGTACTTAAGTAAAAAGTACCCATAACTACTATGGGATTAGTTTTGTTTCATAAAGATAAAGCAACACTTTCTCAGAATCAAGTAAAACTAAGAGTTAGAGGACTGGGCTGTCACTCAAAATCTGAGTAGCCAATGGGGACGCACCCCTGAAAGTCCCGCCCACCTCTGACGTTTGTGTCAGAATTGAAAACAAAAAACGAGGGAGCTGCAGCGAGAGCAAAAGTCTGATCATTGAGAAAGAAGCAAACAGAACTGCAAACAAAAAGATATGTTAAAACAAAGAAAAATACTTATAGTTTACATGATTACACAAATGATTTGTTTGCAACTTATAGTTTTATTTATTAAATTAAATTTATTTTGCTTGACTCAGTTTTTTTTTCTCTTAAACTGTTAGTTTTTCTTGATTCTGAGAAAGTGTTGCTTTATCTTTATGACACAAAACTAATCCCATATAACTACCATCTGTTTTAAAGAGTACCTGACCTCCCTTTATATTAATAGAACAATAATGTCATTGTTAGCTAATGAATGTTTCCATGCTGAACAACGGCAACATGACAACGTTTTCATTGGTCCCTCTTCTTTAGAGAAGACCAGGAAATGATGGATACACGGATCGTGTTCAAATCAATAGGCACGCAATGACTCTAAATAATAATGATCACGCCACTAAACACACATTAAAACTAAAGTAACAAACCTGTTTTGAAAATGTAAGAAGTAGAAAGTACAGGTATTTGTGTTAAAAATGTAAGAAGTCAAAGTAAAAAGTCGTCAGAAAAATAAGTAGTGGAGTAAAGTACTGATACCAGAAAAATGTACTTAAGTACAGTAACGAAGTATTTGTACTCCACTACTTCCACCCTCTATGCTTGAATATCAGCTGCTATCATTAGCACGATAACTAGCAACAGTGCATGAGCCTTGGGAGTAACACGGATGGTGTCATTATTTAATGAATTAAAAGCAATCTCCCGATCTAGCATATCCACTTTGTAGTATTTCAGAGTTAGGGTATAATTAGCTGCTTCATCCTGCTTTATATTGGATTGGGGGAAGTTTGCTCTCCAAAAAGCCCGGCCAACACCCCAGATAGCATTACGTTTGCCAAACGCATCATCATCTGAGCCTTTTCTCTTGTAACGTTAAAAGCCAAAGCATGCTTTTTGAAAACCTAAGCCAAACACCAAGGCAGGGAGCGAAATAAGAATCTGACTCTTTTCCCCTTATATATAAGACAGCAGCACTACACGGAAATAAAAGATTACATTATTTTTCCATAACCCTCATATCCTCTCGTCTCTCTGCCTTCAACATTACAATCTCTTCGTTCATTTCTCTACTCTTTGTTCTTTCTCTGTATTCTCTGCCTGTCTTATCTCTCTGAATCCTCACTTGAGAAAGACAGTTCATGATTTGCACCTTCTTTATTTCATCCTTTTGTATGAGTTTGCATCATATTTGCCTGCTGGAAATGTGTATCAAACAGTATAGAAACCCAAAATGTGTTTTTTCTACAATAGCATATTGATACATTATTACATTGTAATTATGTGAAGTGTTTGTTTTTGATTGAGCTAAGGATCCACTGTAATTACCAATGAACATCTAATTATATTGTTTAAATTCAATTAGGTTGGGTTTAGTTTGTGTTGAAAAGCAGGTCGAGCAGCAGCTGCTCTCCTTCTCATTTCATCACCAACTTTCTCTCTTTTTTTCACTCTCTCCTCTTTCTTTTCCTTTCCCCAAGCTGAACTCTGATTGAAAGAGTCTTTCATTTACATTTCTCAGTGAAAAAAATAAACAAAGTGTCAACTGAAATTTGTATGAAAATGTCCTGGCCACTATAAAAAAATCCTGCAAGGAAATACAGAAATATGTGTACCTTATTTTAACAAACATTTCAACACAAACTTCATTGAAAAAAACGTTAACATTAGCTGGCTGGGTAGCTAGTTCATTCACGAGTTGTCCAATGTCTTTAACATAACAAAAGTAAAGTTGTGGACTTTGAAGGCATTCATAGCCAATTATAATGTATTGATAACGCTTCATGACACCATTCATGAAAACACATAATTCTTTCTGACTATATCCCTATATAAAGAGTCATAAAACACTATAAAACAATATTTGACCCGAATTATAAGTATTTTATGGATGCTTTTGACTAGTTATAAAGTAGAGGTGTTTTTAAATGCCATTTTATAATATGTTTCTTAACCCTCCTATTGTCTTCGTTTCCCCCCCTTACTTTGGTGTTCGCGGTCAAATTTGACCGGTCCTGTTTTAACTGCTCTTACATTAACACAAAAACCATTAATCCTCACCAAATTTCATTTAACACCCTTTCAAACTGTAAATATTGTATCAGACTACTGGTATAAAAAACTGCATTAAATATACAAAGAATAGACACTGAACATGTATTACGTGTGCCAGGTGTGATCCATGTGGGGGGATGGGCACATAAGAGCGGGAAATGTGTCAAATTGTTCTGTGTGTTTGTGTGTGCCAGGTGTGATTCACATGGGGGGATTGGGCACATAAGGGGGGGGGGGGGGACACATCTAGAGTATGTGTGTGTGTGTGTGTGGGTGGGTGTTTGTGTGTGTGTTTTATCTGATCCAGATGGTTACTAATTCCTTTTCTTTATGGCGGTCAGTTTTGACCGGGAACACCATGGGTGTTACAAAGTTGACTCATCATCCAAAATTCAATGAAAGTGGTGATCAGCAATTTTATATGTTCAAATGTCTTCTGTGAAGGATATCATAAAGCCTTAATGCAATTGAATGTAAAACAAGAAAGTTATGACAGCAGGAGGGTTTATGCTCTTAATGTCTTTCATGTTTGTAAAGCACTTTGAATTGCCTTGTGTTGAAAGGGGCTATATAAATAAACTTGCCTTGCCTTGATGAGGCTTACACTACATAATGAATACCTGTAAAAGAAAGGACTCATAGTGTGAAAGAGATTTATTTTAAGTTACCATTGTATGTGGTAAGTAAGGTGAAGTACATACTGCTGCTTTTTCATAACCTCTCATTGTTGGTGGTAAGTAAAGAGTAATGCATGTGCATACATTTAAAATAATCTATGCTGCATAAGTGATTATTATGCATGAAAACGCATTACACATGCAAGAACAATTATTGCATATATGAATCCTTACCACACGCAATGAGAAATATGCAAAAGAGTCAGGAAGTATGTATGTTTTCCTGAGAATGGACTTATTTCTAGTTATATTGCTTTCTGCTCAGCTTTCAATGCAATACTTTTTGTTCCTCTTCGCTTCTTTTTCCAACACAGTGTAACCTGTGTTGGATGATCTTTCAATAAACCCAGTACTATAAAGATAGCTGTATTCTTCCACCCAGTGGCATTTTCCCACTTTCGGGACAGTTGTATCCAGATGAGAATGACATTTTCTTTTCTTTTTTCTCCAACAGACACTTCCTGTTCAAGCAGGGCTCTGGTTCTTCGGCTCTACTGTCCGGGGCGGGGCAGGGTTACCCCCTGACCTCCGGGACTGTGTACTCCCCCCCACCCCGGCCCCTCCCTCGCAGCAGCGTGACCAGACCACTGTTTACCTTCAACAAACCTCACCGCTGCTGCAACTGGAAGTGCACAGCGCTGTCTGCGTCGCTGCTCACCCTCACCCTGGCCCTGCTGCTCACATACGTCATCGGTGAGTTGCAGCGCACACATCAACATTCTCTCCGTGCATAGCTGAACAGGGAGATGTGCTTTTTGTTTGCTCTGAAATCAACATTTTGAAAACAGATCGCTAGAGGGGCTCGGAAATTGGACACTGCCTAATTAAACAAAAAAAGGAATCAATAACAAAAGAGAGAGAACAAAAACTCAGGGATTTTTACAAATTCAAAATGTTGCAGGCTTCAAAGGGTAATAAAGTAAAAACAAAAACAGAAAAGGAAATCGATATGGATCAGAGCAGGTCTGCTGTAAATATTACACTCTTACTCTGAAGGCTTTAAAAACAGCAGGCTATGTATTCCAAATGTGACCCTCTCTATGTATACAGTCCACATTTTAAATGAGCTGTCCTGGACTAAAGCGCACACAGATGGTAATTATTCCATGATGAATACCCACATCCAGTAAGTCCTAAGTCATGCAGGGTTTTTATGTCACACACCCACAGCTACACAAACACAAACACATTCTTTATTACTTTTTCTAACTTTTTAGCCTTTTTTTACATTTAATTATTCAGGTTTTTGATGATTTTTCATTCACGTTTTTTTCCAAGTCAATTAGCTTATTGTTTGATCTTTTTTTCAAAAACTAGTTTGTTTAACATTTTAAACTATATTGATACTTTTCCTTGAGTAAATCCTCTGATCAGTTCCTGAGAGTCAAACTAATTTGGTAATTAACTTGGATCTTTTAAATCTAGCAAGTTTCTGGAGTTATCTGGAAGATCGTCGGCTGATTCTGTCAATGTCAAACCCCAAAATGTATTCATCGATCCCCTTCGAATTCCCCTTCCACCCTCAACCTTGGCCGGGCCCCTCCACCTCGGCACATCGTTTTCCCTCCTCCGCCCCAAGAGCAGATATCCCAACCCTCCACCCAGCCGCTTAATTTCCCTCCCGTGGTGGTGCTCAAGGTCACGGCGGAGCAGGCGGGGGTTCGCATTAATCACACACACACACACACACACACACACACACACACACACACACACACACACACACACACACACACACACACACACACACACACACACACACACACACACACACACACACACACACACACACACACACACACACACACACACACACACACACATACACACACATCACAGGCAGACATCACACACACCGGCACACACTGGCGAATCCATGCAGATTAATCCCCAGGCTGAACCATGCTATTCCATTAATGTCCCGGCCCCGGTAATTAGTGCATTAGTGAGGAGTGTGAGTGATGACTCGGAGACGACATCACCTTTTAATTGGTGTCATGCTCCACTCCTGCTTGGCAATGATCGATCTCCGTGTTGACATCACCATGGCAACGGCACCAAGACGTATGGGATGAAAGCATGGATGATATGTTCGCCTGTAAATCAAAGATATTCAAATGTGAAGATTAAAGCGGTCATGGACTTGTCAATGTCTTTGTCTGGTGGGAGAGGTTGAGACATAGGCCACCAGATGATTAGGTCCTCTCATTACATAATGATTCAGTCATTTCAAGAAATTAATTAACAGACTCTCACACAGGAGGAGAGAGGAAAAAAGAAATCTTCCCCAATAGTTTGGCGTTTTTTCATCTCTTCATCAAATTATAGCCATGCTGATATTTATTGATTTGAGTCTGTCTCTCATTAAATCTGGTTCCTATTGAATATTAATTCCTATTATCATAAAAAGTATAATAAGACCCTGAATTAATTATCATATTTAAAGTCTTTAAAATATGATAATGACTATGATAATGAAGGACTCTTTATTCCAAATATAATCAGCTCCTGCTCCTGGAATTCTATTGTACTTACTCAGGCAGTTGTTAAAGTGTACATATTTAATATTACATTTTTAATGATACTGTTTCTCAGGAAATAACTATATATTTATTATATTATTGTTCATGTTTCTTATACATTTGTCATGTTACTGGCCCATAACATGCATTAAATGTGAAACTAGATTAGAAGTCAACAACAATTATTCATTTTCAGGCAAAGATTACAATTGTTACCTTGTTTCCAGGACCTCAATTATGAGAATGTGTATGTTCCTTTGTCTTTTGACAGACAATAGAAACAATGATTACATTGTCTTGGATTTAAGAAAATGTAATGGCCAATATTTACATTTGTTATACATTAAAAGACCAAATGATGAATGATGTAATCAAAAGATAGATTAACTGATTCAAGAAGATTAACCACATAAATATTCCTATTAAAGCCACAACCCGTATTCCTATCGCCCTGTGTTGTTAGTGAGCATGATACTGCAGATATTTCTGACTGAATTAAGACATACTTGGCAACATAAAAAATAGAAAGGACATATTCCTTTGCAGTCTTGCCAGGCTGGAGCCCAACATTTCCGATTGCTGGAGATGCTTCTCTTCCTTGGTGTAAATCATCTTCGCGCAGCTGTTACATTTGGCTGAATCTTCCCTTCTTATCATGACACTCAGCCAAACTTTACACTTCTTGCCGCAGTCATCCGTGGCTCAGCATGTAACGGTGCTGATCTCACGTGCTAAGTGGAGGGGCTGTGTGACCAGTAGAGTAACAGCGGGGTCTTTGCAGCAGAACTCTTGCTGTAATAACTCAAAAAACACATGTGACATTGATGATTTGTAGCAATTTCTTTTGACAGTTTGGAACCAGTTATCACCTCACCGACTCGTTCTTATTAAATTGGGTAAGAGTAAGCCTGGCAAATAATGAGGCGATAATATTATGTGTGAAATTAAGGTTTCCAATTAGCAGTATAATAGGAGGATGCATGATTGTAGAGATAATGCTGTGCCTAAGTGATTGCAGCGTACTGTATGCCCCCTGTTGTGATTAGCTAAGGCAGCCCTTTTCTCTTTCTTCACTGCCCTCTCTCCTCCCCCCCCCATGCCCCCTGGTGTTGCAGGGGCTGCGAATAGCTTTGTTAATTTGTTTATCTCCCAACGTACCCCTCCCTCCTGCACTCGTAGCTTGTTATTAAGCACAACACGGCCATCAGATATGAGAAGCAGGCATTATGATAGCGAACGGGGCATTTAAGGAGAGATAGAGGACAGATAAAGATTGCATCTTGAAGAATATTGCTACCGACAACGGCACCAGTAACTCATTTCCTATTCTAAGTTCTGCCTCCGTAAAAAACCTACCGACTATTGCTCTATCATGCTGTCAAAAAAAGAAGAAGCTAATTAGAGTATTTTCTGCATTAATGAATGTCTTGCTGTTTTAAACAGTTACAAACCATGGTTGTCGAATCAAATATGAGGAGGAGGTGGGATGTGTCAGTTATGAAAGATAATCATCTCCATAGCAACAGGGAGAAGCTTCTGATGCAATTGAAATTAGCAAGATGGAAGCAACCGGCAATCAAATAATCACCTCCAAATCACATTTCAGTCACACACACAGGGACACAGACAGTGTTAAGCTGAGATCTTCTTTATAGTTCTGTTGTGCAATACGTGCTGCTTCAGGGGTCCTGGTGGTTCCATAAAGAACCAAATGAGTCGTTAGTGGCTCTAAGTTCATTACTTTCACGTTATTTCTTTCAGTAAATCTGCTTTCACAGTTTGATGGCAATTTAGAGCATTTCCCTTAAAGTTAGCCATTATTAACAGGGGTCAAACTGGGAGCAGTCTCCGGAAAAAAGTCTGTGTGTTTATTAGAAATACGACTTTATTTCCATTATCAATCTATGTGAAGATTATTGCCTGATTTGGTTCCTCAGAGCCTGAGGTGATGCCTTCAAATGCCTTGTTTTGTCCAACAACAGCCAAAGATAGTGAGTTTTCAAGAACATAATACAGAGAAGCACATCCATTTTTGAAACATTTTTGCATTTTTACTTAAAAATGTGCACAAAACACAAATGGATTATCAAAAAAAATGGCCTTTATGTTTCTGACGACCCACTTAATCACTACCTTTAGATTTGTAGTCTGTTGGACAAACAAGCAAGGAAATGTTTTGAAGAAGGAATTTGTTTAGCATTTTAGAAATTATATTTGATTAATCACTAAATGAATAGATTGATTGATTTTCGAAATAATCTTTAATAGCATGCAGCCCTACTTTTAACAAACTATATGCTTGAATGCTAAGAGTACTTACTGTTCGTCACTCCCTCTTGATCTGTGTTTCTCCTCCAAACGTCCTCGCCGGCCTGGTCTGTCTCAAAGCACCAGGCTGATTATAGCTTATCATGAATTAAGTGCTTGTTCTATTCAATGCTGTTGACCACCATGGCTAGCAAGTGGACAAAAACATACTACTGAGAGCTCAGAAGCACATAATGCCAACCGTACATTACAGGAAGAAGTCATTTACTTTCACTCATACACTTACATTTGACAACAATATGTTGCTATATGCCTGTAAGGATCTACGGAGAACTTGGAGCGTCATTATTACAAAGGATTCCTTTTCCTTTTTCTAGCTTTCTATTTACATTCAGGAGCTCCAAGAAAAATGACATTGATAGAAACAGAACAACAGCGCTATATGTCTTATTTTGTATTCATTCAATAAACAATACATCCAGTAACTTAAAGGTAGGGTAGGTAAGTTTGAGAAACCGGCTCGAGATCGCTAGAATTTGAAAATACACAACCGGAGAAAATCTGCCACTTCCTTATAGAGCCCCTCCTCCAACACACACGAACGCGCACATGACCAATGAGGGCACGAGATAAGTTTGTGCACAGATGGAAGGCTGACAGGCAGGTAGGCCATTCAGTCATTTTAGCCGGGCCGGCTAAAATGATTGGTCGTGCTTTTTACAGTATTACGGCTTCCACAGATTACATTTTTTTATGGATTTTTTGTCAAAGCACTTAAGATATTCATTGCTATCGGGATGTTAAGAGCATTCCATGGAATATAACAAAAAGTGTATCTCGAGCCGGTTTCTCAAACTTACCTACCCTACCTTTAAGTTAAATGCTAAAGATAAAAAAAAACTGTAAGCCACCCTTAGCTGTTGCATCCTTTTTTTAAGAGAATCAAAATGTGTGACCACAGACAGCACGTATGCAACATGATGGACAGTTGCTGCATCTGCTGATGGTCACACTAGAGGTGTAAACACTGGCGTCTCCACATTTGCTATAGCCTGCTGTCACTATTGCAGTGCTAATGTGAGACAGAGTGAGCCTATTGGCTATTGGCAGTGATGGATTTAAAATAATCTTGACTATAATTAATACGGTGTGAGGAGGACTGATGATTTATAATAGCCTGATATTTTACATGTGTAAGGTAAAAAAAAGACTATTAAGGAAGATCTTGTCTTACAACTAAGAACAGGAGCAACATGCTTTTACTCTTAATTCTAGATTTATATCAATAGACCTTTTGTAAAGCAGACATATTGACTTGTCATAGCGTAGTAGGATAAGAACAGATGACATGTATACCATTAGCAATGGCTCAGTAAAATTAAAGGTGGGGTAGGTAATTTTGGAGAAACCAGCTTGAGTGCGCTAGAATTTGAAAATACACAGCCGAAAATCTCCCACTTTCTTACAGAGCCCCTCCTCCAACACACACAAACGCGCACATGACCAATGAGGGTACGAGATAAGTTTGTGCACAGATGGAAGGCTGACAGGCAGGTAGGCCATCCAGTTACTTTAGCCGGGCCGGCTAAAATGATTGGTCGTGCTTTTTACAGTACTACAGCTTCCACAGATGACATTTTTTTATGGATTTTTTGTCAAAGCACTTAAGATATTCATTGCTATCGGGATGTTAAGAGCATTCCATGGAATATAACAAAAAGTGTATCTCGAGCCGGTTTCTCAAACTTACCTACCCCACCTTCCCAGTAAGCTTTTCCATTGAGTCAGTATTATGACTCACTATCTCATTATTATGACTTACTAAATAAAATGAAAAGCTTACACTTGCTACTAAATAAAAGAAAAGCTTACAGCACCAGGTCTTCACAGGCGGTCTCCCGTTGAAGTTCTGACCCAGCCCTGACCTTAGCTTTTAAGTTCAGATGATCAGATGAAAATGAGATAGTAAGTCATAGTCATACTAATAATAATAATAATAATAATAATAATAATAATAATAATAATAATAATAATAATAATAATAATAATAATAATAATAATAATAAGATAGTAAGTCATAATGATAAGATAGTAAGTCATAATAATAAGATAGTAAGTCATAATAATGCATGCAGGATACAGTACATTTTTTCCCCTCTCAGTGGCTGAAATGGGCTTCCACAGGTTTCAGGTACAGTTGCAATGGTCCAACAATGATTTTTACTGGAAAAATAACAGTGGAACTGCTTCCAATGTGTAGGTAGAGCTTGAATAACTATGCTAGTTTTCTCTGCAGTTTCAATGTTATGAGTAGTTATTTTATTAAATAAGCATACATCAGCTGAAAATATAAATAAGTGACAAACTAAATTAGCGGCCAATATAGACTAAATAAATACTCTATGTATTTATGCCGGTACATAACGGTACCCCCAATGTTGCGAATGGTTTAGTCCTTACCTGCGCTAAGGTTTAATTTGACTTTAAATTGCCGTGCGTATTTAGCGTGTTAGATAGCATTACACAGCATATATTGTAGTTATCTTACATTAAAGGTGGCTAGTTAGCAGACAAACAGATAAAGGAAGAGAGAAACAAAAAGCAAAGAAGGGACATTTTTTGTCAGAAGAAAGGTGAGTTACTAGCTAAGCTAGCTACATCATATTTACATCTTCTTTAAGGCGAGACACCCCAGGTGAATAAGGTAATTTTTTTAACTTAAAGATATCAGCTAGACATTTCTCCAGTTAATTACTTACAATAAGGCAATTGTTTTTTGTATTACAAGTTTTCTGAAATAGCATGTTTAAATATGCAAATGAGCCATTATCTCTTGAAATATGGGCATATTTTAACACATTTCAGGAACCGAAATCTGAACTTTGGATAAAGCCAGGATCAAAATTATTGTTTCATTTTGTAGTCATATTAGTATCTAAGGCTTTTACAGAAGGGATTTTGGATATCTCTTTGTATCACTCCATAAATCAGAAAATACTGTCAACAGCCCTAAAATATCAATTTTCACCATGTTTTTAGGTATAAAATGTTATATAATTCAGGCTATGAATTATATATGACCAAACCCTTCTGTAAAAGCCTTCATAATATTGATAGGAATATAACTGGAAGGTTTGGTGTATGTAACTGCTACTGAAGTGGAAATTTCGAACTCAGAGTAGGAGAAAAAACTCATTTTGAGAAAACGACCTTTAAAGATTTGCAGTGTGACGCTAGCTAAACCCTCCTGTTATCTGGATGACAGCTTGCGCATCGACGCACTCCCTGAAGGTATTTCATGTTCGGGGTCATTTGTTTTTTGTATAACCTTGCTTTGTGCAAGTGACAATTGTTGTCGTCTTCTCTGTGAACGTTTTTTTCGCCGTTATTTTGCCATTTTCAGATTTAAGTTTCTAGCGGAAAGCTAACCAGGAAGTGCTTTAGCACACCACGTGACGCATCTGAACGAATCACGTTGTCAGAAATTGACACCAGCCAATGAGATTTCGTTTCTTGGTTTAGACCCCTTTGCACTTTCACGATTGGTTGCTGATACAAAGGAAATGACCATATTTGGATCCGATGAGATTGTGCAGGAGACACGGAGCTTTCCAACGATACCTCTGATGACATGGTGCAAACAGCGGTCGCGGTACTTTATGTTACGTTAGAATGCTAACTTTTGGTGAATTTAGGAGAAATCTACAGACACAAATAGACAAACTATAGTAAAATAAACACTTAAATGTGTATTTTGTATGTTTTCCTTCCAAAAGCCTGAAAGAAAACATGTTATGGAATCAAAATAGCACAAAATCTCAAAATTGACCAGTGCAGGAAAAACGATGTTTTTGCCTGCCGTGTCTCGCCTTAAGCTAGCACTTGTTTGACAGTTGTAGTGAGTGCGTTTTGTATGACTGTGGAGACCCAGTGAGGAACCCAAGAAGCTGTTTTAGAAACCAAAAAAAAGAGCGAAAACACAAACAATTAGCTTTTAATTACTTCTAAATATAGCTAAGAAAGCCCTTGAATCGTTGTTGTGTGGGGGTGGAGGAGGCAGCAGCTGTTACGTGAAATGGAGAGCTGTTAGCTGATGAAAGCACCTGAGGAAAGTAGCTGATGTCTGCTCTAAAAGCTGCTGGATTTGATGCACAGGCTCCTCTTTGAAAAGACAGTGCTCAAGGCTTCTGGAAACTTTTTAAATCTAGCGACAACGTTGTAAACACCAGAGAAGAGCAGAGAGCTGAGCTGAGTTTGTCTGCGAAAATAGGCTGAATTTATTTTGTGGTACGCATTTTTACAAAAAGTGATGTTTTGAAAGTCTACCTTAGACTAAGTGTATAATGTGAGAAAATGTGATACACCACCACAGATACAGAATACTGGTAACAACATAACACAAAGGTAACTCATGCAGGATACAGACTAATGGCTCCTTACAATACATTAAAAGTGTGACTGTTTTGATGTAGTAGATTACCTTTTATTAGCTAATGATATAAGCCTACATCCTGATATAGTGATAACAATTAGATAACAACTCAGAAAGTTTGTATCAAAAGGCCTTTTTCTCAGGAGATATTTGGACTTTGACCCAATAGGAAAAACAGTTGAACACATTAAAATAGCATTTAGCTGCTTTAGTGTGCTGGGACTGTGCATGCTGGCTCAATTATGATTCATCTTTAATCGCTGTTGGTAACCACTCTACTTTTCTTTCATGGGATGTCAAAATGTCTGCTATGTAGGCCTACAGTATAAAAAAATGCCTACTGTTTTAGTGACAGGCGAACAAAGAGTAAGCATCACTTATCACACAGGTTTTCAAAGAGAGAGGCGGGCCTCCCCAGGAGGGCTCCGGAAAGTTTCAGGGAAGACTCAGTGAATAGAAGTGGGACAAAATATGACATGAGTTCTCCAAAAAAGATCATATGGAACAGTGTAAATGTGTGTGATTTGTGTGGAGATAGTTTAGAGATACAGTAGTTTTGGGACATTTTTAGACTGAAGAAAACTTTTTAATGCCTTGCGAGAACACTTATTATTTGGTGCAGTCTGAAGTTTTCTTAAACAGCAATATGTCGGTGCGATCAAATTCCATTATGAAGTTCCAATAGAATCAGAATACCTTTGTTAGTCCCACAGAGGGGAAATGTACGTTGTTACACTAGAAAAGAGCCAAAGACAGCTTAAAGGTGGGGTAGGTAATTTTGGAGAAACCAGCTCGAGTGCGCTAGAATTTGAAAATACACAGCCGGAAAAAATCTGCCACTTCCTTACAGAGCCCCTCCTCCAACACACACGAGCGCACATGACCAATGAGGGCACGAGATACATTTGTGCACAGATTGAAGGCTGACAGGCAGGTAGGCCAGGCCGGCTAAAATGATTGGTCGTACTTTTTACAGTACTACGGCTTCCACAGATGACATTTTTTTATGGATTTTTTGTCAAAGCACTTAAGATATTCATTGCTATCGGGATGTTAAGAGCATTCCATGGAATATAACAAAATGTGTATCTCGAGCCGGTTTCTCAAACTTACCTACCCTACGTTTAATGTTACATAGAAGCATGCATAAAAAAGTATTAAAGTAAAACAAAAGTTATAATATAATACAAATAAAATACATTAAAAAGTTACACAATTTACAAAATACACATCCTGTAACAGTTCTGAGGATTTAGCAGCCAGGTAAACTGTGTTAATAATTGCACAGTTATTAACGGCATATATTGCACATAGTTGGTTGGTATTTAACAGCAAGGGGTGTTATAGTCTGTGTCTGTGTGTGGGGGGTCTACTATAGGCTACCAGGAAATGAAACTAAACAAATTAACTAGGAGATTGGGGGTGGGTTAGCTTTTTCCATGCTATGCCTGAAGCCACGCTGCTTGATTCAATTGTTTTGACCTGGTAACAACTGTAGAAAGTTACCACAGATTTAGGGTGTCAACTAAAATCATTGGTCCTTGGTTTTAAATATGCATGGATATACACTCCTATAAATGACTGGTTATTTGTTTTTGCTATAGTAGCAAATTAAATACCTGATCAATCTGAGTCACTCGCGTTCAAAATAATCATAAAACTCCGGTGTTGTCAAGAAACGTTTATGCTCATTGATGTGCAAAAACATCACAGTATTGCAATATGGAGTTGCTTCCATAGTATACTTTGCCATCTCTCTTACTCTTGACAAATATATGTTGTCTCGCAGTATAAATTGTCATATTCCTCATCCCTGTTGTCAGGCATAAGGGGATAAAGCCTTCTTTGGTCTGCGGCTGGTGGTGATCCAGCACTGCTTCTCACTCCCCAAATAGCCCCCTAGCTCTGTCCGTCTTCAGCACCAGTGCTCCCAGCTCTCATTATAGTGTTTTAGTAAACACATACTACAGCAATACAACTTTCTTCGAAATAGAGGTAGAAAAAATGAATATTAGTTGTTTCAGTCTGGACTCTCTGGAGCGCTTTAACTTTTTTTTTTTTTTTTGCTCAAGGCACTGACAGCAATGAGAATTTATGTGCTGTTGCTATAAGGAACATTGCAATTACAGTAACTTGGTAAAGAAGTAGCATCAGAGTTAGTACATTGTTGTGTTGTATTTTTTATTAAACGCATTTTTTACAAGTGAGATTCAGTCTTTTTATGTGCAAGGTAATTAGGAAAATATATCCACTCCTTGGCCAGAATATTGAGCAGAACCAAGAAGCAAAGACTTTGAAAAAATCTCTGTGAAAGACATGTCCAACATAAAAGGATAGTCCAAGTCTAAATTGGAAAAAGCTTAAATGTGCTGATTCACTCTGCTGAAGATCTGCTACTTTTATTCAGTCTGGGCTGTGCCGAGCAGACAGCCCAATCTGCAGACCATCACACACACACACACACACACACACACACACACACACACACACACACACACACACACACACACACACACACACACACACACACACACACACACACACACACACACACACACACACACACACACACACACACACACACACACACACAGTAATGCACTTTGTGAGGGCTGTGAAGAACCTCCACAAAATAATCATTGAGGGCCATCCCTTTTTCTGAAGTTTTAGGTGGAAGGTATGGAGCATAATGTGCCGAATGCAAAATTGTGGAAAACCAACAGACTGAGATGATGATGGCCTCAGTGGAGAGAACAGTAACAGTGGAGCTGCAGTCTGTTCTGATAGCAGGTGGTGGGCAGGAGGCCATAGGTTGTGTGCAGAGGTAAAGTCAGGGGGGCAGCTCAATCCGGTGACGGCTGTCAGATTGAAGCTGTTGAGGTTTTGTGTCGGGTTGTCCAAATGAAGTGTTACCTTCTCACAGAGGCGGGATTTTGAACAGGTGGTCCAGTTTGTCTGGGATCAGCGGCGGTCCTCTTCATTGTGCAGCTCTGTCAAGGAGGGCAACTGGCAACCAATTATCTACTCAGCAATGCTGAGTGGGGAAGATTGGCTGATACAACTTGTTTCCAGTAGGGCCTGGAAACTACTGTATAACCCTTTCTATTAGGAGCGCACTGGCTCAGCACAGTTCAGTTGGACACAGAAACGCTGTCACACGCAGCGACTCAATCACAGTACAGCATTGCTGCTGCTGCTTTCTGCACTGTGTACTGCCGATTTCTCTTCGTCTCGACAGATGTTTTCAATCTGTTCCATAATCATAGCTCAAACTGAGGCAACTTTCACCCTTGTGTCACTAGATTACATGTGTCTAGATGTGTCCCCTATGTGTTTGCTGAGCAGTTATCTCGTTACATCCAGGGCTCTATTTCAATATTTCATTGATATCGTGACATGAGACTAGATATCATCTTAGATTTCTGATATCGTAATATCAGATGAGATCATATGCACAAAACAAATGATTATCTATCATACAGTACATTTTAGTTATATTATGTGAAAGCTCCAATAGTCAAGTCTACATTTATCGGAAACATTGTGATATTTGATTTTCTCCAGCCCTGGTTACATGTAACAGACTTATGTATTTAAATACAAACAAATTAAATAATATGTATAAAATGATTACTTTACCTTTTATAGGGTATTTAGTCATCTTTACCCTATTGCATTCCTAATCTGACCGTCCCAACACTGGTTTTAAGGGTACTGTATGTGTCGATATGTAATTTAAAGGTTCAATATTTTCAGTTTTGTGGTTTCCAAAACAAAAAGATAATTCGATAATTTATTGGTGTTTATTTAAATTGCAGCACCAGAGATGTTTGTTGATTGAACACATTTGTTATCCTCCCTCAGTTTCTCTTCACTTTTTATTCATGAAAGTATTTGCTGATCTTGTTTACTGTAAACTGTGATGATGTTCAAAATGTTTTTGAGGCAAAAGGACAGAAAATTGGTTTGAACTGTTCTGCTCTTTTTATAAAATATTTTTTAAAAGAATCTTAAAAAACAGACAGGAAGCCGGCTTGCATACATGTGTATCTGAGTCCAAATCTATGTGTGTGTATAAGTGTGTGCAGGCACCACTTTGTTATTGGGATTGTGTGTCTGTGTGGTTGCTTTTTGTGTGTGTGTGTGTGTGTGTACTCCTCACCCACAACATCTTTCAGCCAGCTGCTTCATGCCTCATTGGGGTCTGTATTGATTGGTCCAGTTTCTCTTTGTTTTCAGTCGTCTGATACAGCTCTAAGAAACCCGCTGGCCTTTGCTAAAACTGCCCTAACAGCTACAGGAGCCTTTGGTAAAATTGCTTTAAATGGCCAGACAGACTCCGGTCTGAAAGCTCTGAATGGCGAGAGAGCCCTTTGGTAAAATGTCTCTAGAAGGTCAGCGAGGCTGCAATGCAATAGCCTCAATAGCTCCAATAGTTCAACAGGCAACTTCATGCTCACACGCGCGTCGCTCAGGGACGTGCACGACCACTGACTCACTTTACTTTCTCATCCTCTCTGTGACATACAAATGCAGTCACACGCCCACGCACAAACACTCAGGGATTGATGTGACGGAGTTGTGAGTCGCTGTTTGTCTGCAGTGTTTTATTTCTCAGTGGCGGTTGGTGGCGACTGCCGGAGGGGAATCTTAACATGGCGCCGATCCCACTGCTCATTCAACACTATTCTGTCTGTTGTAACATGACTCAGCTTTCAGAAAAAAGGGACCAGATCAGGAAGACAGCGAGTGGGAGACAGACAGGGAGAGTTGGGGCACGCTGACAGAAAGGCAGAGAGGGGGCATGATTAGAAACGAAAGAATGGTAAACAGAGACGCGTGAAAGCTTTGATCTGTTGGACTCGCTGTACCGTGACTAACCAGACGACAGTGACAGCGAGCTTTACTGGTAAATAAACACCAGGATACACGGTAAATCTCATCATTCAAGGAGTGTGTCGCCCACCTCCGCTCTTCATTTATCCGACATCTTATCCCTGTATCCAAACAGGACTTCCCATTCCAGAGGTCACGCAGCTGATGAGTCCTGCAGGGTCACACCAGACAAGACACTGCGGAGCAAGGCCACACACACACACACACACACACACACACACACACACACACACACACACACACACACACACACACACACACACACACACACACACACTTAAACTCTCATGACAGTGGTATTAGTCGCTTTCAAGGGGTTGGTGGAGGGTAGTAAGAAAAGCACTTTAGCAGCTCTTGTCTGTCAGAGAGGAGCGAGGGGCCGACAGGCGAGAAGGCGGGAGGGCAGGCGGACCCCCAGGCTCCCAGTCTCTCAACTCTAACGTCGTCTTAGACACAGATTTGTTTTATTGGCTCTGAAGTCGCTCTCCTTCACTCTCCTTCACACTTGTTTTCCCCATTTGTCTTCTCTCCTTCATGACTCTCCTCTCTCCACCTCCCCTGCGTCTTTTATCTCCCTCTCTGCCTTCTTTTCCCTCCATGCATTTCTTCCTCCCATCCCTCAGAAGTTGTGGCTTAGCTAGAGGCTCACACAGCCATGCAGAACTCGGATGAAGAATTGCTTTTACTGTACATGCTAAACTACACGCTAAATCGAATGACTGATGCTCTTGAAAGTGTTTGCTGCCGGGCAGAGCCGGCTGTAGTCTTTGGGGTTGTCAGTCGGAATATGGTTGGCGGTTTGCTCTGCGTATGAGCGAAAAAGAACTTGGCAATCAAGCCTGGGTGTGTTTCCGCTTGTGCGAGAATATGGATAAATCATTTTTAACTGACTGCAGTGCTACCTTGGCCCTAATGGTTATCGATAAGGCAGTATATTCACAGTCAATCCCTCCCATTGTGTCTCTCTGCCCAAGCCGGCGCTGTTACTAATGCCTGATAACTGCATGCGTGTAACACAGGCATTAAATAGGAATACTCACACACTAACGCACACAATTTTCTCTCTCCCATCTCCTACTCTTTCTCCCACCAGGAGTGTGAAATCTAATCATCACTGGAGCCCACAATCATTTCTATCTAATCTGGAGAGACACACATGCCTGACAACAACAATAGCAGGAACTGCAGCAGCAAGCTAGCACTATCTGTGCTTCTAACAGCGCACACACTGCTGCTTTATATAAACCTGCCTATCTGGAAAAGAATGGTGGGGAGAATTTAGTAGGTCAAGGTTGCCATTTTTTACAATTACAATACCCGTACGTCTTTGCAATTCCAGCTGTTTGTGTGCAAGACCCTTAATGGAGAGGTTGTTATCTCAGCAGCATTGCTAACTTTATTCTCACACTTCCACCAACGTGTTCACTTATTTCTCGCCACGGTAGTTTTGAGTAACTCCAAAAGAAAGCTACATCAAGCTTCTCTTCCTCCTACTACTTAACTGTTTCCAAACACGCCGCTCTCCTCAGCCTGCCACATCTTCGCCGCGCATCTCGGCGGGGTAGCCGACAGCGAGGGTACAGCACAGAAACCCCCTCACAGCTGCGTCGTCCTATTACCTCTGGCAGTCGTCTCACTGTCACACTGATCAATGATTCATGTGTGCGAGGGCCTCGGCCTGTTAGCTCGCCGCGCTGCTGCTGGCCGTCGCCACTCTGCTGCCGCCGCTCCCATTATAATGACTGGACTCGCCCGGGAAACTCTCTCTAACTTGTGACGGTTATGTGCGTTTCAGGAAGAGCCCAGGAGAGAAAGATGGACAAAGAGAGTGGGAGAGATGGGTAGACAGACAGGGGGAAAAGGGAGTCAGAGTGAAGGTTCACGCTGAGCACATGCTGCTCACATAACCGACTGCACGTTGTGTCGGAGTGTAAGTCTGTGCGAGTTAAATACAAAATATTCTCACTTTAACTCACATTTTTCTTTTAATAAAGTCCTGAGTGTGCGCCACACAAGTCACATAACTGCAACGCCCCCGTTTCATCTGGGGACTTGTTAGTAATACCCTCTTTCTCCGCTAGTTTCCTGTCTGTTTTTATAAACTCAGATGACCAATAAATAATTGATGGTGAAAACAAAACGTATAAACAACATAACCCCCTGGATATTTTAACAATACCCTCCTGCACTATTTCAATTCCTTTTGACTGAAAATCAATCAGGAAAATAGGTTAAAAAGCAGTTACGCTTTAAGACTTGTTCCTGTCCTTGCCTGTGGCTCCGTAAGTGCCTCTACATTTTGAAGAGCCCAGAATGAACCTGGTCAAGTGCAAAACAACAAACATGTCATCACTACTCACTTACATTTATACAGTCAATATATTAGTTTTCTTCCCCTTTCCCCCCCTCCCCTCCCGGCCCTACAGTAGCTGGTAAAGTAAATAGATACATATATAGGTAAAAATACAGTAATGTAAAAGATAAT
The DNA here is from genome assembly GCF_902827165.1 of Trematomus bernacchii. Lineage (NCBI taxonomy): Eukaryota > Metazoa > Chordata > Actinopteri > Perciformes > Nototheniidae > Trematomus > Trematomus bernacchii. The sequence goes on along the minus strand of NW_022988097.1, from coordinate 5,016,562 downwards.
ATTAAAAGAAGATGAATTAATAGATACGGAAATAAAGAATAATAGCCATAATACATGTACCCATATACTCACATATGTATACCCACATATGTACATACACATATATATATGTACATACCTACACACATATACACATACACGTACACATACATACACGTGCACACATACATGTATATAAAGGCAGAGACAAAGCAAAAAACAAAATAAACAAAACAAACCAACAACAACAAAAATAAGAAATTAAAATACAAAAGGAGACAAAAACAAAACAAACACATACATTCGTAGTTCCCCCCTTTCTTCTTAATTTAGTGTCTTAAGTTCAGCTATGTAGGCTATCATAGAGCCCCAGACAGAATCAAATAGTTTTGAGGAGCCCCTCACTCTAAGTTCAGGTACATCATAAGATCTTTAAGCCATAGAGATGCTTTAGGTGGTATCGAAGATTTCCATTCTAGGAGTATTCTTCTACGTGCTGCTAAAATAGTTGCAAAGGCTATACTGTCTTTAGTTTTCCTCCTCATCACTCTGTGGCCAGGTAGTACTCCGAAAATGGCTGTTTCTGCACATGGTGTCAATACCACGTCCAAGGCCTCAGCAAGGTGTTTGAAAATGCTTGTCCAGTATCCTTGTAGGCGAGGACATGACCAAAACATATGAGTCATGTTTGCTGGTGACGTGTGACATCTGTTACAGGTATCCGTGACATTTGGATATATTTTGGAGAGTTTAGAATTGGTGTAATAGATACGGTGGACAACTTTTAGTTGTATAAGATTGAGCCTGGCACAGGACGTACTATTATTCACTCTCGTTAATGCACCATCCCAGACCTCATCATCTATTGCTTGGACTAGTTCATCTTCCCAATCTTGTTTGATTTTACCAAGAGATGTTTCTGTGAGACGGGAGATGGAATTGTAAATTCTTGAAATCAAACCTTTTTCGGTTGTTAGAGTGTCCAGAATTGAGTCAATTATTGAATCCGGAGGGATATTGGGGAAGGAAGGGTTATTTAGTTTAACCCAGTTACGGACCTGGAAGTAGCGATATAGATGAGAGCCTGGGAGACAACATTTGTCAGAGAGTTGGCTTAAGCTACCGAAAACATTGTTAATGTAAAGGTCCCTTACTCTGATAAGACCTAATCTCTGCCACGTAGAGAAGGCCCCATCAGTGTAAGGGGGGAGAAAGAGATGGTTGTTGCGAATGGGACTAGAGGATCCATAAAGTCCATGAGCCTTTCTAAATTGGGACCATATTCTTAGGGTGGAAACAACAATCGGGTTATTCGAATATTGAGTTGGCCGGCTGGGTAGTGTAGATGTAAGCAAAGCCAAAAGTGAGGTATTAGGACATGATTTGGCTTCAAGCTCACACCAACTCAATGTTGGTTCCTTAGTCCATACAATTATTTTGTGGATATTGGCTGCCCAATAGTAGTGTCTTATATTTGGAAGCGCCAATCCTCCTGTAGATCTGTGCCTTTGTAACAGCTCTTTCCTAATTCTAGGAGTCTTTCCTTGCCATAAAAAAGAGGAGATTAGTGTGTCTATTTTACGAAAAATTGATTTGGGTAGGAAGACTGGCAGACATTGAAAGAGGTACAGGAAGCGAGGGAGAACATTCATTTTGATACAGTTTACCCTCCCAGCGATAGTTACATTTAAATTATTCCACCTTTCCAAATCAAGTTTGAGCTTGTCATCACTACTCCTAATATTGCCGTAAGGACAATAGGTCCTCAAATGTGTGTGTGTGTGTGTGTGTGTGTGTGTGTGTGTGTGTGTGTGTGTGTGTGTGTGTGTGTGTGTGTGTGTGTGTGTGTGTGTGTGTGTGTGTGTGTGTGTGTGTGTGTGTGTGTGTGTGTGTGTGTGTGTGTGTGTGTGTGTGTGTGTGTGTGTGTGTGTGTGTGTGTGTGTGTGTGTGTGTGTGTGTGTCTGCGCGCTCTGTGGCCCTAGTTGCTAAGTGTTCTAGCGAAAGGTCAACAGCCATAAAGCAGGAGTGTGAGGGAGAAGAAGACGGAGAGAGGCTGATGAGGAGGAGCAGCAGAAGTAGGGTCTGAGGGCCTTTCGAGGAGGGATGGAGTGGTGAGGAGGATAAGATAGAAGAGTCGGTGAGGACTGTTGCTGCAGAGTCATTACTGGAGTGGGAAGCACTTGGCAAACAGAGGTGTGTGTGGATGTGTGGGGGGGGGCACTGAAGAACAAGGAGAAAGAAAAGCAATCCAGATGAGAGGAAGTGAGGAGAGGATGGAGCACGAGAGATTGAACGGTGGAAATGCAAAGTGTTTCGGTTTGGGAGTGACTCGTCATCCTTCACTGAGCACTCGTACAGACTAATTTATGAAACTATGATAGGCTGTTCCACTCCACGGCGTAATATAATGCAGTACAAACAGTGGTGATGCATACAAACCTACATTTGTTAGCACAACGCTACATTTCATGTTTATTTATAATAGAAGAGTCTCAACAATGGGGTGTAAGGTAAATAGAATCTCTGCGGAAATGTCTCTTTCTATCGTTGTTCGACTAAATGTAATCCCGACCATCATCAACATGTTTTTTCTGTGCATTTCTCCCCCCATGTCTGTTAAAGAAAAAGTACATAGAGTCCTTGACAACCAGAAAAGACTTTGCTTAAGACTAAACCCATGAAATTGAATGTACAACGCAGATCACTTGGGCATTTTCATACTTTTGTATTTCTCCCCATCATCACAATGAGTCATCACATTCATTTCACAGCGATGTGTTAATGAGAAAATCCCACACACTGCATCTCTTTTAAAATAAAATACAGAAAAGGGGAGATGTATTTAAAATGGTACCCGCACTGACGTGAAGAATCTGCGCGTGTCCGTGTCTGGTCTCGTCACAGGCTGACAGTTCAATTAGTCTGAATTAAATGATGCATGACGTCTCCCTCACGGCCCTGGTAATCGGCAGTGTTCTGCTCAAAGGAGCTCATATTGTGCATGAGTAGATAGCTAAACCAACAGTGGCCGGGGCTAGTCAAGGAAGTTGAAATGTATTATTTGCCGATCCCCTTTAGATTCCAGAGTGGAGCATGGGACTGAATTGGCTTCAACTCTCAGAGCTCATCATGAATTTGCTTTGCAGAGAAAATAGTTCCTTTCTGACTGCTAATGGCTTTGAACTATCTGGAGTTTTAATTAGGTATTCCTCATCAGCTGGGGATCAGGTGTGGGCGAGCGTGGAGGTGTGAGCGTATACACGTGAAACTAGCAAGAATTTTTTTTCGTTAGCGACGTGTTACCTGTGTGATTGTGTTGGTCACGCCGTGTAATTGTGGATTTGTCTTTATAAGCAGCCATTTGTGCAAGAGTTAGGGAGCGCGTGTCAAGTGCTTTTTCAGGGTGTCGGCAAATCAGCCCGACAGAAGACAGACAGCGAAGACGTTTGAAGTCGTTAGAAGTTCCTCACCTTGATCTGCATTCAGCAGCCATCCTCCGACTGCCACCGCTGCATAGTAACTTTGTGATTTGAGTCTTTGCTTTTGTTTGATGTTCACAATGTGTCAAAGGAGGAACAAAAAAACAAAACCCTGCAGTGATTTATTTTGTTTGCTTTGTTCCTCACATCAGCAAAGGGACATTACCTTTTTAAAGTCAAAAACCAAAGCGGTGTTGGGAGTACAATCTCACATGAATGGGACCTGATGATTGGTCAGAGGGAGGTGGATGTTTTACTGAACGTTTTATTGACAGACTTGCAAGGCGCTAATTAATTTGCTTAATGGCCAGGTGTTAGTTGTGTTTTTTTTATTTAACAGCATGCAGGATTGTTGTCCTAGTAAACACTTTTATAAGTGGGAGGAGGTACCCTCCCATCCTCCCATACCCCTTTGTTGTTTAAAAGGCCCATATGGATTGTGAATCGGCAGCAGCTTTCAAAGCATCATTAGTCATGCATAAAAGACTGTATTAGTGCTTTAATACCAGCCCAGGGCTCCGGCTCTGAAGATCTGTCTTAATTGCCCACCCCTGCCACAGTCTGCGTTCTTTTTATTTTTTTACGCATATGTACGTGCGTGTGTGCGAACGTTTATGTCTGTGTGTTCTTTTTGTTTCTCGCTAATTGTCCACTTCCTTGCCAGAAACTAATAAGCACATCAACTGAGTGAGAACTCTAAGACGGGCATTAAAGAACATTCAGACACACCTCTCTGTGTGCCTTGACTAATGATCTTTTCTATCTGCTTCTCCTCTCCCTTTGTGTGTGTGTGTGTGTGTGTGTGTGTGTGTGTGTGTGTGTGTGTGTGTGTGTGTGTGTGTGTGTGTGTGTGTGTGTGTGTGTGTGTGTGTGTGTGTGTGTGTGTGTGTGTGTGTGTGTGTGTGTGTGTGTGTGTGTGTGTGTGTGTGTGTGTGGTGTGTGTGTGTGTGTGGTGTGTGTGTGTGTGTGTGTGTGTGTGTGTGTGTGTGTGTGTGTGTGTGTGTGTTGTGTGTGTGTGTGTGTGTGTGTGTGTGTGTGTGTGTGTGTGTGTGTGTGTGTGTGTGTGTGTGTGTGTGTGTGTGTGTGTGTGTGTGTGTGTGTAGCGGTCCACCTGTTGGGGCTGACCTGGCATCTGCGGCACGGCGAGAGCCAGCTGTATGAGAACGGCGTGATCTCGGCGGATCATCAACAGGAGGACCGCAGCAAACCCCGACCCACCAGCTCCATCCACCTGCTGGACACACTCAACCCCGAAAACGCTCACGCAGGAGACCGAGGTGAGCTGACACGCGTTCAGTATTACACCACCGTAACAGATGTTCCATACTCAACTATTGACAGGATTTGCCTGTCAGTAGCAACCAAGCCAATGTGACACAGCGAACTGCAGTTTTGTAATTGTATTGAATGAACACTGGCTTAAAGCGATCCACAAACATTAACTGCTTTTCTTTATTTACGTGACATTTTAAAAGGAACCAGTGCAGGGGTTTATAAAGCAAGATGAACTGCTCAACCGGGCTACTTATAGTAAGTCAGGCGTATAGTTAGGGCAATCTGTTAAAACAAGGGAGGTTTAAATAAGTCCAACCTCTATGAACATGCTTACTTCAGAGTAGCTTGGTCCTGGTCAGTGTAGTTTGAATGCTTAGCTTTACATCAGGCTTTTTGTGTACACGTCAAATGTATCACACATAGAGTGAAAGTAAACTATTATATTGGTTTATTACGGCCATTTCCCTCTACTGGGGATACTTACTAACAAATAATTGATATACAGTTATTATCTTCCTGTTTTGGTTATGCAACGGTTGGCGCATATCTTGTTTCCAGTAAATGTAGCCGTCCTTTTCCCTGGAGATCGTACCCGGAGGCAGACTTCAATTTAAATCCAAGGACACATTGTTATCAGACTTAAAGGGTTTCTTTATATATGGAAGTGTGTTAACAGGCACCTCTGAGTTGAGTTGCATTGTGAGTAATAGGTTCAAGCCAAAAAAATTGTTGTTTCTGGTTTATCAAGTGAAGTATTTTTTTCATTCTTTTAGTGTCTACTGAAAATGCTATAGGGCTGCAAGGCAAGTACTACTTTAAACGTAAGCATTCAAATAAGAGCAGTTTATATACCTGTTGCCAATATGTTGACAATTTATTATCTTCTTTAAATCCCCTACTGTAAATAAAGTGAAAGGAAAAGTCACCCCAGATTTGTTTTTATTTATCGGCTTATTTCCAGTAAATTATATAAAGTCATATTTTTGCATTATTATATATAGGTCAATCACAACAAATGAAAACAATTAAACGGGGCAGTCAATTAGCTAACTGACAACATTTATTTCCCTCTATGGATTAATATGTGCTACTCTGTGGATGTAAATAAGGATTGTGATTTATTTGCTGTGAACAATGTGGTCAGCGCTTGATATTAAAATTCTACCAGAAGTGACCTCGTCTGCTCACATTCTCTACAAGTAGACTGTATTAAATAAGCTTTTCACAACAAGCTTTGCTTTTCAGAGCCACCATTATTAAACACCCTTACCCCGAATCAACACTCACAAAGGTTAGCTCAGATACAGGCTACATGCTATATTAGGTTCTATACATTTCCCAGAATATTTATCTCATTGTACTTCTGTTTTTTCTCTCTCTCCACACACAAAATCCTAGGACAATAATTATTTTTGCGAAAGGATTTAACAGAAGCCGAGTTATTGGAATAAAAGGATGAATTTCCTCTTGAAACGTATACACTAGCTTTTAAACATTATGATTGAGACATGTTTGGACACATTTTACAGCCATTGGCATGAATTCCATTTAGTCTATATTGCATTAGCACCCTCCGGCTTGCATACGTATCACACTCGGCACGATGACTGTTCAGATACGATGGAGACACATCAGTCCAGAGATCAGCCTCAAACTGATTACTCATTTATTAGAAAGGCAAGGTAATTGGTTAATCATGTTCCCTCTTAGCCGCTACGTGACTGGAATAAACTCCCCTCACTTGGCCGTCTCTCAACTAGCCAGAGGAATTACTAACACCAATTTAACCCCGTGACATGGGTCATTAATTGTGAGTGTTCCAGGTCATGAAGTCAGGCAGGACACAGCAACCTTCATGCTCAGACCGACTCTGATGGATATTACATCGGATGCCGTCAGATTCCATGTTCAGCACTTACACGGAGACTATGCGAGCCAAACTGCTACCCGCTGCAATTTAAGCAACCTGGGACATCCCTTAAGCAACTATTCTTGATGAATCCTCACATTCGGAGGATTAACGCTCTCATCAGTAGCTAAATCCTCCAATAGAGCGCGCAGGGGTCATGGAATTCACTTCCGTGAGTGTTGCGTCACAACAATCTATTGTTTCAACTCCTATTGCTCTAAATGCCTGATGGAAGCTGGGAAATCAAAATGGGCAAAGCTAAGCCGTTGATGCAGGGGGCTCAGATTAATAAAATTGGCACGGTGGAGGTGGTCCCCGGGCAGAGGAGGGCCAGAGAGATTCGAGATTAGGCTGTAATCCAGTGTGGCAGATTATCACGCTCATCCCGCTGTACCCATCACCTCTCACACCAAGAGACCACACAATCCCCTAGATTACACGGGGAAGGATGGTGAGAGGAGGCTGCTGGGAATGGAAGTGATAGAAAAACAAGACACGGAAAGGCGAGGACACAGCGGATTGACGGCAGGAGAGGAAAATCAGCCAATCCGCTTTGAGGATGTTTGAGATATCAATCATCAAAGTGGCTCAAAATGACATTTAAATATCATTTTCATTAGACAACTTTTATCAACAACTGAAGAAACCAAGCAGCGACATGTTCCTTGGTTTTAATCCCGTAATAAATGGTTTTATTTCTGATGCGCCGCTATAAACATAAATTACAACACAGCAGTGGGAGCATAAAGATACCCGAGGAGATTGATTGGAGGATAGTTATCAGTTCCTGCTTGTTTTGAAATAAACCGATGACACAGAGGGGAGAGATGAAACGAGCTCGGCGGAATGATTGGAAGCTAGTAATCTGCTTGTATTCCCGTTCATGTATTTTTAGTGTTGTTGTTTTTATGTCAACTTCAATGCCATAAAGATAGAGGCTCTCTGTTTGATGTGTTGGCCCGACGCCGGCATCAGTACGGGATCAGCACAATCGTAATCTACCTTTCAGCCTGCGGCACGGCGCTAGATGCTAATTGACATGTTGTGTCATCCGCGTATGGCTAGTGTCTTGTCAAGCCGTGCACGTGCTGTGTTTTATGTTCTTGGGGCTCTCTCTCCTGCGGCTTCAGAGATCACCAGGAGCCCCTTCTTAGTCCTTCACACATTAAAGCCTCTCTAATTAGTGCTACATGAATTGCCACTCACCCCATGATAATCAACCTCAGGCAGGAGCACATGCGCTAAGGTGCATGTGCTTCTCTTCTATATCCAACATGCATGCCCATGCCCTCACATATAGAAACTCCTCCTGTGCAGATGAAAGCCAAAGTGCCCAGAGTAGAATTATTTATTTGATTCATCTGTCAGTGGATTCCCCTGCCTTAATGAAGTACATTGAAGTCTGAGAATAACATTTCAGTCAACGTGGAGACGCCGGATGTATTAATGATATGAAATGATACAAAGTGACATACAGTAGAGCGGCATATTGCCTCATTATAATGAGGAGATGATGAAAGTCGGGCTTTGGGATTGCCATCTGAGCCTATGAGATGTGTAAATGAAGCCTGTTTATGAGAGGAGGGTTAGTGGCGAATTGTTTTCACTCTATCCGGCGGTGTGGTTGGAAATGGTGTGTGGATGGATGGAATGTGACACAGACAGAGAGGAGGGCTCTTAAAGAGCACATCAATATTCTAGCCTGTGTGCGGAGAGAGCGCAGGGGAGAGAGAGAGAGGCCGAGCAGTGCGTGTGCTCGCGGACGAGAGTGCATATCGCATGCATGTATGTGGGGAAAAAGGAGTCGTGTCTGCGGGTGAGATGAATGTGTGCGTACGTGCTGGTGCATTGTGCAAATGCTGATGGACTGCTCCCTGTTACACTGGTCTCATTGATTTTCTCACGCTGGGATACAGTCTCGGGATGTAACACACACAGCCACACACACACACACACACACACACACACACACACACACACACACACAGACACGCAGGCAGGCAGTGAAAGTATAGATCATTTAGTGAACCCCCTGCTCAAGCTGCTCCAGTTGAGAAAGCAGCAGCATTTCTGTCTGTGTCTTACTCAGCCTGCATTCAAAACATCTCTCCAGCTGAAGAAATTAAACATTATTTCAAGTGGCAGTCAGTATTTACACTTTGGATGACACATCTTGTGGCGGGCAGGGGGCTTTGTAGTGCTTACTCTTGGCATTTGAGAGTAGTAGATTGATGTCTCAGGCTCTGATGTAATAGGCAAAAAGAATCAAAGTCACTTTTTAGTTTTTCTTAGTAAACAGACTAGACTTTCTTTTTGATTCAAATGTACTACTTTACTTTTGCCACAGTTTAGACAAAATGGGTTTGAATTTGAGTGTGGGGGCATTTGTTTCATTTAGGCTACTACATAGTAATGACTCTCTTAAAGGTCCCATGTCATGGCCATTTCTACTGATCATAATTCCATTGCTGAGGTCTACTAGAATAGATTTATATTGTGCAATTTTCCAAACTCCCATTGGTTTCTCATACAGCATCTCCGTATAGTATGTCTCTGTCCTACACACCTTGTTGGAGCTCCTGCCCCCCCCCCCCCCCTTCCCTATGAGCCCACTGTGCTCTGATGTGTGTTTATGTAATAATACATTTAATTTCTATAGCACTTCTCATCTGCCAAGACAAATCTCGAAGCGCTATGTGTTACAATGGCATTTGTTAGCAACCAGAAAATGACACCAGTAATGACAAACAGATGAGAATGCTGCGTGGGGTCTGGGGGCCGTGTTGGCGGGACGTTGCGGGGCTCGCTGCTCCGCCCTTTGAGACTCGAGGAGCGGACAGTGTGAGCTGGATTACTGGTGTCATTTCCTGGTTGCTGCGTGGGGTCTGCGAGACACGGTGAAACTCAGCCTGAGCACACAGTGAGTGTGTGGCAAACTGTGAGTGGCTGAGAAAAGATAAGGCTGAGTGAGTGAGTGAGTGAGTGAGTGTGTGTGAGTGTGTGTGTGTGTGTAAGGAGCTCCACGGATTGGTCCATTTGGACCTGGGTATGGTCACGTCACCATACCCAGGAAGAAGAAAATGGAAAAAGAGAAATCTCCAACGAGGCGTTCTGGGGCAGCATAGACAGGTCTTTTCTGTGTTAGAGTTGTACTCCCTACAGGGTGTACTTTGAGGGTTTGTGACTCTGCAGACCGTTTACATGCAGGAAAAGCTACATAACACACAAGGGGACGGGTAATAACCAGAAAAGTACACACACAATACATGAGTATAGACAATACAACAAATTGTTTTGGATTGAACCATCTGATTGGACATCACGTAGATGAAATGTGTTATTTTCAAATTGATACATCAGCATTACATTATTTAATTATGTAGCTCATCATTATATCACAATGTCACTCATAGTGTCATATATGTGCAGAAAGAAGTACTTCTACTAGGATCATTTGAATGCATTTAGCTGATAATACTGTACTTTTACTTGAGATAGATTTGATTGGCTTTTACTTGAAAAGTATTTTCTTGTTACAATGATTTCCTTAGTACAGTTGTCCTTAACGTGTGGCATGGGGTTAATGTAATTAACATAAGTCAAGTAGTCACAAGATGGAAAAAGAAAACCATGTTTGAGATTTATTTTCGGACTTTTCAATAAAGTCTTATTTTGGGAAAAAATCCTTGAAAAAAAACAGTCCTAACTCAAGAGTTAAAACATTCTGTGGTAAACATGCTTGCATGAATGATTCTAACCAGACCAGCCCACTTAACACCAGTAAGAAGATTAAAGGGGACAGAAAGGAGAGAAACATTTGAATGGAACTGAATTGAGCATTCCGTTCTGATCCGACGACCTACAGGATGAAGCTGCTTGAGATGATCACTTTCCAAGGCCCTTGAAGCTGGGATAGAAAGGGTTTCATGGCATCGTTGGGAGAAAATACCATCATAACATGTCAGCATATTGTACTTCTATTGATACCCCACGCTGGGAAGTTTTCTTCAACTACTAAATCTAAAACGTTATCTTGATTGTGATTGAGATCTTGATGCTGTGTATGACCGTTAAAGATGAGAATTGCCATCCTGTTTACTTTGCTAACTTGTGGTCATGTGAAGCTCTTGGAGATGACTTACTTTGATTTGAGGCTTTAGCTGTAGAATTGGAGAGCTTTCTTTCTAATACTTTACCCTCCTGCTAACTGTAGCCATGAGCCTCTCCCTGTGGTTAGCAGAAGGCTAAATTATTAGCAGTATTTGCTCCCTTCAGGCCCTTACCTTCACTAGATTAGTACAAGCTACAGGCAATACAAACGTGTGCTTTCTCCATGTGTCATGTCATACAACACGCATTACCTGTGTTACGATGTAAGTGCACTCGGAGTGTTATGCAGGGGATAAGTTTGTGAACAGGCGAACTCGTCTGTCACAGACGTAGCCCGAGGCCTGACGGTAGAAGGTGAGGACGAGAGAGTAATGGAAAGGCCTGAGGCCAAGAGCATTATCTCCGCCTGACTCTGACTGACACTCATTAGGCTGCACAGTGGAGAGAGGAGGCTGAAAGCTTATTAAACCAACTGCTCAAAAGGCCCTTAATTGAATCCAAGTAATTATAGAGACCTTGCCCATTGTGATATTTTTATTCATCCTGCGGCAAACTCAATCTCTCCTGCATTCGGAACACTATTAATGTTGTCTGCGCCAATGTGTGAGATCCACACACAGGCCTGCACTTCAGCACCGACTAACAGTGTCTCACACACATATACCCACACAGTTCCGCTCCCCTAAGACATGTCCCATCACCAGGACCCCTGCTGCACTTTTGAGTCTGTTCCCGCTTCATTAGAATCTGAGGGATAATAACATTAATTCCAAAGACAGTTTAGTTCCTTTGAAAATAGATTACATGTGTAATTGTTTTACCTGAATAACCCGTAGGCAAGAGAAATTAATTAGACCTTGTGTCCCAAGTCCTAATGTAGCTAATTTCTTTCACTGGCCTGGCACACACACACTAGTCACACACACGGGACGCAGGTGGACTGACTTTGAGATTCCAGCACTTTCAATGAAGGATGATGGATGACAATATAAAGATGTAAGCTGGTCATTAGAAACGTGAGAGCTTCCAATCTGAAACCAGATGTCCTGTAACACGGGAGACTTTGGATGGCTCATTTAGGTGAGATGATTGCATATGTGTGTGCAGTATACTGCCGAACATTGCGGTTGAGCGGTGTCAACGAGGGCATTAGCTGTGTTATGTGCACACCATGCCTGCACTACCACTATAATTGGCTGAGGCAGCATCATTATTATACCATGCAGTATGTTGCTTCTAAGAAGACCTGCCCACCAACCCTCTATCGTTTCCATCAAGGGTCCGTTGTGCATGATGGCAGACATGAATAACACTTTCATCAGCCCTTTAAACAAGCTCAATATATATATATTTTTTAAACAATCCTTAATACATTTTTTTGCTTACAACTTATGTCTGCTGTGAACTAATGATGAAAAGCACAAGAAGATTTATCCGGTGCCATTTATTTTTATTTTTTACTGTAAGTAACCGATGATTGTCAAGCAGCTGTTTGCTTATTAAAGCTGCAAGATAGCACGGTGTGAAGGAATGTAACTATCTGCATGCAAGTTGACAGTAACAGCAGTAGAGACCTTGCATTAGAACCAAATGGTCACTGGTTGAAGTCCCTAACAGACCAGAATACATACAGTTGATCAAGTCAACTGCTCCCTGGTGCTGTAAAAACATGGCAGCCCCTTACTCTAACACTATTAAATGCATGTCTGTGTTCAGACCTAGAGGTACAGTATGTATACTAACAGAGGGGATATCTGAATTCCCCCTTGTGAGATAATTAAGTGGCTTCTCGTTCTATTTAAGCACACGTCTCGTTTGCCTTCCAAGTCAATTCAAACGGATGCGCTCTGTTTTGAAAGATATTTTCAAAGAATGGTCTCAGGTTAAGTGGTGAGAAACACGCGGAGCGGTGCCAGTGGAACACGTTGATTGACAGCAGTAATCCGAGCAGCTCGGGAGGCCTGGAGGAGCCCTGTGATCCGTCTGGTTTCAGCGGGACTCCCAAAAGGCCTCGAACCTCCCCCCCCCCCCCCCCCCTCCTTTTACTGGAGCAGCCGTACGCTCTGCTGCTGAGACAGAAAGAGAAACGCAAGAAAGCTTTTTCTTCTTTCTTGCGTCAGCAGCTGTAACTCGACACGGCCGACTCCTCTTTGGACATCGTCCACCCGTCTCCTCTCTTCGCCCTCCTGTTCACTTTTACAGCTCCCGTCTCCACAACCCCCCCATCCCCTACCCTGAGCGTCACTTTCTGTCCCCGTGTTGCATCAGTCTGAGGGGCGCAGTAATAAGCATCAGAGGGGCCTGCCTGCTCATCTGCCCTCCAGCTTGCCAGTCAGCCCGCTCGCCTTCACGCCTTCACGCCTGTATGCCTGCCAGTGTTCTGCCAACTGCCATGCTCTATTCATGTCCCATTCATCTATTGTTGAATAAAAGGCTGCTTTCCTCGGGACATCCATCCCTCTGCTGGCCTTTTTTTTTTTTTTTGTGGCGAGGCACAGGAGCGAGGATTAGCATTAAAAGGAATAGACTGCTGAGGTAGACTCGGCAGGAATGCACCAGTGCATATACTTCAGTTCTGCCAAGCTGCTTATATTCTGTTTCAGTAGAGCTTTTTATTACTGGGACAATTTATGCCTCACACAGGACACCTGTCTCGTGTCTCTCTTTCATTATAAACTCTCTTTTTGTTCTCTTCCCCCTCTCATGTTTCCCTCACTTTGTCTTATTCCACTTTCCTCTATCAAGCTCTCCTGTCCCAGATCAGTCGAGTTCAATCAATTAACCAATTAGTCCATTTCCTTTTTTTGCCAATTCCGTAGTCCATGGAGGAAGATAAAGGGGATACGAGATAAATGACAATCCAAAGCTTTGGGATTTATTAGCAGGATATTTGACATTGTGTGAGTGAAGGTCTCAGAAGTAAGAATTCAAGAGTGTAGAGCTATGCTAGCAGCTATGTGAGAATGTAAATATGCAATTAGCTTCATCCAGCGTTTAGAGCTACATGTGTGCTGACATGAAGCTGTTTACCAGGTGATCTTAACTATCCTATGTCAGCTTCTTTATATTTTCTAAAAAGAAATGTAAGAGGCCATATTATGCTTTTTGGGTTTTCCATTTCCTGTATTGTGTTAATTAGGTTTTGTTGCATGTAAATGGTCTTCAAAGGCTGAAATCCCTCTCCAGAGGGAGTTTCTCTCCCACACGGCCCCTTTAATTCAAAGCACAGTTTGGGATGGTTGGAATGTCATAATTGGTGCATGTTTTGGTCAGACATTTGAGTCTATTTGTCTAATTCTGACCTGATGGTTGCGCTTGAAGTAAAAGTTAAGGACCCCCAAAGTAATAACAATATATCCTAAGGGGAAATTGAATACCAGTACCAAATGTAATGACCTGATATTTGTGAAGACCTTTGATTCGAAACTACAAACAACGACCTCATGGTTGTTCTGGATAAAAAGTCAGTTAGATCACCAAAGTAATTAAGATGAATCCTTTCGGTAGCATGAATGTCAATGCACTGTTCAAAGGCCCTTTTGCAAGCCATCAAATAGGTGTAGAAACATTTCAGACTGGACCAAAGTGGTGTACTGAAACAACAACAGACATTTCCATCGTTAAAAAGGATGAGGAAACGGGGGCTACTAGCTCTATCTCCCTTCTTATCTGTGTGACGTACATGTGATGTACGTCTGTGGGTGGGCATAGTGTCGCCATAATGGAGTGGTAAAGCTGCAGGCATTTTAGATTGAGAGCGAGCGGCCTGGTCCATGAATCTGCCCCTAACTGTTCTTCTGCCTTTGTGGCCGTAACGATCGGCTGGCTCCCCACTGTCACCATATTTTCTCCATCTTAGTTTAGAAGCAGAGATATATCTCGCCATAAAGGCAGACACAAAGAGGGCTGGAGAGGCTCGCCCGCTCCCCTACACAAAAGAGCCGGGCCTGGTGGTTGATAAAGGCTTATGGAGAGGAGAGGAGCTGATGGCCAGGGGACTGTTGGAAAGACCTATTCTCTTCACACACAAAGACAAGCTCTCACTCAAGACCCTATCTGTGTGCCGTGACGCTGTTTGTGAATGCGTGCGTGCCCCTGCCCTCTTCACTTTCCCCTCATCCGCCTGTCTGCCTTTCTCCTTTCACACACTCTTTCTTTCTTTCTTTCTTGTTGGAAGATGCTAATATAGCACACGACAAAGCCCCAGAAGACAGCTCTTAAACAAAAACACTTCCTTTCTTAAGCAGTTTGTCTTCATGCACAGCCTATCCACAGGATGGCCAAAGCAGGATTCTGTTGAAAAGCAGGATTTTCACCAGCGCTCAGTCATTCCTGAAGTCTATTCAGTCTCACTTTATTACCAGGGCGGCTGATCCCACTGATGTTGTATCACATCAAGTTCATTATAAATGTCTGCCTCAGATACTGAATAGAGCTCTCTGTCTACTTTGATAAATCTCACAGTATCACCTGTCTGTGGTTTTTTTACCTGCAGATAAATGGGTGCGAGGCCGGGCCATCGACCGAGGCGAGGTCGACGTCGGAACTCAGCAGAGCCAGGCGATCCCACCGGGGCTTTTCTGGAGATTTCAAATGACGATGCACCATCCGACCTACATCAAGTTCAACCTGTCCCTCTCCCACAACGCACTGCTGGGGGTCTACGGACGCAGGAACATACCGCCTACACACACTCAGGTAAAGGAGGCTCCTGTTGTAGCATGCTGTTTCCCCAGATGGGCTTTTTCTCGCTGAAGTAACTCATATAGCACATGTCTCCCTCTGGTCTGTCATCCGAGCTTTTTAAGTGAGCAGGCTTCACAAAAAATCAGATAACTCTCGAAATGTCTGGCCTCAAGTTAAGTGCTTCGCTAAAGACAATTATGAACATGGCTTTGTATTTTGTAGAGAAAATATTATCTTGTAAAAAAAATATTAATTAGGGCAATACATATATTATGTGCCCTGAATTTGAGTTGTAATTACCTTGCCTGCATACTTATTATGGTGCCCAACATTTCAGCAATTATAAAGCTGGTAAAAGATCATTTCTGATTAACAGTTTTTTTTATCTAATGATATTGCCTTTATTAATATCTGTTTACTGGTGGAAATTGCAAATCACTTTGCTGATTAAAATATTTTTGTTCAGTTCAAACATTCAATTCACTTTGTGATTGATCCACCATTAAAGAGGACATATTCTGCACATCTTCACGTTCATATTTCTATGTTGTACCTCTACTGTGACATGTTTACATGCTTTAATGTTCAAAAAGTGATTTATTTTTGAAAACTAAAACCAGAGCCCAGTTTTCTCTGATTGGTTAGTTGGCTGGCTCTGTGATTGGTTACACTAGAGATGTGTCGCAAATGTCCCTCTCCTTAGGCTTTCACGTACAATGTGTTGGAGTGTAGACAATAAGAACGCAAGTGTTACATCATGATGTCACCGTGTACTTACTACGGAAGAATACAAAGGCGTTTCAGGCAGGGGGGGAGTGTTGTAGAGAAACTCCCGCTGGAAGGAACTTTTGGATTTTTGGCTTTGCAGACCATTTACATGCACAATAGCTTATTTAACACACAACAGGAAAGGGAAAACCCAAACAAGCCTTTAAGGGCCTCTTTTAAGTACACGTCAGTACATAAAAGAGGAAGTGAACGCATGACGACGCTGTGACTTTCAGTGATTCTGATTGAGTCTTCAGTTCAGCAGTGAGTTCCTTATGTTGCTAGTTAAAGCTGTTACATTGAGTTCAGCTCAAACTAGGGCTACACAAACGTTTTTTATATGGTTAGCCAGTTAAACCCCACGGCCCCGCTGGCGGGTGCAAAACGCAACATCTTGCAAGAAACAGCGTCTGAGGGCTTCTTAACATTTAATAAACTATGAATGTGTCATATCCACTTAACGTGAAGAAACTCAGCTATCAGACAATATTAACAATTTTTAGCAAAACGAAACATAAGGGTAATAACAAAGACTCTGAATTAGCCCTGAGCGAAAAAATGCTGACGCACTTAGCACAGAACTCACATTAAAATACCCTTATTACTTATCTGCACAAACAAGATCGATTAGCAATCTGAGATTCCACAGATTCCAGACATATAATGCTGCGTTCACACCGGACGCGATGCGACTATTCGCTTCGCTCTAATCGCTCCTATCGCATCGCTCTAAATGCTGGAGTTTCACCGCGGCTGCCAGCTGTGTTTACTCGCGTCATTCAAACAAGACGCGCTGGCTCGGGAGCTACAACTACAACAAATGAACATATTTTACCGTGATTAAATTGTAATACACGTTTCTAAATGATGCCGAAGTAACAACATACTGATACCGGTTAGTAACAACCATGAATTAATGCTTTGACAAGTCTGCAGACAAGACGGCAGGCGAAAAACCTTTTAAAATGCTTGTTTTCTGAATGAAGATCGGGTCAACCAGGCTAAGCTAACGTTGTATATGCTCATTCCACACTCATAACAACGGCCTACAGACATAAATAAGCAGCGACTGTATTCACCATGACACAGACAGTCTGTGGTTTGTACTTGTTTAACTTTTGTCCAGTTTCTGAACGGATATGAGGAGCTGTGAGCTCTGTGTGCTAACTGCTAACAGCTAACGGCTGATGTTGTGTGGTTGAACGTCAGTGACGGCGGCTGAGATCCTCACCGCTGATTGGCTTCCGCGAGAACGCGTCATGTGAATTTGACGCTCGAGTTGAAAAAATTGAACTCTCGCGTTTAACGCGGCACCGTTCAATCGCCTCAATCGTGTGATTCGCGCCACGTCCACCGCTTCATGCACGCCGTCGGAGCGAATTCGCGTCTGTCCACGTCTCTGCATTGACTTTACATGTAATCGCGCCGCCCCCAAACGTCGCATCGCGTCCGGTGTGAACACAGCATAAGTATCATCACTGAGCGATCAGAACTAAACAAATTAGCTTTACGGAGCCAAAACGGCTAAAAACGTCTTACCTTTGTTGTTACCTGTGTTCAATGGCATTGAAACGATAAAAACGCTGCTGAAGATTAATCTGTCTGTGTCACTTTGAAATGATTACTGATAATCCATCATTCCATTTTTATGTCAATAACGGAGATTTCATATATAGCTGCTACGATAGCTACTAGAGTGTATGACAGCTTCCGGTTCCGGGGCATTCTGGATGCGCATCACTCTATTCACCAATGGGTAATGTTTAGATGGATTTTAGGAACCTCCCTTCAATTCTATTGGCTCTAACGGTTAAAAAGAGGTGTCAATCATCAATATCGACGGACGGGGGCCAGAGATATGGAAAATGCACCCAAATGACCCCAGAAGTGGATTTTTTTTTCTAAATCTCTCTAAAAAGGTAAAATGTCACTTATTTTGCATCAATCTTGATACAGGGTACTTCGTTTGGATTCCTAAAGCTTTTAGTCTACTATCCCATCATTCAAGGGTGGTTTTCACTATAAGTAATGTTTTTTTTTTGGACGGACACTATCATTTAAAATGTTTTACTATGTTCAATCTGAATTGACTTTAAAATAAAAAGATTCTATATTGATTCTGACTCTTCTACATCCAACTCACAGGTTTATCATTGCTTTGAGAACAAAGATTGTTAATTTACCCCTTTTAGAAGTGAAGATATGGTCATTTGTTCTGGGAATGTCATTTTCGAGCCTGAGGCCTGAAAAACAGGCTCGGGGCTCAACTGGTTAATAAAATAATGAGGGAATACTGATTCAGTCACTGACAACACAAGATTCGGTTGTGTTAGATTTAGTGTTAAACATTTGTTATTCATTTTGAGAACAACATTTTTTTTTTTATATTCCACGCCATCCTCCCACACATACAGAAAATAAAATTATACATAATAACAAAGACAAAACAGGAGCAAGGCGCCCTTCCCGTACTTAAATCTTAAATGTACTGGACACGTTTAGATACTAAGGAAGTGGGGATGCAATGGCTGAATATCAAACAGCCATTGCATCCCCCCCCCCCACAGTCACAGATGTCTACCTTGTTGACTCGGTAGGTACCTTAGCCATCAAATTTAATTCCATATAAATATGCCTGCTCAGACAGGTCAGGGGTTGTGTAGCAACAAGAGGTAAGGAAGAGTGACAACTTCCTGTCACATCTAACCATGTTACCAATCCAACCGTGATCGCCCATTTTAAGCACCAGTAAAGCCAATCACACAACACAGGTGTCAATAAACTGTGTTTACGCTTGTTTTGTCAGACAAAATAACGATTGAGATCAGCAGAGCAGGACGTGCTGTCTGTCTGTTTAACAGGTAGCATTTATGAGCCGGGAACAAATCATTGTTTTTATCCTCATTCTGACAACAGAAACAGACACATATGTAAATGAGGACAATTCAAATGGAAGTTAGGCTTCACTGTTTCTGTTTCATACACAGCCGACAACATGATGGAAAAGTGAGTCACAATATAATCCCGCTATTTTAAAATGACTAATGCAACATTTCATGTAAGTCAAAACAACAAGAAGAGGAAGAAGACATTTAGCAGTTTTTCCTTTATGGACAGAGATCTTTAAAGAAAATACTCAAAAAGTGTCGACACATGTCAAAGAAACAACAATTGGTGATCTGTTTAGCTTAGTGTAGTGTCTGTAGCACATTTCCAGAAACACACACACAGCCTCGTTGTACACCCTGTAGAGCCTCATTGTGCCATGCAAGAGGCACGTACACGGACACAAATACAACACACACTGAGTCATCTGCTTTTTAACATCAGTGCGCCCCTGCTCTCGCCTGCATGAAGAGGTCTAATTAGCTGTTTTTGACACTAGTGTGACACACAGCCCTCAGGGGGAATAAGACTCAGCGAGAGCTCGCGAGTTCAAGGAGGTTTAAGGATGGAGAGGAAGGGGAGGTAGAGACGAGGGTGGTTGTCAAGTTAAAGAGGGTGAGAAAGAAGCACAGGGAGGTTTAAACAAATGAAATAATAGTCTGTTCCATTTGAAAGCCTGGGTGGTAAAGCCTGCCCACGCTATTAGCAGCACGTCAAGTTGTCGAAGCGACTGCTGGGGAACACGTCTGGTGGAGGACCGAGCTGCCATGGACGATGATTTCACATACCTTTCTTTTTTTGGATTCCTGTTTCACATCTGATATCCACGTCTAATGCTTTTCCCCAGCTTCTTGTATTCATGCCATTTCCTCGTAGCATACAATTGACAGTTTTCACAAAGCTCACACAACAACAGCCACACATCACTGCACAACGTTTGGCTTGCACATTTCGGTTGCATTTATGCAGGTTTGGTGATTTCCCATCTTGCTCCAATTCCAATTGTCTGATTGTGTTGTATGTGTATTGTGTTCCAGTTCGACTTTGTGAAACTGTTGGACGGGAAGGCGCTGCCCAGGTCTTTGACTGATCCCGTCCTGACTGCCAAAGCTCCCAAAGGCCTGCTGCTGAGCGGCCTCCAAGAAACGGGCTTCATAGAGTACATGGACCCCGGCACCTGGCACCTGGCGCTCTACAACGACGGACGCAACCTGGAGCAAGTGTTGCTGCACAGCACTCCCATAGGTGAGGAGAGTGATCATTGTTTTGTCATTATCACAGATTCACCCATGTTGGTAGCCTTTCTTCCCATTCCTCTTCCACATTATTAAGTCTTATTTAGCTGATGCTCTAATTCCAAGAGAACTACAATAAGTGCATTCAACCATAGAGATAGAAACTTCAGAATGCAAGAAATACATTAGCTATTTATAAGTGTGCTACGTACAGAAATAAAACATTTTAAAATGCAATTTTTTTATAAAAATGTTTTAAGTTTATCATTTTGAATTGTATTTTTTATTTTTTATTTAAATTTTGTATTGGCCAAAGTGCATCGGCACTAGTAGTTATGGCATAATGTGTATTTTTATTTTATAATTAATTAATTAGTTAGTTAGTTACCAATGTTGGAAAGAACCTGACCACTTCAATTCTGAGATGCTTTTACTTAACTTGATTATTTTATGATACTTTGTACTTTTACTCCACACACATTTCAAAGCTAATTACACTTCTTTTTTTCACTGAATGTAATGATTGCTTTAGCTGTTTAACAGATATAAGACACCTTTGATTTACATCACTATATTATAAGATGATATTATTTCAAATAACGTTTATGAAATACTGTGTTTCAAATGAACTGTAAACTGAAAAGGATTGGTTTGTGTCCTGATCTCCAAGGCTTTCTCCAGGTAACTAATCTAAATGTTTCATGTGACCAGCCAACCAGATCTTTATGCATCATCCATATTAACAAAATCAATATCTGTGTTTATCTTACTAAACAAAATATTGCACATTCCTTTATAAAAGGTCAGGAGAAAACAAAGTGAAACTCATTTTCTATATTCGTCAAACTGCACATTGTCCAGTTTCATCTGTTGGCTGGACACATAAGCCTCTTTAGGTTATAGATAAATGATATACAGTATCATTCTTTTATTATCCTAAATCTAGAAAATGACTTTCTTAACTGTACTGCATAAAAGAATAGTTTTTTTTTTTAGGTTGGGTTTATATGAGGTGCTTATCCATAGTCCGCCAATCCTTCATTTTGAGAAATGGACAGTAGTACCAGCACGGAATCTTAAAGGGGCCCAATTTAGCTTTTTGGGGTTTTCCCTTTCCTGTAGTGTGTAATCTAGATTTTTGTGCATGTAAATGGTCTGCAAAGGCTAAAATGTGTGTGTTTCCTCCAGAGGGAGTTTCTGTCCTGCACACTGTAACATAGTGACATCACTGCGTAACAATCGTGCTTCTATTGGCTATAAAATGTTCGCTGTTTTACCATGCTGTCAGACAGCCCATTGCGACATGGAACTGAAGCGATCACATATATATATACTCTCTTTTCAACCAGATAAAAGCTCTTTATCAGGTTCCTTTTGAGGAAGAAAAACACGTTCTGAACACACTCCTTTTACTTTACATTGAACCTGAGTGGGTTACATAATTGCAGTGTTTTTCGTGCTTGTATCTCAGGGTTACTTCACTCTTGTCCTTTCTCCCCTTTCATCTGCAGACAGACAGGACATGGTCAAGAGTAGTTTGAGAGTCATTGACATTTGAAGGGAACTTTTTCCCATTATAAGAGTGAGCTTGGCATGGCGTTGGAGAGGGGAGGACAGCTCCTGTGGTAATGACAGGGCTGGCTAACTGCAGCTTATTGCTATGAAACACACGGATGCCAGAGTAAATTGAAGGATGTGAATAATGCAAGAGTACGTGGCTGAATATAGACAAGTGGATAATTACCAGGGCAGTTTTCTTCATCTTCACTCCCACTTTGTCCAGTAATCCTTAAGAGAATACAGTGTTGAAATAACAAAATAAAAGTGTTGGGACATGTTTTAGCACATTAACATTGTGGGGAGACTTGGTTATTTAAATGTGGCACACAGGTGAGATTGCATTCAAATAAATCCATGTGTGATGAACAGATGTTTTGAGAAACACTCTTTCTGATTCTATTTTGGGATTTCTGCCGCTCCGATCTTTAAATGGCTATATTTTCTTTAGTATTTATGTTATTCAGATCACAAACAAGAACACAACACAGAGCTTTCTCAATGCCTATAACATAAATAAATGTATCACAGACCTATAAAAAGCACCCAAGCTGTTAGCCAATCATTGAACAGCATCATTATGCGAAAACATTGCACTATCGACATCTTTCATTTTGTGTCATATTGACAGTTCTTTTTATAATGACTGACAGCATGCCACTGCTGAACACAGATTTTATTTCAGTGCTGTCAAACATTTGTTGACACGTGTGGCATCTCAAAAGTGTGGAACATACCAGACCTACTTTCTGCCCCATATCTCGAGCTAAGCAGGAGAAAGAAACGGCAGCGTTTACAAACGGTTTCCTCTTTCCTCTCCGATAATCAAAACAAATATAGACACGACAGATGGGCTCAGAATAGCAGCCCTTTTTTCTTCCACTTAGGTTTTCCAAATAATGAATCAAGTGATTTGGCTTGTAAGAGGAAAATAATATTAATGGAATGATGTCAAAGTTCATTTCACTGGCCATTTACACCTCTAACGAGGGCTACAAACACTGCGTTGCTTTGGAGGCAGAAAATCAAAACCATTGAGCTACAGCACAATACATTCTAATAAAAACACAGTATGCCGTAGCTCACGGTGGAGCTTTATGGGGAAACGACGAGGGAGAAATTAAATGATCTCTGTCGGGAAATCGAGCTTTTCCGCAGCGAAAAGTAACCGGATACAACAAAGAAACAGAGTATAGATAAGAGAATAGCAGAGACTATCGTAAAAAAATCTAATCAATTGAGTGAGGGAAGGGAAATATGAGCACATAAAGAATGGCAAAACAATACATAAAATGATAACGAAGGATGCTTGTTCTCACAAAAATAGGGACTTGCTTTATTACCAACAGCATGCTTAAAAGAGTAATGAGGCTTTCATAGATAATCACTATAATCATCATTTCGATAAAGTTAAAACAGCAGTAGGTTTCTGGGAGAACAATCAAAGCCGCATGCGTATGGTCAGTTGACCTGTATCAGTCAGAAGACATTACACTGTTCTGTGATCTGTTCACTGAACCACACACACACACACACACACACACACACACACACACACACACACACACACACACACACACACACACACACACACACACACACACACACACACACACACACACACACACACACACACACACACACACACACACACACACACACACACACACACTCAACCCGTATCCAGGTGCCACTGCAGAGGAGGATGCAACATATACAATTGCAGGCACCCACACTGTTTTGTATATATAAACATATACAATAATATATGCTTATATGTCTATACACTACTCTACCATCATTTCTCAGTGATTCGGACTATAATGTATAAACGCCCCCACATAAATTGTAGAAAGACATAATAAAAAGGTGTGCGGAACACCTGCTGATATGAAAATAGGCTTCATTATGCAGATTCAAATGGAATTCTGAAACAGGTTTTTCAAGAGAAAAAAAATGAATTTCTTTTTTTTTTTATCTCCATTGTTATTGACATTTACATGTCTGCACTGTTCTCCGGCGTAATGATATCTGCCATTTCGGCACGACGACTCCAGCCCTGTCTTCTTCTATTTTCTAATTCTAATTCTCTTCAGCCCGCACAAAGGCGGAGAGTGGAGCTTCCTCCTGCAGGGCTATTAATTATGCATAATTGCTCCACTTGAGCTGTCATCACACAACCTCTTGAATATTATATCTTTTACACAATGGCCGACAAAATAAAATAAAAAGTTTCATGATAGAAACCCGGAACTTTTAACAAGAAATTATAAAAGAAAACAAACAAAAAAGTGGTCGGCTTACGGCCGGTTGCTTCTAGTTAGCTGAGCAGCCATTTTTTTCCTTTCATAAATTCATAAAGCCCAAGGGTCGTAAAGAATGGCTGAAAGTTTACAGGCTCATAAAGCACAATTGCAATGCTTATTTGACCAATCAGATCACTTGGATGGGAGCACCCGATTTATAATAGCATTAACTGCAATAACTTATGGCATGAGTGATTTCTAACTGGGAAGGGTTTAGCGAGTGGAAAGAACCGAGTGGGTGTCTCACGGATGCTCACACACATGCACGCAGAATATGTATACTGTAACAAATAAAGACATGGCTCACCATACACTACCTGTTAATTGCCTGCAGATTTTTATAGTTGAAGCATTGACCTGAAAGACACGGCAGTTATATAACTGTTACAGCGCTGCAGCGCACAGCCTTGTGAGCGTACTGACGGATCAATCATCTCCCACGGATTGGAAGGAACTCCGTGACCCTGCAGAGGAGTTTCTGTTCATTACATGTGTCAGGTGCTTAACACAACACTGGACTTTTAGTACAATACTTTTTCATAGAAGTGCTTTTCTTTATATAATCCAATGTATAAGGCAGTGCAGAAATGAGTCCTAAAACCCAGCAATGACTAAGCATTTTAATACTTCCTGTTCCCTCTTCTTGAATTCAAAGTTTTTCATATTTTAAAATATTCCAGTAATTACCCCCACTCGTGTATGTCTGAAGCTTTTATGTTTCATAAAAAAAACTGTTGCTAACAAGTGACTAAATAAAGTGGTGCAGTAATGAGTCTTAAAACCTGGAAATGACTTATCATATTAGCACCTCAGTTCCCCTTGTCCCGAAGTCAAAGGTTTATTGTACGTATTTGCGGTTGAAATAAGGTCTGTGGTAAACACAGCTTAAGAGATTTTTTTATTTTGTTCTCTGACATAAAATATGGCAATAAATACCCCACTGGTGAATGTCCAAAGCTTCTATGTGCCATAAAAAACAGCGCTTGCTAATAAGTGACTAAATGAGACTACTAAACGTCATCACGCCGAGTTTGTTTATAGCATTGGGTAAGCTTTTAATATCTGCCAATTGCATGTATGCTTCAAGAATTACAATGAAGTGTTCATATTTGGAGGTTATCCTGCTGAACAAACTGTATACATATCATATAGTGTGTTAGCCACAGATAATATTCCAAAATCCAATTTAAAAACTTGAGTCGAGGGAGCCATGCGATGCTAACTTCGGCATCGGCCTTCATAAATACGTCATCAGTGCACCTCTCTATTCAGTAAAAAATAAATGTACTGTCAAGATGTATTGTGCCTTCCCTGAGTGCTTCAGAATGTACACTAGGATGAGCAAGGGAAATGTGTGTGTAGGGTCAAGTGAAGGACGTCAGTGTTCGTATCTGAGGCCCGAGGATGGGAGTGAAACAGCCGAGTCTAGAATGAAAGCAGCGGAGTCTCTGGAACACCACTTGAATCCACGAAAGTCAACAATGTCGAAATGTGATACTTCGAAAAGAAAGGCATTTCTACAGGATATCGACACAGCTTGTGTTCTCTTGTCTCTCAAAAAAGAAACATGTTTTGCTTACTTAGACCATCTCCAGTGATTTCTTATATACCTGGGATAACTACAAATGTTTTATTTGTTTTATGTTCTATATATATTCATGTTGCACTGTTGGAGGAGCCTGTGACTTGAGTGTTTCATTGCCATATCTGCACTGTAGCGACTGTGCACATGACAATAAAGCCTTGAATCTTGAATCTAAAGAGATCCTTGCTTAAAACTGGCCCAGATGAGGACTTCTCATCTTCCAACAGAATTTGTATGCAAAGCTTTTTTGGAAGAGAGAGAAAGAAACACATGTCTGCGACTGTGTGGGAGAAAGCGATGATTGCCATTCCTTCTCTCCATCACAGTGACGATGACAGAGGTGAAAATGACTTTGCTTTCTTTGGTGATGCGCTGCCGTGGAGGATAGCGCCACGCTGCTGGCTACCGGCAGCGACCCTCTCATTAGCATGTGTCACACGCGCCTCCAGGCGGGCGCCACGTAATAACTCTGCGCCTGTGTTTGTAAATGTGCGTGAGCCCTGCCTCGGAAGGATTCTTCGTGCCAGGGGACTGCAGTGGTTTGACTCGAGAGTCGATCCCCTATCAGAGAAGCAGAGCAGGGTCAAACAAAGGATGACACCCGCTATAATTACTCTATCTTGCTTAGATAGAGCGCGTCTGGCACACAACAATCAGCAGCACAGTCTAAACGTCTTGTTGCCAGACTCTTCTCCCGCATAATCTTCCGTCTGGGACAAGCTCAGCTGTGTTATATAATGCTCCCAAAGCATGGAAGTGCTCACTCTCCTTTTTATCTATCCTTTGCCATTCTGTCTGTGCCCGGAGAATGACATCTGACATGACGGACATATCAATGGGGGGAAATGGAGGAACGGTAAAAAGACAGGCGGCTAATTGAAGTTTGATGGAGGAATATGATGAAATGCGTACATCTTCAAGAGAGATATGAGGAAACACGCATCTAGACAAAAGTTCTCGTAGGAACAAGCATCACATTGATCTACGCCATTCCACCAGTGTAGCAACGCAGCATTAGCCATTCTCCACTAACTTGTGGATTCACAATGTCAGATTGGATGTTTTTCAATTTCGTTCAAAACTGCGCCCCTTGTAAACAGTTTGTTGATTAAGCCTTGATGTTTGTAAATGTGCGCGTTGTGTGTTTCCAACCTGTAATGCAGTATAATGTGCTTAGTGCTACTGAGTGTAAGTGAGTGCTTGGCCATTCCCCAGAGAGTGATAGCAGCTGGATCAGACTAATCTAATATAGCCCCCGAGTCTGGGGAGCCATCCATTGCTTATCAGATCTCTCATTCAATAACAGTGAGCCATGCCAGCTTACGGAGTTATAAAAGGAATATATTCAAGTTTATTTTCCTTTGCCTTTTGTGTCTGATTTGTAACTGTGTGTGTGACTGTGTGTTGGTCGTGCAGACTCGATGGATGGCTGCTCCACAGACTGTAATGGAAATGGAGAGTGTGTGGCCGGACACTGTCACTGCTTCGCTGGATTCCTGGGTCCAGACTGTGCCAAAGGTAAGATAGGTTCTGATAAAGGATCAAAGGGGACATACCATGTAATACACACTTTTTCATTGTCAGTTCACTAACTTCTCTTGGTATCTTGGGTGCCGACCAATCATTTATCAAATTTGACTACTCTTCTTATGCCACATTAAGGCTCATTAGAATATACCACCACCCATCTGAGTTTCTCCACCAAGAACTTGAGAATTACTTTTTTTTCTTCTCGCAAGCAAGTCAGCGTAGTGTTTATTCAACATTGAGCATGTAAACATTTTCTTGTAGAAACCCAAAGTGCAAGGGTAAACCTGAAAATTAACATATTACCCATTAGTTGGTATGCTCCCAATACTGACATTCAACTAAGGCTGCACATTTAATTGAAATTGCATTATGGACTAGTGCAATAATCAAATCACGGGAAGCACAATATTTTTTAAAGGTTAATTTGTGGTGAAATACAATTTTAAATGATGTATTGTGGAGCTGCGGCAATATCTAACCCTACAGATAGTATTCTATAGAAGTAATGCTGCTAATTTTTCAATTTCATATTTGTAATTTGTGCCTCTACTGTGACATGTTTACATGCATCAATGTTCAAAAAGGGCTTTATATTTCTCATACTGCCTGATCCTCTTTTCACCCTCTGTCTGAAACCAGAGTCCTGTCTGTCCCTTAGCCTATCACAATGTGTTGGAGCACAAGCCAAGAGAAGCGTGAGTGTTACATACAAACAAAGGAGACCAATGGAGGTGTTTCATGCCTTTTACAAGCACACAAACCTATATTATAAACACCACAGGAAAACCCCAAAAATCATAACAAGGCCTCTTAAAACATATTTGTTTGGTGCAGATCCTTTAAAAAAATCAAACGATGATCACGTTAATATGTTTTTCAAGGATAATAACAATACTATTGAAAAAACGATCCATCCCTCCTATAACTTAAGAGGCAATATTAGTCAAAATGATCACAATTAGGTCTTAGTTTTCCTTATGATTCCTTATGATCACTTTATTGTCACTTTCTCTACAAACTTGTCACAGGTGTGATGATTCACAATGAAACAACAGGTTTCTCAAATAGGAGTAATTAGTGCATTTGTAAAGGACTATTTTCAGGCGTGTATAGGCCTTTAGTGCACTGGTAGGAATTGGAAAACACCAGGACTAAGGGTGATGTGGTTTGATTTGTTGCAGAAAGA
Source organism: Trematomus bernacchii (assembly GCF_902827165.1). Classification (NCBI taxonomy): domain Eukaryota; kingdom Metazoa; phylum Chordata; class Actinopteri; order Perciformes; family Nototheniidae; genus Trematomus; species Trematomus bernacchii. The sequence continues at coordinate 4,988,071 of NW_022988097.1, read as the reverse complement.
CAGTGGCATATAATAGGGACACGAGGAACAAGGGAAAGAAGACCCAATTAGGAAGCGGAAGTGGGTGTCAGCATCATCAAAAGTCTCAGTTCCATAAGGGAATAAAACGCAGACTTTTTAAACCAAAACGTGAATCTGCAGGCTTCCAAAAAGTCTAGTTGAAAAGTGTGGACACTAGGCGTAAGCGTAACAAAAGTTGTGCACTGTTAAACAAAACCTATTAGTGTGGATGTACCGTCAATATAATGTGCATTTCCACACCACCACTCCCATTAACACACCATCATGTATAATCACCACTCTGCATCTCCGACTTCATCTTTTTTCATCAACCACCTACTTTTTCCCGTCATTTCGCTTCCATTAGGCTGTTTTTCAGGTGCCGTTAAGCTACTGTCAATAAAACGTAACACTTCCTGCACATATGCTTCTCATTAACAGCCTTCCGGGGCTCAGATGCGACTGCAAATGCTAATTTGAAACATTTACAGGAGGTGTTGACTCGTTTTGACAGCAATTGATGGAAAAGGAATAGAGTTTTTTAATGGCACGGAGAAATAAGATGTGGTAACAGAAAAATGAGTGTATTTATTGCGAATTAGTTCCTCCTTCCTTATGTGTCGTCCCTCTCCATTCTTTTTCATATTCGTTCCCCTCCTCTGTCCTTCTATGTAAAATCATTGTAGTTGTATCTGTCTCATTGTGTAGAAACAGCTGATATGATATCACATTCTATGATTTATTTACGCTCATCATTTATTCATCCAACTCCTCTCATCTTCGCTCATTTGCCCGCATTATAATATTCTCCCCGTTTGAAAAGTTAGACAGCGAGTTCTGGCAAAGAGTTGTAAAAAAAAGTGAAGTGTGAAATGTATTACTGCGGGGTACAGCGTGTTAGATTTAACAAAAGGATCAAACAAACATGTAACACATGCCCGCACGCAAGAACGCACAGGGGTCTTCACTGCAAATTATCCCGAAAAAAGAAAAGAAACGGCGTTGGTTCTGCACCTTCTTTCTAATCCATTTGAAGTCAGGAGCTGCCATACAGAGGAAGGGGGGGGGGGGGGGGGGGGGGGGGTTGTTACTGTCAATGCGTCATCACACGCTCACTTATTCTACCTGGCTGTCATTACCACACAGCTCTCCATCTCTGCGTAGCTCCACTTCTCCAGCCTCATTCTATAAACCCCCACTAATGCTCTCCCTCCTAATCTGCCGTTTTCACGATTGTTTTCACGGCCTGTTCAGAGCAAGCGAGGTGACGTTGGGGGGGATTTTCTACAATTCCTGGGTTGCCGCGGTAGCCGGGGCTCAGGTGGTGCTTGAGTAAATTGAAACAGCGTGAGGGATAAGCTGTAATGTGTGTGTGTGTGTGCGCGTGTGTGAGAAAGAGAAAGAGAGGGAGAGACAGAGGATGCTTGAGGATTTGCTGAATCCGCGCACTCGCCGAGATAAGAGAGCGTAGCCCCACTCACGGTAGGTTACTGCGGTCTCCTGGCTAATATACTGCAGCACTCTGCTTGTGTGTGTGCGCGTGTGTGTGTGTGTTTGCATGTGTGTACAACCCCAAATACGTGGCTGTAATCTGTGTTTGTTTCCCCCGTTGCAGATTCGTGCCCCGTGTTGTGCAGCGGTAACGGCTTGTACGAGAAAGGAAGGTGTGTGTGCCTGGCAGGGTGGAAGGGGGCGGAGTGTAACGTGGAGGAAGGTCATTGCATCGACCCCACCTGCTCCAATCACGGCTCCTGCATCCAGGGCATCTGCATCTGTAGCCCCGCCTACAAGGGGGTTAACTGTGAACAAGGTAAGATGTGTCACTCTCTCACATGTCGAAATACTCACCTTTATTGTGTCTCAACAAAGATGGCTCCACTTATTCAAATGAGTGGCCTTGCTATTTTTAAGATAAGCATTTAATTCAAAGCAGCACTAATCGATATTTTGATATTGACGATGGATCAAATGACTGTGTGTAATTTGACAAGGGGCCCTCTTAGTGTCAGACCCACAGAGAATTATCGCCGACTCGGCAGACTCCATCAGCTCTACGGACTGTGTGGATCAAGTGAAGTGAAACCAGTCCAGTCAATTTCCATTTATTCACTCCAAGATCACAAATAAGCCTTAAAACACTTACAACACTGTCTATTCTTAGATCGTCAATTCAAATAAGGAAAAACCCTCTGCAATATAATCTTCTTATAATACTGAAATACAGTTATAAGTACTTCTATTTCATCCTAATGCTTCGTGGCAATATTTGCCTATTATAAAGCATTATATAATTACTTTTAAGTTCAAGTTTTATTATACTTTATAATTGCTGATCGCTCCCTTTTTTTATCAGTAAGAGCTGGCTCCGCCCCTTCCACAAACATCAAGTTCCCAAAGAAAATATAGATTTTGTGGATTGTGAATAGGGAAAATCCATGTGTCTTAGTCCAATTATAAATTACAAATTGAGTTGATAAGACAAAAGCTGCTATATAACGTTTATGTAGCCTAAAAAAAACAGGAAATCAGTTTTCCATGAGTTTTCCAATACCAACAGCAGACTGGTTACATAAGAGCTTGTCAATACTAAGAGCTTTAAGAACATTTCCCCTGGGCCCATTTAATAACAGGTTTCCATACTAATCCCTTTTCCCCAGCTGGCCAATTATTGCAGCCTTAGTGCTGAATTTTTTACAAAATCTATATGATGTACATCCATTTCCTTTAGATAAATTGCACATCATCTACTTGTCAGTGTAATATTTTGACAGTGTTTGTCTCCGAGTAAAATGCACATGAATCATACTGGAATCCTGAGATGTTTCACCTACAATTCATTGCTTTCAAGACAGAAATACCCAAACACATTCAAACACACCTCTTATACATTCACATTTTGACACAATATTTTCACATAATCTAATACTAAACATTTCAACAGACACAAAACAATTAAAATGAATAGTCATGATAATTTAGCTTTTCAAGTATACAATAATATATCATAAGCCCGCTAAAGAAAACTAAATCCAAATGTTGTCCAACTGATATTTATTTTTAATCGGTATATAAATAAGATGCTGCTCCATTTTACAAATAAAATAACGAATACAAAAATGAAATGTAATAACAATATGAATATTAACACAGGTATTACAGTTAGAAATGTGCAAGAATAACATAAATTCAAATGTAATCATAATAATTTAAATACTTAAATACTTATTCTAACATAAGAAGTCAAGTAACAATGTGCACATTGTACTACAAAATGTAACAATAAATCTGTAAAAATGTGTATATTACAAAATGTGATCAATGCATCAATTAAAATATGAATAATTAAAAGGGAATTACTGCTCAATGGCCAGTGAAATACAGTAATAATCCTAAGTGTTATTGGTATTGCACGGTTCAGTAATTGTAAAGGTCACACTGCTTCAACATGCCCAGACATCCGTGGGGGGTTTGCATCTTTGTGACCTTTTTCATTCCAGATGAGTTTGCACCCCTGAATGTAAATAATGTTATACAATTAAAACCAACAATTAAACCCATAAGTAAAGTAAACTAAAGTAAAAAGGTCCCTATGGGTAGATAAAAGGAATATAAATGATATAGGTAGCTGGGTCACCTTACAGTCAGACAGGAAGCCAGCCCTAGGCCTAAATCACATCCTACCCTTGTAAAGCCAAGCAATAAATTAGCAAAAACAAGTAAACAAAGCCGTGCTCTCTGACTCCATTATGATGGTTCACTTGATGATTAACTGACAACAAAGCTGTCCCAAACCCCTCCCCGCTGCCCCCCCCAACCTCCGCCTGTAGAGACCCAATCAGCTGTTTGACCTTGAGCGTCTGAGCTGAGCTTGAGCCGGACTCTGCTGAGCTTTGACTTGGTGCTCGGAGCTGTAATTACACACACTAGCGCTGCGTCGCGAGGGCCACCATGACACACACACACACACACACACACACACACACACACACACACACACACACACACACACACACACACACACACACACACACACACACACACACACACACACACACACACACACACACACACACACACACACCACACACACACACAACCCATTTCAGCCCTTATCAAAGCCTCAGTTCTAAGTGTCCTATGAAGTGTAATGTTGTGGAACAGATACAGGGATTGTAGCGAGGGTGGTTAACTCCTGGATGGGATGCAAAGAACACTGCTTTCATACTCGGTGAGCTGATGATTATAATGAGGCCGGCGCCCCCCAACTAACCCCCCTTCACTCCAACCCCGCCCTTTCCCTCCCTCCCCAAAACCTCTGACTCATTCAGTTTTTTCTCTTTCCGTCCTCTCCCCCGCTCTGCAGTAGACTGCGCAGACCCTCAATGTGGCGGTCATGGCGTGTGTGTGCGCGGGGAGTGTGTGTGCGGGGCGGGCTGGGCAGGAGTGAGCTGTGACGACCCGCTGCCAGCCTGTCAGGAGCAGTGCTCGGGACATGGCACCTATCTCCCCGAGTCAGACACCTGCGCCTGCCAGCCAAACTGGACCGGACCCGACTGCTACACCGGTAAGACCTGAGGATTACTGTCAGCTGCTTCTGGCCAAGAAATACATAAAACCTTTGTGGCTCAACTTTTGATCCTTTTGAGTTGCCAAACCCAAAAGACCATTTACAGAAAATACTTGTTTTATTTATCATATGACAACATTTAAACAAACTATGTGAGTGTGGAGGACTGTCTGAATAAGAAGAAAGGGATATAGACCGTTTGGGCTAGCCACACCAGCGGCCGTAAGACATGCATGTATAGATGTACTGTAGGTGTGATAGTGAACCACTGTAGCACTCAGCATTAGAAGAGGTAGAAGTAGAGCTGTTCAGAGCTTGAATGTTTAAAGACAACTGGATACAGCGTTGAAGGTGGGCTTGGTTCAATTATTTGAAAGTTGCCAAATAGCCTGACTGTAAATACAAACAGTACCTGGATCATATGAAGACTTGGGCTCAAAGAGCATGTGCACTTGCATTTTCCTAAAGCCCCGCCTCTAATCCGCTGCGTCATAGCTAGGAATCGGCCAAGTCAAATCAATAGAGCAGGTAAATAACTTGGCTTTAAGAGATTTTTACAACTTTTAGGACCTAATGATTTAAATTAGGGTTATCCAGGTGTTCATACTGTAAAGTTGATCGCCTTAAAAACCTTTTTTAAAGCTGATTTACAGACCTCTCTTCCCCAATGGGATTTTTTTTTTTTACCCAATTGAAGTCATTCACTGAGGTTTGGTACCGCCATTTGGCCACTACATAAATTAGCTTCAACACCTACGTCACTTCCTGGGGGCTAGTCACAGCTTTATAAACACAATGCATAAACTGTACCTACAAAAGAAGTCGTGAAAATCTCCATCCTCAAACTAAAATTAAATCGGCGCAAAATGAAGAGCAACATAACCCAAACCAAGGTCGACTGAGGACTCCTTGGTCATGCAGCAAAAAGTGTGAGAAGGCTTTCTTCTTCTTCAAACGTACTTACATCTATGAGATAAGAGCACATCTGGAACATCTGAGGAAAGAGGAAAGGAGAGAGGACTCAAAAAGGGAGGTGCGTAATATCCACCCGTGGAAAGGAAACATTAAGAATTGTCAGTGCACATCTCTAGTTTCCTCTAGTGTTCTTGCAGCGAGTGGGTCTTGCCAGATACTATTTTCTGGGGATTTGATAGACATGAGAGAGGAATATGGATTGGAGCCACTCTGTGAAACGTGTGTGTGTGTCTATGTGTCTGTGTGTGTGTATGTGTGTGTTTGCATGTGTGTTTCGCACTCTCTCTTCATGCTGGTGCTAAATGAGATTCCCCCCTCATGACTATGAAGGCAGCACTCTGGTTACCCGGCCCCCCTCCCCTCTTGCAACAGCACACTCACTTAACCGCACTCCTACTGTGTAACATACATATACGTACTGTATACGCACACACACCTACACACACATATCCCCCTTCAGCTAAATGAAGAAAGAAAATCAAGATTGTAGTTTAGCTTGAAGGCCTTTCAGAGTCTCTGAGAAGCGTTCAGCGTGGCATTTGAAAGCTGGTTTATTGCAGGCCCTTTTACCCGCGCGCCGCATTTAAGTCAGCGCGCGGCTGTTAGATATCGTGGTAAAAGATTCTTTACATCTACACCCACCTGAACTTTCTCTGCTCTCCGCTTGCTTAACTAAACAACCACTGCGAGTGAAGAAAACAAGAGTTAGCCATTGTAATGAGAAGAGGACTAATGCAGTCAGAGAGAAAGAGTCCTTGTCCTTGTAAACTGACAGAGGGAGAGGAAAGTAGCCATTATAGCTCTGACTTCCCCTTTCCATCACACCAGCTTAACTGTAGTGTTGCAAAGGACCTGTCCCACCATGCACACGGGTGATTTGAAGGCAATTGGCATTAGCTTCTGCTCTCAGGTGTATGCAGGCCTCCTTATAGCCGATGATAATGATAGACCGTGACTGAATATCCAAGATATGAGCGGCCTCCCTCTACCTGCCGGGCTTTTAATCAAAAAAGACCCCTCGATTCTACGTCTTGGTCTTGTTGAAGCATAGCTAAGCTAATGTAATTCTAATAGAGAGCTGAAAAACTCTCCAACTTTAATCCACTTCTTTACTCCCCTCTCCATGCTATGTATATTTAAATTGAAATAAGTTTTTATTGCAGCCGGATAAGTAGTCTTTGTGTGCCTCCAGCACTTTTGCTCTCTTTACTGACGGATGAAGCTTCTGCTGCAGGAGAGAGAGAAAGTGAGATGGTGAGGAGAGGAGAGAGACAAAAAGAAATAATTTTTGGGATGTGGCAAAAGCGAGAAAGGGATACTGGAAACAGAATGCTGCCAAAAAGAAAGATGGAGAGATGTAGGAAAGGAGAGGGTATTAACATAGCCTCCAAATCTGATCAAAATGTCAGAGAAGAATAATAGGGCTGAATTGGAGTCCCTGTAGTTTAAATATGCGGTGCAAATAAGAATCATTTGGCTGTTATTATGAGTCTATTCACTCTTCATCTCCTTCAGGGGGCTCAGCTATTAGAGGTGGGAAGATTACGTATTGTGAGAAAGTAGACTTTTTAGTCTCTGAGGTTATCCTCTCAACTATATCCGAACGCTCGCCCCCCAATTTAGAATTATTCTGCTCTCCTGTGCCTCTTTTACGTAGTTTTTTTCTACCTTCCAACACTCGATTCCTCCATCTGCTCCCCTCCTTCTCATTCACCCTCCTTCTAACACTTATTTTTTCTCACGCGTACCCCCCACCCACCTGTTCTGCAGAGCTGTGCCCGGTGCCATGTGGCAGCCATGGCGTCTGCTCGGAGGGCCAGTGTCAGTGTGAGGAGGGTTGGATCGGCGCTGCGTGCGACCAGAGAGCGTGCCACCCCCGCTGCGAGGAGCACGGCCAGTGCCACGACGGGACCTGCATCTGCCAGCCGGGCTGGGAGGGGGAGCACTGCTACATCGGTGAGCCCTGTGTGTGTGTGTGTGTGTGTGTGTGTGTGTGTGTGTGTGTGTGTGTGTGTGTGTGTGTGTGTGTGTGTGTGTGTGTGTGTGTGTGTGTGTGTGTGTGTGTGTGTGTGTGTGTGTGTGTGTGTGTGTGTGTGTGTGTGTGTGTGTGTGTGTGTGTGTGTGTGTGTGTGGGAGTGTTGCATTATTCCTTGTGATATTTTGATTAGTATGATTAACAGCTAAACGAAGTGTTTGCATTCTCTCATCCAATTCTCACTTCTTTTCCCTTACAGTTACTCATGATTTGGACGTTGTTGTGAAAGGTAATATATTCTTATTACAATTAATATATTGCAACATTCATCTTGTTTTATCTTTAATCTATTTTATTTTACTTCAAATGACGTTTCTATGTATTACTTTAAAGGTGGGGTAGGTAAGTTTGAGAAACCGGCTCGAGATACACTTTTTGTTATATTCCATGGAATGCTCTTAACATCCCGATAGCAATGAATATCTTAAGTGCTTTGACAAAAAATCCATAAAAAATATCATCTGTGGAAGCCGTAGCGCTGTAAAAAGCACGACCAGTTATTTTAGCCGACCCGGCTAAAATGACTGGATGGCCTACCTGCCTGTCAGCCTTCCATCTGTGCACAAACTTATCTCGTGCCCTCATTGGTCATGTGCGCGTTCGTGTGTGTTGGAGGAGGGGCTCTGTAAGGAAGTGGCAGATTTTCTCCGGTTGTGTATTTCCAAATTCTAGCGATCTCGAGCCGGTTTCTCAAACTTACCTACCCTACCTTTAATTTCTTTAATTTATATTAGAATTTGTTATTGTATTTAAATTATTTGTATTGAATTATTATCTTTTTATTACATTTTTTATTCTATTTCACTTTATTTTATCTTTTTATTTTAATCTCTTTTACCATAATTTCACTTTTTTTTTTATATATATATTTATTTGCAAATTTTTACTTAAACAATATTTTTTGTTTAAATGCATCCTTTTATTTCATTTTATTTTATCTTTTAAATGCACATTTTTGCTTTAATTTCACGTTTATACATGTATACTGTACACATTTTTATTTTATTACATTTAATTTAATCTCTTTAATAACTTGTTTACATAAGAATGTTTTATTGATTTAATTTGATCTTTTTATTGCACATTGTTCCTACTTCTTACGTTTATATGAATATTTTCATTCTATTTTTTTTCCTATTGATCTTTTTTTCCTTTCACTCTCAAGTGGAGCAACTGTCACAAAACACTATTCCCCACGGGAAAAATAGAGATGTTTTTGGATTCCAATTGTCACTTTGTGCACCTCAAACATGCTCAAACATGTACGTGTGTGTGTGTGTGTGTGTGTGTGTGTGTGTGTGTGTGTGTGTGTGTGTGTGTGTGTGTGTGTGTGTGTGTGTGTGTGTGTGTGTGTGTGTGTGTGTGTGTGTGTGTGTGTGTGTGTGTGTGTGTGTGTGTGTGTGTGTGTGTGTGTGTGTGTGTGTGTGTGTGTGTGTGTGTGTGTGTGTGTGCACGTGGGACACACCCCTCTCTCAGACGGCTGCCCCGGGCTGTGCAGCGGGCACGGGCGCTGCACCCTGGAGCAAAGCGGCTGGCGCTGTGTCTGCCAGGCGGGATGGAGTGGGCCCGGATGCAGCGTTGTCATGGAAACTGACTGCAGTGATGGAACAGACAACGACGGAGGTGACATTCCAACTCCATCCATCATTTTCTATCTCTTCTTCTCTTTTCTCACCTCTTTCATTTCTGTCTCTATGGCACGTTGTCTGCTCCGTTTTACTTCCTCCTTTTTCTCCTGGTGGAAAATCTTTGTTCCCCCCCTCCTGTCCCAGTCCTGCTGAGACTCCCGTAGAGTCCCGCTGGTCATTATTACATTGAATATGAATTTGTGTGTGTGTTCTTCTTCTTATCACAGCTAAATGTCTAATATGCATACCTCCTGCAGGGATAAAAAGGCACTCAGAGAAAATGTTTCTCAAGTCCTAATACAGCAACCCATGCAGAAAAGAGCTCTCTGGTTAGGGGGTGTTTGTTGACAGGTGAGAGGTGTGTGTCACTCAGCTTCAGAGCTGTGTTGTTCTTCTCAGGTAAGGATTCAGGGTAGGAACATTTCAGCGGGAGCGCAATCTCTACCCATTTCCATAATCGTCTCCCTATTTTAGTCCCTTCTTAGTAGGTTTTCCAACACTTCTTTTGAGATCATACATTCCTTTCACCTGTGCCAGTTCATGTTGAAACATCAAATATCCATTCTAGACATGCCTTTTAAGCAGGTTGTAATCCATCATTGCAAACAAGGCAGTGTCTCTTCTGTGTGGAGGAAAAGCTCCCCGCTTGTTGTGCATGGTTCCATGTTTTTATGAGGCGTGGGGTTTGAGTCAGTGCACACAGCAGCGGGAAACCTCAAACGCCTAACACACTTATTGTAGTCCTTTTTTGGGCGGCTGAAAGCAACAATGTAACCTTCACATTGTTTACCAAAGCTGCATGACTGACTGAGTCAACACTTCAGAAAGTCAGTCAGATGGCTGCTCAAAACATGAAATACAGGTTTTCACTCTGCCTGGATTATAAACTCAATGTAACAAAAATGTGTTGTAGTGCGGCTAAATAAAAGAAACAAGTCACAGCAGGACTGTGGTCTGCCAGCAGTGTCGGCACTGATGGTATTTAATTCATGGATTAAGTCATTGTTCTGATTTTATTTGGTTATCAGATCTTTCATATGATATGGTAAAAAATAGGGGCAACTTTGACTCATCTCTTAATGTGTTTGTGTCAGAACGGGTTATTTAATCTAGTTGTTCAAAAAGAAAAAGAAAAAAAAGATCACTACTTTCATTGAATTATGGGTGTTTTATTTAAATCAATAGATATGCTACCATTGAAAAAAAAGGAAATAGTTTAAAAACCGATGTCTGTGGCAATCTTTCAAGATATGTTCTCAACTAGACTCAAATCATTTAGGATTTACCTGTAGGTGTTGAATTTTGGGTTATGCTTTACAATCTTGCAGGGAGTTCAATATGAACAGGGATACAATTGATCAATGTTCGATATCAGGAGAAGTAAAGTCTTGTAGTCATTCTGAGGCTGCGAGATCTGTCAATGCACTCGTTTTTGTATCGAAAAACAAATGGGATTTGAATCCCTGCGCTTTGGAGATCCTTGTTTGAGATTGTATTACCTTTGAACAGAGTCAGGCTAATCATTTTCCCCTGATTTAAGTGTTAAGTGCTAAGCTAAGCTAACTGCTAGCTGTAGACTTTCATTGGATGGACAGATATGATAGCAATATTGATCTTCTCATCCATATCTGAAAAAAAACCAAATACGATTATTTCGCAAAAAGTCTGCTGTTACTTTGAAAGTCTTACGCATGGCCGGGTGATATTTGTTGAATTGTGGGAAATGTAGGATCCTGTTTTTATGTAGTTTAACCAACATTTGGACTAAAAGTCAGGATATCTCAGCCTCTGCTGCTTCCTTTAACTTGTTTTTTAAATGTGTCTTTTTCTTATCACACACATTCCACATTATGCAACTAAATGGCTGGACTGTCCCTTTAAATAAAAATGAGCAGGGAAGTTGAGGTGGAGAGAGGGTGAAGGAAGTGACACGTTTCTCTCTGCATTACTGTAAATTGTGCTATCTGTAAAAAAGCCCTGTATGGCATTATAAGGTTTTTATAATGCCATATGAATATTGATGAGGCGTCCGTACCGTAGGTATCAAACCGTTGAGTATAGGAATGATTACTCTGGAGAAAGACTCACTAACAAAGCCTCATGGAGACCACTTACACTTCTCTTATCTTTCTATCCTTGCGCCTCTCTGCACAGCTTGAGAAACCATAATTTTCTAGCACACAATTCAGCCATCGCCCCTTAATTGGCAGATATACCGTAGGCTCTCATAGCCTTCTCTCGCTGCAATCTTTTTGTCTCTGAAGATAGACAGAGATGGAAAGATGCTATCACAAGTAATCAGAGAATAAAGAGGAACTTTGAAGAGAGAGTTCCAATTATTCCGCCTGGATGGGAGAGCCGAGCGCTCGTATTGTTCTTCCACAAAAACATCCTTTTCTCCACACACACACAGTGAAATCATACATATTTATATTACACATGTTCAAAATCCACATTCACTGCACTTCTCTGTGTGTAACGGGTAAACAACAATGCCCGCATAATAGGCAACAAACGTGTGTAATGACAATGATATTAGAATTTCAATTATTGCCGTGCTTTCAAGTTGAAGTAGGGAGTCTTATGGAAATCAACCATTGTAGTAGGCTAGCTTTCTACGAGGATATAATAGAATATTGTTGGCCTTTCGCTCTCTGCTCCGCGGTCAGATGCATTTAAATGTCACCACTGCTTCCTGCCTTTTCAGGAGCACACTTGAAATAGGAAACACAAATGCCATCCCGGCTCCTATTACCTGCCGCCTTGGTTTGTCTCCGCGGCTCATTGTTTACGCCGGACTTTTACGGATCACATTGGAATAATACCCGTCTGATTCATAACAATAGATGCTATAATTGTACACTGATGGCCCCCGTATTGAATCTTATTTGATTGACACTCGTGATAATGGCGATACATGCACACTTCATTGTTGTAGATGACTTCCTCTCAGGCCAGCAGAATTATTTCTTGGCAGGGTTTATGGTTTTTTATGTCTTTTCACTGCCGATATATACAGTACCTTGGCCTTTAGAATAGAAATGTGTTCTCAGCACTTTAGTCACTTAATTCTATTAAAGCCTTTATAAAGTACGCACAATAAAGATCTCGCCTGTATTGACTCTGTAAATCCCCCCCTCCTCACATTCTATAAGTGTTTTAAAGTGTTTCGTGCATTTTTAAACCTCCCTTGTAATTTCAGATGGCCTCATGGACTGCGTGGACCCTGATTGTTGCGAGCAGCTGAGTTGCGGCTCGGACCCTCTGTGCCACGGCTCCACGGACCCCTTGGCCCTGCTGCAGCAGAGCCCGCTGACCCCCGCCGCACCCCCCTCGCCCGCCGGCACACACACACACAGCTTCTACCGCCGCATACGCTTCCTCCTCGGCAAATCGGCCACACACACTCTCCCTGGAGACGTGCCCTTTGATACCAGGTATGTGCTCTTGTTTGCCCGGATCTGCGTTTGCATGCTTTGTGTATTTGTTTTCCTCCATGCCCTTCAGATGTGCTCCTATATAGCATGTAAAGCCATGAGTAGTAGATAATGAAGTAAATACATCCGTGTTAATGCATTGAATCGTCCATTTTCCCCTGTTATTTGTTTCATGACAGCGTGTGCGTTTGCATGTAAATGAGGCATTTTTTTCCTCCCCGTGTTTATACGCCTGTGCACACATATCAGCGATCGCGTTCCCATGGAGATTAGCAGTCACATGGCAGCGCAGCGTCCTCCCAAGTATCACTGTCAAGCCACCACAACTGCATTTGCTTGTTACACACTAATGTGTCATTCAGTTACAGCAGTCTTTAAGGTGTCCCCATTAATTTTTCAGCGCTGCAATATGAGAGAGAAATACATATCGCCGGCAACAGGATGACCTAGAAAGTTTGGAAAAAACAAGCAGTGATGCCTCTGTGAAAAATGGCAAAGTGCATTTTTTCCCCCCCTCTTCGGTTCACTTGTCGAATAAACTAATTAATTAATTATGTGGCAGGTTGTTCAGAGGGGAAATCGATGGCAGCTTTCAGGACAGGGGTAACAAACGGGGCGATGCAGCCACCCGGAGAAACCTCGCCATACTTCATTTATCCCTCTTCCCTGAGTAACAGATAGGCTCCATCAATGCGTGCAACACATGTGTCCGTCCTAATCTGTCTTCCTTTGACCAGTTCTGCGATTTAAGCGGTGTATCTCACCCTGCAAAACAAGATGAATATTTCAAAATAGTGACTGATAGTTTAGGGTCTATTTAAAGAGCGGCCGCTTCTGCTGCAGGTAACACTGTCACTGTGATATAAACGTGATGTGGACGTTGTTTTTTTTTTATATGACAGGGTGTTGAAAGGTTTTACTGTGGGTGAAGCTATATTTATGGCCCTTGTATCCTGGCAATCTCTGGCAGATTTCTCTGTAAAGGAGGGAATTGTAGCGAGCAGAATAATTGCAGTTGCTTTTCTCTTCAGGCACAAGGTCGTCCGGCACAATATGGCTCTCTGCAAACAATCATTACATTCTCCATCATTGTAAACCATTCATGTCTTCTCTTTTCATTGTGTATCCCTCTCTGCTCCCCTTTGTTTTTCCAGTCGGGTAGCTGTGATTCGAGGCAGCGTGGCGTTGCAGGACGGCTCTCCTCTGGTCGGCGTCAACATCACCTTCCCGCAGCATCCAGAGTACGGTTACACCATCAGCAGGCAGGATGGGAGGTACAGAAATCCAGTTACAAAATCCTCAAAATTCACTTTTCGTTATTCCCCGTAATCCTCCAATCTTATTGTCTTACTGTCTTCTACCTTTAGTTTCGACCTGGTGACCTTGGGCGCCATGGCCATGACCTTGATGTTCCAGCGGCCCCCCTTTCTGCCACAAACACGCACCATTTGGACGCCACACAACAACTTCCTGGTTCTGGATCAGGTGACCATGTCCAGGGAAGAAGCTCCGCCTCCCAAATGTGACATCAGGACCGTTTTGAGTCCCTACCCGCTGGTGCTGCCATACCCGCTCCCCAGATACATGGGAGCGTGTGCAGAGAAGGGGCCCGCAGTGCCGGAGCTACAGGTATGACACCACAAAACTCCATCAAAAGGCTCTCAGGAAAATAAATTATAGTTGATGACTCAATTCCATACATTCATTGCAATTTGTCAATCAATTGTCAATCAATTCTGAAATCGTTTTTGGAAACAAAGTTTTACCCGTTGCTCTGCTGAACAGATTTATTTAAAAAAACTTGTCTTGGGTCTGTCCCATATCCTAGTGGTTAGGGTACTTACCACATAGGAACAAAAGACCTGAGTGCCCGGTTCGATTCCTGGCATGGCTAACTCTCTACTCCGTGTCTCTCTCCCAAATGTTCCTGTTCCTCTCAACTATCGTTATTAAATAAAGGCATACAATTCCTGCAATCAATAATATTTAAAAGAAAAAAAACCTAGTTCTAAAAATGTAATCTAACAAAAATGGTTTAATAAAAGCTCATTTTAAAACTTTAATAGCACACGCTTATACTGTAATACAACAAAAAGTGGTTTAAAAATAAGCGATTTTAGACATTGATAATAATGATATTTATTTAAAAAGTAGCGTTTCTCTAAATACAACAATCACACATACATTACTGAAAAAACAGGATATGATGAAATGAATTTAGAGAAAATACAAAAAGGCAGAAGCAGTAAGATTGGTGGAGTTAACACGGGGGAGGGGGGGGGGGGTGAGAGTTCAAAAGAAAAGCAAGGTTTGCGAGGGCTTGTTACAAGGATGATAGGGGTCGTTAATCCATCTAGATCAGGGATAGGCAAATGGCGGTCCGGGGGGACTTGTAGTACTGATACCGTCCACTAGACTCCTAGTTACGTTGCGAGCTGCGTACATGATTTAAAATACCGCAAAATAATCTGTGACGCGTTTGTGTGTATTGTGTTTGTTCCCCGAAACACTGCCTGCTGTGACGTTAAGTTACCGCTTGTAATTATGCCTTTACAAGCTTAAAGGTTGTATTTATCATCTGAATTTGGCGAAACAAGTTTAATATTCTAAAAACCAAGACTTTGTTTATTTGAAATCAGATGAAAACAAACTGTCACGGACCCTGCCGTGTTATCTATGATTACTATGCGCTTTTCATTCATAATTTCAGCGGGAGGGAGGGAGAGCGGCGCTGAGGAACAGCAGAGTGCGGGTTGACAGGTGTCTGTGTTGACATTCCCCTTATTGTGGAATAAGGGGAATGCAGAGACAGGCTACAAGTGTCTGTTCAAGTTAGACAACTAATATCTGGGTAGTGTTCATGACTTCATGTTTATGTCATCTTAATGGTTAATCTCAATGCACACACATTTTCCGTGCTTTCCAATAGTTTAAAATAGTTTTATTCCACTGTTAAATAACCTGTTCAATACAAACATGCCACTTGTAAAAATTAAATAACATTTCTGTGAACTGATATTTGTTTAGTGAGCTTATTAGAGGGTGTTCCCTGAAAGAGTGTAAAATGTCAATGAAAATGTCAGACTTAGTATATTTGTTAATAATTACATACAATACATGGACTGTGTGTGTGTGTGTGTGTGTGTGTGTGTGTGTGTGTGTGTGTGTGTGTGTGTGTGTGTGTGTGTGTGTGTGTGTGTGTGTGTGTGTGTGTGTGTGTGTGTGTGTGTGTGTGTGTGTGTGTGTGTGTGTGTGTGTGTGTGTGTGTGTGTGTGTGTGTGTGTGTGTGTGTGTGTGTGTGTGTGTGTGTGTGTGTGTGTGTGTGTGTGTGTGTGTGTGTGTGTGTGTGTGTGTGTGTGTGTGTGTGTGTGTGTGTGTGTGTGTGTGTGTGTGTGTTCCAAGTGAATCTGCGGCCCCCTGGTGGCCAGTACATCAATTATGTGGCCCCCACCACCATCAAAGTTGCCCATCCCTGATCTAGATGGCCTTATTTACATCAGTAAAAATGCAACAAAAAGAATCACAGGGCCAGTGATAACCAATCCCACTTCAACAGCAGTTTGGAGATTCAGGATCTTTAGCTAAGTTTTAGAAAGCTGCAGTGTTTAAACATGGATCAACTGAAGGCTACACTTTACATTTACTACTGTCATTTTACCTGTTCATTTCCTCCCTGCTCGGATCGCCAACACCTGTCTCCTCAGAGCGCATCCACCCGCCCACACCTATCTCCTAACACCATGTTTCTATCCAAACATTTTAATGTGAATTATCTCATTAGAAAAGCTGGATTGGAAGCAACCCCCCCCCAACATAACTTTCTATAGAGCTGTCAAAGACATTGCTGCAGCCCGGGGGAGACTCACCGCTAAAAATAAAGAGACCCATTATCAGCACCTCTCTGTCATCTTCTCGCTTCAGAAGCAACAAACAGCTTCTTACATGTGCTGAAAGAGAAGAAATTGCAGCAGTGAGATCTAAACTCTTCTTTTTTTTTTCTGTCGTTGGATCCTTGCAGCCCAGGTAGACACTTTATTTACCCAGCCAATGGGAACGCACTACTTCACTACTTCACATTGGCTTTATATTCCCTTGATTATGGAATCCGACGACTATGCAAAATGACTGCTGTCAGCTCAAATGATCGCGATCAGGCGATTATGTATTAGTTACAACAGGCCTATACAATCAAGAAACAAGTTACAAGATTTGGAAAAAAATGCGTGATTGCCATTATTTTGGACTGATATTACTATAGTGATTTGATATTGGAGGGATTGATCATCATGCACATTTGTTCACATTACCATTATAAAAAATTGAATAAAATATCAAGGCAAGGCAAGTGTATTTGTATAGCACCTTTCAACACAAGGCAATTCAAGGTGCTATCCAAACATGAAAAAGATTGGGAGCATTTAGAAAAAGTGCAGCGGAATCACTTTATAAAGTACCATCTACAAATATTTGAAAACAGTCATTCGAAAATCTAATTAACATTAAACAAGCAAATATAGAGTAATATAGGTATAAAATACATGAATCAGAGTTACAGTGCAGTGTTAGATACTCCTTTCACTGCCCAAAATATCTCTTCAACGCCACAAAATTCATTCAGGATGGGATTTCAACACATATTTAGCCTTTAATACGGTTCCCGCATTTGAATATTACACTGTTGCGATTTCAATAGAATTGTACTTGTTGTGCAGCTCTAATATGAAACATAACAAAGCACTGCTTCCTGTGTACAGATGATAGGCAGTAAGAACTCAATTTGTTACAGCTGAGCAGCAAACCAACCTGCTCTCACAGGATGTTGCAAATTTAGCTCCATTTGCATCATGCAAATAAGGAAAAATGAGCCAAATGCAAATGTGTACTGCATCCATATACTTCCCCACCACAAAGGCAAATCAGGTGGATGAAAGTCGGTGTGGAGGTCAGACTGGTGATTATACATTTAACCTCAGACGTGACTCCAGTCATTTTTTTTTTTTTTTTTTTTTACCTAACCCTGACCTCATTTCAGTTCCAACAAAATATCTCGGTACACAGAGAGTTGTTTATTTGTTTCCCGGACACATAATAGATTGCAAAAAAAAGTCATATCCAACGGTCACACGATCCTTTTGAGGCAGGAGAACAAGATGTTTTTTTGCTTCTAAATAATGTCATTCACATCCACAACACGCCACCTCACAAGTTCATTTAATAGAATCAGATGAGATGAACAGATTGTCAAAATGAAGGAACATCTTATCCTCGTGACAAATAACACCTCAGTCAGGACAAACAGGAGGCAACAAAGTAAATTGAAAGAACAGTACTTAGTATTCCAGGGGAGCTTAGAAACACCCACTGTGTTCACCTCTGTTAAGAGAGGGAATCAAAGCCTTTTTAGACTCGGGATGAAAGTGTGTGCGAGGCAGTCGTCTCAGAGTTAATTTGATTTAAGGTAATCACTGATTAAAACAGTATCTGATTAAGCCAAGAGAAATGTTGGAGCAGATGAATAATTGTGTGCTTCTGCAGCTGATTCAATGTGTATCTGAGAGATTAGCTTGGCTTTTTATTTGTTAGTCTCTAAGTTGTAAATATCTACGGAGCCCTGGAGGGTTCATAGAGAGAAAAAATAAATAAAACGAGGCCACACTTTATTAATTCGTGCGCACGATATACTTTCTCATTCGCACGAGATACTTTCTCATTTGCACGAGATACTTTCTCATTTGCACGAGATACTTTCTCATTTGCACGAGATACTTTCTCATTTGCACGAGATACTTTCTCATTCGCACGAGATACTTTCTCATTTGCACGAGATACTTTCTCATTCGCACGAGATACTTTTTTGTGCGCACGAGAAAGTTACCGGTGCGCCAAGTAGGAATTGGAGCGCACAGGAGACAACCGTTTGATTGCAGACTGTTATGTGTATGTGGGGAAATGGCAGTGCATACATTATTTGAGATATATTTCAAACTCGGACTTCATTTTAGGGACATTTCGGCCAGAGGTGATTAGCTATTTGTTTAAGCACCAGATTCGCAAAACAGGAGAGTCTGTGAACCAGTCAGCTTTGATCTATGAATTCATGTCCGTGACTCTCACAGTATCTGCTATCTGCGCGCAGAGAGCTGTGTCTTTTACGCAGCGCCTTCACTGTGTTTACCTTCATTAGAACAGTTGCATAGAGATCGAGGCTGCTACGTTTTAGCCACACACACACACACACACACACACACACACACACACACACACACACACCTCTACACACATCGAACTGCCTGATTATTCCCCCTATCACTCGTTTTATGAAGGAGATGTCCGGTCACCAGGGCGCATGATGTGTAAATAACCCAATTTGTGCTCTGCTCAGCTCTGTGTGGCTGTGTGTGTGTCCGACGACATCTGCATTTGTTTTCAAATTACCATGAACAGTCTTTTACACACATCTGGCTAACTCCATATGTGTATTCCCAAGTGAAAGAAGTTCGTTTAATCTTAATCTCGATGCTAAATGCTGTTGGAGTGCACCGGAACGAACGCCACTATCATAATATCTTCTGAAAACAAAAGCATGCACACACACAACACACACACACACACACACACACACACACACACACACACACACACACACACCCACCCTGGCAAATAAAACATAATAATATGACGTAATAATCGGGCAGTTCGATGTGTCTAACCATAACAAAGTATCTCGTGTCTCACGAATTAATAAAACGTGGCCTCGTTTTATTTATTTTTCTCTCTATGAACCCTCCAGGGCTCCGTAAATATCAGCTTTAAAACTTGTTTAAACCTAAATCCAACAATACCTTTAATTTAAATAAAAAGACGTTATGTTCTTCATGAAAAGGTTCTCTGTATTTATTTTTGTTACATAGCTAACACGTATTTGTTGTTCTCTTTGCACCTGACTGTGAGCTATTTCATCCTGTACCTGCCAAAAGCCCTAATTATGTCAGCTCAAAAAACAAATACACATTTAATGTATCCTCTAATTTCTTCACTTTCCGTCTCCTGCGATCTCACTCTGTTCCCTTCTTGTTTTCCCCAGGCGGTGCAGGATGAAGTTTCGATCCCCGGGGCTTTTTTGAAGCTGAACTATTTGAGCACCCGCGCTGCAGGCTACCTCTCTCTGTTGAGAATCCTCCTCACCCCTCCCTCCCTGCTGTCCCCCGTCTCCCCACTGGGCGGTCTGTCCAAGGTGCATGTCCGCGCCTCGGTCCAGGGCAGGATGTACCAGCGCTGGTACCCCGCGGGGCCCGGCCTGGTCCACAGGCTGGTGTGGAACAAGACGGACGTTTATGGACAGGAGGTCTGGGGCCTCACTTATGCTACTGGTAAGTAGAACATAATATACAAAAAGCCTTTGTTTATTTTAAATCAGAGGGCCATAGGGCTTTTTAGCACTTCCCGGTTGCCTTGTCTGGAAGTCAATGGTTATTTCAGGAGTCTTTAAAAAGGCAGTTTCTAACAATTGAATAAATAAGACTACGCCTTTAGCTTAGCGATGGTGACGTAAAGTCATGTGACCGTGATGTAGTTTGTTTTTTCTGCAATATTCCCAAATCGGATGGAAAAATCCCATTGTCTTTGTTCGACCAAAAATACATCATCCCTGCATCACTCTATTAGCAAACATTTAGGGCATCCTCAAGGTTTAGGACACTGACAATGTGCATCAAAGGGCCCTTTCTTTCTCTCTCCTTTTTATATTTCTCATCAAACAAACAGGACTTAATGTGTTCTTTACTAATTGCTGAGGTTTAGAGGTGCTAATAGGCAGATTTGCAAACTTTGAAAAGAGACAGGCTGGCTATTTCCTCTTGTTACAGTCTGTATGCTAAGCTAAGCTAATATTCTTCTTCTTGCTGATTGCACTAACTAGAGTGCTGTCAATCTTCTTTGAATTACCAACAATTGTGGAGACTGAATAGTCAAAATGTCGACCTTATCAATTGTCACATTGCTTGGTTTCCCCCAATAAATCATAGTGTATACCCCATTTCAGTGTAAATATCAGCCTATTAATAATACTGTTAGTACATTTGAAAATAGCTCATGTGCTGTCATTTGCGATCTCTTTACTGTGCATGCATAAATCACCATGATTATTGGCAGGACTGTAGGAGCAGGTTCTTGGCACTAGCCTCAGGAAGGCTAAATATCAACAACATAAGGCTGCTGTTTCAAAATCAGAGAATACATTTAATAATCAGAGCACTCATGAAAGACCGTAGTACTATCAGAGCAATACATATATTTGGAATTTATGAGTGATTCCCTGTTAAATCAGCAAGAGTCTATCTCACTCTCGTCGAGAATGGAATGGTAAATTGGCGAGAATGGATTAAAAGACAAAAGATCTATTTACAAACTCGAAAAGCTGTCTTTTAGGCTTTCTGTCTGTGTCTGTCTGTTTGTTATCTATCTCCTCCACTCTGTTCCAGTATGGACCACCCCTACACACAACAACAAAAACACGACTTTACACTATCCAAGCGTTGACCAATCAGATGTCAATTCTTACTCAGGGACACCACGAATCAAGAAGAAACCAAATAAGCCCACCTCCTAAAGTATGTAACCACTCCTTTAAAGCAGTGCTTATGTTTCTGTATGATAATGGATTTGTACAGCTTAGTCTCATTGGTATCGTATCGCCAGGCATTCAATTGCTGAGCGATACAGTGAAATGTCTTCCATTTAGATCGGACGCAAACCAAGTAAATGAATAGAAAATACGGTGTACTGTACCACTCTTACACTCTTTGATATTAGACGTTTTGTGTCAGATGCTCAAATCCAATAATAGCAGAGCAGATATCATCCTGCATAATATCATTGTCTTGGAAATGATCAACCATTCAGAACGTAATCAACCAGTTGTTAATAGACAGTGTCACACTGGGAAATGAGAGCTCAGAGATTGCTTTATAATATGTAATTATAGCAATGTCTTCAATCTAGTTTGGCCACTGCAGAGTTGGCAGAATGCAAGGACGTTTCCACTATATTCATATAGTATAAAGACATTCAAAACAAGCATTTCTTTGTTTATGTCTTGATCAAAGAAGAATGCATAAAAATACATTGCTCCATTAATACGAGATTTATAACAATCAACAAACACTCAAACCATATAGTCTTTTTATATAGTCAAATTATACATGCGGATCCAAAAACAGATCAACATATAAATACCAGCACATGTATCAGTACAAATAGAATGATATAAAACGCATTTCAACTAAAAACCCCTTATGTAATAAATGCATTTGTAAGTGGATCATGTGAATAGATGAAAAGCGAGGACTTTAGACTGAGTACCACATTTCAAAGACCTTCAGACAGCAGAGAAAACTGGAGCTGTATTGAGAGGAGAGAGATGAATATACTGTAGAGTAAAGACATCATCGGCAGTGGCAGGGAAATAGCCCTTTTGGACAGTTTTGACAGAACTGTGGGAAAAAGTGCTTTGCAAAATACATGGAAGGCGTTCAACACGTGGCTCATCCCTAACCTCCTTTTTCACCTGTGCAGAAAGAGATATACTGTATATAAATGTTCATTACGGCCATTCCAAGGCGCCGTAGAAGCTTACACCGCTGATCTTTCTATAGGTAATCTGAGAGATAATGCTTCTGCTGCCTGTGTTTTTCTATAACTGTCTTTTGTGGAGGCTCGTAGACAAACAGTGGAGCTGCGAGGGAGAGAGCTTTCTCATAAGCACTGAGATATCTCCGGCATACCAGAAGCTTTGTCCACTCGAGTGTACGGTCTCGCGCAAAGATTGCATCTCTCCAACCCTCGCCCTTCTCTCTCCTCCTGATCCATCCCCTCCTCTCCCCTTATCTGTTAGGGCTGAACGTCATCTGCTCCAGCTCTCGCCTGATCTTTTACCTTTCCTCAACTCTTATGATCCTGGTTTTTTATTTTATTTACCGTGCTTCGCTCACCCTCCCTGCTACCCCCCTTCCATATCTTCCTCTCTCCTCCCAGCGATTCCTGTCCTCCACTGAACTCTCTTTTCTTCTCTTCCCCGCTTGTTATGTCCTCCATTCTCTCTGATCTCCCCCATTGCTCCTGCCCTCTCTTGTTTTTCTCTCTTCTCAGCCGTGTTTCCCCCTGATCTTTCCCTCTTTATACTTCCCGGCATATGCAGGATACGTGCATTTGCGCAACAGCTTACGCATTAATGTTTAAACTAAACTACTGACAGATGTACGTTCTCTGTGGTACAGTCTGATGTTTCCAAGGAAATAATATCACGGCAGGATAAATATACAATTTTTTTTGTTTTCATGGTGGGTTTGTTGTTGCTCTGTCTGAACTACAGTACACTGAGGACTTATTTTTCATGAACCCAGCAGTGCCCGGATCGCAGTGGAATACGCCCTGCCCGTCGTGCCAAGCGCCCTTTTGCTAATTTCTCGGCCAAGCTTCTCGGGCACACCTGTGGTGCGCTTTGGCACGGGGACGGATCAGAAAGAATACATTATCATACATTATCGGTCGGTGAATCGGAGGCTTTGACAATCATTGGCAATAGTTTTTTTACTACTTTCAGTTCGGGAATCCCTGTGGAGACTTTTCCTCAGAGGATCTCTTTGTTGTCAGGGTCTTTCAGAATTATACTGCCAAGAGCTTTGGAAAGTTAAATTATTACTGGGAACAGAGTGTTTTCTCTTTAATCTTCATATTGCCTCGTAAACTTTATTGGTTACTGGTTATGAGTAAAATGAAAGTAACACACATTTTTCCCATGAAAGATTCTCTTAGTATCACATGGTTCATCATAGCTTCGTGTCGGCCTGCAAAATTATAATAAAAACCATCCTTTAGGTAAAAAATCCTTGTTTTTAGAGAACATTCAAATATTTCACAAGTTTCAATTCACCTCCATTGGGGTTAGGGTTAGCAAAATTCAACAGTACAATTGTAACCCTAAGCAAAGACGTTTCCATGGCTATTATCCAACAGTTTGAAACACATTGGGCAAAACCACTGACTCCAGTTAGAGACTACATATACCTGCTGCCCCTGGATGGCTGCAATATCAAAACTAAAAGCACTTTTTGATTGTTATCCTACATTATCAGCTGGTCTAAAAAGACAAAGAAAGCATGAAAGAAAAAGATTGTATAATTTTAGACATTTAATGGATGTGTCAAAGTCATTACAATCTGCACACACAAGTATATGCAAGTTGATGACTATAAAAAGATATGCCTATATTGTGCAGCTCTAATATACAGATTTAACTCAGCCTCAGCCTCACTTCTGGATGTTTTATCCCTGTTTGTCCTTAGAGCCTATTCTAGGTGAAGAAATATGCAATTTTGATGGCAGTCACCTGAGGATAGTTGAGCATAATATCACCTTCAAGTTTACCATATTTGTTTACCATGTGTAAGAGCTCCTACAGGACCTTCTCCCTCAACGACACACACATCAGCCCCCTGTGTGTGTGTCCATGTGTGTGTGAACACATGGACACACACACAGGGGGCCAGGGAGAACAAGAGAGAGGGAGATCATGCTCTGTTTGCCGGGGTGAACACATTGCCCGAGGCCTCAGCAGAGGGGAATGAAAGCTTTCACCTGTGAGATATTGAGTGTGCTTTTTATGTACCAAAGTGTGCTTGCTTGTTTTTTGTGAGTGTGTGTGTCGTTTCTTGTAATATAGCTACAGCAATATTGGTTGTGAAGCAGTTCTCAAAACACTGACACTTTCCCTTTGAGATTGCTTTGCCCGTTTTGTCCTGTGAAAGCCTTGTTCCTCAAATGAAATCACTTTTATTGTAGTTTTTTTCTTCTTCTAAAAACAGGGACAATGCCCCTGCTGAAGGCAATGTATTTATGGCAACCTTTGATGCATTTTCATAAGGATGGATTGGTTTCCAGGCCATGAAATTGTTTCTTCAAGGGGGGTGCAATGTGACTTTAAGGGCTGGAAATTGCACAGTATGTAACAATTTAAAAACCATGAATTGTAAATGTCCTACCAACGCCTCTCTGTTCTACTTGTGTCCTTCAAAAACTCAAGATCACAGGCCTATCAGAGCTTAAGACAAACACAAATTGAAACAAATGAACCTCTTGAATGAACTTAAGTGATTGTTCCTGGACTAAGAACTTTTGTTGAACACCTTACAGTTTCTTTTTCTCTTTCACAATCTCGAGTGTCCCAAATGACCCATTATTTTCCATCCCCAATCACTCTATCGATTTTACCATAGAGGTGGAGATTTAAGTTGCCCTCGTGTGTCTGCTGAGAGTTCCTCTCAAAGTGAATCTCCTGAGTTATCTAATGCGGAAGCCACTACTTACGTATTCCACCATCTCTACCTTTCTTTCTGCCGGCTTTGCTTCCCAGTTTCCCTTGGGTGCCCCTCACTTCACAGGCATGTTGTTTTACAGTGAAGCAAAGTTACGAGAGATCGTTGCCAGCAGTGATTGACAGCTACAACACTTCTCCACAACAGCTGTGTCAAACAGAGCAAGCTGCCCTCACTGTAGAATATATCATTATATGCATTTAAGCAATGTTGTATAATTTGAAATATTAAACTCCTACTGCTTTAATTATACATTATCTTAAATAACTGTTTTTATATATTACCTTGAAAACAAAAGAGAGGGAAGAAAGGACAGAATGTATTTCAAATAAATGAGCCTGTCTACATCGGAATGCCTTGAATACATGCATAAAGAAGAGAAACAGCCTCAGGATATTTGTAATGACTTTTGAGTTTAAGTCAACTCTCCTACAGTGAATGTTACTTTTAATTAAAGGCTAGCTCACTGGAAATCTAACACTGCATGCAATAATAAATAAATGCTTCATTAAAAGCTGCACTTTCAATATTTAATCCATATAAAATAGTCTCAATTCCCAAAGAGTCATGGTAAAAAACCTGAACCTGAAAATGAACATATTAGGGCCCCTTTAAGTAAGCAACTGTTTGCCAACAAGTCTCAAAGAAATAAATGATGCATCAGTAAAAAAAATTATATCAAGTATGAAATGAAAGTATCACATTTCACCAAAGTAAAAGCATATGTGTTTTGAGAAAAATATTCATGGGGGATTGAGGTAGAGCGGATTTAAACTACTAGTTCTACCGATGTGGGGTAATCTCATCTTTAATAACAAATCTGAAAGTACTTCATGTGCTAAACATTTGATTTGGTTCTAAAATATGTATCTGCAAAATGAATAAAGCTCTCAAAGCGAAGTAAAAATAGAAATCCTTTAAAGTTGTACTTGAACTGTGTTTTTTTACTTCTAAAAAGCCTGAAGACTTAGTGCCTTTGTTTCTTTCTGTTTGTCTGTTTGATTGTGTGTTTCAGAATGACATGTTAGGAGGCATGTTTGTATGTTTACATGTTTTCCTGAACTCCCACGGCTTTGTCACCTGCTCCCTTCCAACGCATCCAGAGCGCCGAGTGGTTAAATGACTGTTGAAACATATCTAATCATGGCGAGCCTAAAAAAAAAAAAAAAGAAGCTGTCGTTGATTGTTAGTCTTAGTGGAAAGCTTCACAGCGTATCATTACAACTAAGAGGCCAGCAGCTAATTCTAGGGCTCCTTCATGAAGACGGGCTCCTCCTGATTACGCCTCCACTTCTCCCTGATCCCTCTCAAACACACACACGCTGATGAGGTCTCGCCACAGGCCTTTCATCTGTCTCAACACACAATACAGTATAGTTTCGAGAGAAATGTGGGAGCGCTTTAGCTTAAAGGCTGGCTGTCACTTCTGTGCAAATATCAGCACATTTGGCTGAACATACTGTAGTGTGAGACGCAGCAGGTCTACAGCACATAGCTATTACTGAGAATAACATCAAGTCTGTGTGTTTGCATTTCAGTATCCGTCGGCTACGAGTATGAGTCATGTCCGGGCGTCATCCAATGGGAGAGGAGGACTGCTCTGATGCAGGGATTTGAACTGGTCCCCTCAAACCTCGGGGGCTGGTCTCTGGACAAACACCATGCCCTCAACATACGCAGTGGTGAGGAACAATGCACCTAATATTCAAATCAAATTGAGCAACAGAAGAGTTCTGCCTCAGGCCAAAGTCACTGTGACATCACAACACTTGCTTTAAGACGTATCTCAATAATTATTATGCTAATTATGTTAAAGGTCCCCTATTATACTGTTTTTCATCAATATATTATAGGTCCCAGATATATACAAAACATGTCTCTGAAGGGTTTGGCTGAAATACCAAACAGATCGTGCATTGCAGCATCCCAGAAACCCCTCTGTGTCAGCCCTGTTTCAAAAGTGCAGATTCTCTGTCTGTACAGTAGCTTTAGATGAAAATAAGGAGCCCCTCCCCACGCCCCTCTGAGAGATATTTGGTTAAAAAGAACACAATGGTGCTCTAGGAGGAGATTCAGGTGATAAGTAGGGGGGGGGTACCTTGGTTGCAGTGGCGAGCCGTCAGGGCCCTCTAGGCCTAAAATATTCTAAAAATATATATTTGAAAACATAAAAAAAAAAAAAATTATTTTTAGTTATATTTTTCTTTAGTTTTACCAAAATAACTTGATTTAATTGTATTTAAAATAACATTTCCAAATAAATAAATCCTTCGAATCTGCCTGTTCAGTTTCTGTTGGAATGTGAAGGGTTACATGGAAGAAGCTCGTCTCTGCGAGTTATGTGAAGACAGGAGCTGATTGGTGGTCCAGCTATGAATTCACAGAGGGCCAGCTATAGTAACTCAACGAGAGAGTAATGTTAAGTGACAGTACAATTGACCAATCATATCTTCCCTCTAAATGGGTGGGCTTTATTTTCGCGGACTTTATGACAAGTTCCGCCCGCTGTGAGGTTTATACATGTGTATAGAGTGGTGCAGTGACGCGTCCTAAAACCCGGAAGTAAGCTGCGCTCGGGTTTCCTCGACAAAAAAGCAATGGGATTTCTCCATAGGATTTTGGAAAATAGCTCAAAATAAGGTCTGTGGAAAACGAACCTGTTAGATAAATGCACGTTTTGTTCAGCCGGATAATATCCACATGTCTACCCTACTTTTATTATTTTCTAATCATAAATCTAATCGATAGATTTATGATTAGCATAAATTCGTTCATGATGGCTCATGTCAGTGATAGTGATGACATCGTTGCGAAATTATTAACCGAGACATTTTCAAGATTGAGTTACAATGATAAACTGGAGTGGCAAAGGACCAGCTGCATGACCCGCCATCAAGTGCTTCATCCAAAAGGACAGGAGGATGGACTTTGTGTTTAAGTGATTTGATCATCAAAAGTAGGCCTAAGTAATTTTCAATGTGGGCCGCCATGCCGACTTAATTCATTTGTAATTGTTACTTGGCTGTGGGTGCCCTGTCATGATAGGTGTTTATATAAATGGTGTTGTTTTGTGTGGTAGAGGGTCGCTGTCATTGATGCGTTTTGCACCCCGGGCCATTGTTTTGATATTCCGCTGAAGTATACACTGTTTTTATATAAATGGATCAGGGCAAAAAGTGAGCAAATCTTTTTTCCTGAAACGTTCAGAATGTCTTTACACTGAGGGGACACATGTTTATGTATAAAAGACATGAAAAAGTGGATTTTCATAATAGGTGACCTTTAATATAAACTGCAAAATGTCTGATTGGCGGATACAACCGCAAGGCTTTAATTCTAGTGCCAAACTTCTTATGCCCACTTATAACCAATACAGAAAATCCGTCGTGTAAAATAGCTAAAAACCGTTCAAACTTTGGCAGAAATGTTGCAGGATCCCACCAGGAGCAGATTGAGAAAAATGTGTTTCCAGAGCCTTTTATGTATTTATCGCCTTCCTCACTCCCCAGGAATCCTCCACAAGGGAAACGGCGAGAATGTCTTCCTCTCGCAGCAGCCTCCTGTCATCGCCACGGTGATGGGGAACGGCTTTTACCGGAGCGTCCCGTGCAGCCCGAGCTGCAGCGGCTCCGCCCGGGACATGATGCTGTTCGCCCCCGTGGCCCTGGCCAGCGGCCCCGACGGCTCCCTCTACGTGGGGGACTTCAACTTCATCCGCAGGGTCCACCCCGACGGATACACCAGGACCATACTGGAACTCAAGTGAGAGAAATGATCTCGTTGCGTGTGATAAGAGTAGTGGTCCTGATAGGAATCTCTCACAGTGAGATTCTCAGCATTGGATTGAGTCGAGCACAATTAGAGCAGAATTAGCTCGGCTGATATGTGTTAGCATGGCATTAGCTCTGGCTGGCATCTGTGCCTGTAATCTGTTTGATCTCAACAGAATACATCCCGAAGTTTGTCTTCATGCAAAAGCAGAGTGTGTGAGGTTTAGACATCACACACACTAATCTACCTCTTAAGGATTTGAGAGAAGCTCTTTGCTGCGAAACAAAGATTTTTTTTTTCTTCTGTGGATTATGACGATGATATCTACTACATAGCTGCAGGCACTACATTCTTTATTTCTGTATTTTCTCAAGCGTAGAATCTCAATGGGATTGCACAGTCATTTGTCCTGTAAAGTATTCTCCTTATGTAACTTTACTCTCTCATTCTCTGTTATTATTGTATCTCCGACTAATATTTCTGGTTCAGACGGAGGTTTTCAGAGAGTCTGT
The DNA here is from genome assembly GCF_902827165.1 of Trematomus bernacchii. Lineage (NCBI taxonomy): Eukaryota > Metazoa > Chordata > Actinopteri > Perciformes > Nototheniidae > Trematomus > Trematomus bernacchii. Next base: position 4,958,775 of record NW_022988097.1, on the reverse strand, counting down.
ATTTGATACTTCCCCATCCTCCGGGAGCAAATTCCAAAGAGCTTCCTGTTTATGTTAATATTTAATGTGAAACAATACAGACGTCTAAATCAATCCTAATCTCTCTTTATGGGGAGAAAATTGACTGATTGTAGCCTATGAAATTGTAAGTGACTCTCGTTAGCATCATAAATGAACGCTGTTCTTACCTTCTCTTCTCTCCTTTTTTTCAAACGCTCCTTTATGGCTTATTATCAGGAACCGGGACACCAGACACAGGTGAGAACTAGTGATTAACACCTCCTTTTATATCCCTGCACAACACACACACAGACTCACAAATGATGTGTGAAGAACAAGACATGTTGCAAAATGCCTCGCAGCACTTAACCTTGGTTTCTTTGTCGTACGTTTCAAATTGCGCTGACCTGACTTCCCCTCTTCCCACACACACACACACCATACCCAAAATCTGCATGTTGCAGGCAGATCTATCAAATCCCCATTTAAATTTCACCAGGCGATATTACATTTATAAATTGGAAATCGGCCAATATGTCAAGGATTTCATGTTCCAGAGGATTACTGATACTCAGTTTGGTGGATGCAGCATTCACCCGCTGCCTGAGCCGGAATAAAAGCCTGGGGCCTCGCACGGCCTCGACTTCTTCCCTGGCCCCGAGCCTTGATGGTGGTGTGAGCTCAATACACCATGTTCGACAGGAGATTAGACAGATGTTATAGGTTGTGTGTGTGTGTGTGGGGGTCTGCTCTGTGTGTGTGCCACTATCAGGGGTTATATCAAGCCGATCCTGTGTGTGTGTGTGTGTGTGTGTGTGTGTGTGTGTGTGTGTGTGTGTGTGTGTGTGTGTGTGTGTGTGTGTGTGTGTGTGTGTGTGTGTGTGGTGTGTGTGTGTGTGTGTGTGTGTGTGTGTGTGTGTGTGTGTGTGTGTGTGTGTGTGTGTGTGTGTGTGTGTGTGTGTGTGTGTGTGTGTGTGTGTGTGTGTGTGTGTGTGTGTGTGTGTGTGTGTGTGTGTGTGTGTGTGTGTGTGTGTGTGTGGTTTGTGAGAGAGAGACAGAGAGGATTTATCCAAGAGGATTTTTCAAGATGCCATATCTCTAGCGTGCCACAGTTTCCGACCATGCAAAAAGGATAACCTGGCTTTATGGGTGGGTGTGTACATATGTCTGCAAGTGTGAAAATGCAAATGTGCCTGAGATGCGCAAAGTGTGATACATTTCTTGTGTATAGCCTCAACCAGTGATTTCCAGCCAGTGTTACTTGTACCTCTGGGCGCACTTCAGCAGATGCCAGGGGGAGAAGATGTGCAGAGATTGTGGAGTAGCTCAACTAATTAGATGAAAAAGAAACCAAGCTACAGTTTGCTTAAAGTGTCGATACATTATTGAAATAGATATCTTTTACCTATGCTAGCATAGGTAAAAGTAGCCCTTATATGTGTAATATTTATCTTATGATGTATAATAATGTATGATTAATGTATAATGCATAATAATGCATGAATTATAGTTATTGTAAACATCTTAAGTTGTTTCCACAAGGTTGGGCGCAAAGCAGCCAAAACAGCCAGTTGTTTTGTTTCTATGGTTACCTTCTCTGGTTGCTTGCATCGCTACATACAGCTGTCATCTGATTGGTTGTGCATCAAAATGTCAGCAATAACTAGGTCAAAGTTTAAATAATTTGAATTTTGAGCACAGCACTCTGCAACAAAGTCGAGAAATCTCCATAGACCGGTCTATGGGTACGGGTTGGCACCGCTCACACATACAAACACAGCGCTTTACGTCATATCAGCTTAAAAGTAAAACTCTTGAATATACAGTAGTTAACTTAAAGGCACAGTAAGTAGATTTTTCCTACATACCTCCCCAACTTTACAAGGGTTGAGGTTCTGAGAGTGAATGAAAGCAACCTTAGATTCGCTCTTGTGTTACACCTTGTTATATTTGCAGTTTTCCAGACCCTAACCATAACCAAACATTTCATTATATATCATCCTATTGGATATTTTCTTAAGATCTGGCATCTAGTCTCTACGTTATCATATCAGAATCCAAAAGAATCCAAAAAAAAAGAGAGAATTCACCTCCACACACCGTTAGTGGTAGAGAGCCATTATTTTTGATTGAGTCTATACGTTTATTTTTCAATCCTACTCTCGCACGTTCAAGTAACACCTAAATGGCTGAGACTCCTACATCCTGCCACTCTGAGTAAAATCATCAATGAGTGTAACATCTACTATTATATCCCCTTTTGTATGAGGAGGATCACCTGGAACATGGCAGCTGGTGTCAGCGAAGGTACTGGGTGTAGCAGTGGGTGTTCGTCAGATAAGGTTAGGAAGCACAGATGTGAGGCGAGGAAGTAGCTTCTTCTGAAGGCACTTTAGATACCCTTTTCTCACCCTGGAGCTTTCTCCTTTAGTTCCTGCTTCCTCCTTTTTCTTTCCTCCGCACCAGCTTTTTACTCTTAGCAGCCTGTTAGTGTTCCTCTTTTTATTCTATACTATTGTTCTCTAAAGTCAAATGCATTAATTATTCATCCGGATTCAGCGTTCAAAGCTTTTCACTCCACATTCTTTTCCAGCAAAGTGCCTATCGGCCTACAGGGCTACAAAACAAGGTGTTCTCTGAGGGGAGACAATATGGGATGTACTCACCATAAAAAAGAACATTGTCTATTTTTCCTCTTTGAGAGTTTGAGCGAGGAGTAGAGCAAACATTGGGGGGAAGTCGTCTACACTATTATCTCAGAGCCCAGGCGGTCGATTTGCAGAGACAGTCAGAAACAAAATCAATTCTGATCATTGTTTTGTAATTTTAAGTGGGGGAACAAAATATTTTTTTCTTTCGTAGTTGTTATTGTTCATTTCCCTTCCGCTGGATGACTGTATTCGGATCTGTGAGCATCTAATTGAGAAAAAAAGAATTTGTTATCGGTTACACGCTCATGGCGGCTTAAAGAGGCCCAACAAATATTATATTCTGCGCGGAGCATTGGCACACTTTGAAACTCTGTGAACAAGTCTCTTAGGATCGAGTTTAAATTATGTATGTGCAGTTCAGTGCAGAGCTCTGTAAACAGTTATGCACTTAATGGACTAGATGACTGACAGCAACCTCGCCTATGTGGCAGTGTTTTCTTTTTTCCCAGCTAGGAGAAGGTTCCGAACAAAATGTGAAGTGAGTTTTCTCTTCGGGGAGTTAGGGTTGCGGGGGCAGAAGAGTCTTAGAGCATACCACTGCTGAGAATGAAATAATAATAAGGGATGTATTTATTTTTTTATTCATTTATTTGCATTTTAAGTACATTGTTTGGTTACAAGGGATACATAACAATACTAAGACTTGAATACAATAAACAACTTCATAACAATCCACAAATAAGAAAAAGAGAAGAAAGAAAATGGGGTAAGGAGATAAAAGAAACAAAAAACATATTAACCATAACTTATAAGATAAAGCTAACACATAATGATGAGGGATGTATAATGCGCAAAGAAATCCCAAATTGGGATCAATAAAGTACATCTTATCTTAAAACATCAGTATGTCATTGGTGGCGGTAGATAAAGATTTTAAAATAATAAAGTCTGCCAGAGAGTAACGTTACCCTAAATATGTTACATAAAAATAAACATGTAACGTTTAAGTAGTGTTCTTATTTTGCCCAGTACATTTTGAGATTTTGAAAAGCATGGTGTTTCAAGTGTGCATTTGCCAGTGGGCGAATGTTAATTTCCACTTCTGGAGAAACTTGATGCTCTCTGCAAGTAGGCGGGAAAAAATATGTGCCTACATCAGAATTGGCCATCGGCGAAATATGAGTCGGAAAAGAAAATCTGATATATGCAAAAACTCTGAAATCATACATACATTTTGACCAAACATTGAATTGCACACTGCTAAGTAATTTATTGGATCTTAGATACAAAGTGAAAAGTTCAAGCTCTCTTTTCTTATCACTTTGTTCAAGTTTCACTCATATATTTAAACAAAGGAGGCCATTGAGAGCAAGCTCTTTTTTTTCCAAGGACGCCCTTCTCTTAGTCTCAATCATACCACACAATAACCTCACAATATCAACGTGTTTATTCTGTGATAAATGAAGTGCAGTCAACACGTACAGAAGGAGTGGAGTGTTTACCGCACGGCTCCATGCCCATAGAGTTGCTGCTCCTCCTACACAGTTGCTGTATACAGCATATACAGCTCCAGGTCAATAGGAGGGTAAATGAAGTCAGTTGTTCATAGTGTGCTTTCTAAAGCCTCAGGCTTACACTCAGGACAAAAGAAGGTTTTATTAACACATTATGAAAAGAACTGTACTGCGACCTCCACCCATCATACGGTATTGTTGAGCCTCACACTGAAATCTTTTGTCCACACTTACCTCTCATAACCTAACAATAGCAGCTAGAACAATGGACAATTGTGTGTCCACGTGCCTCATTTGGCTCAGGACGACCTTAAATACAGGAACACTGCTGGGTTTCATTGTGCTTCTGGACCTTTTGTTGCATGGTATCCACTCTTCCTGTTATTGTCTCCCTGTTTCTTCAAGTTTAGTTTTCCTATTGCTTTTCTGGGCCGTGTTCCGTACGAAATAAAATACATTAGGGTCAACATTTTACAACTATCACATATACAGTGTTGGAAGAAGTAATCAGGTCCTTTACCTAGGTAAAAGAAGAAAATACAGCGTTTTAAAATACTCCACTTCCAGTAACAGTGCTGAATGCCAAATGTTACCTTGGTAAAAGTAAAAAAGTATTAGCATGGAATAGTACTTAAAGTTAAAAAATATAAAGTACTTAACAAAGACCCGATTCAGAAGTACATAAGTATTATCAGCTACATTTATTTCAAATATGAAGTACTCGTTATGCAGAATGGATCTTTTTGCAGTATATTATTATTATATTTTTTATCCTGTTTTATACATGTAAGACTATTTTAATATTGTAGTTAGACAATGTGAACCAAATTAAGATACTTGGAATATTGTTAGTAGTAAAGTACTGCATTATACCATATCAGCATATCATGTGTTTTTATATGTACAAGGTAACTATAACTGAGTGTTAAAATGAATATAGTGAAGTAAAAATACCTATATTTGCCTCTTAAAGGTCCCCTATTATACTGTTTTTCCTCAATATATTATATGTCTCAGATATATACAAAACATGTCTCTGAAGTGTTTGGCTCGAAATACCAAACAGATCATTGCAGCATCCCATAATCCCCTCTGTTTCAGCTCTGTTCCAAAAGTGCTGATTCTCTGTCTGTTACTTTAGATGAAAATAAGGAGCCACTCCCCACGCCCCTCTGAGAGATATTTGGTTAGAAAGAACACAGTGGTGCTCTAGGAGGAGATTCAGGTGATAAGGTGGGGGGGGGGTTACCTTGGTTGGTGATTGGCTAATGGTTACACAAGCCAAAACATCGTTATGACATCATAAAGTGGCCAGAATCTGATCAGCTCATTTTCAGACAGGTTTTTATATAAATACAAAAAGTGAGCAAATCTTTTTTCCTGAAACTTTCAGAATCTTTTTACACAGAGGGGACACATGGTTATGTATAAAAGACAGGAAAAAGTTGATTTTCCATAATAGGTGACCTTTAAATGTGGTGGAGTAGAAGTATAAAGTAGCTTTAAACAGAAAGTAAAGTACAACTATGTCCAAAAGTACTTAAGTAAAATACGTGACTCAATGTTCTTAGTTACTTTCCACCACTGTGCATATAATAAAACGTGAAAATCAAACGGAAACACGTCCAACTCATACACAGAACCCATTCTCAGTATGCATCTCTCGACTCTCTGCCTGACATGTGGACTCATTTGTGCTGACCAACATGTGACCAGCACTTGCCTCAAACGACAGCATTTTCCAGGCCTTTCTGTTAGCAAGTGTAGCTTACTGCCCGACAGCACTGCTGCTTTTGTACTGATACTAAAGAGGAGGGTTACACAGAGGCACACTCTACCCTGAACTTCTTCTGACATTAAGTTCTCTTTTATATCCTTATCAAATAAAATAAAATCATTATAAATTAGATTAAAGTTGTACTTCTTCGCTGAAGTTATGACATCACTATTCTCCAGCAAAGCACAGGAAGAGAGTCATCTAAGTATATAGTTAAACTGATTTCATTTTAAATAGAAAATATGAGGCTTTATGGCTGATTTAAAGAAATGCAACCTAATGTTATTAGTTAATGTTCACCTTGACTAGGGCTACGTATTAGTGCAGTATACATTCTGTTCTATGGGTATAAGAGGAATGAAGAAAAGGTCCAGAACAACATTAGGCTTTGAGATCGAGGGGCACTATTTATCTCTTTTATAAGGTTACTGCTGCTTCTGTAAAGGATGCTTTAGAGATGTTTGGGTAGAGATGCATGATTTATATTGGGTCATTAATGTTATTATGTGCTACAGCCGATAAATGAATGGCTGATAATTGGAAGCCAAATAGCTTTCATTGACTAAATAAGTGCAACAAATACTCCTGATAAAATAGGACGGTATGCACCTTGAGAGATCCGCCAAAAACACCCAGAAGACAGCACACTAAAAACCAGAAAGCCAAACATGCAGTCACTGTTGTGGACATTTTGTATGTGGTTTAAGAGCTGGAAAACAAGATTGCGTGTGTTTTTTTGATGTGCTTCACTTGAAAAAAAACATATCAGTCAGAACTGTTTTTATTTGATCGAACCAGGAAAAACAAATCTATTTTGCAAGACAGCCAGTAAGAAGCACTTTAAAACTGTACAGAGTTCCAAGCAAATGGAGCAGCGCAACTAAGGGCCAATACTAAACGCCCGAAGCCGATAGGTCCCCTTCTGACAGATGTAGATCTGCAAATAAGATGGAAGAGCACCAAGAATAGCCTTATGATAAGGATGTGCCAATGGTTTTGTAATGAGTGGTCAGAGCAGACACTCCAACCCGAGCATACAAGGCGCAATGATGCACAAGGGTTTAAGATTGGAAATGAACCTCAGTGCCTCGTGGTAGACACTATCCAAGTAAGATGGGCATGTAAAAGATGCATAACCATAGTCTGACACAGACATAAAGGTTGCAGCAGCTCTGTTGTCTCTCTTTGGCCTTTAAATAAAAGAAATTGTTCAACCAGTTGTTGAATATGGGGCTTAAAGGAGAGATAATTGTTTGTTTGTAGCAGTAGTGACATATGATTGTGGTTATACAACACAGGTTATGAACTTGATGAAGTGAGATGATCAATTGTGATCAAATGAAAACAATCCATATCATCTCTAGTTTTAGGAGGTATTTTGCTACTGAAACAAAATGTGACAAATAGCTGGATATCTTTGGTGTATTACTTTGAATGTGTGTTTAAAATTGGCTCAGGTTGGCTCTGCTGAATTGGATTATTAGTTAGCAGGGACATCCAAGGAACACATCAATCTTTGGCTGAATACTTCATAGCCCTATTACATTTTTTTTCTTAACAAACATCCTGATACAAAATGCTGAAAATGAGATTATCTCTGTGGGCATCTGTTGCAGGACATTAGTCTTCCTGCACAGGCACACATTTACTGCCAGAGTACGAATGCATTTCACTGGGACGCCCTGATTGCCTCTAAACATGTTTTAGTTCAATCGATGTTGTAGTCTAGTCATGATGAAGGATGGCTGTTATTATTTCCTAAACTGTGTCACTTTGGGTTATTCACTCGGAAAACAATATGTTTTTGTAAAAACTAAACTAAATGCTCTTTTGAATGCCACTAGAAAATGTACCTGCACTTTCAAAAATGTTCAATTAATCAGAGTCAGAATCAGGTTTATTGCAAAGTTGGTTAACACAACAAATAAATGTGCTTCTGTGTATAAATAAAATAGAGCAAATAGTACTACTCTAGTACTATTATAAAACAATTTAAAAAACAATTATAACATTTTGAAAAATTTGAAAAACTGTTTGAACATGTATAAATAAATAAAATAATGATATTAAAAAATCATGATTTATAAAATAATACATTCAAGGTGTGGGATATATAATCAATCTATGTGTAATGTAAGAGCTGTGTAGTTTTGAATATACAGCATAAACACAGCGTTCTGCAATATCTATCTCCATTAACTCCTACTCTTTCTCTAACTAGCACCAGCCCTGCTCATAAGTACTACCTGGCCATGGACCCGATGGGGGAGGTTCTCTACGTGTCGGACACGAGCAGCCGCAGAGTGTACCGGGTCAGGAACCTGGGGCAGCCCAAAGACCCCTCTCGTAACCTGGAGGTGGTGGCCGGCACCGGGGAGCAGTGTCTACCTTTTGATCAGAGCCACTGTGGAGAGGGCAGGAAGGCCGCTGACGCTGCACTCAATAACCCCAGAGGTAGGACACTATACATCTACTGTAAAAAAATACACTTTCTCTGACAGCTCACAGCTATTACACACTGTCGCTGTGAGCTTAAATTACATGAATCACCCCTCCAGCAGATCAGCATTTACTGATACTTGGTCTGTGACTATTTCTCTGAAAGCAGCGCAGACCACATACATTTTGAATGTATTGTTATCCTTATTTCATGAGAAAAAGGCAGGCAGTCTGCATGTATGTCATCACATCTCATCATTTCCTACTTGGCAGAGTGCAATATGTTCAGAATCAGTATTGTAATCATCATGGGACACACACAAGCTGCTGTCACATCTCATCAAAAGTCACTTTGATAATCCCAGATCTATCTTTCTCCTGGAAGTATTTGAAAAATGGAAATCCGCATGGGAGAGTGATTTATTTTTTGTGTCACACGGCAATATTGTGATATATTTAAATTGGTTTCATTAGCACATCCATCAGTCCTTGGTTTTCAGAATGCTTGGTTATAAAATATATATTGCTAGAAGACATATCTGCATCTGTAAAGGACCAGTGTAAGCATAAAACTCCACAGAACTAGTATTAAGCCAAAGAATACATTTAGGATAACTTAGTCCAAGAAACACAGTGTATTCTTCTCTGGCAAAGATACACTGCCTCCATTAGTTAGTGAGCAGCTCTGTAGTATTTATGTTGCTCTCTTTATGCATATTAAGGTAACATTCCTTTTATTAGCCTTTTTGTCATTGTTTTTTTCCAAATACCACATGTACCCCTTGTTTATTTTCTTGTGTTGTCGTGGTTATGCTTTGTTTCTATCCTTATATAATTTGATGTTCAGCTTTTCAAGGGGCCCACTCTAATGGTTTAGAGCAAGGGTACTCAAACTTTTTTATTAAAGGTCCACTTGTGAACTTTATTCAAGGTCACTGGTCCGGATCAATGCCAGGAAAGTGGCACTGTTTGTCTGTAGCCAATGCCTTGAACCTCGGCAAAAAAGGCATTAGAAGCATTAGAAAGTCAAGGTAAACTTGCAGTCTGCAATGCGTGTCACGCTCGCGCACACAAGTAAATATATATGCACGTTCATTCTCACAATGCGTCAGACACAAGACGCGCGTACACAATGATGTACATTAATTTATCAGAATCAGAATTCTTTAATTTTTTTTTATAATGGGACACAGGGTTCGGTCCGGATTGATTTGCAGTTTGGTCCGGATCCGGACCTTGGTCCGGAGTTTGAGAAGCCCTGGTTTAGAGGTAGCAATGGACCGAGGCCTTGGTGAATCCTAGGCTAAATCTTTATTTTAAAAGGGCCCTGTTGTGCTTTTTGGGTCCTGTAGTGTAGTATATAGGTTTTTGTGTATGTAAATGGTCTGCAAAGGCTGAAATCCCAAAGTCCCCTCCAAAGGGAGTTTCTTACACACTCCCCCCCCTGCCTGAATACGTCTTGATTGGACTCCTTTGTTTACTTCCCTAACATAGTGACATCACTATGTAACACGCGGCTTCTATTGGCTAGAGCTCTGACACATTGTATGTGATATGTTAAAGGTCAGGACATCTATAATCCATTAACAAATACCTTTTTGAAAATTAAAGCATGTAAGCATTTCGAAATGCAAATGTGAAACCTGAAGTAGACCCTAATATGTCTTAATTATTTGCCATTAATGATATAAATACACCAAAAATCTGAGTAAGAAAAAAACAATACTGAATGCACTATTAATAGAACTGAAACAAGCCCACAGAACTGGCAAAGACTAATAGCAAAGTGTGTACATGTGCCTTTATCTCCTTACTGCAGGATTATAAATGCTACACTGGCCAGTGGATAGTAAATTGCAGGGGAGAGAAGACATTGTTCTTCTTAAAAAGGTGTGGCGCTTCAGCAGAATGGTGCAGTCCAATTATCCCGGCCCCTCTTCTGCAGCTGCTCAGTCTTTAGCTAGAAGAAGATCGGATACAGGACACTGACAGGAAGTTGTGAGCTCTTTACATCAACACCTCAACTGAATTTACCTAATGCATGCACTCAATCTAGGAAAAAAAAAAGTGGGCCTAAACAAGTGCCTGTGTATCAGGATGTTAACAAAAGAGCTGAAACAATTCAACTTTAACATGCCCGGGGGCGGCCGCCACAGGCTGGTTGCTGTTTTATTATACATTAGAAAACCTGTAGATGCCCTTGTTCAGAAAAATTATTAAATTCTGAACTGACTCCCCACATTTTAATTGTGTGTACATTATTAATTTTCGGATAACAGGCAGAGTGAACTATTGTTTTATTTTCTCAGACAAAAGATAATTGCAGTACCACTCCATTGTGATTAGATTTATTCACAAAATTATAATGCTGACTTTTCTTTCCCTTTTAAAATGCAAATATGTTTATATAGGACATCAGTTTTCTGAAGCGTAATCCCTGCACACATTTTTATGTTATGAATGATTCCTGTGTTATGTTTTGGCTAAAGAGACAATCATTAAAATCGTCAGTTCTCATAAAACGTGTGAAATGGCACTTTCACTGTAAGCCCTCATATATTCAAATATGCTCGGGCATTAAAAATGATGCTTAATTAGTTTAAAGGACCTACTGCGCTGTTACACAAAAACAACCCCCCACATCCCCACCAGCAGTGTCGACATCAGCGAGCACAGATTGATGGATTCACGCTGGTTGTGCCCTGCCACCAGCATTATTTAAAATATGAATTGATTAAACCATCCAACGCTAATGTTCCCACTCTTTAGTCATCCAATTGAAGTGATTATCATCATTGGTTGAAGGCAATTACTTTGTTTATGTGATTTACCTTAATAATAATAATAATAATTGTTCCAAAATGGCTGTTTACAAAAGGAAACAGTCTGCGTTACGTGCCAAAACACTGCGAAAGCTTTCCAACAGTAGACATTTTGCCAAGACACAGCAGGAAAAACACAGGTGTAAACTTGTAAATGTGGCAGCAGTCCAATCAGGTGTTCCAGTTTCAGGACGCTGGCTCACTCGCATTATTTACTGGGACGCTGTTATGGAATGAAGCCATCATTAGTTTGATTAGTTGCACCTGTGCTATTCTTACAATTACCAAAAAGACTCAATAGTCTGACTCCAGTCCACATCCAGACAGAAATAGATTTGATTCCAGGCCATTTCTGAACAAACTCAAGGAACACTGTCAAGAATCTTGACTTATCTTTTTTCATGGTATTTCCCATCTAAAACAGATTTTGATTGAATGCATCATTTCATTTACATAACATCCCAGAAATCAGGCAAATCCTGCCTTCAAATGTTCCAGAAAAACTAGCCTATTCATTTGTTAGTTCAAGGCTGGATTACTGCAATTTCCCATAGTCATGATGTCCCAAAGCATCCCGTGTTTTGACCCGTGTTTTGACAAGAACTGGAGAAAAAATATCAAATAACCCCCTTGTATTAGCTGCAGTGCGCTTGATTTCACATGAATTGGAATCTGATCCCTACAGCTTCTGAGTGACGCTCACATCACATCAGCTCACCTGTCATCATTCATCCGTTTGCTAGTCGCCACGGTGAGCAGGATTGTTGTCAGATCACATGTAAGAAGCTCCGGTTGAAAAGGTAGAATGGCATGTTCAATCTAGCCAATACAGGAGAAAAGAAAGGTTGACAGCAAAAATGTGTCCGTTTAAGGATGAGAAGACAGAGGAAAATACTTTTTTGTTCCCCTCGAGGGACGCACGTGGCCAGTATGCTTTCTTTAGAATCAAGCAGTAGCAACAATGAAGTGCAGTTACACGCACATCTTGAACAACTCAATCTTCCAAAACGGAGGTAAGCTGAAACCAGTTGACGTCGCCATATCATTCCCATAGCAGAATAAGTGTAAAAAAAAATGATAAAGCAAGAGCAATGGAGGCTTAACTGAGAGAAGCCTGAGTCCTGGGCAAACACAATGAGCCCTTTTTGGACACTGAACTAATAAAATAGTACGTGACTGACGTGATGCCAGAAGGGAAAGCAAAATAGATGAAATGCAAGAGAAAATAAATCAGATACCTCTCTCAGGTTTCTCTGCTTCAAGACGCACAAGAGATCCTTGCTAAAGATTTGCTTCAGCAACTTTGTGATGGCATAAAAAAGGAACAATTCATCTCACTTGTCACGGATGAATCAGCATGTACGGAGCACCTTTATGACAGAGAGAGAGAGTGGTGCAACGCTTATAAAACTCACTACCACGGTTTGATATATCACTGCATCATGTTTCTGTGTGCGCCTCTGGGGGAAATATACTCAGAAGTCATGAAAACTCTGTGATGAGACACATTTCTGACAAAGGTCGGCGCAACTTTTGATGATTTCTCTACCCCACAACAATGTCAGGAGGCTCAGCAGAGACAGGGAGCTTTTTTTGGCCCACTCTCACAGAGCTTCAAAAATGCAGAGTCAAAATGTGTTCCCTGTAAAATGAAAAGAAAAGGGTTGTTGCTGCATTTCTGACGGATATGACACCTCAACTCGAGGACTTTAAGGTCAAGCTTCAGGGAAGAACGTGACTGTGACCTCGTGTCTGTGGCACATGATTTTCAGAGGAAGCTGGAGGTGTTTAAACCTGACATACAGGCGAAGAGGGCCTGCTGCACTCCAAAGATTTTGGAACAAGCAAAGAAACCATGCTGAGTTCCTGGAGTGGCTGATCTAAAATGTTCAAAGCCCCTTTGAGGAGTTCTGCTTGGGAAAACAAAGTTCCGCTGTGCACCGGAAACCCATTTTATGTGAGAAATGTCCCAGAATTCTTGAGGTAAAGACAGAGTTTCTGACCAGCTGCTCTGCAATCTTGATTTGACTCCAAAATGAACTGTTGCTGCTGAAGGCTCACTGTGGCCCTGTCACTTTCTGGACAATATAATCCCATAAGATGCTTTCTGTATTGAAATGATGGCGCATCCTCCCTACGTTTGCTTCAACATACTGCTGTGACTCAACATTTTTCAACATGAAGAAATCATTCTAAAATCCACTCACAAATGAATATTTTTCCAACTATCACACCTTTTTTCTTCGTAGTTACAGAAACTTTTTTCTAAAAGCTACGCTACAGTATATCTGACTTGGCACTTCATCTTTTTATGGTAGTGCCTAAAAAAACAAACAAATTTGACATATCGTGCCTGTATTAAAATGTAAATAGTAAAACGCTATGTTGTCAGTTCACACAGCGAAGTATACTTGAGGTCACAAATCTGCATATACCGTTAGGATATCATTTGACCCATTACAGTTGATGCTAAAAAGGTAACATGACAGTCAGGGATAGGGATGGGTACCGAGCCCCGGTATTAAAGGGGCCCTGGGGCTGAATTATTAAAGACCATGGTACCGTTAAGCTCCGACGTTATCGGTCTTTTTATCGTTACTGAAGACATCTAAAACATGTCATATGTATTATGCTACACAAACATTATATTGCAGTTTTAGTGTCGCCAACTCCGTTTCTAATACGCAAAAAGACTGCAAAATGCGTTTATGATTTTTTTGGGGATTTTCGATCTTTTCCAACACACACACGCCGGAGATGGCAGAGAGAACGCGCTCCAAGGTGTGGTTAAACTTTACCCGTCTCGATGTGGACAATGCTCGTTGCCAAAAGTCCAATAAGAGTTTAGCATGTAAGGGCAGTAACACGAGCAATTTGTCTAAACATTTAGCAAAAGTGCACCACATTCAGACGGAGAAATGCACCGGGTTCGACGGTCTTTCTGGTAGCTCTGTAGCCCCATCCACGAGTAGCGTTTCCACGTCAGGTATTATGTATGCTAGCAGCAACACACGGAGTTAACTCAATTATACAAACATGGGTTAATGATTAGAGGTAACTGAGTTATTCATTTTGTTAAAGTGTCAGCTATTCTGTTTACAGTTCTGTCATCACATTATTTAATACGATTTGTTAAAACACTGTTGTTTCTTTTGATGTGAAATATTATTTATTTAATTTAAATAAAAAGCAATGTTAATTTTGTTCACAATTTGTTTAGTTAGTTTACCTTGTTTTTTTCTTCCAAAAGAACCGTTAAGAGTACCGTTAAAAGACCGGATTGATAAGCGGTATCCATAAAAGTAGTAGTACCGTTAAAACCTTAACGATACCAATCCCTAGTCAGGGAGATGTCAGTCAAGCAGTGTCTACACACCCACACAGTTCTGCCAACTTCCCCCCACTTTAACAAGCATAACTTCCCGCAGCAGCGCAATACACTCTTCCTCATACAAAATGACCAAGACTTGCACCATTGCAATCTAGAAGGATGATGTTTGTTGATGTAATTTGAGGAAACTGTGTTAACAAATGGGTAATAGCTGGCCATAAAATAGAAATGCAGGACTAATTTCACTTGACCTTTTTTATTAAAATAACATTAACAGCCTGACTAACAGGGTAAGAATGGCTTACTTTGACTTACAGAAGAATATGGCACTTGTAGGCGCTAAACTACAACCAAAATCTGCCTGTCGTATTAAGCTTCTCTAAAAGAGAGAAATCTGCAGATTCAGCTTTGATTCCCTTCCAGCTTAAGCCCAGTTCAAGCTATTTGAATCATTGCACATATATTTGAGACATTAAGCCCAGAGTGTCGATTTAAAGCGGTTCATCACTGTACCCTTAGTTATTAGCTGACAGAAGTGGATTCCAGCAATGTGTCTTTGCCGCAGTACTACATTTTAATTTCCCTTCTACACCCCTGCCTTTTAGCCAGAACAAGTCTCACTGGATCTTTGTGACTTCCTTCATCAATAAAGCACTGTCACCCACAGAGAATATAGAATATGGGGCTAGGGAGGCTTTTGTTTTCCTTCTTTGCACTCGTCTGAACTAGCAAAATGTAGATAGGCAGTATGTCTACACATAGTGCAACAGTTTGGAAACTGACACCAACATGGCTAAACTGTCAAGACATGAATACTATTTCATTCAGCTGTACTTCATTATTTAGATATTTTTTTAACATACAGTGCATTAAATCATTTTGTACGGATTTGTAATGGTTTAAATTACAAACGAACGTGACTCTTTACCTGACGACACTAATACTGCAACTTCAAATATATATGAATTCATTGGGGATAATAATATAAAACACTTTGATGCAACTTACACATTGTAATGTTTATGTTTATATTATTTATCGCCTTAATCAATGTTTGTAATATGGCCAATTGGTACCATACATGTTCATATTTAGCAAATTACCGGTAGGATTACATTTAATAAAGTTTTTGATTTTTTAAAGAACATTCTGTTATGTCTCTCTGTTTCCATGGTCTCCTTTATCCCAGTTACAGTAGAAGAACAATCCGTGTATCTACCGTCCATTTGTCTTTCTTTATTAAACAAGTAAACGGAAGAGCGTCTGAGAGGCCTTTCTCCTTTTTGCTTTTTACCTTACTAAATGGTCTAATGGTCATTGGGGCGGGGGGCGGGGCGAAAGTCACGGAAGTGATTTCAAAACAAAAGCACTCGTGTGCTTGGAACGGTGATAATATTATAAACAAGGGGAAACAAGGGGAATTTAGCGATCACAACGAAAACGGCCAAGACACATTTTGAGCCCAGAAAACGAATGTTATTAAGGGCTGTAAATATAATAAGCCTATGTCTAAAATGGACAACATTGTAAGGAGATTTAAACTACAGCGATTCTGCGGTCAACTCAGCCGTCTCTCGCGTTTGTTTTTTCAAATCAGCAGCTCTTCATTTTTTTCCCTGCTATATTCAATGAGTGATACAAATATTCTTTACCACAAGTTCTTAATAAAACTGACACTCTTGGACTCGGTACTAGTTTTATCATTAGTTCTTAATGAAATTGTTACTGTTTGACTTTGTATTAGTTAGCCTACTACTATACATTGAAGTACTTTTACTGTGTATTCTTTGAGAAATACTCTGTCAAAGTCCCCTGCTGAGAACAAAATCAAGCCACTTCTGCTAAGTTTGATGAGGGAATTATTTTTTGTTGCCATTAGTTCTTCGTGAGATTGATCCTGTTGGACTCAGTACTAGTGAAACTACCCCCACAAGTATATGAAGTACTTACTGTGTACTTTTCCAGTAATCCTCTGGCAATGTCCCCTCCTGAGTACAAGAATGCAAGGCAAGGCAAGGCAAGTTTATTTATATAGCACCTTTCAACACAAGGCAATTCAAATGCATGTTTTTCTTTTAATAAGCATTAAAAAACATTTCTTCCTGAGACTGATATTGTTGGACAGAGTATTTTAAGAGGATGGAAGACATGATATGAGCAGAGAAATAATCATATTTAAAAGACAGCATTGTCATAAGAGGCCAACAAGAGTCACAAGGGTTTGTCACTTTGCTGAAGGATAGTTGTGACCAGCTATCCAGGCCAGACTCTGAAGACTTTCCAAGGGGTAAAAATGCTGCTGCTGGAGTACTGACTGGAAGTAGTGCTGATATCATGTCATATCCTCTTAAAATACTCTGTCCAACAATATCAGTCTCATGAAGAAAGGTGTTTTAACGCTTATTCAAAATAGCAAAGGAACATGCATTCTTGTACTCAGGAGGGGACATTGACAGAGGATTACTCAAAAAGTACACAGTAAAAGTACTTCATAGTACTTGTGGGAGTTGTTTCACTAGTACTGAGTCCAACAGTGTCAATCTCAAGAAGAACTAAGGACAGAAAAAAGAATAACAAACTCTAGAGACGGCTGAGTTGACCGCAGTGCAGAATTGCTGCATAGTTTAAATCCCCTAACAATGTTGTCCATTTCAGACATAAGCTTATTATATTTACAGCCCGTAATAACATTCATTTTCTGGGCTCAATATGTGTCTTGGCTGTTTTCGTTGTGATCGCTAAATTCACCTTGTTTATACAGTATATGTTTATAATATTATCACCGTTCCAAGCACACGAGTGCTTTTGTTTTGAAATCACTTCCGTGAGTTTCGCCCCGCCCCTCGCTCCAATGACCATTAGACCATTTAGTAAGGTAAAAAGCAAAAAGCAAAAACGCCTCTCAGACGCTCTTCCGTTTACTTGTTTAATAAAGAAAAACAAATGGACCGTAGATACACGGATTAAGAACACTATCTTGTTCCTGTATATGCTGCAACATAAACATATGTCTTAAATATATTCTTTAGTGTTTTCTGGATATAATTATTTTAAGCTTTTTATTAAATAAAAACCATGAGAGCCAGATATGTAGGTTTGTTAGTTAGTGATTAACAATACTGCCATGTCATTCACTTTGATTCCGTTAGTCATATTTAGAAAATGTGGTAGTGGTGCACTTGTGCCCCTTGTGGCTGAAATTAGTATTACAACAAACACTAGTGACCCTGGCATACAAAATACAAAGACAACTACAACAAAATAAATCTTGCCCCTGGCATTTCTTCATTTTCCTGTTTCACCCGTGAAAAACATGAAATTGGCAAGATTATTCTGGAAGGACCATTTTTACATGTTTAACCCTGTAAAGCCCAAATATAAAAAAACATTAGATTTTTTTTTTGTTGACCTTTCAGATGTTGTTGTAGGGAGCCTCTGGAGCAGAAATGAAAGAGTTCTCAATTTATTTACGTTTTGGTAAGTTTTTAGGGAAATGTTGTAATATTGCAACGTTGGCCTTAGGTGGGAGTAGAATTTCTGTATTTCTACTCACATTGTCTGAATAAATATATTGAACAACTAAGGGTTGATTTGCAGGATTGATTGCTTACTTAGCCCTATATCAGTATATAGCATGAATAATAATCACACATCAGTCATATTTGTTATGAATAGTCATTTATTAAATAGTAATGCAATGGTATTCCCCAAAAACAGTTCCTGTCGTCGGAAAAGCACAGACGGACGTCACACTTGCTGCATTGCGTGTTTGTGTACCTGTAAATGACATCCTCTGTGATATCTGGACCAGACAAATCAGTATATATTCTGTAAATATCTGATGATAATGCTAGTGAATATAAATGAGAGGAGGAGAAAACAATATCACCTATCATCCATCAATGTCATGCGGATGTCAATGGATTGGGTAATGAGTTATGGTATGAGTTGGTGATAATTACTATTAATCATAATTTAACTACTTTTCAACCACTTAGACTGAATAAAAACATGAAGTCTGTAGCTCTGTTTGCCACGTGTCACTGAACTCACCAGAGATGCAATCAATCTTGCGTCCAGAGCAATCACAGGAGGTGAACAATGGAACAAAATCATGTTTACATGTATGTGGCTCAGGAGATAAATGGACCTTTAATCAATCAGGGTCAGTGATTTCATCTCAATCATTTTCAAACAACAAGTGTCCTTGCGCAAAACATAATTTTCCTCCATATCTATGCTTTGTTGGATAAAGGCTTCAGCTGAATGACAAGTTATAATAATGATATGTTTGGCGGATCGTTCTGCTTGAGGTCATTATATGGATTTTATGTATTGAAGGCTGGGAAGGCTTTAATGGCAGTAGATTGGGCTTGTGTGGGCTACCTCTGCACAAACAGCTTGTGCAGCCAGGAAGAAGTAATAATCTGCTCGCTGTCCTCACCAATCACACCCACACACCTGGCCACCTCTTAGTCCCCAGGTCGCACGGGAGATTTAGCGGTGGAGCTGTCAATCAAGCTACACCCACAGTCCTGCAGGCCTCTTCTGTCTGTCACCCTCAGCGTGTGCGCGCGATGCAGTCTGACGTCGGAAGCCAGTCGATATGAAGCAGAGTAAATACAGCGCACAAGTGTCCCCGTTCTTCAAATGCCACCAGATGTTTAAACACAAATCGGTTCTAACACTTCATAGCAGAACTTTTTATTACCCCTAACTTCCTGAGTTCATATCGATAAGAGAGGGAAAGGATGATGAAAAGCAAAGGGAGATGATAAGAGAAAAAGCAGATTGGAGCTGATTCCTGCTTCAATCTGACAGATGATCTGAAGACTGTTATTCTCAGGCTGCGTGCCCCCTTCTACCTCAGAATACGCTCTATCTCTGTCTTTGTACAGTAATAGAATATTCTGTCCCAAGACTCCTCCTGTTCACGCCCGCTCAGGTATTTTATACTCTTTGACTCGCTGCACTTCACAGACTCTTCCGTGGCCATTGTGCTTCGAAAAAAACCAGCTCTTACAAAGGCCCTGGAGATTTCTGCCCCCTAGCTCCCTGTCATCCATCTGCCAAGGCCCACACTCCCCCTCCTCCCCTCACCCTCTTACCAATGATAATGAGTGGTAGACTTCACAGAGAAATATCTGTCGGGTTACTTCGTTTTATTTTTTGAAGCCATTGATCTTGTCTCATGTCCTTTGGTGAGCTTCTTCTGTAGTTCCAAATTAGAGCCTTCCTTTCTTTTTCTTTTTTCAAACCTCAATGTCCCTTTTCCTTTCAGCAGTAAGCCCGCTGCAACACACAATATCGGTAAACCACACCAAACAGTTGTTGAATAGTAATCCATAATTTTTATTCAGCCAGCGATGTTGCAGCACATTGCCAAATGTCTTGTCTCTCCATAGTGTAAACTACAGGGATTATCTTCTGTCCTTCAAACAGTCACTTATGAATACAAGATCTAGGGCATTGTTTAGAGTTGGCTCCACATGCCTTACTGCAGTCAATTAGCTCGGTAAATAAAAGGCCTTGCTCCATTTAGGATGGATCCTATGTCTGACATGAAAGAGGCGTCGCTCCCCAAGGACACAACAGCCTTGGCTCACTTCTACGAGTTCCTTCTGTTCACAACAAGAACGGGTACTTTCCGTAAATAATAGTTGCGTGTATGTAAAAATAACCGCGTCAGTGTTTCAAGTGAATGTTTGGACAGAAGAGTTCAGACTCCAGTGACTTAGAGTTGTCTTGTTTGCCATGTGCAGGTCTTATCTGTTATTTGTTGACGAGTCCAACACAGTAAAGCTGATATCCACAGAGAGAAGTGTGCACATGGCAGTGTGAGTGCTTGTGTCAGTCTCTCCCTCCGACCCACAGGGGGCAGACTAATGCCCTTATCAGAAGCTGACATGCTGCCACCACATTCCTCCCCCTTGCCCCCGCCTGCCTTCCTCTCCCCCTCTTTTCTCTCCTCCTCCTCTTTCTTACACTCTCTTTCTCCCCGTCTCTCTTTTCCCTCACACAGACCCAACACAACACATTTGTCCCCATCTCACTCTGCTCTGCAGCTGCGAGGCATGCCATCGGAGGCGAGATAGCAGGGCCCGGGTCGCAGAATGAAGCAGCGGGGTTTAAACCGGCTGCGGTTATTAGCATGTTGAACAGCTAGGGAGTTATGGAAAAAAGGGAGTCTCAGCCAGGGGTAAATAAATACGCTTCACGTGGCAAAATCACTCGCTTGGCCACCAACCTCAGACCACAACAGCCAGGCTTCATGCTGAACTGTATCTGTCTTGGCCGGCGGTTGACATTTAAGCAGCTTAGGCGGATGAATATCTTCACACATTGCACGCCGGTCTCATTTACAGAAATGGCTGGAATCATGGCCGTGTGCAGGGGAGCGTTTCTCAGTTTTGTTTCATCAGTGTGAATCAAGCATTGAATGCTGTCAGCATGCCCGTACTCAAACCATTAACTCAGCAAACACCGGTCCCCTGCCTCCACTCCAGCAGTGGAGACCTATGAGTGGTGGTGTCCTGCAATTGCACAGTTCTAATCACCACAGCCTGCATTTCACTTTCTCTGGAATCTGCCACTTCCCCAAATGTATTCGCTGGCTGCTGCAGTGAAGTTGGAAGATCTCCTAGGGCTGTGTATCCACGATGCCAGCTGCTCTGTGTTATAACTTTTGGAATGAATGCGCCATTGTTATTCTACCTCTGGCTCCCACAGCGTTTAGCACAGAATGATTGTGAGAAAGGGAGAGAGGGAGGGAGAGCAGATTAAATTGATAGAGAAAATGAGAGTGCTCTGATAGAGAGTGAGCGGAGAAAGGGAGTGCAACAAAATAATGTGAAAATGAAGGAGGGAAATAGAGAATATAGGAGGAAAAGGACAACACAGTGAATGTAGATAAGATAGAGTGAGAAAGAGAACTGTTTTGCATCTAAATCCTGCAGTGTGTAGCAGTCCCACACCTCATCTGCATATTAAACTGGCCCTGTGGCTGCCTTCTCTCTCAGAGGGTCAACTATCATTGTTTCTGTTGGTTTAAACAGAGCACTGCCTCGCAAAACAAGGGCATCAGATAAGTCACACAGTTGTTGTTTTTTCATATGTGCGCGCAATTTTTAACAGCCTGCGCCTGTATTTCATTTCACATTGACCGAGCTTTTGTCTTTGCCCCTGGACATTCCTGCATTAATGATACACACATGAATTAATCACACAGCAAGGCAAACAGCAGCATACTCTATGATAATGCAAATTAGAGCGACGCCATTGGGTCATGCTATTTCTACCACAGCTTGTTTTCTCGCTGCAGCATCCATGATAATTAGGCAATGTGCAATTGTTTTGTGCGACAGACATGCATCACCGAGCAGCCACAATGAGAAGTTGTGCCAGAGATTCATTTTCTTCCAACACTAATGCTGAGAATATAGCTGCCAGTGGCAAGACCCACAGGGCAGAGTCAAAAAAGCATCAAGCACAGCAAACAGCACGCAGGTACATCCAGGACTTGTCCAGGCAGTGAGCAATTTTTACGTGATTGGAGAAAGAATTGCAGAGACGTGGCCGATGTCCTGTTTGCATATTTACTGCTGACTCTGTCACAGCCAAACCATCTGCAGTATGTGATGTAAGAGCTCCTGACAGAACTGCAATCATTTGACTTCACTACTATAGGTAACCTATTCGACTGCATTGCATTGTCACAGGGAGTCCGTTTTGGTAAAGATTGCATACTGTACACTCCGTTTATTTAAAATGCTCTGTCAATGCATGCTCTTGAATGTGTGAAGTTACTGTATCTATAATACTGACACAAGTGTCGTATTCTCTAAACACACATTAAATGATGGTTTTCTTATATTTTGAATTTGGCTGCCAAAATGTGTTGGCATAGCTGATGATGCTGAGGCTGTCAATCCCAAAGGCTAAAATCCCAAAGTTCCCTCGCACTCCCCCCCTGCCCAAAATGCCTCCATTGGACTCCTTTGTTTACTTCCCTAACATGGTGACATCACTATGTAACATTCACAAACATTTTTAAGAATATGGCCTCTTTAATATTTTTCATGTCTTTTTTGGGGGACATTGTAAACCAGATTGTTCTCTTGTTCTAAGGGAAATGCAAAGCCACACTAACAACTCTCTGAGAAAATAACATATAAAAACATAATCTTTTTAACACCATGCTGAATTTGCAATATTTATTAGCAAAGCGGCAAGCTACATAGCTTCAGAGTACACCTTCATATTCTACATGTCTAACTCGTTAACTGACATAGTTTTGTAACTCTTACAGGGTTATACATCAATTGTTGTGCTTCTCACAAATCATATGGTAAAATGATTGTCCTCATACCTTCAAAAAATGTGAGTGGAGTTCAATTTGATGACATTTGGGTTCAAAATTGGATAGAAACACAGCTGGCCAGGGGAGTGCAGCTACTCTGTCCGCAGAAAATGAAATTGAATCTTCTGTTGGGTTTTTTTGTGGGAAAGCTCTGTAAAAGTTCTTTTCAGCTCTATAACAAGGTCACACTACTTCTATGTAATCCTATTTTTTTCAGAATTGGTACAAATGTTTTTAGTTTTTTTGTATCAAGTCTGAAATATAAGACAGCTGCTTCTTAAGGGACAGGGACACAACAAAACCACATTCAGCAAAACTCAAAATAGTAGCTGAAAATGATCAAAATAAATAGACTGGACTTTCTCTTGACCTACAGTGCAGACTAATCAGATGTTGTGTTGTTGTTGTGCTGTGTTCATATTCTGTCACAGCACTAAATATTATTTCAAAGGATTAGTTGAAATCGATCAAGTCTCTAAAACCTTGTACCTGTGGTTTTTGATAATGATTTGGAAAAACAATCAATTTCCTGGTAAAATAAAGGCAACTTGATATTTCTACCTGTTGCATATGGTTATGAAAAGATGATCTATTACTTATATATAGTTCAAGCCATATGACATTGGGCTCAATGCAGTGATCTAGTGCTGCTTTCTGGCACTCAACTCATACTTGATGTATAACCAAACTTTTCGCGTGTTTTTTTCTGGCTCAAGATGACTAAACATAGTCTTGCCAATGTCAACCGCTGCATTTTATTTGACATAGACCAGACATTATTCAAACATTTTGAGCCGAAACAACTATATTATTAATAACACAAGAAGTGACAGCCTGAAGGCAGTGCTAGATTGATCACTGAATTGAGCCCAATGTCATGCAATGTCATGTGGCTGGATTTTCATTGTCCTGATAAATGGATAAGACGTGTCTGGGGCAACTAGGAAAAACAGGGATCCATCTCAAAAAGGAGCTGTACTACATCCTAATCACCTTGGGTCATAGGAGGACGCTTAGATATTCTGGGAGGAAATCGTCAGCCTGCTGCCAAGATTTGCTAAGAAAATATAGTCAGTGGGCTTAGTAGAGGCAAATTTATGCTGACTTAAAACGAGGCTCTACCTGTAAAACGCCGGCTATTCAAGTAATGTATTATGTAGAACACTATGCAGACTGACAGCTACCTTGTTTGTAGTCGGAGTGTGTAGGGTAGCTTCAGAGAGATTACTGAAGCTCACTGTGTGTGTAATGAAGCCCTGAGTCAATAACAGATGCGGGCTTAAGGCCAAAGGCTGAGCCTGTGCATCAAAGTTGCAACGTCGCTACGAGTCAGTGTGCCCGGGCATGCTCGCGTTTGATTGACAGCCTGTTGGTCCCTGGAACTAATCTGCTTCTCCCTGTAGGGACACAGAGTTAGTTATGGCTACATTGTTAAAGGTATGTCAGGTTGGCTACATCGCCGCCATCATGGGAAATGTGACACCCATGTCACTTTAACTGGTGGAGATGGCCACTGCTGGCAGCCGGCCTGTCAGCCTCCACTGGGAACCTGGCACGCTGTCAGGAGGAGTGGAGCCTCGCCACTGTGGAGGGAAAAAATTGCATTTACTGGAGGTGAATTCCCAACACACACGCACGGACATTCTCTTGGAAGCCTCTGTCTCTGCCTGGGATGTGAGGGGGGCTGTGATGAGGGGGAGAATAGTGAACTCGTGCCCATCTGGTTGTTTCTACCTTTACTCTCTGAAATGCATGGCAAAGATGAATAAGTGGAGTGATGGTGGCAGGCCCAGTTCAGCTTGGCAGGCCCGTTGAACATGCCTGTGTGAGGGTGGGGAAGGGGAGGAGGGGGAAACAGAGCGAGTAAATGTTTGCACCTGTGGACCATTATCACCTCCAAGAGAACAGTGGTCAGAACTCCTTTCAAGGCAAACAAATCTCAAATCTGACAATTATCTAAATGATGAAGACTGTAGTGAAGTTACCTCCTGTTGAGTCTTTGTATGGTATGCTGGGATGTTTGTATGGGTGGAGGCTGCGTGAGGAGATTTGCATCGATAGTAGTTTAGTTCCCCTTGTGTTTCCTACCATCTGATCCCCTTTCCTTCTCTTCCAATGCAGGGCTTGGTAAAAAAAAAGAGCCTCTATTGATAGACCTCCTTGTGTTTGTTTGATGTTCTAAACAGTGCGACGTAATCTGCAGACGCTCCGCTCTGATCCAAACCCATCAACCTTGCATGAAGCTTTCTAGTCCAAAGCATTTCAATTCCTTTTATAATTGAGTTTGTCTGCTGCCTCTGTGATTGCTTTGGATCTCTATGTTGCTATCAAACAAGGCAATTACTTCCAAGTCGCATATTTTCTCCACCCTAAAAAAAAAAAAAAACACCCCAAAATCAGGATGCAACTATTTCAAAATCTCCTGCCAGTTCTGGATGTCTCGCCTTGCCATGATTGTGAAGTCGAGAACTAACGGCTAAAAAAAACCCGACAGCTATCAATAATTAATTAATGCGGGTTAATATGTTAACAAACTTATAGTGGTTGATAATTAGATGAGCAACAGTGTCTGATTCAGACTTAATTACTAAGTCACTGTCTGTTCTGTGGGGCTTTAATGAATAATTAATTACAAGAAGCATGAATTATTAGTGCTTACCAAAGATCCTCCAGAAACACACGCCCGTCCCTGTTTGTGGTGTTATCTCGTATTGATTGATGATTCGTTTTTGATTGAGGAAAATAAAAGAAGCTCTTGTGCTACAACACTGCAGTTCATAGATGTGCATGTCACAGATAACAGAGCAGCGTTTGATGCAGTGTATATACTGTATCTATACATATATATATATATATATATACAGGATCCCCATGTGGTATCATAATAGTCGTGACTTTTTCTAACACAGGTGTGAAATCACACAGACACACTCCTTAAAATGGTGCACACACAACCTCATTATAGTGCACACTGCCATTTCACAGTCCTGAGATTAAGTGCACAGATTGATTTCCCGCCCTTTAGTGCACATGGGTAACCTCAAGAAAGTTTTTGTGAGTGTGGATTTCTCATCTGCAGACACTCTGATTTATCCGCTCTGCATTTGCATATGCGCACAATGTGATTAACCGCCATGCCTTATCTTTTTGCCTTGCTACTTCACCACACGCATGCACTCACACTCACACATACCCACGCGCGGCGCGTCACGAGCTCACACAGGTCGACGTGCGCACACGTTCCCGGGCAAACAGCATTGTGTGTTCTGAAGTAGCAATGATGAAAAGGCACATTAAGACAAACCAAGATAAAGAGTCTCTGAAACAGTGTGTTCTTCTCCAGCTTCACTTACAGTCGGACTGTAGCAGTTAGCGAAGCCTCCAGGCTTTCCCCAACTAATTTCAGTGTCTTTATATATGGCCCGAATCCCTCACTGGGGCCAGTTGTGCAGGTGAAACTGTCCATGTGTCTACATTCAGTTGTCAGTCACACACAGTAACTTTGTACAGAGGCGCCAAGGGCTAAAATCAGCTGTAGCTAGCATCATTTAGATGCTGCAATAATATGTCAATCCATATCATTAACACCCGCTGAGCCTGGGGACACGTGAGAGCAGATTGAATGACTTACTCCTCAGGCACCCTGAGCTTGTGTGTGTGTGTGTGTGTGTGTGTGTGTGTGTGTGTGTGTGTGTGTGTGTGTGTGTGTGTGTGTGTGTGTGTGTGTGTGTGTGTGTGTGTGTGTGTGTGTGTGTGTGTGTGTGTGTTGTGTGTGTGTGTGTTGTGTGTGTGTGTGTGTGTGTGTGTGTGTGTGTGTGTGTGTGCGTGTGTGTGTGCGTGTGACTCACCACTACAAACGTTTTCAAAAATAAATGCATCTCTCCCATACATGCCCACTTTATGCGTTTCCCCTCCATAAACAGATCCTTTAAATAGGTTCCCTTTGCCGAATATGTGCTTATTTTGCACTTAGGTGGTTGTTCCGCAGGCTGACAGACACTGATGTGTTTGTTTTCGATAGGATTTTACAATCCCTCTTTCTTTGATCCACTGAGGCTGCTCTTTTGGCAGCTTTGCTGTCAACATTTGAAGGGTGAAAGTACCGTAGAAGGGAAACTTGAACAACACCAGAAGGCTGACTTCCTGTACTCTTGAGGGCTCAGGTGTTAGCAGTCAGTATGCGGTGCCCACACACACACACACACACACACACACACACACACACACACACACACACACACACACACACACACACACACACCACATCCTGGTGTAAGTGTGTAGGCTATACCAACAGGGCTGATTACTTTCAATGCTGAATATGATGCATTATCACCTCCTGTAATAATGTCCTTCTCACTTCATCATATTTCTCACCTTACACATCTGATCACCTGTGCTTCACTCTCTGCTCGGAAAATCCCCGGTGGCTCCTTCTTGTCAAATAGCTGTAATCAGCGCTGATGCTCTGTTAGACCCCTCTCCAAGGCATTAATCAGATTGTATTGTATTGCAATGCCACAGGGGGCCGTTAGAACTGATATTCTTTTGACAAGGACGGAGAATAAAGAGATTCTTTGATTGAGAGTGATTGGGCTGTAATCGTTAATTGCAGCTATTCCTCATCATGTCCCTTTGTCTCGTCGACCACCTCTCTCCTCTTTTTGGTGCTGTCTGTTTTTTTTCTACTTAGCTGAATTTCTCCCTAAATCTGAGAGGAATGTGAATAGCAATACGTTATCATCCTCTCCTTCACTCCTCTCCCCTCCCCCTGTGTTTCCAAGGTCAATACAACTCATTCACTTTTCTTTCATGATAAAATCCACTCCCAACTTTAGCCAAATGTCCGTCTACCTCTGGAGATTTATCTCAATTATTTCCCCACCAGTGTGTCTGCCAGCTCTTAAACATGAGCATCAGAGTGCCAGGTCCACCTAGGGAGACATGGTAAATCTTTTGATGTCTTGTGAGCGTCTATCGGCTATACGGATGGGCTGTAAATTCCCTGAAGGCGGCTGAACAGCTTTATCCACAACAGCAGGAAATCCAGCCCCTGACAAGGAGAATGTGGACTAATCTGCCACATTTTCAATAAACATGGCGAAATACCCTTAAACAGCACATAAACTGGAGTAAATCCTTTTGCGTATGCCGGGCTATAATAGCAATCGCTCTCTATTGTTGTTCTTGTGTGAGGAGTATGAATAAGGCCTGTATTTATTGTTGATGATAGATTGGCAGCTAATTAGGAGGCTGCGTGTAGAAACATAAGAGTATGCATACTGAAGGTGTCTGAGAAGCAGAAACAATGGAGAGAAAGAAAGAATGGAGGGAATTTAAGATGGAAGTCAATAGAAGCGAAAGACACGAACAGCAAGAGTAATATCCAGGGACAGAGAGGGAGAGAAGAGGAATCGGTATTGCGAGATAGTCCTTGCTACCTCGTCATGTCCTTGTGCAGGATTTATGAGCTCTAAGATCAGGGACAGGTTTAGGGTGCAAGCAGGAGGAACGTTTGGAAAAGTGAAAGGAAAGCAGGGAAGGATCCAAGGGTGGCGTTAGAGCGGAGAGAACGCTCAGATCTACTGAAGTAGGTTGGAACCGCGCTGTGGGTTGAGACGTCGCTCCCGCGTAATGCCAGGTGACAGGAGGAGAAATGGGAAGGCAGAGAGGAACCAAAGGAAGAAATAGAAAAAAGGGCCCGAACAGAGGGAAACGGAGCCAAGACATCATTGAAGGATCAAAGGGCGCTGATTTGATTAGCTCTTATAACATACAGGTCAAGGTAGGGGGAGCGAAACAGTGGAAAACAAAGCAAAGGAGAAAGGTGGAGGGAAGAGGGAGCAGAAGAAGATCAAGTTAGGGAGGATGGGGTGTAGGTGGATGTTGGGGGGGGGGGGGTGAGGCTATGTGGGTGGTGTAATATATCTGTGTCACAGGGATGATGAAGGGGGCCAGGAGGGAGAGCTCTGCAGTTCACCTTCTGGCCCCTGGAGGAAACACACTGACCCTGGCCCACCCCCCCCCCCCTGGCCCACCTCCCCTCCACCTGCACGATTTATGACACTCAGGGTCAGTCCAGGGTTGCTCGCTTTAAGGACATTGGTGAATCGGTGTGTGTGTGTGTGTGTGTGTGTGTGTGTGTGTGTGTGTGTGTGTGTGTGTGTGTGTGTGTGTGTGTGTGTGTGTGTGTGTGTGTGTGTGTGTGTGTGTGTGTGTGTGTGTGTGTGTGTGTGTGTGTGTGTGTGTGTGGTGTGTGTGTGTGTGTGTGTGTGTGTGTGTGTGTGTGTGTGTGTGTGTGTGTGTGTGTGTGTGTGTGTGTGTGTGTGTGTGAAATCGCGTTGTGTGAAGCAAGCTGTTGTATGTCAAGGAGGATGAGACCTTAGTGCTGCCTGGGGAAAAGGGCAGTAGTGATTTTTATCTGGGGCTCAGAAAGTGAGCACGGGCACATCCACGCGTAATCCCGCATGACACAGTTTGAAAGGAGAAAGACTGACAGAAACCCAAATGGAAATCAAGGGAAAATTGGACCAAGATGACTGAATGAGAAAGGGTAGTTGGAGGCGTACTGCATACTGATGGTTTTGCTTCATTGTCCATTTTCACTGTGATGTGCCGGCTCTTCTGCACGGTCAGATCACTCTTTGAACCCTTTCTATAGAAGTTTCATTCTCTCAGGGTTGCTGCAGGGAAGGCAGCTAAATGGGAATGTTAGACTATTCCATCTAGATCCAAAATTGGTTACTTGATTGACAGAAATGTGATCAATAGTAATATTCAGTAAGTAGACGAAATATCATACTGGTCATCTTCTCCTCAGCTCTTCTCTGGTATAATAGTTTTACTAGAAGGGCCGTTTCTATGAGCGAAAATAATGTTCTATTTGCAACAAAATTCAGGAGGTTATTGCATATCCAATGACACACTCTTCCACCAAGTTTCATTCAAATTGAGCCAGTATTTTTTTCATTTTCCTTCAGACAAACAAAGAAACAACCAACCCAAAACCATAACCTCCTTGGCTTAGGTAATAATAAAAACATCACTTTCTGCTCCATGAAATGTAGATTTTTCCATCATTTTCTGACATTTTAAAGCTGCCCCTATCAATACTTTTATATAAACAATGGCTTATTGTCTAATTGTAATGTGAAATGGGTCCCTAGTGGTAATGAATCCACTGAGAATGATCATTGATTCTGAAGTCTTTTTTTATCCTGCAACTGTAATATTTGTGGTTAACACTTACAGCCCTCATGAACCACACGCAGTAGAACACTGTTTTTGTCAGACGAACACATTTAACAACTAGCTGCTGAACATAGTAGATAAATTAGCGGCTAAAGAGACACCTATCTCCCTCCAGAGTTGGTAGGGACCAAAAACGGAGCAAATAGGAGAGTTCACATGCAGGCGACCAGAAACCCCAATTCAAACTAATGAAGCCCCGTTGTCGTAAATATGTAAGAAATATTGGGTGATAAATAGATAAATCAACAATAGTGAATTGTAGCCATATTTATATATTTTCCACATGCTACTTTGCTCCATGTGATTGTTTTTATGGTTTCCTTTGTTGCATATTGTATTGCCATTTAGTTGTGTGATTGATTGTGGCTATATCCACTAGAAGAAGGTTTTATCTCCATTATCCTTTGAGGCATGCTTGAGATAAAGGGATATACACATAAACTTGACACGCCTTAATGATAAACCATAAACACAGTGTATATTTAAATGGCACATCAGTGAGCCAAACGCATTGCAGATGGCAGGTAGGAATATTGAAATATGGCTTATTGTCGCGGGCGCTAAGTGAAAGCAATCAGGGAGAATTGGGCGGCATACGGTACGAGAGGTGAGGGTTGAGTTGAGGGAGATTATTGCTGAAGGAGTTGAGTCAAAGGGCTATTGTCTGTATGGAGATGAGGCGGGGATGAAGGTTGCTCCTCATCCATAACAGATGATTCACAGTCTGCCCTGACCTTTCATACCAGTGGACTTACCTCTCTGCTTACTCCATCTGATGCAAGCAGAGTTCAAATGTACGCCGCTCATAGCCAAAACATACACACATGGATCGTATGCACACATGCGGACGTCCACATGCATGTTTGATTCGTGGATGCACATTTATAATGCACATTTACCTGCGCATCATGTCAAAAGTTCACTGCGGCACACTGCTCACATCTAATGTGACAAATGACTTCTTCCTCCGGTTGTATTGTTCTAATCCCTTTAGTGGGCTGCGGAATGGAAATATAATTACATTTCCGTGGTGCAGTGCCTTTGATAAGACAGCCGCTTGCTGAGCTGAATGTCTAACCGAGTTGGACGCCTCTCCAAAGCCCTCTCCACTTTACTTTTCCCCCTGACTCACTCCTCTCCATCTCTTCAGTCTCCCTCTCTCTTATACTCTCTTTTTTTCCCGTTTTTGTTCTCTCAACCCCACGCGCTCCCACCCTAGCGCTTCAAAAAAGCTCATTCTGCCTCTCTCTTTCTCACCCGCCCAGGTATTGCAGTGGATAAAAGAGGTGTCGTCTACTTCGTCGATGGCACCACCATTCAGAAGATTAATGAGAGGGGTTTGCTCTCCACCGTGATTGGCTCAAACGGATTGATGTCGATGCAGCCGCTCAGCTGTGATGCACGCATGGACATCAGCCAGGTAAGCTAAAAAAGCTGTCTAGTTAACTGGGGAAGAGCCAGAGCAGCGTCTTTTTGTCCGAATTAACATCTAATCTGTCGAAAAATAAGACTCATTTGTGTGTTTTGTGGCGCCTAATTAAAGTAATTTACCCAAAAAAAGGTTATAGATTACCGATATGTTGTTCTCTTACAGTCGGTGATTGTTTTATCAATCTCAATTGACCGACCCTAAATTGGTTTGTCTTCTTATAGGTGTGTGGGTTTCTGTGAGAGAGAGAGAGTAGACAGCCACTGCACAGATTTGATCAGCCAGCCCTCAGATCACACTGCTGACTTATATCAGGCCTATTAGAGCAGAAGATGAATTATAGATGAACTGCTGGCTCTATAGAGGGATCTCTGCCCACACATAGGGGAGGGAAGTGCCTGTGAATGTGCGTCAATGTGTGTGTGAGAATGTGTGAATGTGTGTATGTGTGTGTGAATCTGCGTGTTCAGCCAGGGTGAGCTCCCAGAGGTGCTCTTATATGTCTTTAAAGGGGCCCGTGTTACCTCACAATCCGTCTGTTTGTTGGTTATCGGGTCCTGCAGCGCGTCCAGCCTCGTTCATCCTCCATCTGTGTTTGTTCTCATAAACTGCTGTGACCTCAGTGTGGCATCAGTATTGATGGAAACTGGCTTCTATAGCTACGGCTAGACAAACAACACGTCTGTAATTTATGCAGAATAAACAAGCCAAGTGTTGGCTTCAGCTTGAAGTCCAAATGAAAGTTGAAGTCTCACTTTGTATGTATAAGGAAACATCATCTGAAATGATACAGCAGCTTTTGGACATATTTTTGATGGCAGCTTCTAAGCTCCAACTCCTGTGGTGCACTACTGACTAGTGCTGGATGTCTTATGGCAATCCTCTTTGAAAGTGGAAGTTATCAAGCTGGGCTAACTAACTTTCACTTTTCTTTCAACACTCATTTCTCTCAGGACTCTTCTTACTCTCTTTTTTTATTCAGCCGAATCTTTTCAATAAAAAAAAGAAAAGGTAATATGAATTAAGATAAGATAAGATGGACCTTTATTAATCCCTGTGGGGAAATGTTATACTCATATTCAGAGGTGGGACCAAGTCATTGTTTTGCAAGTCCGAGTCAAGTCTCAAGTCTTTGCGCTCAAGTCCGAGTCAAGTCTCAAGTCTTTGCGCTCAAGTCCAAGTCAAGTCTCAAGTCTTTGCGCTCAAGTCCAAGTCAAGTCTCAAGTCTTTGCGCTCAAGTCCGAGTCAAGTCTCAAGTCTTTGCGCTCAAGTCCAAGTCAAGTCTCAAGTCAGGATGGGAAAGTTCAAGTCAAGTCCAAGTCCTAAACTTTGACAAAACGAGTCTTAAACAAGTCATTATGTGCTTTTCACCAAATGTAATGACATCGATCAACAGAATAATACTTAATAATTAAACTGCTCTTTATTAGTCACATTAATACTGTAATAATCTATTTTCTCTCTGCTGGTAAAGTAATGTGTTTTCTTCTATTGTAAGAGGGATCAGTAAGGTAAGGCTGCCGTGACAGTTTGATTCAGAAGGAGTTTAATGGATAAGATCCCTGATGTTGAGGTAACCAGAATGTTTATTTCCACTGTGTACAACATGTTATAAGGGACCCACAATCTATCTTTATGCAAGGGATAATGTGTTACGGTTTTGTATTTATGTTTTCATTTTCCACCTTTTGTTTTAAAATGTTTTCCTCCTTGTGTCTTCTCTGTTCCTTCTTCCTGTGTTTGCCTTCCTGTCGTTAGTTTCCCTGGTGTGTCTGATTGTGTTCACCTGTTGCCCTTGTGTTTCTGCCTCCCTTACCCCAGCTGTGTCTTGTCTTGTGATTACCCCTCTCTGTATTTAGTCTTGTCTTCCCCTGTGTGCCTTGTCGGTTCATTGTTGGTTTTTCCTGTCTTCCTCCATGTCAGTCACGGTTGTCTCTCCTGTCTCCCTCCATGTGGGTCACGGTCAGTTTTTTGTACAACCCATTTGTTTCATGCCTTGTTTTGATCAGCTTTTAAAATAAAGCTCGCTTTTTGTTACGAGACCTGTTACCTTTTTGATAGTCTGCATTTGGGTCCTACCCTTCCACGCCATCTAACAGAATGAACCGATCAGCTTTGGACTCGGCAGACTCGGATCGTTTTGCTCTACAGGCAGAATGTCTTGGGTACTCTCTGGAGTACATTTTTTATACCTGGAATGGCGCCTCTTCTAGACGTGGTAGAGAGGCTGCGTTGAAGGAGGCACGTCAGGAGGTTGCTCGCCAGCCCTGGCTTAGGAGCATGTTGCCTGAGTGGCTACAACTTTTCACAAGTAGTCCTGAGGACTTGTCCGAAGCCTCTAACCCTTTCCTGGGGTATGACCAGGCCTGGGGAGGCCCACAGATCCTCCAAAGAATCTCTAGGAGACGCAAGACCAAGATTCCAGCCCGTGCTCCAGTGGTTCCAGCTCCATTCTCTGGCCCTTTTTTGGGATCCCGCCTGGCGTTTGGAGGTCCACGGAGCCTCCAGGGGGCCTCGGAGAAACGCAAGGTCGGGAGGGCCGGCTCGTGGTCCAGTACCGGCCCACACAACCATGGATCCGTGCACCAGTACCGGCCCACACAGCCATGCTTCCGTGCTCCATTACCTGGCTCACACAGCCAGGGTCCAGGCTTCTGTTCCGTGCCCAGCAGCCATAGTCACTGCTCCAGAACCGGACCTTACAGTCATGTTTCCGTGTTCCAGTGCCGGTCCACACAGTCATGGTACCGTGCTCCAGTACCATCCCACACAGCCATGGTTCCGTGTTCCGGTTCCGTGCCCAGCAGCCATGGTGCCTGCTCTAGTACCGGCCCACACAGCCATGGTTCCGGCTCCAGAACCGGCCCATACAGCCATGGTTCCAGCCCCAGTTCTGGCCCCAGCAGCCATGGTTCCGGCCCCAGTTCTGGCCCCAGCGGCCATGGTTCCGGCCCCAGCAGCCATGGTTCCGGCCCCTGTTCCGGTCCCAGCAGCCATGGTCCCGACTTCAGTTTCGGCTCCAGTACTGGCTCCCCGGCCGACGCCAGCCCCCCGTGTCCTGTCGGTGGTCCGGCCGACTCCAGCACCTCGTGTCCTGTCGGTGGTCCGGCCGACTCCAGCACCTCGTGTCCTGTCGGTGGTCCGGCCGACTCCAGCACCCCGTCTCCTGTCGGTGGTCCGGCCGACTCCAGCACCTCGTGTCCTGTCGGTGGTCCGGCCGACTCCAGCACCTCGTGTCCTGTCGGTGGTCCGGCCGACTCCAGCACCTCGTGTCCTGTCGGTGGTCCGGCCGACTCCAGCACCTCGTGTCCTGTCGGTGGTCCGGCCGACTCCAGCACCTCGTGTCCTGTCGGTGGTCCGGCCGACTCCGGCCCCCCGTGTTTTGTTGGTGGTTCGGCCCACTCCAGCCCCTCGTGTTCTGTCGGTGGTCCGGCCGACTCCAGCACCCCGTGTCCTGTTGGCTCTATGGCCGACGCCTACCCCATGTCCTGTGATGTTGGAGGTCCCGCCGACTACTCTTCTGCCGGGGGTCCTGCCAACCCTATGTCCTGTGCTGTTGGAGGTCCCGCCGACTACTCTCCTGCCGGGGGTCTTGCCAACTCCATGTCCTGTCCCATTGGGGGTCCCGCCGACTACTCTTCTGCCGGGGGTCTTGCCAATCCTATGTCCTGTCCCGTTGGGGGTCCCGCCGACTACTCTTCTGCCGGGGGTCCTGCCAACCCTATGTCCTGTGCCGTTGGAGGTCCCGCCGACTACTCTTCTGCCGGGGGTCCTGCCAACCCTATGTCCTGTGCCGTTGGAGGTCCCGCCGACTACTCTTCTGCCGGGGGTCTTGCCAATCCTATGTCCTGTCCCGTTGGGGGTCCCGCCGACTACTCTTCTGCCGGGGGTCCTGCCAACCCTATGTCCTGTGCTGTTGGAGGTCCCACCGACTACTCTCCTGCCGGGAGTCTTGCCAACTCCATGTCCTGTCCCATTGGGGGTCCCGCCGACTACTCTTCTGCCGGGGGTCTTGCCAACCCTGTGTCATGTGCCGTTGGGGGTTCAGCTGTGGGTCCTGCCAACCCCATGTCCTGTCCCGTTGGGGGTCCCGCCGACTACTGCTCCGCCAGGTTTCCTGCCAACACCAGATCCTGTCCTGTTGGGGGTCCCGCCGACACCTGCTCCACCAGATTTCCTGCCTACACCATGTCCTGTCCTGTTGGGGGTCCCGCCGACACCTGTCCCGCCGGGGGTCCTGCCAGCTCCATGTTCTGTTCTGTTGGGGGTCCCGCCGACACCTGTCCCGCCGGGGGTCCTGCCAACTCTGTGTCCTGTCCTGTTGGAGGTCCCGCCGACACCTGTTCCACCGGGGGTCCTGCCAACTCTGTGTCCTGTTCCGTTGGAGGTCCAGTCGACACCAGCCCTTGCTCCATCCGAGGTCCCATTGACACCAGTCCATGTCATGTCCAGGATCCCGTCTACGCCTGTTCCGTCGGCTCCGGTTCCTGTCTGGCCGACAACGGGTCCTGCCCGGCCTCCGGAGCTGTCCCGTCAGCGCCTTCCTGCCCGTCCTCCGGAGTTGTCCCGTCAGCACCTTCCTGCCCGGCCTCCGGAGCTGTCCCGTCGACGCCTTCTTGTTCGCCCTCGAGCCCGGCCCCCTGAGTGCCGGGGCCTTCGCCCTCGAGCTCGGCCCCCTGATTTCCCCAGCCGTGGCCTTCGCCCTCGAGCCCGGCCTCCTGACGCTTTCAGCCGCTGCCTTTGCTCTCATGCCCGGCCCCCTGAGTTCGCCCGCTGTGGTCTTCGCCCTTTTTTGAACTCTGCCTTGCCCCCGGGCCGTCCGCCCGAGACCCCCTCCTTGATCTCTGCCTTGCCCCCGGGCCGTCCGCCCGAGACCCCTTCTGGGTCCTCCGCTGTGCCCCTGGGCTGTCAGCCCAAACCCGTCCTCCAGACCCCCTCCACCCACCCTGCTGGAATTTTTTGGACTTTTGGGGGTTTTCTTGGGACGTCTGGAATCCGTCCCTTGAGGGGGGGGTTCTGTTACGGTTTTGTATTTATGTTTTCATTTTCCACCTTTTGTTTTAAAATGTTTTCCTCCTTGTGTCTTCTCTGTTCCTTCTTCCTGTGTTTGCCTTCCTGTCGTTAGTTTCCCTGGTGTGTCTGATTGTGTTCACCTGTTGCCCTTGTGTTTCTGCCTCCCTTACCCCAGCTGTGTCTTGTCTTGTGATTACCCCTCTCTGTATTTAGTCTTGTCTTCCCCTGTGTGCCTTGTCGGTTCATTGTTGGTTTTTCCTGTCTTCCTCCATGTCAGTCACGGTTGTCTCTCCTGTCTCCCTCCATGTGGGTCACGGTCAGTTTTTTGTACAACCCATTTGTTTCATGCCTTGTTTTGATCAGCTTTTAAAATAAAGCTCGCTTTTTGTTACGAGACCTGTTACCTTTTTGATAGTCTGCATTTGGGTCCTACCCTTCCACGCCATCTAACATAATGTGCAGCGAGGCGTCTCTATGGGGAAAAGAAGACCTGAATCTAGATCCCTCTGCAGGTGGTACTTTAACTATATTTTGATGCTAATACTTTTGTACTTTTACTTGTAACATTTTGAATGCAGGACTTTTTATTGTAACCGAGTGTTCCTACACTCTGGTACTTTTACTCAAGTACAAGATCTGAACTTCTCCCACCTCTGACAATAAATCCTGAGTGGTTACCAAAAAAAAACCCTGCTCTGAAG
This sequence comes from Trematomus bernacchii, assembly GCF_902827165.1. Classification (NCBI taxonomy): domain Eukaryota; kingdom Metazoa; phylum Chordata; class Actinopteri; order Perciformes; family Nototheniidae; genus Trematomus; species Trematomus bernacchii. The sequence goes on along the minus strand of NW_022988097.1, from coordinate 4,921,488 downwards.
GTTATTTTCATTTTACAAATCCTGCACTCAGCTTTGCTTTCTCCAATATCATTGAAATGCAGCCAGATGCTGCTTCTTCTTTCGGTTTTCGCTAATTTCTTGACTTTTTCCGACGCGCTTGCATTTAAATCTGTCTCCCCGTCGCTCTGTGTAGCTGGCCTGTACCACTACACCTGCTGTCTTTGGAGCGTCTGCCCCCCACCCTTCTTTCACATAATGGTATGATCCTAGTGTGTCCTCACATATGATTGGCCGCATGGTGGCCCAGCTAAATAAAGACCCGCCCCTGCCTGCAAGGATTCTCAGCAAGAGTTGCAGCGGCTGGAGATTCTGCTCTTCCCGACGGGTGTCTGCTCTTCTTGCGGCATCTCGCGATCGGCGTGTTGGAGACCTCTGAATTAAATTATCAAGTCACCTCAAGTCAGAGGGCTCAAGTCCAAGTCAAGTCCCGAGTCATTGGTGTTCAAGTCCAAGTCGAGTCGCAAGTGTTTTGTGATTTTGTCAAGTCGAGTCCAAAGTCATCAAATTGGTGACTCGAGTCTGAATCGAGTCCAAGTCATGTGACTCGAGTCCACACCTCTGCTCATATTATATTATGAGGATTGAACATAAAAGCAATACATTACAAATTGATAAAGAATTGGTGACGTACTTCTTCACAAAAACATCTCTGAATTTTTCCTAACAACATGAATTTGAATATATGTTTGAGATTTAAAATTCATTTTTTTTATATTTGAATAAAAAATTAACCCAAAAAATAAAGCTTTAACAATATGACATTTCCTTGAAAATTAGACAATTATACAACAATTGTTATACAATACAATTCTCTAGTGTTATTTCAGCACCTACTGTAGTGTTAGCTGTCAAATGTCATGTATCAGTTGTAGTGATGGCAAAATACCAGCCTGTCAAAACCCCCTTGTAACCCAGACCTCAGCCTTGACACTATTGTACAGACTCCCACATTCATTTAGATCCAAATCACACATCATTCTCACTAATCCAAAGCCCCCCTGCTGGTTAACTACATGTGTGGCTGTTGTATTCAGAACTATTTTTACTGCCTGCCCACACAGACATCGCACCAAAAACTCCTCCAGAACACCCGAGGCGCAATCGTCACGGTAGCGCACAAATCAAAAACAAACACAAGGAATATTGATTTCTATCAAATGTTTTTATTTCCTCTCTTCAGTTTGATTTTAATTGAGCGGGGTCCAGCTCTGGAGTTCAACTCAACTTGTGAAAGTGACCGCCTGCCAGCATCGCAAAGTTCAATATCACCAGATTTGATGCGTGTCCTCTTCGGCTAAGGACAGCCTGAGTCCTGCTTGATGAATCTCTCTACCTCTTAAAATGGGATTTCAAAGTGAACCCTCTTCTCTCTCATTTGACAGTGCCTATAATTGGACATGTCAGTGGCAATTTAACATGATCCATTTATTTACCAATCCATCGCCGGGAGTCATCAATCACCTTCGCTGATCCTGCAGACGCACCGTCTCAGCAGCTCGCTGTGTGTGTGTGTGTGTGTGTGTGTGTGTGTGTGTGTGTGTGTGTGTGTGTGTGTGTGTGTGTGTGTGTGTGTGTGTGTGTGTGTGTGTGTGTGTGTGTGTGTGTGTGTGTGTGTGTGTGTGTGTGTGTTGGACAGGGATGTGGGCGGTGTGCAGTGAGCAGGTGTAGGTTTGCCTGTCTTTGACCCCCACAGCGTTAGCGGGCAGGGAGTGCTATTTGAGCCCGCAGCGATCATGGTTATTGGCTGACATTTGCGACAGTGCCGAGGCGAGTCTTGAATAAACACGGGGAAGGCTCCCTGCCCGCCGCTGACCTTTGCATGAACAGGGAGGGTCAGGAGGCCTAATGCTGTGTTATTAAGGAGCCATTATTTGTAACACCTGTAGCTGACTCTGGTGGGCGATAGCCAAACACTGCTCTCTTGTTCTCCTGTTGTCATTTTTGATAGAAATACACTCACTGTACGTTCTGTCTGTGTTTGCCTACGTGTGTGTGTCTTTCTACAGGTGCGTCTGGAGTGGCCGACAGACCTCGCCATTAACCCGCTGGACAACTCCCTCTACATCCTGGACAACAACATTGTCCTGCAGGTAGAAAAGCCATCGGAACACACACAAATATCTCAAGTTCAGAAATCCTTTATTTGGCCCACAGCGGGGAAATGTACATTGTTATAAAAATACAAATGTAACATGTATATTTTCTTCTTTTGTGATGCTATTTTATTTCTATTGAGATGTTTACATATTCAATTGTTTATTTCTAGTCCAACATTTCTCGAATGTACAATGCCTTGTCTTTTTATGCTGCTGCAACGCAAAAATGTAATAATAATCAATATATTACCAATTAAGTACTTCTTATCTTATCTTATCTTGTTATAGCAAAGAGGCAGTGCAGATAAAGAGAACAAATTGTATTCGTATTATTTTTTCTTTTTTTTCTTAAAATAAAGCTCATATAAATACACATTAATGGGGATAAATAGGTAGCAGCATCGAAAAGTATTGGAAGATATAAAAGTTGCGAATTTGCAACCGTAATAAATTCATTAAATTATGAAAGTTATCCAGAGAGTGAATTCAAAATAATTTTTTTGTTCAAGCATGTGTTTTTCTGAAAGACATTGGCATACATACATGGCCAAGGAAAGAAGGAATAATGAAATACTCCTCACAATTTGCAGTTCTGTCACTTAAGTTGCATTCAGTGCAAGTGACTCTGCTAACATGTCAGAAAGGAAAATAGCACCTTGATAAAAAAACAAAAAACACTCTACAGAAGTTGTTTTTGAGAAAATGTCCCTCTGGTTATGCTAATTACCCAAGAACATGTGAAACCTTAATGAGATGTCAGATGAGGTAGATCCAGGTGTGGAGGTTTGATCCACTGCGGCAACAAATTTGATGTAATTTGATATCATTAACATAATTAGCTTTCTCTCTGTATTTTACAGAGCGTATACCAAAAAGTGTATTTTTTTTCTTCCATGTCAGGTATCAGAAAATCTTCAGGTGCGTATTGTGGCGGGCCGCCCCATCCACTGTCAGGTCCCCGGTATCGACCACCACCTGGTGAGATGGGCGGCGGTGCGCACCACCCTGGAGGCAGCCAAGGCCATCGCCCTGTCCCACCTCGGCACGCTGTACATCGCTGAGACCGACGAGAGGCGCATCAACCGCATCCAACAGGTCACTGTCACTAAAAATACTGATACATTCATGTAATATAAACTAGAGATGCTATGATTTGTCAATATAGAGCAGCTACCATCATGTCATTGAAATGTACTTTTCTAATGCCAGCCATCACCCCATACATTTCCACACCAAGATTATGCGTGAGACATCTTTAAATGGGCCGTATTATAGTTTTGGGGGTTTTCCCTTTCCTGCAGTGTGTTATAAAGGTTTTGGTGCATGTAAATGGTCTGCAAAGGCTAAAATACATGAACTGGAGAATGAGCATAATAGGGGCCCTTTAAATCCACTACTTCCTTCATGCAGGAGCTCCAACAAGCCGTTTAGGACAGAGAGTGAATACACATACTATACAGAGATGCTGTATGAGAAACCAATGTGAGTTTGGAACATTGAACAATGTAAATCTATTCTAGTAGACCTCAACAATGGAATTATGATCAGTAGAAATGGCCATGACATGGGACCTTTAAAGTGCTGTTTACCATGTGTTAATTATCAAGATTCACTAATCCAACGTATTAACATATTGCAATAACTTAGATTAGATTAGGTTGGATTGCAATAGATAAGATTTGATTAGATGTTGTTTATTGATCCCAAAGAGCATCTATAGCATACATACAATTATATTTACAAAGTATACATATATAATCAGGGGTGCACATAACTGGTACGCAGGTACGCATGCGCGGCAAACATCTGAAATGCGTACCGTCACTTGTCTCACTAAACGCATTTGCGTACCGGCGGACTTGCGAAGCATTTCCAGAAGGCGCTTCGATCACTGGACGACAGAGCCAGTCGCCATGCGCACAGATAATGTTGTTAACGCCGGTGTGTACAACGGAATTGTGCCACAACTTCTGGCGCGAGTTCCACGCGAGTGCTCCACTAGCGCCCACCCCCACCCCTCCCGTCGACGTTCAATACCACACCCCCAGCCACACCCCCCCTGTCGACGTTCGTGAAACAGAGGGGCTGAACACATAACCTTGCGTACCAAACATTGTCTCCTGGTACTCATTTGAGTAACTCACTAAGAAAGTTATGCGCACCCCTGTATATAATTATTCTATAGAACAGGTGTTATCTCCTGCAAGCCTATGTTGATCATCACAGAGCACGGCTCTTGCAACAATGTATTTACATCTCCAGAAAAACTGACAAACAGCAAAACTTCTCCGTTACAACCAGCCATCTATCTGGCCTATTGACACGTATTTAACCACACACTTGTTGTTTCACTGTGGTCTCATTGTTTGCTGCATTTGCAGAAGCTGCGCAGCAAGAAAAGTGTTCAGAATCCGCCTCTTAAAAATGCACATACCAAACCCCATCGCATCTAACAAACAATCTCAAAAGCCTGTTTTCACTTTTGGAAATAATACTTTTTTGTCCATTAGCTCCATTAGCTAGCAGCATGCTTTAAGAGCCCCGCAGCATGTGGGCAGCAGCAGCACAAAGATATTGCCTGCTAGACTCGATCAATAGTCCCTTTGTGGTCAGCAGCACCACGCTGAGTTCATGTGGAGGCAGACAGGAACATAAAACGCCTCAGATGCCTTTTTGATGGAGACTGGGCCGCAGTGTTGGATAGGGAAATCAAGTCTTTTGAAGTCTTCTTAACTGTATTTATCACTCTTATTTTATGGTGGACTTATTTCTAAAGGCTTATATTATGCAAGCAACCCAACATTCACATATATTTATGAAGGTTCCTGCACAGAGTCTTAGCAGCAAGTACAAGTTCTCCTTTGAGAGTGAATGAAAGCGTTTTTCTGAAAATGAACCGTGAAATAAATTACCGGTGATGTGTTGCAGACTTTCGCAGCGGTTCTGATGTACAATCAACAAATTCATGAACCTGACAGGCTGACGCAGATTCACTGTGATGCAAGAAAAACTCAATTAAAGAAAATGTTGTCACTTGTATGACAGACTAGCTGCGTACAGGTACAGACTGACAATATATTTAAAGCTGATTAAAAAAATGACACGCAAATTAACCGCTACATTTCATCTTAAATGGCTACACCAGCTGCGTCTTGTACTGTTAATCCAGCAAGTATTTCTTCCTCAGTATAATAAGCCTTATTAAATGTGAACGTGCCTTGGCACCAGTCTTTAGGCGAGGCTTTGGCACCGTCGCTGGTCTGCTCTCAAAGTCCAGGCGCGTCATTCTGTCTCAAGCAACCCCCAAAACCTTTGGGCAGAACATCAAGGACCCCAAATCCATAACCAATATGTGGTGAATTTTATTTGTAATCATGAATAGAGGCAGGAGAGTTATTGAATATGCCTGATATTAGAGCTTTGAGGTGAATTAAAATTAAATTGCATTCCAAATTAGCTTGGTTGTGGCTGTTTTTCTTTATTTTCAATCAAGCACAAATTGCAAGAAATTGTTTTCTGTGAAGTGGTCAGTGTTTGAAAGTCGGATGTTTTTTTCGCAAACAAGTCACAAGACTTTCAAATTCATTCCAGAGGTTGTTCATTATTTGAATTCACAAGCTCTTCTTTATACACACAGTACTGTATACTGTGTGTATATATTGAATTATTTTTCTAGGAGGACACTTTTAAGTCTTACAGTAACTAAGCCTAGTTAGGATTGATTTTCTACTCAGAGATGTTTAATTAATAACGACCATCATCATTATGTCATCAAATCTTAAAGGAATATTTCAACATTTTGTGTCTAACACTTTTATGATTTCTTGCTGCATCTTACAAGAGCACATCTCTCTTGTCCCTCTCTCACATCCTGTTCTCCTAAAAAACTGTCAAAGCACAAAGGGAGAAAATCAAGAATGACATATTTTAATTTACCTGTGTAAATTACGTTACGAATATATTTTTTAAAGCCAAACCGTGACCATATTTAAAAACCTAACCTTGTTTTGATTTGTTTCAATTCACAACTTTATCTTTAAAAATTTTCCTTTTTCCTCCCTATGTAATTGCAGCAGCAGTTAGCTTAGCTTAGCTGGCTATGCTAGCAACAGGAACACAATGTGCCTATCAGCCTTCTAGTCCTCTATTTAACTTTGTGTTTTCTTCAAACAAACAAGATAAAACGTGTTAATAACTTCAGAGGTACTACAGCCCTGAGAGTGATATTCTCATCTAACTCTGTCTAAAGTGAATAAGCCAAATAATTTAGCATGCTCTCCGAGGACTACTTAAGACACATTACCCCTCCAAGATTAATCAAAATCAATCTGTTGGTGTAGCGCCGTACACCCTTATATATTCAGCAGCACTCTCCATCAAGACAATTAGTTTTATTTGTTTGGAGAGCTGGATTTCAAGTTGCAAAGATTTGTCAATCTGTCAGCGGGCAAAGCCCCATTTAGTCTGAACGGCGAAGACAAATAATTCTTTTTTTCCCCCGGAAATTAAAAAGAGGCACCTGAGATATCATCTAAGATTGTTTGGTTGAAGCACCTGCAGAGAAAATACATCGTCGCCATTTTCATATCATTAATCTGCATTCCAGCTCAGGTTTTCATGAAATGCCATCATTATCTTGTTTGTCAGAGAGATTTGACATGAAAAAAATAAACTGTTGAACATTATCTTCTTTTTTAACAGTAATCTCCCTGTATTTTATACTTTCTGACGTTTTTGAACACTTCACAGGTGTCAACCAACGGGGAGATATCTATTATCTCCGGAGCCCCGACGGACTGTGACTGTAAGATCGACCCCAACTGTGACTGCTTCTCTGGTGGGTCCTCACACACACACACATGTGACTGTATAATTAAGTAATGTGAAACTATTAGATTATGTTTTATAGGATTACACAGCCTACTAAAAACAACATGTAACTGCACTTTAAAAGCTTATCAGATCATATCTTACTTGGCCTGGTTCAGGCGTGTATCGAAGGAAACAAAACAAGAGCATTTTAAAAGCTATGACGCAACGTAAATAAATTGCATCAGTCCTTTTCTTGATACAGAATAATGAAATCTCGCTGCATCTTTGTCCCTGCAGATTTTATTAGCTTGAGAGGAACCTTTTTTCTCTCATGACTGTCTCTCTCACTGTTCTCTGCACACTTGAATGTGTCTAAATGATTTATTTCAGATATTTCCCTATCTTAAAACGGCTGTTTTGACTCTCCTCCAAAAATAATAAAGGAACAAATTATGATAATGATGTTTGTGTAAATAATGACAATACACACAAAAGCAAAGACTATCTACAATGTCATAATGGAAGAGTAAGTGAATGTAATTTGACTTTGTGAATGTGTGTGTGTGTTTGTGTGTATGAAGGGGATGTATTGGTATTCATGGGGAGACTCCAGCTAATTTTCAGCAGGAACCGGCTTGAGAGAAACCTTTTAAATCCATTGAAATTACAGCTGCTGAAAGAGAAAAGCTCTCTTCTAGCGGCTGAAGGTTTTCACTGCTGGGTGTCTCATGTAAGGGCACCTGAAATGAAATAAGCGGAAGAGAGAAAGGACCAAACAAATAAGCCGATGTTCTTTTGACAGTTAGGCCATGCTTTCATTGTAAGTGTCGGAGCATGCGATTTTATCATTTAATTCTGCTCATAAAATCTGTCTCTTTTTTGATTCAAAATGGAGGGGAAGTGTCTCTCCCATGCCACAAGCCAATGGGTTGTAACCGTCCCTTTTTCTTGGGTTGTACTTTGCATATTTTCAATCATGTCTTGCTGTTAACAGATGATTACTCTCTTCAGAGGTTTTCCGTTTCCATCCCGTCACCGTAGACTGTCACGCAGTGTCTTTGAACATGCACACATACAGTACAAATGCGCAAATACAAACAGACATGAACGCACATACAAACACACGTAATGTGCATGCTGTCAAAAGATAAACTGCTACCCTCCCGCCTGCGGCCCCATCAGAGGCCCGGGCCTACTGCTGACAGCATCTAAAGGGCCTCACCCGGCTGTTATCCCGCTGTGCTACCAAAGACTTCTGAATGCATTCAGTCACCCACGACCACCTTCTGATAACGCTGGGGTCACTATCAAGGTGGTTATATCAACTCCATTGGGAAGCTACAGCATCACAACAAGTCCAAGTCCTGAGCGAAACTGATAAACGCTTAAGCTGCGTAGATCTCTTTCTCTGAAGAATAATCTGAAATGCTCAGTGTGTTAATATCTGAGGGTACTTTTATTCTTGCTATTTTGTCCAAAAAGAGTGTGTCCTCGTCTAAAGAGTGTCTTCTTGTTTTCTTTCATCAGGAGATGGAGGCTACGCACGTGACGCTCGTCTCAAAGCTCCATCCTCTCTGACCGTGGCCCCCAACGGCACCCTGTATATTGCTGATCTGGGCAACATCCGGATCAGAGCCGTCAGCCCCAACCAGCCTCAGCCTAGCCCGGCTGGACTGATGGAGATCAGCTCCCCACTGGATCAGGAGCTCTATCTCTTCAGCCAGGTACTCAATGCCTGAGCTATTTCTAAAGAGCATTATTATGCCTACATACTACTCTCCCAAGTTACATGAAATTGAATATTTTGCAAAGCTTAAACATCACCTGGTAAAACTTGTAACTGGAGTGTAGCAAAAAGTATAGCTAATAGTACAAATTACTGAATTAAAAGTGTTTGAGCCCACAAGTGAGTGTTTGCGTGGAGATTAGTTGACACTGTAATATTTACACCCAGTAACTGCCAATTGTAATGCCAACTGTTGAGAACCAAGCTTAAGTCTACTGACAAGGCTAACGTTAGCGTTCTAATATGATTTGTTTAAAGAGTACAAAAGGTAGCCTATGATGTTATAAAGACAACATACTGTATCCGACCTGACATTTATTAATGATGTGACCTATAACACAATATAACTTAAGTTACAAACCTAATGCTAATAACATTAGAATAAATGAGTTCATGATGTTAGCTAGGTTAGCATGTCAGATATTTCTCTCTCATTCACCATGTTTGCATAAAACGCACTAACATTACAGTTACACTTGCAAAAGATATATTTGTATATATATTGTTTGTCCCCTAGTTTTTTTTATTTGACATCTTATCAGGCTATAATGACTTCCTATTTATATAGTTGAATGGCTTTGAAGTCATCCTTCCTTAGCCAGGGTTGCCAACTCTCACGCATCTGGCGTGTGACACACGCTTTCACTCTCAATCTCACGCTCTCACGCTGCCCAAACTATTCTCACGCCAAAAACAAGAATAGCGAAGACTAGAAACGGTTTTGAAAACTTTTGTCACGTAGTGATCGTCTTCTCAATAGAACATCTTTGATAATGTCTTCTGGCCAATCAGAATCACGATAACGGCGTGGTGTTGTTGCAGGAAGTCCCGACGGAGAATACTTTTGCTGTAGTACATCGATACAACATTACGTGTTGATAGAAATCAACACGTAATGAAATAAGACCCCACGGTTTGATGATTGATAGGTGTGTGGGCTGTCTTTCATTTTGACACACAGAACAATGGGGGCTATCCACCCTTATCCACAATGTAAAGTCATTCACACAGCCTCTTCCCTCTTCTCTCTGTGAGGAGCAGCAGGTTCAGCTTTCAGAACAAAGTAACAAAAAACTAAAATGGCATTCATTTTTTTAAATATGTCGTGTAGTAATAGATTTATTTATTTTTCTTCTCAAGAGAGTACCAGAATGTGTATTGTATGTTAGTATTTTAAAAAATCTATTATTTCATACAGTTCAATTTGGATTGAGACAGGGAAATAATCTAAACCTCACGCGTGGCGTTTCACTGTCGGGGGGAGCGTGTATGTAATTACATTGCAAATACTGACTTGAGCCCCACCACTGTATGGGTTAGCCCTACCATAGATTACCCAACAAAAATACTCTGGAGCAGCAACTGCCGACCCGTATTGCACATGCGCAGATCTAAGATCCAGTAGAAATGATAAAAAAGTAAAAGTCTGCTGCTTATTGTTCTACTAGGCCAAAATAGAGTCAAATAGTATATGAGAGTGAGAGTGCGTTAATTAATATATTTGGCAGTTTGGAGTAAGTCTGTAGATTTGTTTGTGTGTGTGTGTTTCATGTATAGGCCTCTCACGATAATTAATTTTGTTGGATACATTTTCCCGGAAATTATTGCGATAAACGATAATATTGTCGGCACCGTTGTATGACCATTTTAGACCACTGACATAATGATAATATATAATAATAATTCAAGTACATCCTTTCAAACTGCTAGTCACATCCTCATGTAAATGGCAATTTATCGAGGTCAGAAAAGTTATCGAGTTCATTTTTATTTATCGTACGATAAGTCAATTATTTGCTTATCGCGACAGGCACACAATAAAACTGTGGAAACAAACATGTTTGACTTTCATTAGTGAATGAAACTGTGTGCCCTTTATAGTCTGTGTCCATTATTGTGTATTTGTATATATTGTATATTTAAGCAATAGCTCACGACAGGCCGTGGTATATGGCCATTATATTGAAAACATCGTTGCTTTCTTTAAATTAAAAGTAGCACAATTCATTATGTCAAACCTTGGAAAGTATCTAGATATCCCTGCCCTAATGCCAAAGGAAGTGCACACTGAATATGTTTTGCCATTTCATTTTTCATTTCAATCTTTATTTCGAACAAATTAAAAAAAAAAGAAATTAAAAAAAAATAACAAATGTGAAAAACAGAATACAGTATTTATCCACATTCAGGATAAGATTTATATATTCAACAAAAAAAGTCTTCATATTAATAATAATAATAATAATAATTAAAAAAAAATCATATGTGTCCGAAAGGGAGTAGGAGGAAGCAAATGCTTATTAATTCCCACCCCTTACTTGATCAATGATTGTCAAATGTTTGATGTCTATGTCTGGACCGCTGCGTAAAAAGGAGGGTTTCTGCCCCGTTACTTCTCCGCTGCTTTCTTGTCCCAGTTTGAAAAGCAAACTGCAGGCAGTTTGCTTTTCTGCCCAACTGTATACAGTTTTTCTCAGACGCTTGCTTGATTTGACTTGTCCGTTTGATAAATATCCTATATATATGCTAAGGTCTCGCTGCTGACACGATAGCAGTCATTTCGTGCGCATATGTGTAATTAAACCGAATTAAACCCATGATATCAAAATCTCACTCCAGCCAGGTACCCAAAGTTGGCAACCCTGCCTTAGCCCCTTGCCTTAGTTAAAAAATATTACATATTATTTATCATTTTCACTGAGTTAAATTGTGTATGCAAATTCAGTCCTGATTATAACTTCAAAATACTCTTTTTTTTCAAAGAGTTTACATAATGCCACTGTTGTTTTTTTTATGTGAAACAGAAATGCTAGGGGGGGATTCTTTTGTTAGAGTCTGGGATATGTCAGTGATTAGCGACCACATCGATGTTGATGCATTGCATCAAACACATTAAACAGCAGCAATAACCCTTGTGGAAACAATAAAGAAATAGCATGCATTTGCCCCATAGGGTAAACATGAGAAAATGGCTCAATCTGGTAGAAAATTGTAAAAACTATTTTGAAGCCAGGGCTCTAGATACAAAACGTGAAATAACAGAACGCAGGGTTTTGTTCTGTAATGGCCGTGGGATCAAAAACTGTGCTTGTAATGGGTTTCAATGGGGATCATTTTATCCTTGAGGGTCTGAGTGTCTGTATTGTGGCGCGCAGTATTATACACTTATTATTTGAGTTGAGGTTCTTCAAAACATTTGGGGAAAAAACCTACACTGTGCAAAAATGTATGCTATGTGCATTAACCCAGCCAACATAATTGAATAATATAAGAAGCCAACAATGTCCTTATTACTACTTAATGGTAAAGTTTAAATCAGATAATGCAGTTTGGCAAATAACTCGTTTATTTTACTCAACAACCCGACCCTGACAAATTCCCATCTCTTCTTTGTCCCGACAGAACGGCTCCCACATGCACACCAAACACCTGATCACCGGCCACATCCTGTACAACTTCTCCTACGGCTCGGACGGCCAGCTGTCGGGGCTGACGAACCGCGACGGCCACGGGATGCAGGTGCGGCGGGACGCTCACGGAGTGCCTCTCTGGCTAGCCCTACCTGGCGGACAGGTGTACTGGCTGTCTCTTAGCAACAGTGGAACACTGCGGAAGGTGTCAGCCCAAGGCCATGACATCGCCCACATCACTTACCATGGCAACACCGGTCTCCTAGCAACCAAGAGCGATGAAAACAGTTGGACCACTGTTTATGAGTATGTTTCTTTTTCTCTGCTTTTTGTGCCTTTCATTTTTATTACTTTATTTATCTTTTTCTTTCCCTTTTTTCTTTTCTTCCCCTTCCCCTTCCCTCTCTTATCTTTCATTTCATCCACTCTCTGTTGCTTGAATATGAATGTTATGTATGGAGGTGATTGCCTGAATGTGCATATGTTTAAATATGAGACAGAGCTTATGTTAACGTTGTGAAATATGAGTGCCATCTGGTGGTAGGCTATCACTGTACAAAGCTGCAGAGACTTTCTTTCCCCATTTCAACTCTGCTTAAGTGACTGATTAGCTGAAGGCCGTCTCTGCAACACTTTGATCACACACATGTTTGGTATCACACAGATAGTACACACACACACACAAACACATCCGTCTGAATTATTCACCACTGCCGACCGAGTCTCTGTCTCAAATTCCACAGCTGGATAATTACACATATAAATCACAGTTGACACTTACTCTGTGCCGATGTTTGTGGATGACAGGGGAAATGGAGTGATGGTGAATACGCAAAGTGTGTGTTTGTGCGTTTGTGTGAGCGTGCGACTGTGTTTCATTTGTCCAAGCGCGACAGTTATCTGTGTATGTGTGTTTGTTTTGCTTGTACATCATCGCCTTTGTGTTTATTCTCCCAAGGTACAACAGCGAGGGTCGCTTGACCAACATCACCCTCCCCACCGGCGAGGTGAGCGGCTTCCATGGCAACCTTGAACGCTGGTCTCGGGTGGAGGTCGAGGCGTCCAACCGGGAGAACTTTATCACCAGTACCAACCTGTCTGCCAGCGACACCATCTACACATTCAGACAAGGTGAGAGATTGTGTTTTTTTATTCCTCATAGGTCAGTATTAGTAAGCTACAGAAAGACAGGAGTTTACACAGGTTTGCAATCATCCGGGGGCACAGATGTAATGTGTATTCACTGGTTGACATGCAGAGTCATTATAGCCTCACCACAATGCATCTACCCCCATCTAGTTCACCAAAACATGCCGAAAGGCCATTTATGACTCACCGAGGGATCTAGGGGGGACAACATACATACGCAGTGCGAACCATGAGGGCATAGTGATGTTTAAAAATGTATGACTGGCAAACTGTAATAACGTGGCTGTTATTCTGATCAGGTCAGACACACTGACCTGACAGTTTTCCCGCACCTGGATGTGTGTGCGCGAGATTCACTGCTGTAAAAAAATGATCTTGATCTAAATTATTAACACATGCATTCGATGTGAACTCTTAATCACAAGCACAATTTATTTTTGTATTTAAAATAAAAAGGCAGATCCAGAAGGTGACTTGTGAAACGCCTTAACGTCCGCGGGATAAAATGGATAGAGGGCAGAGATGAGAGGGGGAGAAAATGAGAGTGGAGTGGAGAAGCCGCTCATGGGAGCAGTTTCCTCTCATGTCATTCCTTTAATTGCTTTCTAGCAGTTGTCACAATGACAGCACTGCAGGGAGAGAAAAGCCGCTCACACACTCACACACTCACACACACACACACAAACACACACACACACACACACACACACACACACACACACACACACACACACACACACACACAGCCACGTCGCCGTGCTACAGTTTGACAGAGCTGCCAGGCATAAGTTGAAATGACCTCCTATTTTAGTGCCCCCCTTTACTCCAATCCACAAACTCACGGTGTTTCTTCCTGCCTCTAAGGCAACAATAACCATATGTACAGAAAGAGGTTTATAGCGATGCAGGGAGCTGAAGTTACTACCCAGTTTAGTTGCTGCATTAAATGTAATGGTAAAAATATCGTTTTATGGTTATTTTTGCAATTTCTTTTAAATGTGTGTTTCAGAAATGGTTCAAAGTGATGTTGATGTGTGTAAACTCTGTGTGAAATCTTTCTCAGGGCAATGAAAATGAAAGAAGAGTTTCTGAGAAACCTTTGCAATGTGTGAACAAACTATCACAGCTCCCCACCCTTACTTTGCGTCCCCCTTTTCTCTCTGTATTACTTTCTCTCTCCCTTTATTCTCTCCGTCTGCCTATGTCTTTTTACTGCTCTTTTTTTGAATAGATTACATTTTTTCAAAGATACAATAACTGATACAGTACAGCTAAAGTTGCTGTGACAATTCGAAAAACACTTTTACAAATTTAAACAAAGTTGCCATACAAATAGTTTGATTTGTATTCATTGCATTGATGTGGTATGCTGCTGCATTTCATAAGTTTGTCTCACCTTTTGAGAGACTGATGTTTTTTCACACTTGTTTTCATCCATGGGTGTTAATGTGGTTGTATGTTTGTGTGTTTGTGTGTTTGTGTACGTGTCTCTGCACCTCTGTGACCATGGACCCCAGACCATGCTCAGAGTTCATACAGAGTGAGCGCCGACGGGTCCTTCCTGGTGACCCTGGCCAGCGGGATGGAGCTGTCACTCATCACGGAGCCCCTCCTCCCGGGAGGAGCAGGGGGCGGAGTCAGTCCCACGGCCAGCCGCTGTAACATCAGCCTGCCCGGAGACCACGCCCCCAGCCTGATCGAGTGGAGGCAGAGGAAGGAGCAGAGCAAGAGCAACTACAGCACCTACGAGCGCAGGCTCAGGGTAAAACACTAAATCTCAAACGTATTCTTAATATAAGAAATCCAGTCCTCTAAATCATTGGTTCCCAAACTCAAAGTCGGGTCCCCCAGTAGGGATTGTTAAGGATTCATAATGGGTCAAATGCCATCTTTATTACATTTTGGGGCCTATACATTTCTGTGAACAAATTATAGATTTGATTATTATTAAGGATAAAGAGTAGTATGCAGTGTACTAAAGATCTAATAGAACACTGAGCTTACACTGAATTTGTAAAAAAAAAAGAAGATCCCATTACACCTGTTTGCCTGTTTAATAAATGTATAATAATGATACAGACAGAGTATTGTTACATAATTAAATATTGATCAGGATCATTTACGCAATAGTAACAGGAAATCATCTTTTATTTTATAAAGATAGAAACACAGAAGTTTCTCTAGAAGAAGCTAACAATACATTTGTTTAAAAAATAAGCCTATTGCACCTGTTTACCTGTTTAAAAAACAAAATAATAATGCATACAGAGAGAGTATTACAAAGAAATTAAAAACAACAGGAATATTCACAAGAGGAGTAAGAGGAAATAATCACTTTTTTTACACAAACCTCCTGCAATTATTAGGTTCAGTTTGAGTTAATTGTGCAGTTAATAATGTATTATTGCTTCAAATTGTATGTATCATGTTATATCCATAAGATAACTCACTTTACGCAATGATAGTGAACTGTAGTTTGGAAAATGAAATGCATTACTACACAGTATCCATGAATTCACTGCGTTAACCAGTAAACCGCCAACCACCAGCCAAATATCATAGAAACTGTGTGAATAGGTCAAATTACATCACACACTATAACCAAAAGTGATGCAATCTGACCTTTACACACTCCCATCAGAAATGACAAAGAAATGTCACCTGTAGGTGCAATGTACTCAGTGAGTCTTTCATTTGTTTTGAGCCACACTGAGGAGCAGTTTGAGCCGTGCTACAGCTTCTCCATCCACAACACTTTAGATGTACTGAGAGATTAATTTGGTCACCAGGAGCGAGCCGATCACACACCGACTTCAACTCTTTTTCGCAGAAAGTACACGGCACAAACAGAATATTTCATAAGGACATTTATCTGATGTGTGCTAATTAATTAGCATTCCCTCTGGGTACCGTTCCTCACTTGTTCACAAGGCAATTGATTGTTAATATGCCGGTCAAGTTTGTTCTAAATGTCACAACTAATTTTTCCAAACTAATGAAATCTCTGCTCATCCCAGACGTGCCCTTACATTTATATTTGCATGTCCATGGCCCTATTCATAATTGATGATGATTATAAAGCAGTAACATTTAAAAACAAGGTACATTTTGTTCTCTGTGGCTGACATTTTTACTGATTTTCTTTCCAGGCACATAACAGGAACCTGCTGTCTATAGACTTTGATCAGAACACACGAGTGGGGAAGATCTACGACGACCACAGGAAGTTCACCCTCCACATCCAGTACGACTCTCTGGGGCGGCCTGTGGTCTGGTCCCCCAGCAGCAAATACACCGAGGTGAACATCAGCTACTCGGGCGGAGGGCTGCTGTCATCCATCCACCGCGGAGACTGGTCTGAGCGGCTGGAGTACGAGAACGAAAGGGTGGTGTCAAGAGCCTGGGTCAACGGCAAGATCTGGAGCTACACATACGCAGACAAAGTGAGAACATGCTCCAGGGGCGGGTGTGGGGGGTTGTGGATGTGATAGACAGTTTCCTAAAGGGGCCATATTATGCTTCTTCGGGTTTTTCCTTTCCTGTCGAGTGTTAGATACGTTGTTGCGCATGTAATTGGTCTACAAAGGTTAAACCTCAAAGGGCAGTGTGTTGGAGTTTCTCTCCCACACTCTGCCCCCCCTCCTGCCTGAAACACCTCCAGTGGACTCCTTTGTTTACTTCTGTAAGTGACATCACTGTGTAACACTCACGCTTCCATTGGCTAGAGATGCAACACATTGTACGTGATAAACGTAAACATGTCACAGTAGAGACACTACATACAAATATGAACCTGAAAATCAGCATCATAGGGCCCCTTTAATATTTCATGCTGAGATTTGTTCAGGGCTTCAGTCCTCTGTCTTTGCAGAAATCTAACACATCCACTTCAAGGCTGTCGCAGTTAAAACTGAAACTAACATTAAATGTATGAAAAGTCCTCATGTTCTTCTTCTGTGTGAAATGAAAGTAACAAATTCACACATACAGGACTGTTCTTTCAACCGTTTTTCCCCCGCCCTTTGAGGCAGCCATTGGGTTCCATTCATTTCACCTAACTATGAAAATCAATTTGCAGAGAGAAGATTATGTCAGAGTTCAGTTATTGTGCAGACCTTTTTAAAGCAGTCTGCACTTGATGCCCTCATGACTACACATCCGCGCTATAGCTTTTAGAGCTGCATAGGCAGGCAAGTTGTTCATTGTGAGGAGTTACGTAAATCGAGTTTCAAGGCTCACTTAACTGAACCTGTGTTTTCCTGAGAGCGAGATTTACAGAGAAAAAGCGCTTTTAAAAAGGGTTAGAAATAAGGTGCCCCATATGTCGTGATTTTTATGGGAATTAAACATGGTAAAGAGGTATGCTCCTTTAAGAGTGTGACAAAACTGAAAGCTACCGGAAGCTATAATTTCCGCCCTAGAAAATTAATTGAAATATTTAATGAAGTGATATTCGGCCAGAAATACATTTTTGTGTCAGCTTCTGGTCTAAGACAAAATTAGAGCGTAAATGAGCTTATATTACAGAACCATCTAGAAATGAATAATACCTGCATGTATTATTAATACGTTAATATTATACCTCACAGTTCAATTAGATGAGTATTTTTACACAACATTGTTTTTACTGCAGCTCACACTGTTCAAATATCCACAGGACTGCGGGCACAGGGTTTTTAAAGCTTGCCTGAAAAGTTAAATAAAAGTTCAACGGTAAACAAAATTGCTATAAAAAAATAAAGCTTTGTGGTGATTTTCCCCCCCCATTTTGTTTTGTTTTAAGAATTAGCCTTCAATGACTGCATGAAAAATGTTCCCCAAGCTTAAACCAAGGTTGTCTCTGAAGTGCAGACATTTCCTCCGTCTGACATTGAAATGAAAAAGGAAGAAAATGTTCATCACACTGTAGAGAGACAGCGTTATAACTCAGCATCTGTGTGTGTTCCTGCAGTCCATTATGCTGCTGCTGCACAGCCAGCGGCGCTACGTCTTCGAGTACGACCAGACAGACCGCCTGGTGGCCGTGACGATGCCCAGCATGGTGAAGCACACCCTGCAGTCGCTCCTTTCCATCGGATACTACAGGAACATATACACTCCCCCAGACAGCCAGGCCTCCTTCATGCAGGACTACACCCTGGACGGGCGGCTGCTGAGGACTCAGTACCTGGGAACAGGACGCAGTGTCATCTACAGGTAGGTCTGTGAGCCTTAAGTGTAGGGCTGCACGATATATCGTGTTGTGACGATAATCGCGATATTAATTTTCTTTTTTTACGACGTGCGATATTAAGTAGGCAAATGTACTCAAACACGTCATGTTACAATTATTTTGCTGCTTGCTACAAAAGGAAAACTCGCATGGCTCTCATGTCAGGGGTACTTGAGTGAGTGACATGCAGGCTCTGCATGCACAGCAAACCACCAATCACAATCAAATCTCCAAAGCAAACGGACCCTGTGATTAAAGGTAAAAACACTGAATAAAGTAGTTTCATGTGTTTCTCCAGGGCAGTTCGGCGCTGCTAACCGAGCTAGCTCAGCTTGTTGCTCTGATAACTTAAGATCCAGACGTCCGTGACTAAAATCCTTCATCCGGTTAAATATAGTTAGAAAAATACCAATTGTATAGCATTAAAGTTCAAGAAAGGATGGTTTGCGGACAAAAAAAACTGTCTTTTCTTCAATTCCTGTATTTTGTTCATATCGCAATATATATCGCAGGGGGAAAAAATATCGCAATATCAGTTTTTTCCAATATCGTGCAGCCCTACTTAAGTGGTTTACCCCAGGATACAGACATTTGACATGCTGTGTCCATGTGGAAAATGGATGTAATAACAGTGTAATTATGGTGCAATAATGGTGTAATAGTGGTGTTACATGGGTCTAATATGAGTCTAATAACAGTGTAACATGGGTGTAACGTGGGTATAATATGGATGTAAAAATCACCAGTGGGGTCACTGCTGATGTATTTAATGTCGTAGAACAAAACGTGATCCGTCTCTTGAATTTGTGTCAACCACAGACCTTATTTCCAGCTATTTTCCAAAATCCTATGGAGAAATCCCATTGACTCTGAGACGAGGGAACCCGTAGTGGTAAAATGCTAACTCACTTCTGGGTTTTAGGACTCGTGACTGCACCACTCTATAGAGCGTATTTGTTTGTAATATGGGTGTGATAGGGGTGTAACAATGCTGTTATATGGGTGTTAAATTGCTGTTACTTGGGTGTAATATGGGTCAAGTAACAGTGTAATATGGATGTAACACGAGTATAACAAGGGTGTAACATGGTTGGAATAACAGAGTAATATGGGTATATTACGGGTTTAATAAGTATAATAGGGGTGTAATAGAGGTGTATTAATGTGTAATATGGGTGTAATGTAGAAATGTCAAAAATCTATTAATTTTCCCAACCTAGTAGGTGTAAATACCCATTAACAGGTTTAATGGCTGTTGGTTTTATCGCCTAATTCGAGGAGGCAGCGCAGTGTTGAAGAGGTGACATTGACGACACCGCCGCTTTGATTTTGATGAGGCATTATGTATCTTGGCACAACGTAAAAACATAACACTGATTGGCTTGATGAAGGTCCCATAATGAAAGGCTAATCTCAGATGTTTAAAAGCTTTATTACATCCTCTGAGTCTCGCTGACACAGCACGTGCCTTACCATCAGCCGTGGTTACAAATCACTCTGATTGGACTAATGCGGAGACTGATTACATTTCTTGTTTTTTAACATCATACCATGTCAGACCCACTGATCTGATTTCCACCAAATTCTTGACGACTGATTCGTGCAGTGTGCTGGCATTTAACAATTGTAATGCTCATGTGCTAAATGTAGAGACTATAATAAATGGCCCTATTTTTAAGATTTGAGAGGCCATAAATGCTGCCGCAGCTGGTTTGAATTTTAAAGATATGTTAAAGGATGATAAAACTTTTTTCCTTAATGTGCCCCAGGGGTCATTATATTATTCATGAGGTATAGCATGTTTACTTACATTTAAGTTCAGACTTTAACTGAACATTTTAATTATCTATTCATAACCCAGTCATTTATCAACTATTTAGGAGGTTTTGGAAGTGGAAAGCGGGCATCCCAAGGGGCCTCCAAACAGATTCAGGGGATGCTCAGTGATTGCAAGTGCAAAAATAAAACATTCATTTTTAGAGGATCACATAGAATGGCCTAAATCTAAATGATTCGGTTGACATAGTTCAGAGAAACAGCAGTTTATAGGATAACATTTTTCAGTCAGAAAATCATAAATGCCTTAGGAATGAACTTGTTTCTATATATTTGGTGTGTGAAGTTGTCAAACAGCAATATTTACTGTCTAGGCTCAATTGTTGAGTGTCTATTGGATCAAATATCATGATCATAATCCCATAGGCATCCAGGAGACAAAACTGCAAGAAAACAAAGTGAGGGGGCGCTATTTGTCCAAGTTTTGTCTGATGGGACTTCAACTTCTGATCTAATCTTTGAATTATTATTTTCTTCATTGCACTTTTTTCCAGGTATACACCAGCAGCGCGGCTGGCGGAGGTGGTTTATGACTCCACCCTGGTGACCTTCACTTACGACGAGTCCTCCGGCACTGTCAAGACCATTCATCTCACCCATAACGGCTTCATCAGCTCAATACGCTACAGACAGACCGGTACGTATACACAAGCACTCAAGACACATCCAACTTAAAGGGACCGACGGCCACAAATTTGAATTATTTACAATGTGCAATGAGTCATAATTTAAAAGGATCTATCGATTGAGGGGCAACTCAAAGCATGGGCACCCTGCGTGTAGACTTGTCTGGAGGCATCAAACTTTGCAGTCTGGTTTTGAGTCAGCCGTAGTGCCGTTTCTTCTGAGACTGACAGAGCAGCAGTTAGAGGTGTGAATAGGGCCGAGCATATGAGAGTGGAAGAGACTGTGGTCTACCGCAGATGCAACTACGAGACCACCCCCCGCGCTCACAGCAGCCGACTGCTTCCCCACCTCCGCAAACCAGGCCGCCTGATCAAAGTGGATGTAAGAATATACACTAATATGCAGAGAGCTGGGTGTGAATATACGTGTTGCTTGTTGTACTCACACATAGGGCTGGAAATCTTACCTGAAGCCATCGATTATAACCCTAATAACGTGACAATTCACTTCTGATTCGAAAAACTTGCTAGAAAAACATTGCACTTCATAAATTGCAGTGTTATTACTTCAGAAATGGTATTATCACCAATCGGCCCCTTTAGCTGCAAATATGTTCGCACAGCTTCGTTGTTAATACAGTTCAACAATTCCCTCGAGTTACGGAGTCTTCCCAGGGTCATTGAGAGCTCTCATCTCTGCTCCCGGGTTCACTTCACGAGACTCCCTGATTGGCTCTTCTCGATCAGGTGTCACGTATCTGCGAGGCACAGCTATATGTGTGTGCGTGTGTTTATGGCTTTGCCCCTCACTGTGAATAGACTCTCACCTTCCTTTTAACTGATCTCATTTCAGCAGAACAAACGGGAGCCTGGGAGAGAGGAGTGATAGTGGTAATTGTCCCTTGAGAGGAGACAAGGAGGGGCGGGGACCAAAAAGGAAGTAGAAACAGGGTTTATAGAGAGGTAGGCGAGGGAGAAAAAGGAACAGAAAAGAAGAAGGAAACATGACAGCTTGGGGAAGTGACAGCTACAGAAGCGAGACGAGCAGACTGTGAGAGAGTTCCCTAGGGCGGCAGAAAAACACTGCACCTCTCTCTCAGAGCTTCCGCCATTTCCCCATTAGCACAGGTTTAGAAGCAACATTCCACGGACGATAAAAATAGAAGATGTAATGCTGATCCAGCTCTCTACAGTCGCCAAAGCTAGACACTTAGTCATCTTAACTGCAATTAGAGTCATCTCCAATAGCAAGGTAATGGTGTTTCATTAGCAGGCCGCTTTTTTTTCCAAATGGAGGAAGAGCTTTGGGAGCGAGCCGCGGAGGTGACGAATGGTGTTGTTAAAGTTGATGTTCTGACATTAAGGAGCACATTGGCACATCATGGCTATTGTCTTTAGATTTCATTATCCCCCCATATTAAAGGTCAGCACTGGAAATGCCAGAGGTGTGGGGATAGTTAAGATTGAATGGATTGCACTGCGTGTGTCTGTGTTAATGATGTTGAATTAGTCCTTGATTTGAATTAATTAGGAAGGCTTTTACAGGGAGGCATGATGGCCAGCTGTGAGGGCCGTGTGTGCAAATGCATATGTGGTGTGTGAACAGTTCAGGCTCATGCTAATCTGAAAGCTTAAAGGGTAAATCTCTCTTATGATTTCTTCCGTAGGTCCCTTAACAAGTCGACAGATCTTCCGCTTTAGCGAGGAAGGCTTGGTCAACGCCAGGTTTGACTACAGCTACAACAACTTCAGAGTGACGAGCATGCAGGCAGTCATCAATGAGACCCCCCTCCCCATCGATCTGTACCGCTACGTGGACGTGTCGGGACGGGTGGAACAGTTTGGCAAATTCAGTGTCATCTTTTACGACCTCAACCAGGTAGGCAGAAAACAGTCAACTAAACTATTGCACACATGAAGTAGGATACATTTGGTAGTATTTCCACAAATGTGGCTTTTGATGTTGTCTTAAGGCTGCATGAATCAATATTTTTTACATTAGGTATGGATCAAATGACTTTGTGATATAAAAGTGAAAAGACTACAGAAAATGATCCCCGCAGTTTATCGTCTCATTGTTTCGGGTTTTATGGCCCACAACTTTACTCTTTTTGTTCACACTGACAGCTGTCATTAACTGCATTACACTCTAATGCTAACGCGGTAGCTTAGCTCACAAGCATTAAACAGCAGACAGATGATGTTAGCAACTAATTGGTGAAAATAAAAGACAGTTACAGCTTTTAGGCCTAAACAACAGGAGCGTGACAAATGAAGGACACGAAAAAATGTGAAATGCTCTCCTGCGAATAGGACTTTTATTGTGAAAGGTAAGAT
The DNA here is from genome assembly GCF_902827165.1 of Trematomus bernacchii. Lineage (NCBI taxonomy): Eukaryota > Metazoa > Chordata > Actinopteri > Perciformes > Nototheniidae > Trematomus > Trematomus bernacchii. The sequence goes on along the minus strand of NW_022988097.1, from coordinate 4,898,203 downwards.
TATAATGACTAAATACGGTATGCACTGCTTTTGGCAAGGTTGTCCTCACAAAAATAATGACACAACTGTTGCAGGCAACATGATTTGGCAACTTTATTCTCAGTACAATTCTCAAAATAACAAATAGATGTTTGTTTTCTTCGGTATATAATCTAGCACGCTGTGTAAAGGTGCTAATGATAAAAACAATTCTTCAGAAATATATATTGGCATGAGAATTTGATACACTAAAAAACAATTCACCCTATTGTGTAAAGGCTTTAAAGGTGTTTCTCTCAAAAGGTGGTGGCAAAACAGAGCTAAAAAGAGTGTATATTGGACTTGCGTTTGTCCAGTACCCCACAACATGAAATATATACTTGAGTTACTTCATGAGTGCTAGATATGCATTGGAAACTGTTTGCTAACACGTTCACCATAATACTTTATAAGGCTTATGTTGTATTTACACGTTGGCCAAAAATATCTTTTAATACAGCTTTAAAACAACAAGCTGCATAAAGCACCTCAGTCTACATGTGTGTTCAGGTGGCTAACGCATCTCATCTGCAATCCTCTAGGTGATCACCACCCATCTGATGAAGCACACCAAGGTCTTCAACTCCTACGGCCAGGTGGTGGAGGTCCAGTACGAGATCCTTAAATCCATCGCCTACTGGATGACCATCCAGTATGACTCTGCGGGCCGCACCACCACCTGTGACATCAGGGTGGGCGTGGACAACAACGTGACGCGCTACACCTACGACTACGACGCCGACAGCCAGCTGCAGAGTGCCTCTGTTAACGAGCGGCCTCAGTGGCGCTACAGCTACGACCTCAACGGGAACATCAACCTGCTCAGCCACGGAACCAGTGCCAGGTGCGTCACGTACTGGATATTATACAGGAATAAATGTGTCATTACTGTGTGAAAACTAAGAACATAGAGTAGAGAGCAATATCAATCCATTTTATCTCAATGATTATTAGATGGATTGCCACAAAATTCTCACGGTGGCCAGACGATGGCTTCTAACTACTGTAGTGATCAGCCTTAGCTGTATGATGTGATGATTAGCACATGCTAAATAGCTAAAATAAGATTGTGAACACTACTGTATGGCTGCTAAAATGCATGCACTACAACATGCTTAGATTAGCACTGTGCTTTGCTTTAGGTTCACCAATTTGGGTTTTCCAATGGTTGTTGGGTTTCGTAGATAAATACAAACAATTTAAAAATAACAAATTAGCAAAGAAAATTGCTGAACTTAAAATTATTACTATTTTTACTTTCTGTGCTGTCTCTCTCTTGTTTGCAGTGCACCTATTTTAAAATGAAAATAAATATATATACTATACTATATAAATGTCTTAAAAAAATGTATGAACTAAACTGGATTGAATACAAAATAAATAGTTTGAGTGCATTTATCAGCAGGTAGCATCTCCTTGTTTTCCGAGTCAATGAAAATGCGTAAACTTACTTGAATATAATATAATAAACTCAGTGTCAGTGTAATGGCCTTCTCCGGTGTTGGCTCATGAAATACTATAATGAGTAAATAATCTGCATCATAACCTCAGATGATTATATCAAAATGGCGCCTGATTTATTGGTGGGCCAATAGATTAACTACAAAGTGCAGCCTCGCTAAACTGCTAGCATGACGGTATGTTGATGTATTCATGTTGGACATTTTCCAACTGCATTAATACCTCTACCTGTTGGGTTTACCTCCAGACTGACCCCGCTGCGCTACGACCAGAGGGATCGCATCACACACCTCGGAGAGTTACAGTACAGCGTGGACGACGACGGGTTCCTCCGCCAGCGAGCCAACGATCTGTTTGACTACAACTCCAACGGCCTGCTGACGCGCGTCTTCAACCGACTGACGGAGCGAACCGCGTGGTACCGCTATGACGGGCTGGGGCGCCGCGTGGCCACCAAGAGCAGCGGCGGCGAGCAGCTGCAGTTCTTCTACGCCGACCTGTCGCACCCAACCAGGGTGAGCCACCTGTACAACCACAGCAGCAACCTGATCACCTCGCTGTACTACGACCTGCAGGGCCACCTCATCGCCATGGAGCTGAGCAGCGGCGAGGAGTACTACGTGGCCTGCGACGGCGTGGGGACCCCCAGGGCGGTCTTCTCAAACAAAGGCCGCCTGGTGAAGGAGATCCTCTACACCCCGTACGGAGAGGTCTACCAGGACACCAACCAGGACTTCCAGCTGGTCATCGGCTTCCACGGCGGATTGTACGATCCTCTCACACGGCTCGTCCATCTGGGGAGGCGGGACTACGACACGCTAGCAGGGCGATGGACTTCGCCCAATCACGAGCTGTGGGGGGAGCTGAGCAAAGAGCCGAAGCCATGCAACGTGTACGCCTTTAAGAACAACTGCCCAGTCGGCAAAGTGGAGGAGGTGACGGAGTTTACTACAGGTGAGTTTCACACATTGAGACACACATTCAGCCTGCCAGCTCTCACACAGATATAGGCAGGAAGGTATTTCTGTTAGCAGCACACACACACACACACACACACACACACACACACACACACACACACACACACACACACACACACACACACACACACACACACACACACACACACACACACACACACACACACACACACACACACACACACACACACACACACACACACACACACACACACACCACACACACCACACATCTGCCATCCAGACTGAGTGAACGGGGCACACAGCTAACCACAGGTGAGTTGTTTGGCAGGAGGAAATGATGTGACAGACACACATTGTACTGGCAACAGAAAGGACAGCCATGCCTCTGATCAGCTTGTTTTTTGAACACAGGCGTGTTATGTTCTGTTCCCTCTGTCTGTCAAGAACACACTGTTTCCCCGAGAGACCAAATAGAAAACTTGCGATAGGGAAAGAGATGGAATAGGCGAGCAGGAGAATGAATATGGGATGTGGGTGGGGGCGTATGTCCTTCTGGTTAATAGAACATTCATTTGGCCTGTCACGTTTCCCTGCAGCAGGATTGTTTATTGCTGGATGTGTTTGTCAGGGAAATACCAGCCCGACCATCCCCACCACATATTATGCTCAGATTTTGCGTGATTTCCTGTATGAGGTATTGTTTGCTTGGCCTTATGACTTTATGTTGGCTCCACAGTAAACACTATATTCTAACCCTCCCTGCAATTGTCTCTCTTTCTTTGTGTGTGTGTGTGCAGACATTGGTAGCTGGCTGCAGCTATTTGGTTTCCAGCTTCATAATGTTGTCCCAGGCTTTCCGAAGCCTGAAGTGGGCAGAATGGAACAAACATACGAACTGATGAAGACCCAGACCAAGACACAGGACTGGGACTCCAGCAAGGTGAGATCTAAAAGTTATTTCAAATGTTTAGAGTATGGTTATCCCTTGATGTATGCTAAATATATCTAAAAAGTGACATATATACACTTTTTTTCCAATATCAACATGAGTGCTGGCATTAGTCAAACAACCACTTAGTCACCAGTCAGAAAATAAACACTTTTGATGATTCATACATTCTCATTTGAATCACTTTAGTCCTGGTTCAAGCTTCTTCAATGTGAAGATTTCTCTGTGTCACATCATTTTTAATGTAGTATCTTGACGAATTGGACTGTTTAAAGAATTAAAGAATGTTGTCATATTAATTCATTATGAGAATGGTCTTTAGTCGCAACCATATGCATCACAACATGAGTGATTGATTTGAAAATCACATATAAATCAAACAAATAAATGTTCAGTGCAATTATCTATTCCATTATTTTTGCAATACACAGGATAACATCTGCAAATAGGAAAACAATCCCTCAAATTAATTCCATGTGTTATTTTGTAAATGTATTACTTATTTGCTCTGCTTCAATAAAAAAGAAATTATTTTAACGACGCAACGTGATCATTTCATCACTGTACAGTATGAGTGTGTCCAAACCTCAAAGACGTTTATTTGAACTATTACCAGTTTGTGATGTCAGGAAAAATAATAACATTCATTTTAGCTCCATTACACTTAGCTTTACCACTTTCAGAGTCCCGTTGTACACCTTTTATCACAGCACATGTTTTGACTTGTCAAAGTAAGAAAAGAGCAGGTGTTGCTCACAACGGTAATGATGGCTCTGTCAATGCCAGTGTGATTGTATACACCTGCTTTTCCTACTGTGACAAGTCAAGTGTCTGCTGTGAAAAAGTGCCATTGTGCATGTGTCCACTAACCCACTACAACACAAATGCAGCAGAGCCATTATTAGTTTTCTTTTCCTGGTTAATGTAAAAAAACATGTGTTATATGTGAAATATTCTGTCATTGCAGACACATATTGAAGCCCTGCGAGGCAATGACAACATTCTGGTGATCCTTTTGTTTTTAGGACTAATCAAAACAGTTTTTTTCTCTTGTGTTTAAGAAATAAAAGTTCACATGTTAACATGTTTTGCCAGGTGATTTATTATTTGTTACTCCGATAATGATGAGTTCTTGTCCCAGAATTCTGACTTCTAACACTGACATAAAATGTAGACTTTTTAAATGGAACACGATCATTTTCTTTTCATACCTGCCTCTCAGTGATCTTTATTTAGGTGCATGCAAGTCTCTGTAATATGTTGAGTTAACCTGTTGTCCTTGTTCCCAGGTGGTGTTGGGGATCCAGTGTGAGCTGCGCAGACAGCTGAGGAGCTTCATCTCCCTGCAGAGGCTGCCTCTGGTCTCGGAGCCCGTGGGCTCCGCCTGCCACCGTCCCACCCGCCCTCCCCCCTTCGGCTCGCGGCCCTCTCTCCTCGGCCCCAGCATCCGCTTTGCCGTCTCCCACGGCCGTGTCAGCGCTGAAGTCATCGGCGTCGCCAGCGAGGACAGCCGTCGTGTGGCGGCCATTTTAAACGGCGGCATCCACCTGAGCGGGCTGAGCTTCACATTGCACGGCTGCGACACGCACCACTTCCTGCAGTCCCGGCCCATCGAGGAAGACCTCGCTCTGGGGCTGGGGGTCGGAGGGCGCGTCCTGGAGAGCGGGGTGAACGTGAGCGTGTCTCAGATGAGCGCCACGGTGAACGGCAGGACTCGACGATTCGCCGATATCACCCTCCAGCAGGGAGCACTGTGCCTGTGCGTGCGCTACGGCGGGAGTGAGGAGGAAGAGAGGGCGCGTGTGAAGGAGGAGGCGAGGAAGAGAGCGGTGGAGGGGGCGTGGGAGCGGGAGAGGAAGAGGGTGGATTCAGGGGACGTGGGGAGCAGAGCGTGGAGCGAGGCGGAGAAGCAGCAGCTGCTGTCTGCTGGACTGGTCCCGGGCTACGACGGCTACTACTCCCTGCCTATAGAGCAGCAGCCGGAGCTGTCCGACTGCCCCGCCAACATCCACTTTATGACACTAAGCGAGGTGGGGGGCAGGTAACAGAGACACGTGAGCAGCCCCCCACCCCACCAAAGACTGCCTGTTTCTACTCTACTCTGATTTGTTCTACTGTTTCTATACCGTATCAACAAAAAAAAAAGGAAGAAGACGACGACAAAGAAGAACAAGAAGAGAGATTGGGGGAAAAAATGATTTCCAAATGCCTTTACTTGTGACAAAATGATGGTATTTTATTATTATCGTCCAGTTCTCCAATTTCTAACAGTGGCACAAGCAGTGTGGTTTGGCTGTGGCTTTGCTTTTTGTATCCGGGACTGACCGACTGACCGACTCACTGACGGACCGACGGACTGACTGTCTGTCATCTTGCTGTTTCAACACTGTTCATCGTTTCCTGGACTCTGATTCACTGAACTGTAGAGATGAAGACTTTTTAGGATTTGCCAGTGAACAATCCTCTTCATGACTCCAAATCAAGAGCTCTCCGGTTGCCATTTGAGTTCCCACATGGTTTACCTCGGATATACTATTGTTTACATATTGTGTAAGAGAGGCCTTGTCAACTCTGACACTCGACCTTTAGAGAAGGGAAACCTCTCCCGGTTCTCCCGCCTCTGGTGTGCTCCAACAGTAGTTTGTATGAGTGTGTATACTAAAATCAAGAATGTACATAGCCAGTGCTTTCACACGGAAAAAAGTGCTCAACTGGAAATTCTGTTGTTCATAAGTAAGTGTCAGTATTGTTAATCAATAGAAAAACAGTTACATTTTTGCAAAGAATTATACATGGCTATAGTAAATATTCTCGCTGAAAAATCTGACTTTATTGGGTTACGATGCTGATTAAAGTTATTATGTGTGAATTACCCGATTGCCTCCTGGGATTTGTCTCAGCATTGTTGCTTATTATCTCTTCCTCTGGCTGGCGGTCCCTCTCGCCTCCTCGCCAAACATTTGTTGTGGGCGCTTTGTGCTGCTTTCTGGGACTTTGTAACTTTCAAATCTGTGCTGTCATTATCACCCATCATTACAGCTCACACCGAGATGTGCATGAGAAACCTGCGTCTGTCGGAGGCAGAAGAAGAAGAAGAAGAGGAAGCAACAGAGAAAGGGAAAAAGAAATGTGACAGCTGAAGCTCAGCGAGTGGGTGGTGAGTGCAGAAGGGGCAGGACCTGGAGTTGGCTGAGCCGTTCTCTACAGCTTGTCTCCTCTCATTAGGAAATGCCAATCAGACTGCATGTGAACCACTTCCAAAGCCGACAACAACACACACAAAAGTTAAAGTTTGTTTTTCTTTCTTTTTTTTTCTCTTCTTAATCTAGCTACCACTAATCCACCTCCCCGTCCATCTGCCTCTCCCCCTCCCCGCCGTCACTCCACCATCTGCCCACCATTAATTGTTTGTGTTTCTCTCCCTGGGCTGTGGATGACAAAGCCCCACAATGCATATGGTGTGAGTGCGAGCAGGTGATATACGTTTCTCAGTAGCACGCTGATCGGCTGCGATGTACCTCTCTTTCTAAACCATATGCTCCGCTAGATACTGTCCAACCTCATCTGGCTGCTGAAAAGATGGAGGGTCCGGTTGCTAGGATACCGCTGCATTGAAGAATCGCCTGGACTGAATGGTTCCTCTCTCTCTCACTCTCTTTTATTTTCATAGGAAGCCAGTAATGTCAATCAGATGACTGACAGGTCCCCCCCCCCTCCTCTCTCCAGCAGTCAGCATTCTCTCCACGGAGGAAATCAGTACTTCAATATGTCAAATTGAATTTTTGTTCCGCATTATATGTCAGTCTGTGTGTGTGTGTGTGTGTGTGTGTGTGTGTGTGTGTGTGTGTGTGTGTGTGTGTGTGTGTGTGTGTGTGTGTGTGTGTGTGTGTGTGTGTGTGTGTGTGTGTGTGTGTGTGTGTGTGTGTGTGTGTGTGTGTGTGTGTGTGTGTGTGTGTGTGTGTGTGTGTGTGTGTGTGTGTGTGTGTGTGTGTGTGTGTGTGTGTGTGTGTGTGTGTGTGTGTGTGTGTGTGTGTGTGTGTGTGTGTGTGTGTGTGTGTGTGTGTGTGTGTGTGTGTGTGCACGAGACCTCATTTCAAAAAAGTTTATTTCAACCAATATCATTTATTTTCTTTGCCATCACCCAATTGCATTAAGAAAACACAGCACAATATTTGTTGTCATCTTGTGATGGATATTAATGTTTCAGCAGCTGAATATTTTTACATTACATCTCTGAAACTGCGCTTTATGTGCCGCATATGCAGAAGAAGAATTCAAAAATAAAAATTAGGAAGGGTGCTGAGATCTGAGTCACAGCCAGATCTTAAATGATGTGATTTAACAAACTGGTTAATTGGGGGAAGAAATGACATTCACTTCACACACACAGCGTGCAAAATGCAACAGTAAGGCATCACTAGAAGACAGTTTTTGGTTTATAATTGGGTCAATATTAAGCTGAGGGTACACCCCTAACCCAAAGCTTGCTGCAGCTCCTTCTTGTTCCTGTTTTTGTGTCCCTGAGCAGCGCGAGACGTTCGCTGCTGGAGGAAAGCGTCGGGGCCGCTTTGTGTCGGCGACAGGCTGTTACCGGGCGTCTCAGTGTGTGTGTGTGTGTGTGCCCGTCTCTGAGCTGTCACGGGGAAGAGCAGAGGAACGGCAATCCCCTGTCCAGGCTTCTGGAAAGCTGCTATCAAGTTCTTGATTTGCCGGAAATATCGCTTCTGCACTCCAGGAGTGGTCTGAAAACACACAAGAGACAGGAGAAGAGGCAGAGGGGGGAAATCAGCGTCTCCACATCAAACAGAGAGGACAGGATGGGGAGCGACTCGAAATGAGCTCTCACAGATTCACCTTGTAAAAGACATCAGAAGGTAGAGGCACACACACATGAAAGCACTGTGAGCAAGGCTTCATGAGGTATATCAAATATCTGTGATACACACTTTAAGGTAAACAAATAAGATGATGGCAAAGAAATCTGTAATTGCTGTAAAAACTACCCTGGAAGCATGGAAACGACACTCACAGGGTTTCAAGCTAAATTAGGAAAGTTATGGTTGAAGTTCCCGCTCAAAGCGTTCACTCCCCTGGGCTTTTTTAACATTCAGTGAGTCCACAAAAAGCATTTATTTGTGGATGTATGTGTGACATTTAAGTGTCTCATAAGCTTTACTGAATAAAACTGACATAACACAACATTGCTAGATGTAAAATAAAAAAGGTTCTTTAGACTTCATATTCCAGTCAAACAAAAGCTGTTCTCTTTATGACCTTTTTCATTTGGCTTTAGAGAAATTCAAGTTTTGCATCTTATTGATAACCTTCATAAAGGTTCCACTTTGCACACAGCTGTCACTTGTATCTCCAAACTATAAAACATTTAAAGTATATTATAATTTTGTCAAGTAAGGACTTTAAAAGCATATTTGTTTTTGTGTAATCAATCATGCTGTAAGCAAATGGTGAAAACCCTTCGAATGCATTTGGAAATCAATCAAAGTTTTCTCCAGCGAAGCACTTTGGATGTTTCTGTCTCCGGCCACAAGTGTTACCTCTGTTTCCGGGGATATTTCATTAAAGTGACTGATATTGTGCATGAATAATGTAAACTGTTATTGAGCTTGTAGTGAAATCCGTTTAATTCGAGTCCTCTCTCCCCCTATCTGTTGGCTTGATGTTGTCAGTAGGAATGAGCGGGGGATAAAATGTAGTTACAACAGCACGCAGCTTTTAGTCGTCAGCGAGAGACAGAGCTTCAGATGTCTCCATACGATCACATCTCTGGGTGTGTGCCAAACCTCAGCGCTCAATTACATATCCCATCAGAAATCCTGTCAAATGCAATTCTACGTTTCCCCATCTCTGGGGTATATGCTGATGCTGTGGCGTACATTGTGTGGTGTTTGGGGGGGGGGGGGTGGTGGTGTCTTATTGCTAAAGTAAAAAGGAGAACCCATTTCTCAGTGCTGTCAATCCCGGAGAAGGAAAAAAAAAGCCTCATGTTTGCCTCAAATGCACAGCTTGCTGAATTAGGCTGGCACCAAAACAACCTCTAGAACTAATAAACAGCAACCGGAGCGAGGCGGATGTGCAGCTGTTTCGTGCGGAAAGAAGAGAAAGAAGAAGATAAAAATGTCTCACTTCAGCAGCCCAGGAGCCCGCGTCGTTCTTGTGGAGCCTGTACGTGTACACAAATCCACTGCACCTGCACACACACACACACACACACACACACACACACACACACACATTAGCACATTTGATCTTTGACAGTCATACATTTCAACATACTTGAACTTCAATTGAGTATTTTCACATTCTGCTACTTTATACTTTTACATTTTGTAGGCAAACGTTGTACTCCACTACATTACTTATAGATTATTAATTACTTTGCAGATTTAGGTATCATTAAAACAATATCGTAATATATTTTCATAGGTTACTAACTTTTCCCTTTCTACTTAGTGCTAGTACTTACAGTAGCATCTTCTAGATTTGGGTTATTGATACAAAATATAAACCAACTCATACATTGTGATTAAACTATCAGCGTTACTAAGTGTTTTAGATAGATCCCACCCTCACCGAGTGCAACACATTCGTGCAATAATTATAAAACAATACTTTAATATGACTCTAAAATGAGCCACATTACAAGATGAATACTTTCACTCTTTTTTTCTTTAAGTATATGACGCTGCTTATGTATACTTTTGTACTTTTACTTAATTTTGAATGCAGGAACTTGTAACTCAGTATGTTGAGAGGTGGACAGTAACGAAGTAAATGTACTCAAGTACTGTACTAAGGTACATTTTTAAGGTACTTGTGTTTAAGTTGTTCCTTTTATAGTAGTTTGTACTTCTACTCCAATACATTTTGGCAGCAATAAGTGAGTCCACTTCATTTATTTCACAAATATTTAGATACTAGTTAAATGTGCAGGTTTATAATATAAATACAAACATGTATTAAACTAATACAGTTTGATTATGGATGGAGATACCTGGCAGTACAAAAAAGTTATTATGGCATGTCATTCTTTACCAGCTGCGACATCAAAATGATAGACACATGAATGCATCACTTTGACAAACCCGTGATATAATAAAAGCCACTTTGGATTTAAGAGTTGGTACTTAAGTATTTTTTTCTTCTTACACTTTTGTACGTTTACTTTTGAGTGCAGGACTTTAACTTGACTTCATCTTGAGAACAGGCATTTGCTCTACTGTCACTATTGTGATCATTACTTCTCTTATGAGACTGTCACACTTAATTGTAGGCCACCGTCTTTCAGTTAATACTTTTATTTTCCTAAATGTGAGGAACTCAATACTCTCTATAATAGAAGAGAATTGGATTATGTGCTGGTGTGATTCCTTGGTAAAGAAGCAGAGATGTGTTTGTACTCAGTGGTGGAATGTAATAAAGTACATATACATATGTACCGTACTTAAGTATTATTTAAGTACTACATTTCAGAGACAGTATTGTATGTTTTACACCACTACATTTATTTAGTTACTAGTTGCTTTTTATATATAAAAACACACAATCTGCTCATATGACACGATGCAGTATTAATCAATCATTTGTTACGAAGTCTCTCAAATTGGCTCCAAATTAATAAACTAGAAGATTAAAATACTTGTAAAAGTGATAAAAACAGGATACTATTCTTAAGAAAGAGCTAAACTTCTATTCTACATACTTTTTCTTTTGATACTCTTAGTACACTCATGATAAGACTGTACTGTATGTAACTGTGAAACGGGTCATTGTGCAGAATGAGTACTTTGATTACATTTTGATGCCAGTACTTTTTCTTAAGTACAATATTGAATTCAGGATGATTACTTTCAAACTAGTATTTCTACTTTTACTGAATACTTTATCACCCCCTGTCTGTACTCACAGCACACACAGGCAGTAGACCCCGGGCACAGAGTCGCTGTCCCGCAGCAGGTAGCAGCCGTCCCGCCCGTCCTGCCCCAGCCTCCTCTCCCCCTCCTCCTTCCCGATGGGCCCGTGGTACACAGACAGGCTCTCCATCTCCTCTCCAGATCCACTACTGTATTCCTTCCTATTGCCAGCTCTCCTCTTCCTCCCTTCCTCACTTTTAACGTTCCGCTGCAGGCCTTTTTTTGCTCTTCTCGTTGTTTCCACAGGTACGGCAGCTGTCCAGCTTCTCATTTGATATCTGCTTCTTGCTGTTTCAAAATGTCCGTTTGGGAGCTCTGGTAAAAGCAGCTTTCAGTTTTTTGTCAGCGTCTAACCCAGACTGATAGCAGCTCTCTCTAACCTCTAACCTTTATGGCTTGTTGCTCTGCCTCCTCCTCCACTACACACATGTACGCACACACTGAAATGTGGGTTTGTGTATCTCTCAGGAAATGATTGTATTTTTTTTCATCGACAGGAAATAACATCAAAGATTCTAACTGAATATTTCCACAACAATAGAAAGCACAATAAATGAGTGAAAAAGAAGCAATATCACTCTTTGCACACAGGAAAATGTGTGCAGTGCGTGTGCAGTGTGTGTGCAGTGTGTGTGCAGTGCGTGTGCAGTGCGTGTGCAGTGTGTGACGGACTCGCTTAGTTTTCCTATTAGCAGAAGTTTTCTTACACTGTCTGTTTCTAAGAATAGAGATGTGCGGTTTGTCTACATTCAGAAGCGGAACAAGTGTTATTATCTTTAACCCCCAATCAGTTCATGCATTAATACATAGGAAACACTCACATACATAAACAAGTAAAGGATATGCATTAACAATGGTATTAATGCTAAATAATAATCAGCAAAAAGTGTAAAAAGTATTTATTCTGGAGTAAATGCCCCCTGTGACTGAAGAATGATTTGTTGACAAATCTACAGTTTTTTTTTATTATTAAACTATTTTGTTACTTAGCTTTTTGTAAAATATAAAGTAATTCAACCTCTTTGTTTTCTCAAACTGTTATTTAAATGAACCATTTGAAGAGTTTCAGTAGATCTGCTAACAAGTCATATGCCTCTAATTCTATATAAGGGGTCAAAACTAAGGTCACAATCCAAAAATGTCAATAATATCTGGTTTAATCTTTAACAAAGCAAGGATTTACAGTGATGTAAAGTAACTAAGTGCATTTAATCAAGTACTATACTTAAAGTGGACCTATCATGCTATATTTGAATACTATAGTGTAGGACCATACCTACAGTATATAAGGCATATTTATACTTTTTTCTTTTCAAAATACCAAACAGATCATGCATTTTAGCCATGCCTCATTTCGCTCAATTTGCACTTTTTTTTAGCTCTGCTCTGCAAGGGCAGATTCTGTGAGAACAGCACCATCTACTGGCCTGGCATATGTACTACAGCGTCTCCAGCGCTTTCGAACGGCAATGGCTGTGGCTGTCTCCTCCTGATTGGTGGAGTTGGCCCAATAGCCGTAGTGCCACTGTCCTGACGTCAGGACAGTGTTCAAATCTGGATCAGTTTTTATCAGATCCGTTGCAGCCCCTTTTTTAGAGATTTGGGTATGGAGGAAAATAGAGAGGGTTGTGTTTTCTGACACTTGGTGAGTTCCCTGGAACACCGGGGACACATATTCATGTATAAAAGACGTACACAAGTGCATTTTGCATGATAGGTCCCCTTTAAGTTTGTACATGTTTTGCTACTTTTTACTTCTACCTCACTACAATTCAAAGGTAAATAGTATTATTTTACTCCTCTACATTTATTAATTACCTTTAGTTACTTTACAGATTTGGATTAATGATGAGAAATATAATCAACACTTAAATAAGACTTCAGTTACACCAGGAGCTACCAAAGGAATTTAAATTAGCAGCGACTTTACCAGCTTTGATCACACTTTAATGCATCAGTCATTCTAATCCAGTTAATTGACATAAATGATTCTAAAATGGGACATTACATACTTTTACTTTTGGTACTTTAAGTATATTCGATGCTTATACTTTGTGCTTTTACTTGAGTGACATGTTGATTGCAGGACTTTTAACAGAGTATTCCTACTCTCTGGTTGTTCTACTTTTACTGAACTATAAGATCTGATTTCTTCTTCTACCTCTGCTTTATCTGCTGATAGTATCTTTTTTGTACAATCTTATGCTGATACTTACTTAAAGTAGCTAGTCACAGACTCACAGTACCCCATGAGCTGTCCTCATGGATTTACTGTACACGAACATAAATTACATTATTTCTCTCTGATGTAGTGGAGTGAAAATAGAAAGTAGCCTACCTGAGTATATGTAATAAGTTACTTTCTACCAGTGGCAGAATTCTTACACTTGTAGTCAAGCTAAAAGTAATTCACAAAGATGTTACATTTCAACATGTTACATTTAAATGGCATGTTATAAGGTTAAGATTTGTTATGGCAGGCATGGGAAACGTTTATCACCTGCTATATAAGATAGTGTTTAAGCATACTCCTCAGCTCCAATTTCCCCATTAGACGTCCATAGTGAACAGCACATGTTCTCAGTCACATGTCACTGCTCTGTCTTCTGTGAGACGTTTGTCGGGGACACTCACACCTGCTCTGCGGAGTGGCGAGCCATCAGCTCAGAGCTGTGTGCCTGAACATACTGCGACAAACTCCTCCTGCAATCTGTGCTGTCACTCGGAAAGTTCTGTTGTGTCAAATTAAAGATGCTGTTGATTAAAATATTAAACTTATGCAGCTTTATTTTACCGATGTGATAGCATAGCATCTGGTTTTATAAGCTCATCATTGAGATGTGTATCATTCCTGTTTTTGATGGTCTTTATTCCCTGTATACTCCCTCCAGTGACCCTTCGGAAAGGTCAACCGTACCACTCAGTACATGCTTTGAGCCTGGCAGCTCTCTTTAAATGCAGCATTTGTTGTTTTCATGCATTCAGAACTGTATCCTACATGAGTCATCAGTCTGTGTCAGAGCCATCTTCCCTTCGGCTCAGAAAGATCATGAGCGCTGGGACTTTGGGGCTCTGTCTGGGTAAGCAGCCAGTGGCATTTTTTCAGTGCTTCTACAGCACTTTAGCGCCATCCAGTGGCAAACGTTGGGAGGTTATGAGGGATGATGTACTGCATGTTCGGCCAGAGTAAGGAATGGATGCCTTTTCTTTCTTTTTGGGTGACATTAATCTGTATAAAATGTCGAGGTTATCTTTTTTTGTAAATCTAGAATAGAAAAAAAGCAAATACTCTTCCAACAAAAACGTTTATAGCATTATCCACTTCATGTGTATGTTACCCCATGGTCCTTCAGTACAAGACAACATTTAACCACACTCCCCTGGCTCTCAGTTCACAGACAGGCAGTCCAGGGTCCATGCAGAATGTAGTGGATCTATACTGGACACAAATAGCAGACAGAGATACATCATTGATCAGCCAGCGGCTCCCTGCACCAAATCCACTGACTGGACTGGAATGCATCATAGGGACATTTGTATGAGATTATGATATCTGGCCTTGATATGTACGGAATCTGAGTGAGGCATTCTGGGAGGAGAGGGAAAGAAAATGGGGAGACTGAATGTCCATCTGCTAGCCGACAGTAATCACACCACTCTCACTCCCGGGTGGGGGGGAGCTCCGGAGTCGCAGCTGTTGGAGGGTGAATTTGGGATAAAAGAAAGTAGAAATTACAGTTGAAATAAGCAATTTCACTAAACCGGTGTATGTGTAATTAGTGGCTTAAATTTACCCGACCATTTCCCATTTTAGTAAAGGATCCGTAAAATAATTTTGGAGAATTCAAATCAATAAAAAGGATTTTTTTTTTGCCAATATTGGTCACTTTAATTTTCAGTAAATGCAAGTAATTTGAATAAACTGTCTTTACAGAATAATACCATAACAATATAACATGAATACACTTAATATCTTGGTTTCATAAAAGCACAGTAAAAGAAGCTTTATTTTGACTGGTTAATAATTATCCAATACATCTGTATATCTCATTATGATTTTGCCCTTCAATGCAGAGAACGCAGTACCCACACATTTGGTCAAAATGTATTTACCATATAAAAGTGTTTTACCATATAAAATATTGTTATGCCATTGTCTCATTTCAGAGAAAACATCATAGTTAGCACAATTACAAAATAGAGCTTACATTTAAGCTAGCTGTTGAGATAACCACAGTTAAAGCCTATTATACATGAACTCTTTCATACGTTCCTGTTTCCTTGTATAAAAAACGTATCTAGTGTATCATTCCATAGAAATGAGGCAGAAGCTAAATCCAACTAATCTGAAACAAAGAAAGTAAACTAGCTAGCCTTAGCTTAGCAGAGTTGATGTGACTAGTGACTCCGTACAGGTTAGTTACACCTTTAAACTTGTAGTAACAGATTCTTTTTTTCTTCACATGAGAGAACTTAGTGAAAACTGAGATAATATCACTTTTTTTTTTACAGCTGTTGTTAGCAAACAGTTGCATAGGCTACTACACACCTAGCAGATGGAGAGTAACATAATCAATCATTTAGAGCTTCTTTTTAGCCAACAAACCTCAATCTGTTGGTCTTTACCTACTCTGGAGGTAAATGTCTGTTTCATTAGCCGCTACATGCTATATTATGCTATCACCAGCTAGCTGCTAACTGTCCAACCGTCTGTCCGCAGTGTGTTGAGTAAGTTGTGTAGCCTTCAGTGTATTTAAAACAAATGTTTGAGCTGTTAACAGCTGCCTGCTTGCTGAACAGTTTGGCTAACCAGCTTTAAAACTTAAAATCTTTAATCTTATAATTAAATAATAATATAATAATTTCCTTGGTGACTTGTTTCTGTCTTTTTGTGCACTCTGGCTCTAATGAAATGTAATTCAGTTGTAGTAACAGCTCTGCGACACACATCCATGCTTGTTGGGAGTTCAGCCCTCATTTGAAGTTTTGAAGTTGACGTCACTGTTTGGGGTGTGAAGCCAGTGGAGGAAGGTGGAAAGCCTCCTCCTCCCCTTCAGGTAGTTAGGTATGACCAGACGGCTCAACAATCGCCAGGTCTTTCAGGTCACTGAGTTTTTGGGAGAAGGAGCTCAGCCTGGTGCTGAAGGAGCCTCTCTTCTGTCTGTGGTCCTCCCCGCGGGCCTTCAGACAAGCAAACAGGCCCTGGCAGAGCCCCCCGAGGCGGCCCCGGAAATGGTTTCCGATAAAGCAATAGAGCACAGGGTTTATGGCCGAGTTGGAGAATCCCATGCAGAGGGTGAGGGGGGTGAGGTTTTGGGTTGTCCAATTCACCAAGCAGCCGTTCAACCAGCCCTCGCTCCTCAGCAATTCTAAGAAGGTCACGCAGTGGAAGGGGAACCAGCAGATGAAGAAGGCCAGGACCACCGAAGCTACTGTCCACAACACCCGCTCCAGCCCCCTGCCCTCCAGGGGTCTGACCCCGCTTGAGCTGGGACTCACACAAGGGGTCGGGGGTCTCTCTGGTTTAATGCAGTTATCCTTGGACTCCAGGGATATAAAAGAGGGCATGTTGGAGGGCTGCGATGTTGTCCGCATTCTTCCCAGCCCCGTATCAGCCAACAGATGCCTGCCAATCGCCCAGTAACAGCAAGAAATGACTAACAGCGGCAGGAGAAAGGCCAAAGCAATCTTCATCCAGGTCAGAGTCAGGTCCCAGGACCGATCAGGATATTTAATCCCACAGACCTCCACACCAAGCTCAACCTGGTAGATAGTGTCCCTCAGATACAAGTTGGGGGCTGAGCAAGCACACGCAAGCACCCACACCACGATGCATGTGAACCGAGCACGTTTGGGGTACCGTGAACTCTGGGAGCGCAGCGGACGCACAATAGCAAGGTAGCGGTCCACGCTCATGGACGTGATGAAGAAGATGGACGCGTAGAGGTTGAGGTGGAGGAGAGCTCCACACACTTTGCAGGCAGCGCGGCCAAAAGTCCAGTTGTAGCCATGGGAATAGTAGACGGCCCACAGGGGGAGGGACAGCAGGAACAGCAGGTCGGACACACACAGGTTCAGCATGAAGGTGTTAGCCACAGTTCTCCTTGAGGTGCTGGAATGGGCCAACACCCAAACTGCCAGGGTGTTGCCTACGATGCCCAGCACACAGATGATGCTATAGATGGCGGGGATTATCGTAGTCATGGGTACAGCAGGCCAGTCTGTGCAGGAGGGGGCCGAGGGGGCTACAGAGATGTTCAGATAGATCTCTGTCGTCAAGGGGGACGAGGTGGAGTTGAAAAGGGTGATGTCATTTGGCAATGCCATCATTGAACTGGATGCGTCGTAAAAATTCCACTTTCCCCTTTTATTTGACCAAGGTCAGCTGGAAATAAGACAAAAACAGAGGGTATTCAAAATCCATTCGCCTTTTATGGACACAGTAAGACACAGTCATTTTAAGTTGGCTCCCCAGTGTTTATTAGCTGTCCGACTTGATAACTAATCACAGTGAAAATACATTACACCACTCCTGAAGTTGGGCAGTAATGAAATACATATGGAGGGGTTGAATTAATCTGCTGGATTAATGGCATCCTCAGAAACAGTCATTTTGTATTAATGACTGAAAGTTCATGGAACATTCATGAAGAAAGTTGCATCTTAATTTGGGATTTAATAGGCTTACAGGAATCTTAAAAGCCACTGAAACTGATCCTAATACGGTCTGCTGCACCAGAGGAAGGCATTAATAATAACAAGAAATAACAACACAGTGTTTAAAGTGCAGTAAAATAAGGGGATTGCATAATTAAATGACTTTCTCCAATAACAAAACAACAACTGGTAATTATGTTAAGACACTTGGACTAAGGGAAATAAACTCAAAGATGTATTATCAAATACAAATTAAGGTTTTATCAAATCCAATCATACTCGATGTATTTAAAGAAGTCATGTTACCTGTGAGTGATTGAGCATCCAGTCCAAGCAGTGAAGCGGTTTTCAATTCCTCTTTTGACTAAAGTCCATGTCTTGACAAATACTCCTCAACCTCTCTAAGAGAAATCTGCGCAGCTGAATACCCGGACCATATCATGCCTCTGTGTCTGTGTGTGTGTGTGTGTGTGTGTGTCTCTGAGAAACCAGATGAGGTTGGGGGTCTTATAGCCCCCAAGAGTCTCTTGATGGTTGCACAACAGCGAAGTTGCTTACACGTCACACCTTCATCATTACCAAGGGGCTGGACTGTACCTGGACACAAGCCAGCCTGCAGAGAGGGAGAACATTACAAAATCATGCTCTCTGTTCTTTTCCTCCCTCCCAGATTATTTACAAGCAAACTAAGAAAATCAAGTCAAGATGTGTTTGTGTAACTGCTGCGTCTCCGGTCACTGCAGACTCATGCTCGTGTGTCGTACCTGACCATAATTAATAGGACACCAGTGTGTTCGGGGTGACAAACTTAAAGCCCCTCACTGTCCCTGCAGAGGCCTCTGACCCGTGGAACGGAGGCTGTGTGTTAATTAGCAGAGCCTCGCACTTCGTGTCATATTCGTCCTGCCAGCGGTCAGATAAGCCATGGGAAATATTTACTCTGTCTCAGCGGAAGTCAAGCCAGCCACTGGGGCAGAGGGGGGGAGGCACAGTTTGGAAGATGAATGAGGAGGAGGACGAGCAGATACTGCAGGGAGTGAACAAGGAGATGAGAAGGGAAGAGAGGGAGAAAGAGGAGTGAGAAAAGGAGAGAAAGTGGAGATTCCCTCCAGTGGTTTTTCATTAAAGCCTCTGGTGAAAGTTAATGAGGGATGCTTCGCAAAGCTCTGAGACTGATTACATCACAACTCCTTTGATCAACAGTGTGAGCGTACATCTCCCCGTGTGTGCACGTGCGTGTAACACGTGCACGTGTGCATCTATGCTTCAATACTTGTGCAACTGGATGTACTTAATCTTAGCCTGGCATTCACGCATCGACGCAATGCGCCCGCCGCTGTTTACATGCGTGTTGCGATGCATGTGTGCACTCTGCTCCATTGAGTATCTATCAGGATGTGACATGTTCTAATAGCCGTGGGAAGCTGACGGTGAGGATGACGGATGAAGGCGAGATTTCGAAGGCCGCAAATGGAGATCTCCGTAGTTGCCTTCTTGGAGGATATGAAAAATTGAGTGTTCGCAGTATGGCACAGAATGTGACGACTAGGCTTTCCAAAACGGAAACTTAATAATGCAGTGTTCTTACAGTGGCATGCTGGGTATGTGTAGTTGTTCGCACAGATACACACAGAGAAGCCAAGAGCCCTTAGTCATAATAACATGGAACAACTAAAAACTGAAATGTATGGTGGCCAACAGAAATATAGAAGTTAACAGAAACAATCTGAAATATGTCTCCCAGCAGTTCCTCTCTTATGTAACGATGGAAAGCACATTCACTGGAGTGTACTGCTACTTCATGGGTCAACTCCACCAAGTTTCAGAGGGAAAATGTGTACTTTTTAAAAACATGCTGTTTATAAAACATGATGCCCCATCAAGGAGCGACCCAACAACCAAATAACAGCAGCAACCTCCCTGTGCTACACCTTGTATCTTGTTAACATACACATGTACAAGGATAGTAATCGCGTTATTTAATAACTATAACAATAAACCACTCTGAGAAGCTATTCTGCATGGTTAGTTCCACATTAAGTGTATTGGTGATAAGATGATACTTGCCTACTTTCAAGTTACTGAAGTAACATTTAAGTTATGCTAGCAGCAAGGACACAATTCAAAGAATACTTTACTATAATAAGTACCTGGATAATACAATAATACATACTTAAAACTACTTGGAAAACAAATGAAATTCCCTACATCAGATGAAATAGTTATTAGGCTATTGCTAGCATACTAACAAGATAAGCTAAGATAGTAGAAATATAGTTAACATTACCTACTTTTCTTTAACATCAGCCATGAGCATGTTATCACGCTAGTTTTAGCAGCACAGCCTCACAGAGCTGCTAGCGTGACAGAAGACACATTAAGTATTTTATTCAAATACATATCAATTAGAGATTACATTTCTTTTTATCATATTGTTAATTATTACTATTAACTACCTAACTTCTGAAATAAAGGAGGATAGCACTTCTTCCACCACTGATACATGTATAACCCTCCAGAGTAAAACATTTAAATAAAGATTGCGTACTGCTCTTTAGACACATAGATCTTAGTTGACCTTACTTTCACTTGTTTTATCTCATATTGGCTTCTGTTTGACATTCTTTGACCTTTGACAAACTTTGAAGGAACAATCTCCCTTTATCCTACCTTCAGACAATCAATTGACTTGGTCTGTAGTGCACATGTCATATATGTTTCACTTTTTATGGCATTCATGGTATGTAAAAACATGTTTACTTTTCTTGTTTGGGTGCAGAATTCTCTTTTGATCAAATGTGCATAATACAGATTCAGTGGAAGAATATAACACGTTATATATTTAAGTGTTTCAAAATATTGCCTGACATTACAACGAAAACAACTAGAATACCTTTTTCTTATTGTTAACATCTGTGAAAACATTATTTTGGCACAATAAAAAGGACGTCTCCCATTCTTAGGTTTCAAGGAGAAAGAAAAACACAACATTTTCCAAAACATATACGTCTATAAAGATATAATCATGACACATTTAAAGATCTCGCCAATCTTAGAGCGAGAACAATGCCAAAAAAAGTGTTAACAGTTTCTCAATATTCAGTCTTGTCTTTTTGTATTACATTATTTGCACGGATTCAGGCTAAGTGCTTAACAGCCTGAGCATGTGTGGGAGTGTGTGTCTGTGAGGTTTTGTCTGATCATCCAAAAGGCAGTGTCCGTACAGGCAGCAGATAAGGAGAGCAATGGAGCAGAGAGCATCAAATCTCAACTTACATCACTACCCTGACCGGACATCAATCTAACAGCCAATTATTTCTTCACTTTTTCTTTTTTCCTGGTTCAAAAGCTTGACTTGGATTTGTTTTGGGTTACTCAAGTTTGTCAAAAGTTTCTTTCTCTTGCTTCTGCTCTGAGTAACACGATTTATATAATAATTTTATATCTGTGTGTTATGCTGCAAATAAGTTACAGCTGTCTGCAAACCAACACAAGATGAAATGATATGTGTGTGTGCACACTGTTTCCGCTGCACAGAATGAACTGCCAACATGTGATTTTATCTCCATGCATGAGAAAAAAGATCAGAAGCTGTGTGCAAAAGATCATGCGCACACATGACTGTGTACACACACTGACCCCTACAAATAAAGCAAAAGATGACATGCACAAGTAAACATATAGGCTACAATATTCCACCCTTAAATTGCTAACACAGTAGCAATGTTTATGTGTTTTGCTGATAAATGCGCTATTTGTTTATTTGAGAGTGGGGGTCTTCCTCGCTGGCCGGATCCTGGGAAGATTAACACCGCACACTGTCGCAAAGTCCCATGTGGGAAATCTGGCTCATGGGGGGGTGAAAGGTGAGAGCTCGAGGTTGTGAGCCCTGCTTCCTCTCCGCTGGTGGAGACAAATCTGAGAGCTCTGGACTACATGACAGAGTCCAGTCAAACATTTGTTCTCAGAACATAATCATAGCTGCTGCTTGTGTGGGACACTGTAAGGAAGGGAAAGGGGGGCCCATGTGTGCAGTGGGACCCCTGAGAGAGGTGAGATGATATAATTAGCATCAGATCCTGCCTCTAACACTGGCCCCTATGCTTATAGCAACAAGATGTCCATGAGAGAAGAAAGCGTTTCACAGATTTCCCACTCTGTCTTCTCGGTTCTATTTCGAGTCAATATGTTCCATATGGCCTTATTAATGCCAGGACACAGAATTGTTTCTGGAGTGGTTTTTTTCAAATATTTTGTTTAAAAAAACTCACAAGTCCCATAAACCCTTAACACAAAGCACAAGCGGTATGCAATGCCACAGGAAGCCTGGTTACCATTATGCGTTTCTCTCCCATGTATAACAGGAAGGAGGATGAGAAAGTATCGACATGTAATTGATCGGACATCTCCTTTTTCTCTTTCCTCTTTTACACATATGTGAGCGAGCGTGTACTCTCTCTCACACACACACACACACACACACACACACACACACACACACACACACACACACACACACACACACACACACACACACACACACACAAAGAATTCCCAGGGTCATGACTCTGGAGACCTCATGCAGAGTTTATGAGGTTCAGGCAGGGAGCTCCGGTTCCTCTGAGGAGCAGTAAAGAAGCTATAAAGATGTAAACAGATACTGTATCACTGTCCAGCACTACAAACTGTGAGTTGAATGGAGAAATGCTTTAAAGAATAGCATTCCCAGCTTTCATTACATAAGTCTGTGAATGTTCATGATTTATCATTTTGAACTGTACTGATGTAGAAGTGAACTTTAATGATTTCAATGTCCTAGCTTTTGTTTCAGGAAACAATGACTGTATCCCTTGGCATCAGCCTTCCAAGCAGTTTCACAATTTGTACTTCACTGCCCAATGAAACAGTTCTCATGACGCACTTTCTAACTTGGCATAACTTAGTTCTACCCAAGGAGTGAACTGTAGCGCATCATAATGTTGCAAAACTGAGAGGCTATGGTGGTGCTTTTTAGCTAAATGCTAACATAAGCAAACATGCTCACAATGCTAACATGCTATTGTTAAGTAGGTATTGTGTTTACAGTGTTCAGTTTAGTGTTAGCATGCTAACATTGGCTACTTGCACTAAACACAAACGAGTCTAGGCTGAGGTTGAGATGAATGCAAAATGTTGTAAATATTTGGGTATTAACCCTTTTTTTTAAACATAAAATAAAGTGAAATAAAACAGATTAAAAAACCTTATGTGAAGCAGAACTTCACCAAAGGTCAAATATGATGTGTATGAAGTTGTGGTTAGCATTAGCGGCAGAATCAAGCGGGAAGTCAAGTTTTGTTAGTGTGATTTAAGGATTGATCTCTTGTCAAACTGTTTATTGATAATTTAAGAGATACTTTAACTTGAAAATATCTTTAATTTAGTAGGTAATTTTATTTTGAGGGGTTGGATAATTAAAAAAATATGGTGAGGGTAAAGGAGATTATTGTAGGAATGCACCTTTTCTGTTTCCGATTATATTTGTGTATGAAAAGAAAAAGTAATGTGTTTCTGACATGATTCAACACTGTATCTGGATGTTTGTCAGTTTGTGCAGGACAATAAATAACAAAACTAACTTATATTGACAAGTAGATGTGTAGCAGTGGATAAAGCACAACATCAAATCATGAAAATATAGATTTATTTTTGGTTTTTAACAACTGAAGACATTTTTTGATGTAAGAAAATGAACAGCAAACGTCCCTCTGTAATCATCACCAGCACACGTGCAGTGTTTCCGGCATACCAATGCAGTGGGCTAAATTACAATAAATAAAACACCGTGACACTCGTGATTGTAAAAGCTGTCGCACAAAAGCCAATAATTGTTAAATGACACATACTGAGAGAAACACAATCTGCCATCTGTGGATGAATAGACTTAACGTGGGTGTATTTTTTCCATGCTTCTCTCCTTCTATGCAAATCGACTCAGTTCCGTATACAGGAACTGCTTCTTTGCTGCTGTAAATCACAAGTACTCTGACCTTTCTGTGGAAATATACATTATTTTGGGTGGCAATAATAAAGTATGTATTTATGTAGCCCAGAGAAATAAGGAAGGAAACGATAACCACTTCCTAACTCTGCTTGCTTGCAAAATGGCCTATTTACATAATGCATAATGATACAGAGTCTGTTAATCTGAATGAGATGGCAGTGTGTGATATCGAGCTTTCTCCGGCTGTCTCTCAGGTGCGTGTCGAGTACAGGTCGTCATCCTCCGGGCTGGACTGGCCAAAGTCCAATAGAGAAGGGTCTGGCTTGAAGCTGGAGCCCCCTGGAGGACAGCAGCAGAAATGCAACAAAATATCAGTCACAAGCACAGAAATATTAGATGTTTACATTTAATGTATAAACTGGTTCAGGCTGACAAAAAAATAATCAGTAGAATCAAATGAAACGACTACATTACCCAAAAAATTAGGAAAATAAGCCACAGTGTCTTTCTGTGATCACACAAATGAGTGAAGTAGTATTATCATACAGACATATTCTCCTTGAAGTTTTTCTAATCTAAAGTGCTAGGGCTATACCTCATTGTTTGTGTATATATATATATATATATATATATATATATATATATATATATACATACATACATATATATACATATACATATACATATACATATATACATATATACATATATATATATGTATATATGTATATATGTATATATACATATATATGTATATGTATATGTATATATACATATACATATATACAAACAAATATATATATATATATACATATACATATACATATACATATACATATATATATTTGTTTACATTCATAACTTCTAATAAGTTTCTCACTAAAGCTTCAAATGTCTGTCTTTTCACCATTTCTGACACTCAAAAGAAGGGAAAACTCAAGTAAAATAGAACGATTGTTTTATAAACGTTATTAACATTTGTCCCTTTCTGCACAGCAACTGGCAGAGTGAACGGGAGGCTAAATGCCAACTAACAAAGATTTAAGTCAGTTTGTCTGAATATGAGAACATCTCATGAAAAGATCGAATCCAACTTTTTACAATGCATTTTGACTTTACAATGCTCTGGAGGAATCTGACATGTTTTTCTTACGCAAACAATCCTCTGCAGCCAGCAATGGGATCTAATTATTTTAATAGTAAAATACTCAAAAAATAGACATGCAAAGAAACGAGCTGTGCAGCATGTGAATGTCTCTAAGGAATACACGCTTCAAATATACTGGCCGTCTCGTCATGTCCAGGGCTTTTTTTAAGTAATAAACTGCAAAGGCCCAAAGAGTGACCTTGATAGCATTACATCAGATACTTCAAGGTATATTTGTTGGCCTCAATATGTTGAACATGATGGTTTTTAAAAAAAAATTGTATTTCAAATTTACGAGACAATAGCATGATCACATGTCAAGACCCAAGAGATGATGGGACTTCAGTTCAGGTAACTCTCAGAAGAGAAGCTGTGTGTGTGTGAGTCTATATGTTTGAGTAAGGTAGTTCAAAGTTTAATAACCACAGCCTTCCGCTATTAAGCTCCTCTCCTGTGGAACCAGCTCCAAGTTGTGTTCAGGCGGACACCCTCTCCACATTTGCATGCTAAGACATTCTTTTTCGATAACACTTATTGTCAGGGCTGGCTCAAGTTTATCATGACCATCCTTCTTTACCCTTTAATTATTTACGTTTACATGATCTTTTTAGTCATTTGGATTATCTATGTTGTTATTTTATGTTTTCTGTCCTTCATGTTTTATGGATCTGTACTCCTGGTTAAGCCCCCAGAGACAAATGTGTACTTTGGGATATTGAGCTATATTAACAACATTTGATTTGATGCCCAACGTTCAAACAAGCAGTGGTGCAGTGTGTTCACAGTACCTTTGCTGTTCTCTACTTCATGCTGAGGAGGTGTTGGTGTGAGTGTCTCCTCTACAGCAGCAGCTTCTGTTGCGTTGGCCAACTCTGGTTCAGCAGCGAGTTCGGGCTCAGCTGATTCCAGAACTGGCACTGCAAATAAGTCAATAAACAACAAAGGTTAGTAGCAGGGACATGAACTGATGTGTTCCACCTTTATGCCACTAAGCTACTGTGACTTCATACTTGATTTATAGTAATCACTTTTAGAAAGTTCTCTGCAAACTCTTGGAAGTTTACAACAAATTGGTGAATGTTCTGGTTGGTACCTGCTGGGTCATCTAAGGCAATTGGAGCGGGTGGTTCTTCAGAAGAACGGACAGATTCAGCTGCGACAGCTTCTACTGGAGCAGTTATTACTTCAGGTACTGCTACTGGAGCAGCTTCTACTGGAGCAGCTTCTACTGGAGCAGCTTCTACTGGAGCAGCTTCTACTGGAGCAGCTTCTACTGGAACAGCTTCTACTGGAACAGCTTCTACTGGAACAGCTTCTACTGGAACAGCATCTACTGGAGCAGCATCTACTGGAGCAGCTTCTACCGGAGCAACCTCGACAGGAACAGCCTCTTCAAGAGCAGCCTCCAAAGGAGCGGCTTCTACTTCAGCAACCTGTACTGGAGCTGCCTCCACTGCGGTACCTTCCACTGGAGCATCTTCCACTGGAGCATCCTCCACCGGAGCATCTTCCACTGGAGCATCCTCCACCAGAGAAGCCTCTAAAGGAGCAGCCTCCACCGTCTCCGGTTCTAAACTTGCCGTGGGCTCGGCAGTGGAGACCTCCTTTGCTGCTTGTTTTGCGTCCTCACTTTCAACAGGTGCAGGTGTTTCCTCAGAGGTTGAGGTGACCTCTGTCTCTGCTGCCACTGAATGCACTACTGGATCTGGAGAGGAGAGGATACACAGCAAACCATCAGTAGAAGCCTGAGTGTAATTGAGTGTGAAGCAATGTCGACAGAGAAACAGGCAGACAGAGATCAATATCTACGGTACCTGGGTTGGTCTCTGCGGGGGTCTGGTCGGGGGAAATCTCTGTGAGTGTTACGGATGACGCCTGCTCTGAGATGACAGCAACAGCGGGCTCATCAGAGAGAGGAAGCGACTCCGCTGACTCCACTTCTGACTCTGGCATCAGAGAGCTGCGGGCTGCAGACTCTGGATTGGGCACTGTAGTTGTCTAAAATGTGGATAAAGACCAATCATTCAAATCTGTTTCACCAAGACATGCATTGATTAATGATAACAACATGAGTCATATGAATTTCTTAATTTGATTCACACTCAAACTGGATTTAACTGACAGAAACACAGTTAAACTATGAACAGAATAAGGCACTGGATTTAGAGTTTCCTTCAACATTTCACTTCTAATTATAGGTTAGATTTATTAAGTGACCAGAGATGAAAAACTGCATACATAAGCATTTCAAATAAAAATGTAGCTGACACTAGGGTAGGGATTGACTTACATTAATTTGAACAGCAGTATACGTTTTATTTCTTTATCACAAACCATCATAAAATGGCAAAGTGCTGAGAGAGGAAATGCATCGTTTTGAGCAGCATGAGGGATTTTCCGAGAAAGTTAAGAAGAGCAAAGCGGAAATCATTCAGTAGATGGGGAATTACCATTAAATGGTTTTGGTTTTAGTCACACACAGTAAAACAGCTTTACAGAACTTGCTATTTTAATATATCTGGTTACATCCAGGGGTTAAATTGGGCCGGGGCTAAATTGGGCCGGGGCTGTCCGGGGCTAAGCCCCGGCACATAGGACGATGCTCTGACGTCATCACCCTCGCACATCTGACGTCATCACCCTCGCACAAAACTTTTATCGTTCTTAATATAGACTATATTTAGGGTCCATATGTGTTGACTGTACTTTAAAATAGCAGATCTCTGTGACCGGATATAGTTTTTTGGCTTAGTGAACGTGTGTCTCTGCTCCGATCAGGAGATGCAGCCCGCATCTTTGATACAGATAATGGAGCAGTTGCTTTAGGGCCTCATATACAGTATAGCCCTTAAAGTCAAATAATGAGATCCTTGACCGACCCCCCCCCCCCTCCACACAGAGCCCCCCCACATATCAAATCCCAATTGAACCCCTGGTTACATCTATATATGATATTCAGTAAAAAAACCTGTGTAGTATCTCATTATCACTGCTGACCTGTGGTTGTGAAGCAGCAATCTCCTGGGCGACCGGCTCCGGGGGGGGCTTGGATGCGAACAGTGAAGACACCGAGCCGCCGGTCCACTGACCCGCAGAATATACCTTCTTACCCGTGATCTTGGGAGCAAAAAGACAATAAATTGAATTGAACTTGATAACAATTTGCTTTTTTAATGCCATTTGGCGGTCAGCGCATGAGACTCAATAATGTTACCTTAAAAACAGCCACAGTTTGAGCGGGGTAACACACTGAGGCTCCGGCAGTCATCAGACCCAGAGGAACGGCTACCCTCTTGAGTTGAGAGCCTGAAATACAGTTAACGATTACAATCAATGTCACTGAACACATGGAAAAACGTAATTTAAAGTACGGCCTTATAAGGGCCCTATTAGGCTTTCTGGGTTTTCCCTTTCCTGTAGTGCGTTATATAGGTTTGTGTGCATGTAAATGGTCTGCAGAGGCCATAATCCAGAGGAAGTGTCTCTCCCACACACTGCCTGAATCGCCTCCATTGGACTCACTAGTGACATCACTATACCACTTGCTCTTCTATTTGCTAGCGCTCCAACAAATAGTACGCGATAGGCTAAGGGGCGGGAAGTATCTAAGCAGTTGACCAACCACAACAGAACCAGCCAGCTAACCAATCAGAGCAGACTGGGCTCTGGTTTCAGACAGAGGGTGAAAAGAGGTGCTGCAGCACAGGCAGTATGAGAAAAATAAAGATCTTTTTGAACATTAAAGTGTGTAAACATTGTGGTGTGTGAACGCTGATAATCGTTGACAACTGCCGAGTCAACCAAAGGTCAATGTGCATCCAGTAAAGACTGTGTCATGGATGCACCTGCTGTATGAAAGAGCTGTTGTGTTTTCTCCAATTGATTGAGATTAAATCCGAGACTTGTAAGCAAAATAAAGAAGGTATGAATTATTTCTAAAATCTTAGGTTCACCCGTCCGTATTCAGGGTGGCATGGTGGCTCATTTTGATGATTTGTTATGTACATCTGTTACATTACCACAGCTGCATGGGGAACATTTCATTCTAAGCTAAGAGGCATTAAGCTTGCATACAACTACTATAATGCAAGGCAGAGATCTGTTTTTATTCATGTCAAATAGTCTGTTTCAAATACAACAGTTATATCAATGCTACATAATAACAGAATATATTTCCTGTGAAAAAAAGTATTACAGATTAATGTGTTGTTTCCCAGTTAATCAGTGTACAAATGTAAACATAAATATATCACACGTTTGCCTATAAAAGGAAAGAAATGTGGTAACTGTGGTTGGTTAATTATATGTCATATTTCAGTGACAGATTTATTGATTTCATAACAATGGTTCCCAGAAGGCTCTAAGTATCCCTGAGAGTCACTCTGGGTTGGATTACCTTTCCGTGCCAAGAACATGCCAAGCACGCCGGCCATGGTGATGGTGCCAAATCTGGGAAGAAGCTCCGGGGGAGGGTCTTTCAAATAATAGTACGCATCTGGGAGACACAGAAGACAGTAAGCATGGGGATAAAAATTCCCTACATTTCACAATTCTGAACGCCTGTCTGATTTCCTGCTCATACTGTCATTATATACTTCAGAACATTGGGACATTGGGTTTTGTGACAGTTGCTACATTTAGGAATGATATATATAAAATATATACATATTATATATAAAAAATGTAATAAAAATGTATATGAAGATAAGAAGTTAAAGTCAAAATGTGCAACAGAAAAATAAAATAAACCAGAATAGAAATCTTTTAAGAAATTAAAGTAAAAAAAAACCTGTGTACATTATAACCATAATATAATAAAATATAAAATAAAGAAATATAATATATTATAATACTATTTAATATAATATATTCACAGTAAGCTGTGTGTGATTATAAATAGTAACATTATGTACTGTAACATCAATTAATAAAGATTTGATTTAATGAGGCCATAAATAGTTAGTTAAAAATGTGGGATTTGTTTTCTAAGGGCGTCAGAACAATACATGAGTTAAGGGCACTAAAAGTAATGTTTCAAGTTTCAGGAAGGGTGTTGGAGAAAATACTGTTGTCTCCTCTTTGGGTTTGTTTGAATGCACTGATATCATGCGTGATTCTGAACTGTGTACGACCTTGCAGCTGCCTCTTTATGATAGGAGGAGGCAGGGCATTTCAGGTTGTTGATCTTTATGAGGAGACAGACACATACTTGTTGTCTCCTACATATCTAATTTCTATGAGGCGTGAAGGAAGTCCAGAAGACGTCACAGATGACCCATCGCAGATGACCCGACGCTTTTCCGACACCCGCGGCTGATATTAGCGCCACCTCGATTTACGACTTTGTTGTTATCTCCTGTATTTTGGACTATATAAGCCTGATGTTTTTTCCTGCTCCGTTGAGCAACATACCCCATGTGTGCGAGTTCAACCATATCCTTTGTATGTGATTTAACTCTGCTCCTTCTTGCAAGAATAAATTAGTACCTGATTATTGTTTCTCAACCTGGTGTCGAGTGATATTTTCCTAACAAAGGGAGAATATTATTTCATATATATCATATATGACACCTTAAGGTTCCTCCTGTTGACTCACCCTCTCCTTTATGGTATAGATTTACACTTCTTGTTTTCACAGAGATGCAGGCACCCTGCAGGGAACAAAGGAAAAATAAATCGCTACAACAGGACATGAAGAACAAAACTACATCTGAATCAGTCTGAAGCGTTTTTTCCCCATCTTCCACAGAATCAAACTGCCAGATCTCTTCGCAGCAGAACTTGCAGCTGCTGAATTAACTGCACACACACTACAGTACAGAGTCATACGTGCACTGAGCCCTCGCAGCATGTGAGAGTGAGCTGTGTAACCACAAGAGGAGCGAAAATCAGGAGACTAACACTGCAGATGCAAGATAAGGCCTTTTGCAAAGTATTCTAGTTTTGCCCTTTATAAAACACTTATTTACATACGTCAAAGGGTTGTTCTTTTGTGGGGTGTTGAGTGTTAGACAGGATGTGAAAGTATGTGTTCATTCAGCAGCAGGTGTTGTGTGGGAATATTAATAGGTTCTCAAAATGGCTGTAGGTGTACACAAGAAAATGGAAATACCTTCACAGCCTGGACAAAGGGTCGTATGCCCTGTCTGGCTGTAGTTAACCCATTCTGTATAACACCGGGAGTCTCTGGGACAAACAGGGCCTGAGCAGACATTGGCAGCGGGGTGTAGATGTTCAGCTGGGGACAGAGGGAGAGTCAGTATTTAGATGTGAATTTCAACAGTTTAGCTCTCTCATATCAAATCATCTGATTATTTTTAGAAAAGCATACCTTTTCTCGAGTAAGCAGTCCATCAGTGGGCGCTTCGCTTACAGTATACACACGGATGGAGGCTATGCCCATCACCGTCGGGACGGCCAGCATCACCACCTAGGAAACAATGAAAGTTTACAGCGTACCTTAAAATATTTCACCACACAGTAACACAAACAACAGGCAGACACAAATCACTGATGGACCAGTGGGAGAAATGATCAACATGTGTAAAAAAATAGCTAAACCACACATTTGCTAGTTTAGGACTATTACTTTTGAAGCGTCAGAGTTAGGTTAATAGAATAGAAGAATAGAATAGGGAGGGATGAAACCCTCTTTAATGGTCACACATGCAGAGCACACAGCACACACAGTGAAATTTGGCCTCTGCTTTTAACCCATCCTAGTACAAGGAGTCTAGTACTAGGAGCAGTGGGCAGCTATTGTACAGCGCCCGGGGAGCAATGGGAGTGGGGGGGAAGGGGGGTGTCCGGTGCCTTGCTCAAGGGCACCACGGCAGGGCAGGAGGTGAACTGGGACCTCTCCAAGTAGAAGTCCACACTCCATATTTAGGTCTGGTCGGGGACCAGTCGGTTAACTTAAAGTACTTAGATTTTGTACCTTTGTACCTTTTAAAAGTAAAAGTCCTGAAATAAAAATTATAATCATGTAAAAGTAAGAAATTACTGGCATCAAAATATACTTCAAGTACCAAAAGTAAAAGACTCATTATGCAAACTGTCCCATTTTAGTTTAATATGAACGATATGTTTATTTATAATTATTGATGCATTCATGTGTTTATCACAAGGACACAGTTTCTTTAAAGGTTAAGTGTTGTTGATTTCACATCATTCATCTGCAAAGTAACTAAAGGTATTACATAATTGCAGTGTACAGAGTAGCAACAAATTGAAATACTCATACTCAAGTCTCTCAAACTTGTACTTAAGTACAGTCCTTGAGTAAATTGTACTTTACAACACTGATAACTTACAACTGCCTCCTACTAGCTGACGTAATTGTAATGTTTCCTTTGCTTGGTCAAAACCGTCTATATTGCAGACAACGTCACGGCTGACACATATTAGATGTAACGCATGCATAGGTAATATAAATAGTGTGAGTACTGCTCAAACTGCTGTCTGCTAACGTTAGTAAACGCAGTCTAGTTAGCATTGACTCATTCAGCGAGGCTAGCACAGTTAGCAACAATGTGTCCATGCAGCGCAGTGTTAAAGGTTTTAAAGTGACACTCTGTTCAAGGTTGCGTTAACGACTCCGGGTCAGTTAACGTTAACCCCACACACGCTCATTCTTTACAAAATATACTTTGACGAAGAGGAAAATGTCAAGCATTCACCTTGGCCGCCATGACAGCGATCCTCCTTCTTCTGCAGGCTGAGAGAGACGCAGATCCAAAGCCCGGGTACTACTGACTCCTGCCGGGCATCAGCGGCACCTGCAGCCCGTGTTCTCAAACCAACAACAGTATAATCAATGTTGTTTTGTAAATCTTTGTGTAATTAAAACACAAAATATCTCATTTCGTTTTTATTAACATTTTTAAAAGACATTTTAAAGGATTAAACTGTCACTGCAGTTCCACATGTAAAGCAATTGTACATGATGTGCAGTGGTTTATTATGGGCAAGGCAAAACAGGTTCACAGGGCCCCCAGACACAACGGACTCTAATAAGCCTCTGGTTCACAGAAATCTTGACGGTTTTCATTAACTTGTTAATTTGTTAGGGAGTTGAACCAACTTAAATATGTTTTAACTTTTATTTGTGCATTGTTTTTCAAAACGGCCAGGCAGAGACAAAGTAAATAGAAATAAAATACATGTGCAGGTGAGATAGAAACACACTATGACCTCACACAAGAGGGGAAAATATGGGGAGAAAGAAAGAAAATGTGCAAAATGTATCAATTAACATGCAAACCCTTTACATGCCTAATCACGTTGTAAATCATAATTAGCTGCTAAAGAAAAAATAGTACAATCTTAACAATTTTTTTTAACAAAAACAACAAATTGTTATGAAAATATCAATTATTCATTTCTAGATTTTGGATATAGATATGGACATGGATAATCATTTGTAGGCCTACTTGTCGTATTTTTACGTACACTTTAATTGGAAATCTGCTTCTTGGTTACGTAAGCACATAAAACACTGTAATGCTGTCTCTATCAATCCAAGAAAAGGTACACATAAACAGATCATAGCTCGTAGTGCAGAGGATTCAGTTTATTGAAGTCAAAGTTTAACAACTTAAGTTTACAATCTGTATTTTTTGTAATATATATTCATATATATGAAACCAAAAAAGGCTACTTTAGGAAGAATAAATGTCATTTTCTTTCTTTTTTAATATCATCTTTAGTCAGTTTAATGTACAGAATAACAGTAAGCTAATATTATCCTTGAAAAAGAGCAATATGTTCCTTTTTTAATGTCGCAGTGCAACTTACATCTTACACACCTGTGCAATGTACCATGAGGTGTACACCCCTGAAAGAACACACAGTGGAATCTCCCTTTTCGGCCTGTTTCTGCATGTCTACACACACAAAGATCTGGGGAGGAATAACAACACAGTCTGTGCCCACAAATCATAACCTGCACTTCCTAATCTACAGTGTGTCGCCTGCTAAGTGGAGCAGTGGTTGATGAAAGAAAACCACTGCAGATGAGAAGTTGAGAGAGATCTGCAGACTGAAACTGTTTTGTAACTCTTCTCCAGCTGTGTGTGTGTAGGGTCGCCAGTATAGTCAGTCCATCGTTGCCAAAGAGAGGGTTGGGAGGCACAGGGAAAGTGCTTGCATCATTTAGTTTTCTTTGTGGTACTCTCAAATTAACCATTCAAAAAACATGAGCTATATCTCTGGGGTGAGTTTGATAGTTCACGACAGTGTGACATGATGAAAAACCTGAACCTACGCTAAAGAACTACAGTACAGTATGAAGAATAAGTACAGATAGTGCTGGATGCAGCAGGTGTTATGCATGTCTCTCAGAGTCTTCGACACTGGGGGGCACCGTTGAGTCCTTGGCCTGATATTGCAGATGAAATGATTCATCTGGGTCTTACAGACATTACAGACCATTTAGTGTGGAGGGCTTTGACCGCTCAGTTTCATATGCTTCGAGGGAATGTCAAAATAGCTTTCGTTTCAACTCAGGTAAGATTCCTGCAGTCTATTGGTTAGTGTCAGTCTTTCTATGTAAAACAAAACCTTAAATTAGGAGCCTCCTGGTTAGGATGCTAAAGGAGGATCTGCATTAGATCAAGTAACCAAGGAGCAGAAAAATGCTTGCCTCAGCTATTGTACAGTGTGTGTCTTCAAACACTATCGAATGAAAAAACAAGAATACATACGAAGAAAAGGTCATTCTTCAACAGTACTTTTGCATGTATCATGCGCTACAAGTCTAATTATCTTGCAATCATGAGAGGAAGATAAAAAGGGGAGAAAAAAAACAAATGATCCACAATATTTTACCCTGTCCAATCAAATCAGTCCCGGGACTTTTCTCATGCAACACATCACCAGGAGAAGGGTCAGCCGCGATGTAAAAACTGTCAATGATGGTGGTGTTGTTGTTCTGCCACCCTGCGTCTACAGAGTGAAGAGGGGAACACTGCAAAACCTTGGCATAGAATACATCATACTTTACATTATATCTATGACACAAAACGTAAATAGATTTATATATTCTTCTATGTTTAAATATATTTGTAGACTGTACACAAATCTTTAGAAAATGAGACGGCAAATGCTTTTACCTGATATTTTGAACAGCAATGGTAAAGAGGCCGATGAGACATAGACCCTGTGATGCAGCCAATGAGATATAGAGATATAGAAAGTGCATTCTTTGTAGTGAGTGACTCCTTTGAAAAGAACTCTCTAGCTCTTGCATTCGCTGTTTGAAATAAAATAAAGGAAAAAAAAGAGAAAGGAAAATTGTTTTGCACCCACGCAAATACATACTCTCTGTCTTCCCTCCGCTACCTCTAGAAGCATATCACAGTGGTAGTGGAACGCAAACATTTACATCAGTATACACAGCAGTATACACATATACACAAGTCTTTGACGACTAGAGAGAGAGAGAGAGAGGAAATAAAGAAAAACATGAAGAGGAGGTGTCGGATAGAAACACAGAGAGGAAAATAAAAAAAGACGGGTAGAGAGGATGCAAACTGAAAAGTTCAATTGCACTCAGTCAGAGGAGCCTCCTTCTGCGGATAAAATTGTGTCTTTTTTTCTTAACAGTTCACAGTTTGAAAATAGTGTGCAACTAGCCAGTACAATAGGTCCTCAACGTTTGTTTTCACCGGTTCCCAGAGGGAGCCAGATAAACCAGCATTGATGGCTACTTTTCACAGTCTCATACTAAAAGTCAACGCCCTTACTTTCCCCTGCACTGTCCCATCAGATCAGCCTGGAATAACAAGTGAGGTCCCTGTAAATCAGCGAGATATGCAGTGAGAGAAAAAAAAGATTGAGAGAGAAAGGGGGAGAACTGGTGGCTCTGGGTGCAAAGTTCATCAGTACAAAAGTACAGTGCTGTGGTGAAAAGGATTCTCCTCTGTATTGCTGCTACATAGCTCCCCCTGCCCCCTAAAATCAATAGGAAATAAAAAGCGAAACCAAGAGAATACAAAGTAACAAACGTGTTAAAAAGTTTCCTTTTTTTCCCATTTTGCTCGACAAGCGTGTGGTGTTTATGCTGAGTTCCATAGACAAAGGAAGATTAATGCTTTCTGTTCAGGCATGCAATAGGCACCCTGTGAGGGTCCTCAGGATTATCAAAAGTTCATACACGCAGGTCTCAGACTGTTCCCTCTATGATATTTACACATCTTACAATGTGTGTACCTGTGTGTGTGTGTGTGTGTGTGTGTGTGTGTGTGTGTGTGTGTGTGTGTGTGTGTGTGTGTGTGTGTGTGTGTGTGTGTGTGTGTGTGTGTGTGTGTGTGTGTGTGTGTGTGTTCGAGTGAGTGCGTGCTCAGAGTCTTGATCAGGAGAGAGGACTCAATGTAAAGCTCTGTGTGTGTTTGTGTGAGTGTGTGAGTGTGTGTGTGTGTGTGTGTGTGTGTGTGTGTGTGTGTGTGTGTGTGTGTGTGTGTGTGTGTGTGTGTGTGTATGTATCAGTTCAGTCTTTGCTCCCCTTCTCTCTTTCACACATGTGTCTCAATAAAGGAGTGTGTGTGGGTCATAAGAGGTGGGGCCAGTGGGGAGAGGTCGTCCTGGCCGTTGGTGCCGCCGGGGCTGAGCTGGCAGATGTCTGAGTAGAGATCGCTGTGCCACTGCTTCCACTCTCTGAAGGTCTGGGAGCACAGGCCAGGGTCCTCCAGTAGCGCACAGATTACTGCCAGCTCCGACTCTTTGGCCTGTGGGGAGCAAATAGACAACAAGGAGTGACAAAGTTGTATCCTTACAAGTGTAATTATTCTGCAAATTCCCAAATAATCAAGAAGGGTCTAGCTGCAAAGCCCCAGGTTCAGGCCACATGCTCCATTGAACACTTTTGGTTACTAAGCATCTAGAAACCATGTACGCAGGTAACAATCATAAGGATATTATGGCATATGTTTAAGGTTAACAATACCACCTTGTGTTTTTATCTTATAAAGTAGGTAACGTTACGTTAAGCAGGAAATAACTTACCGACCTAATGAATTGAACGTTAGCTAAAAATGCTAATTCCGCTCTTAAACTGTGAATGTTAGCCAACTATGCTAAATCAGCAAGCAAACTAACATTAAAAGTGCAATGTTAATTTCTGAATCAACTTATTCAAAGAAATAGTAGGCATAATTTTCACCTGTAAAATATACATTTAAAGTGTATTGTTATTAACAAAAAGCCTAGCTTCTAGCTAACAGAAAGGCAAGAATACAATTCCACCAGTGCTCAAACTGACTACACCTCAAAATATACTATCTTATAATTGTCACGCATTGTGTGTTGGCAACGTTTGAAATTAATTAAAAGAACAAATCTAAAAACAAGACACGGACCACGTGAATTATTGACCAGCCAATCGGAGCGGCTGTACTCCTTCTCCCTCTGTTTGAGGACTGACTGGCACTACAGTGACTCACGTTGGCACTATCGCCTTTAGAGGAACAAGTGGTATTACAAGACAGGAAGGGCAAGGGGTAGTCAGTTAGCATGCTAACTTCAGTGCATATCTGCAACACAATACAAAGATGTTGATTTAAAATGTTATTCTGACATATTTTATACATTATATATATTTTTTTTTAGTTCGTTTTTGCTAACGACATCATAGCTAGCTAACATTAGCTTAAGGTTTGTACAAGTTATTTCCTGCTTAATAACAAATTTGGTTTGTAGTTTTCTTTGTGGTTTTTAGTTAAGGTTGTGTGGCTTGGTGCGATTCAATGGCCTCAATATACGCTCTGTAGACTACTTTACTTATTAAGGATAAGCATGGTAAAGCAATTTACTGCGCAATATACTACAGTTGCAATTAAACTAGTATGCTAAGAAGCGAGATGGGACCCAGCACCGGAGTTTGGCCTAAGCATGGAGCTCTGCAGAGGGACACTATTGTAATAATCTGTGTTTGTGCTACCTTCAAGGTGCTGCGGAGGGCTCGGACCCGGTGCAGCCTGTCGTTGAGCAGAGGGTCCCTGGCTCTCTGTGTGAAACAACGTCGAAACTCCTGCCTGCTACAGGGTCTTGAGTCCCCTAGGGCCGTCACGTTGGCTTGCTCCAGGGCCCGGTACAGCTGCTCTAGCCCATCCAACGGCTCCGGCTCGCGGCACTCTGACACCCGCCGCTCCCTTCCCTCAGACACCCTCCTCTCTCTGCTCTCAACTCTCAACTCCCGCAGGTCTGAGACACCCAGGAGAGGAGTCAGATTCACTGCTATAATGACACAATGAGCTTCAGTTGGATTAAGTGTGTGAATATAGAGCTCAAATAATCAATTAATTGGATAATTGACAAAAACTGTAACTGCAACTATCCTTATAATTGATCTTCATATTCATATTCATAATATATATTCATATTTTCAGCCACTAAAATGTCCCAATGTTGGTGGTTAGCTGACTATTAAGTTATTTTGGACAGTTGCTTTCAAATAATATCTAAAATGGTATGTTCCTTGCTTGAGGCTGGATAAATGAGACTTTGATTGTACTGCACGAGTTGTGTGAGGGGATTGAAAAAGGGAGATTTTATATACTTTCGTTGTTGTGGCGCGGTTCCTATTTACTTACATTTGTCAAGACTTTTCTCCATTTTCAGATTCTTTGTTCATCGTGGGGCATTTGATTAAAAAAACTTCTCCTTAACAAATTCAAGGTAACACAGGGTGAGTAATTGGTATACACATGCTTATTTCGGGTTATTCCATTAAGAAGTAAAGCTAAAGTTCTCCTTTGTTCACCAGAAAAGTGAAGGGCCTTTTGTCTGCGTTACAATTGCTTTTACTTTTGATAGGACTTATACTATGGAGTATTTTACAGTGTTGTCAAATATACTTAAGTGAAGTATCTGAATACTTCCTCTAACACGGACTAAATTAAACCTTCTTAGCATTAATGCA
The DNA here is from genome assembly GCF_902827165.1 of Trematomus bernacchii. Classification (NCBI taxonomy): domain Eukaryota; kingdom Metazoa; phylum Chordata; class Actinopteri; order Perciformes; family Nototheniidae; genus Trematomus; species Trematomus bernacchii. Next base: position 4,859,195 of record NW_022988097.1, on the reverse strand, counting down.
TTGTATGTATTGACAAATGTATGCTGTGTTTCCTCTCAATAACCTGTGTAATATAACCTAGCCAGCTCCACTTTCAACCTTTATATATACAGTCTATGCTTTCAACTCATACCCTGCTTACATCTGATTTCTTAATATTACAACAAAGTTAATATGCAGTACTGTAAATTCTATGATAATCTCGAATTAAGGAAATCATAATTTATGGCACATTAGCTACTTAAAAGCCACTTTCTCTGAGGACCATAGGGACCTTTTCATGCATTCTCAAGTGTTTTCTCTCCTTGTATAAAACAGATTATGTGTCATTTCCTTACCGTTCTCAGCCTCGAGTATATCTGCAGCCTGCTCCTCTGCCTCCTCGTCCTCGCTCCTCTCCTCCATGTGAGCCGGGGTGTGCAACAGCTTAGCTGGCATGGGGTCTCTGTTCCTGGGCAGACTCTGGCTGCGCTGCTTGTGAGAGCGTCGGTGTGTGTGGCTGTGTGTGTGTGGCCCTCGCTCCAGAGGGAAGGGCCCGTCCCGCTCCCTGTCCCTCTCTGCGGCGTGGTGTCTCCGTACGGGCAGCGTGGCCTGTCTGCGTCTCTCGGGGGACATGCCATGTCTGCCCAGCCCTCCGTACAGTCCCATATCTCCTGCCATGCTCCCCATCAGGCCCCCGTAATCATTCTCCCCCGGGGACGTCTGGAGGAAGTGCAGCCCTGAGCTGGTCAGAGGGGTCTCGATGAGGTCCTGCCAGGAGCGTCTCTCACGGTGGGTGGAGCGGCATCCTGATGAGTGGGTGCTGGTGCTGCCGGTGCCCATGCCCATACCATCTCCACGCTGGTCCTCGGCCGAGGAGTGGGAGTGCGTTGACTCGCTGGAGAAGTGCCGCCCGTGCTTGGGCTCTGGGAAGGGGCTTGAGGAGTTCACCTGTAGAGTGAGAGGGGAGGTGGAAGAGACCATCTGTGGAGGGATGGGGGAGGTGGAGGCACTCATTGATGGAGGGAGTGGGGACGGAGTGGAGCGCATAAGGCTCATGGAGCTGACCGAGCGGGGCAACTGGTCGTAACCGTGAAGGAAGTTATTCTGAAGGCCCAAGGGTGAGTGAGACAGGTGGGAGGATACAAGTTGACAGAAAGGTGAAATGTGAGCACGGATACAAGGAAAAACGTGACCCGCAAAACAAGGAGAGTGACGAGGTGTGCAAGGAAAGAGAGAAGAAAGAAGGACAGGAAATATAAAGGGCAGAAAGAGAACAAAAGATGAGAGCAAAAAAAGCAATGAGATGGCAGAATGACTGTTGTATGGCTCAGCTGTGGAAACATGGTACCACTGAACCTTCTTTATGTACAAGTCCTGTTCAGGGCTACATTATCTTTCAGAGATGTGATGAGCGTTGGCAATTGACGCCATCTAGAGGTCAGATTAAGAAAGATTCTGGCAGCAGAAAGCAGATAATCTTGGCTGCTTACTCTCACACTCTGATGTTTTATTAATGCTGAGAGCTCTGGTCTTTGCAGCTCGGAAAACTGTGGGGCTTTTAGGAATAAAATATTCCATCCGAATGAAACACTGCAAAGAAAATGTTGAGTGTGTGTGTTTGTGTGCTTACTGATGGCGTGCGGTGATATGTGTCACAGAGGGATGAGGGTCCCTCCTGTTTGAGCGTCATCGAGCCATCGACCTCGTCTTGATCGCTCTCACTCCAGTAGTCTGAAATCGAGATAATAACACAAATGTTTACAATTGACGGGCAAAAATCGTTTTTGATCTAGGAAAGTGAATCCATCTCACCTTCATCTGGGCGTGGCACCTTGTCATCTGGTGTGTAGCCGATGGCAGCTAGCCCCAGTCGGTTCATCCACCTATAGGAAACAAGGAGAGGAAAACATGTGAGATGTGTGAAGGAAGGAGAAGAAAGGTGACAGAGGAGGAGAGAAAAGGATGGGTTATACTGGGTAAGTGGTAGGTGATGAATACAAAAAAACGTTCACTTTAAATAATTGAAGTGGTGTCTCTGAACGGTTTATAACTGTCTGAGGAGAGAGAGGCATTGAGATAATTAGAGAGATGGATGCAGAAAAGGATAAGTGACAATCCTCTGTCCTATCGTCTCTCAGCAGAGTCTCAGATGGTGTTCTCTTTCTACATCCATCCTCCGTCAGATCCCGGCTTGTCCCGTGACTCTCTGCAGACACCCAATAATAAGGTCGCTGCTAAGAATAGACGCAGAGTCCGTGCACAAGGAACAGGAAACTTGCATAATACAGGAAGCAGCTTCCACATTTATAACAATGTGTCTTATTGTCACAAAGTCCCATGAAAAGACTAAAACTAACAATGAATAATAAACGGATGTAGCTTATTCCTTTCTGCCATTAAACTCAACTTTTGCACGAAAAACAAGGGGGTTTGAGCCTCATAAAATATTCCTTCATGAAGATAAACATAGGCACTGTAGTTTCATTGAAATAATCCCAGATACACAGTTAGCTCGGCTTCCAGAGATACTCAGTTCTACAACAAATGTGTATTAATCCATCGCTGAAAGTAGTCCCCATAAAATGCATATTTCCTCCTGTTTTAGTACAGTTTGAGAAGTTTTGACGCAATCCAGAGTTTAGGATATCTTTATCAGTTTTGGGAATCACTTTTGTCTTTCATTTTATTTAGTATGGTTTCTTATTATCTGTCTGCATACGTTGGGTATATTGTACCACAAGTTATACCTCTTTTCACTGCAAAAACGTTCCCAGGAACCTTTATACTGTAGGAATTCAGGTATTTAATCTGCGTTTTGACTGTAAATGTACTTCTTATGCTATTATTAGTATTGGCCCTGGGACTATCAAGTAGGAGCTTGCTGCAGCAAATGATGCTGATTGGCCAAGTATGCTTGGATTTCCAATCGCAACTGCTGCAAACACTATATTAGCCTAACACTCCGATGTTATTGCCTCCAGAAGCTGAGAAATCCTGATGTAAGCTTGATTCAAGACATATATGGAGATTCTTCTGATGCCTATACCATCAACTCCCACTTAATCACACGTACAAATGCACATGAAAGGGCTGTCACACATCAACCTCCGAGCGCAGCATGGAAGTCAAATATAGCTAGTTAATGACCCTCCCCCAATTATCGCCCCATGCCATTGAGGAGAGGTGAGAATAATTAGAGCTCATCATACCGTAAACATCTCCAAAATGTCACACGAGCACACACGTGACACAAACAATTACACACACAGTTCTACATTTAACAACAGAGGGCCGGGTTCATGCCTTATTCATGCGCAGTGCTGTGTGGGCTGTTGCCTTGTGTAAACTTGGTTTACTCAGTTAAAATATTCATGAAAGGACACGTGACGTCCCCAGCTTCTGACTGTCGTCCACATTAAGACACAAACACACACTCAGACACACTCACCTGTTCATTTCTTCAAGACAATCTGTGGCGAAGAAGAAGCTCTTGATTTTGGGATGGCAGGCTTTGAAGGCACTGTAGTCAGCCGGGGGGAGAAGAAGACTGATTAGTGATTTTCGTGGTAGGTGTGCGTGCGTGCATGTCATGTGGGTGATAGCAAATGTGGTTGATTAGTAATTTTGGCGACATGTGAGGGACACTCACAATTTCCGTCTGCACTCTATGGCTCGGTCTATTCTGAACTCAGGGAGGCTGATGAAGCCCTCAGCCTTCTCATCCTGCAGGCACAGACAGATGGAGAGTGGTGGTACATTATCAACACAGAGAACAAAATGTCATACATACTGATGTACCCATTTTTATGTTGGATAGCAGTACTCTAGTCAAGCATATGAAAACAACATATGCTGTTTGTATTGGCTTCTTTCCCCACTTAACATGAGGATATATTAGAATTGACTATCTAAGCTTTAAAACTGGAGCATAGAAACACATTACAGTACGATTCATTTTCAGGTCGTTTTCTTCCTAATTTGCAGATATGTTTATTAATCTAGTTATCCAAACTACACCTTAAAGTCTTAACAGTGAGTTTCTTGCTTGTATCAGGTCAAACTACTACAGACTGCAACGAAAGATACATCTAAATCAGAGCTGCAACATTCAATTAATAAGCAAACATTGTTGGTTCTTTCACAAATGTGAGAATTAGATGTTTTCCATGTTTACAGTCAAGTAAATAATATAATCTGTGCTTGCAGCCCTAATACAAAAGCTGAGAGTGAAAAAGGGTTAACGGTGATATTACATAATAAAGCAATGAAAGTAACACGGAATGAATTCCATACACATGAAAATGGTTCTAAATGTTACCCTTAAAAATGTGTTTGGACTAATGATCTCATTATTATATTTATTTTATAACAGTTACCAGTGAAAACTATTATGAACAACATGTACAATGAACTGCTACATTTATATTGTGTACTTGTGTTTTTCTTTCTCAAATCTGTAGCTGGAATCTAACCAGTTGACTTGGCAATCTTGTTATTTTATGTTTAATGTTTATTTTTATTTATAAACGCTTTTATAAAAGCTGGGGAACAAAATAAATGCAATAAAAAGTAAGCAGCAGTGGCTAAAATATTCAATTACCTGGGTAAGTCCAAGTGACTGGATCCTACAATGTCTATTATGCAACTCAATAGTATATTTAATTATAGATATATAAAGCTGTTGATATCTGTTTCAGTTGCAAGATTGTTTTGTAAAAAAAGTGTGTTCGAAAAACAGAATGCAGGTGCAGGAAGGTGTTGCAGAGTTTGACTTTAACGATGAGATTCAGGACATATTGACGTGAATGTGATTCCTTACATTTTGGTTGGTGTACCAGTAGAGGCAGGACTCCTTGAGGATAAACCAGTACTTCCTCCACTTCTGGGTGAAGTAACCTTTTGCGTCCTTCTTCTTCCACAGCCAGCCCTCGCAGTCACCGTGGCCAAGGTCCTTACAGGAAATTCTCCTTCTACTGGCACTAGAGAGGGAACCTAAAAAGAGAGAAGAGAACGTTGTTAACACTGAGTCATTTTCAAAGAATTTGGCAATAAAACGAGGTTCGCCATTTATCTAGCGGTTCCAGGCTGGCTAATTCAACATTTCTGGACTTAAGGTCTGCAGTAGCTTACAGTTAGAGTTGATTCTTGAAAAATCTGATGTTAACTTTTTAATTCCTCTAAACTGAAGATATTTTTAACACATCTCCACAGCATAAGAATATTCAGTGACAGTGATCAATCTAAAAGAGGTAAACAATAAATCGAATACGGCAGGTGTTTGCAAGAAAATATATTGTGCAAGTGCGATGGTTTTGCAACAGTACATGCATTACTTTTGATCAAGAACTGTGCATCTGGACTTTTCATTATAGTGTCAGGCTTCCGGGTTAGTTTACAGTTCAGAGTTCAGACATTTAGACTGAGACATATTTTAGGGGTGAAACGTTTTCCTACCTACAGTGGTATAACTGCAAAATATAAGGTAAGAAAGAGAAAATGAGCCTACCTTTACTTCTCTTTTTGGTTTTCGTTCTGAGAGAGGTGTAATGGAAAGACTAGAAGGGAGAGGGAAAAAAACAATCTAGGTTGGTGTTCATGTACATAGAGAGGTTGTAGCAAGTTCACTCTACATGTTTAGCTTATTTTTATTTTATTATCCAGCCCACAGCAGAGAGGATTACTGGCACAGAGGGATCACAACAGTAATGCTGCTGCAGCCAGGAAATGACCTACAACCTGTGACGGAGACAGTGGCGGACTGGCCATCGGGACGTTCGGGACGAAACCCGATGGGCCGGTACCGATCACGAGGCTCCCCCCCCGTTGACAGTTCACTAGCACCCCCTCCCCCATTCAAAGTCACAGAATATAATTGTGTGGTTAGCAAACACACTTGAATTTCACACTATTGCATTTCAGAAGAAGCTAATGTGAGTAGACGCTAAAGGTATCAACAAAACATAGCTGAATACATCTTCGGGGTTTTTATCTAGGTAACAAAGCTGAGTAAATATCTGTTTACAGTGGCGCTGACTCATTGTACGCTCATACAACTCATGTGCTTTAGAGGAGAGGCGAGGGCCAATGACTAACACAGCTTCCTGTAACCTAAATATGGAAAGCAATTTACCTCATCTGACTTGTATCTTTTATTTAATTATCAGAGTCCCCAATGGATTTCATATCAGGTATCTCTCCATTTTGTGCCTGACTGTATGTTTAGCTATTATTACTATTTGGACACACCCCATCTCCATGTAACAGTGGATGAGTCTTCATGTTAAGGCAAAAGAGGTGTTTCATTTCAACGCTACACGTTCTAATCAAATTCTTAACTTAGAATCTGCAGGACTTTTCCCATATTTATTAAAGTTTTATTTTTTAATTTGTTATAGTGAGTTCACATACTACATGTGAATGAAGCTTCTGTTGCGTCATTAAAATGCAGTTACAGAATAAAAATGTACTGAAAAAGGCGGCATTATTAAAACATCAGGTAAATAAACCATCAGAACTATTGATCTATAAAACATCTAAAAAATACACAGTCAGCTCGTTGGCTCTGGCTGCTCTCCTACCTTCCTCATGGAGGCGGCTCCTGAGCTCCCTGAGCCGGAGTACCTACAGGACAACACACAGGATTAAATGTAACCACAAACGACTCTTTCATCTCCTTCCATCAATCCATGTGGTTAAACCACAAACAACCACAACCACAGACTCACCGGTCTATTGTGTCCGCTCGCAGTGTGTCCGCACCCCGCTGAGAGAGAAAAGGGGAACAAATGCCTCATTTAAGACTTGCACTTTCTTCTTTGCACCTTTGTTGGTAATAATCATATTGTTGTGGTTTATTTAGTGTTTATAGAGGGGATGTATCTTGATAATCCAATTTCTAAACTATGTTCTAACTTTATTTTTATTTATTTCAATTTTTTTATTTTGTATACAAACCCAAACCCTTTTCCAAATGTTTTAATTTTGCTTTGTTCTAAAGTGCTTTGGGAAAGTGGTATCTCTTTAGGGGCCTTAGTTGCTCTACAAAATGTGTAGGACTGCTAGACATGAAACTTCCCTATAAATTGTCCATCGGTAAGTTTAAAATAACATGTTATTTTGCATAAATGTTGATGTTAATCGAAAAGAATCATGCAGAGAGGACGAGGGTGAAGAAACAAGCAGGTCATTAAGGTTAGCGTATGCTTGTTAGTGCCGGATAGTATACTTCATGTGCCACCGAATAGATATGAGTCACCAGCATGAGAAGCTGAGAGGGTTAGAGAGGCTGGTGTTAGCTAAGCTGTTAGCGCTGATGTGTGTATGTGTGTGTTTGCGTGCCTCTTGTTTTAAGCACAGTCGGTCAGTCGCTCTTGTAATTGGTCTGGCTGATGCTGAGTCATGCACCTACTCACAGGGATACGTGTTTTGCGTTCGTGTGCGCATGCCAGTGTGTATGTGTGTTTGTCCAGAATAAACTCCTATTTAGACTCAGGCGTGTCTGAGGAGATGGGGATATTAGGATGAGTTAGGATGAGTCGTGAGATGGCTACCCTGCATGCAAATGCACTCCACTGTGCTGGTGTGTGTCTGTTTGTGTATGCCTGTGTGTGTTCTTGTGTGTGTGCTTGAGAGAAAAGTTACAGAGGGGTGTGTTTCAGAGTGTCACCGTCATTCTCATAATCTGTGAATCTGGCAGCCATGCAATGACACTGATCATCCTCACTCTCCTTTGTCTCCTCTGCCTGACACACACAACAACGTGTGTGAATCTGTGAACACCATGACCCAAACACAAACCTTCGGAGAGGACATGCACTTGTAGGAAGTTGTGCGAGTGAGTCAGAGTAAAAGCCTTGATGGTGATTTAGCTGCCACTACTAGTAATTTATTAATAGTATTTTTTTCCTACAGCAGACCGTTTCACATTTGTTAGTAGAAAAAAATGCATTAGTAATAGCTGCATTTTATTTAGCTCCTTCAGTTTGAGGGTCCTGGTATTGTTCAAATTGGCGTTAGTCAAAATGTCTGCAGTAAAAAAAACAAGAAATGACATATTAAACGATAAACTACCTTTACTCCGCCTGTGAAAATAGTCATAAGACTTTTACTCTGATTATTCATGGGATCCACTAGACAATCCAACAGTACAATGTATTAACACATTGGCATTGTAATATATGATAATGTATCCGTCACATGCAAGAAGTGCATCACATCAATTAGAAACCTTACTTATGATTGATAGTTTTACTGAAGATGAGGAGCTAAGCATTCACCTCTCTATCTAAAGATTTACACTGGTTCAAATTCACTTCAAATGCAATATGTATTTTGCATTTGAAGTGAATGCAAAATGTAATAATGTTTGGACAACGATGGAGCTCCAAGATCACAGAGCAGAGGAATAAGATAAAGTAGATCATGTTTTAACAACATCTATCATCTCAGTAGGATCAAATAATTGTTGATTTTGGTCATTTTGATGGGATTTGTTGACATAAAACAATCTAGCCAGCATTATCCTTTACATGTTAGTTACATGACATTTCTCTATCCATGTGTAAACAAAATAGACATACAGTACAGACCACCACCACTTCTAACTAGCTTAACCAGACAAAAGTAGACACACATTGAAACTGTAAAAAACATATTTTAAATAGGTAAAAGAACCCAGACTGTGTACATACGGGCAAAGCTTCGGGTGGCTGGTCTAGGCGCAGGGTGGAGGACAGCATGGAGGGGCTGATGGGAAAGCTAGGGCTGCTGGGATTGCGGCTCTTGCGCCGAGAGCGTCTGGTGGAATCCCTCCGACTCTCTCTGCCCGGACCCTCGGGCTCCTCCTCGATCACCAGGATCTTGTCGTCGCTGAGGTAACGCAGCAGGGAGTTGTCTGAATCTGTGGGGATGAGGAGGGGTAAAGGCAGGGAGCAGTTAGAGGACGGACAGGCTCAATTTAAAGCGGAAAAACCCACAGAGGAGGGGGGCGGGGGGGGGGAGAAGCGTCGTAAAGTCGAGGGATAACCCAAAAGTAGAGTCAGATGAAACCCTTACAGATAAAAAGCCAACAGAAAGGGATAAAAGGGCCTCAGAGCTGAAGCATCTGATATGGATCCAGCCGGGGACACACAGCTAATCTGTTTGCCATGATTATGCTAGTTTGGAGGGCACAACTGCTCAATCCTGTCAGTCAGAGAAAGTGTTATTCCAGATAGAAGCTTCTCATTTAATTTGTTTATTATCCATTTACCTAAATGTGGAGAAAGGGACTGAAGGAGAGAGGAGGAGAAAGGCAGACCCAAGTTGTGTGCTTTAATGTTATTCATGGACTTTCTGATGGTAGAGTGGAGGATCCTCGGTTGAATACAGATCAAGTCTTGCTGCAAAACGGTGAAGCTGGTTAGAATTGGTCAAAAAGAAATTCCCTCATTTCCAGAGCAGCTGTATAAATGCAATTTCCTTGCATTTATGTTTCCCTGTAACTCTGTCCGATACATACCTGGCTGATATGTATCCTCACACAACCACACCATGAAAACCAGAGGATGAGCTGAAATGTGTTGAGTATGGAGCGAAGCGCAAAAGCGCAAACTGCGTGTGTGTGTGTGTGTGTGTGTGTGTGTGTGTGTGTGTGTCTGTGTGTGTGTGTGTGTGTGTGTGTCTGTGTGTGTGTGTGTGTGTGTGTGTGTGTGTGTGTGTGTGTGTGTGTGTGTGTGTGTGTGTGTGTGTGTGTGTACCTCGGCTCCCTCTCTTGCCCATGCTGGGTTCCTTGGGTTCAGCCATCCAGTTATATTCGGGAGGCATGGAAACGGGTCTGAGGTCACCTGGAACGACCAATCAGCAATCAGAGAGTCGTCTAAGCGGGGGAGGAGTGGGGGTGTCGCGGGAAGACGGTGACTGAGAGACAGCGTGGGAGACAGCTGGACAGGGGTGGACAGGTGAGACAAAGTGTGTGCAGTTGAGGGGGGAGGAACGGGAGACTCTCAATTATGATGTGCAAGGTACTGTAGGGATCACACAGCCTTATGTTTTATTGATAGCTAATTACCACTTGTGAGATATTATTTCAAGTCTTGTCAACATAAAAGGGTTTTACGAAGAAAAAAAATTGTCACAGGTGTTGGATTTCTAATAGATCAACAAGTGTACGTTGAATATTCACTTTAGTTTTATCTCTATTTTGGTCTCCGGCGACTAATGAGGGAAATCTATTGTTATTCAGCGGCGACATAACTTTGTTTTTGTACAATTTATTGCTGGACAGGTAATGTACAGTTGGTAAACCAAAGCATTAATTGTTGAAATAATAGTACTGAATATAGTCTTATTAAGAGCAGAGTTTGCTTACAGAAATCCAAAACAATTACCTCAAAGAGGCTAAGATCTCCATATACCTACACCAAACAATGGAGGATAACAATTACCTTTGGCAAAGAGGTTATATTTGTGGTATGGTTGGTTTTTCAGTAGGTTAAAACAAAATACTGGACGATTTTTATGAAACTTGGCGCCGGGCAAGGAGAATCCATTTATATTGGAGTTGATCTGACTCACAGGTTAATACATGCATTATTTTTCAGTTATGTAAACTGTCATGATGGAGTACCCTTCTGATTCTCTGTGGATTTGTGGATTGGGAGCCAAGCCTTTTGCATAATACATTGTCGTTGAACCATTATTAACAGAAAAACTGATTTATTGATTAACTTTCAAGTCCAGTTGTGTTCTGTGCCACTTCACTAATCACTTTCTTACAATACAAGTGACCTATAGCTATCAAGGTTACCAAAAAATGTTGTTGTCTTCCAATACTTCCGTCAGTCACATGACCCTCGTCTTTGACATAATAGGTCCCCTTGAGAGTCTCCCAGGACGGTACAGGATGTCTAAAAGCTTTCTCGGACAAGTGTGACACAGGTGGTGGGGCAGACAGGGAGCTGGACACAGTGTTTTTGGACTGACCTTTTGTGGCATGTGATCAGTGTTTTTGGGACGCGAGGTAAAGACACAAAGAAGCTGAGCCATGAAGTGAGAGATGATGAACACATAAGGAAGGAGTTCTGAGAAAAGGGTGAGAAGAGTAGCGGGAGATAGCATGCGGTTGTACAAAGCAAACACAGGCCGTTAATGCCCCATTCGCACTGTTCAATTGCGCTCTCCATCTCACCATGGGTTGGGGTCTTGTCCCGCCTACGAACCCCCGTATTGCGGGTCCTGTCATAGTCAGAACCCGGGGGTCCGTCTCCCTCCAGCAGGGAGAAGTACTGACCACTGTCCTGGTCCAGGTAGTAGCTGACGGCCTCCGAACCTTTGGAGCCGGACTGGGAGCTAACGCTGTAGCGGTTGATCTCGTCGCAGGACATCAAGCCCATCTCATCCCTGGAGAGAGCATCATCATCATCAGCACCATCATCATCATCATAATCAATGTAATCATAATCATCATCATCAAACATCTGTGTGTGCTTACCTGGTGCTGTAGAGTCCAGAGACGGGGGAGAGGATGTAGACGTCCTGCATGCTGGGAGCGTCCATTTTGGACATGCCTAGAGTTCCAACGGGTGTCGGGGAGGTGCTGGTGGGGCTGGTGGGGACCGGCTGAAGGGAGGAAGAGGAGAGGAAGAAGAGGTGAATGATTTGCACCTTTTTCACTGAGCAGAGTACTTAGATGTTTACTTAAGTGAAAGTAGTAATGGGACAGTGAACAGTTGTTAAACTTCGAGCCAAAAGTACTCATTCTGCAGACCAGCTTATTTCTTATTTTCTGTACAATATAAATGTTATCATGATATAATAATTATTAAGGCATGTGTTCATTTTGCAGGAATCCTGCAAAATGAACACATGACCGGGACACTTCCCAAAGGGATTTAAAAGATTATCTTATCCTATAATAATACATCATAAATGATATGTTGATTATGTTTTTTATTAATGAATCTGAATTTCAAAGTCACTGCTATCAAACAGATGTAATGGAGTAACAGGCACAATATTTGCCTCTGAAATTAATAGGAGGAGACACACAAAGTAGCAGGAAAAATAAATATTCAAGTACATTTCCAGTACCACAACATTGTACTAAATGACAGTGCTTAAATGTATTAACTGTACACCACTGTCAGTTAGTTACAATGGGGCATGGTGAGGGGATCTGGGAGCAAAATCTGTAGAAACTGAGCATGAAATCTTTTCCTGCCTCAGAGAAAAACAAACGGTTTATGGCGTATGAGCGAAGGGAACATTGTATTTGTTGTTTTCTTCCTCAAACTGCAGCCCTCACTCGTTTTAGCACTGAATCAAAGTTATTTCCCCACAGTTGCTATGTTGTGTATGTTGTCTTTTTTTACATTAGTCTGACTGTGCAGCCTCTCCCACGTTCAAACGCTCGTTCACTATTCTGTCATTTTGTCTCTGCCTCTTCACGCACACAGGGCTCTCCATGTCTGTTCCCATGACAACCTCTCCTCTCCTCGCCCTCTGCGATGCTACGAGAGAAGAAGAGCGCGGAGGGAAAAAGCTAGCGTGGCCTCCTACCTCAGCCTGACTCAAGGACACGTAGATGCATGTGTCACCAGGTGAGGACAGGGTGCCTCGCTTCTGATGTCACAGAAACAATTTTTTACGTGAATCATTTATTTTACTCTTGAGGAACAGCTCGGTTGACAAACACACGGACAATTACTCGCCCGAGGTAGAGGATTTCAGATTTAGAAAAATGACTTGTTTTTACTGTACTGTTTGAAGAGCACGCTCCATTTTAGAGAGGAGAGCGTGTGGACAGAATGGAAAACAGACAGAGAGCCGGAGCGACGGCGAGGCGGGCAGCGTTCTCATTAAAGAAAGTCCAATGTTTCATCATTTCATGAGAAGTGCATTAGGCGAATTCATTTCATATTCCAAACTTTCCATCCACCCCCCCCCCCTCTACCTCCATCCCCAGGCCCTGTCTCTATCTTCATTTCTCCCTCTCTCTCACGGTCTTCCTCCCGTGAAGGCAGCTTACAGTAAGACGGCTTCACATAAATAATGAAGACCGGGTGGAAAGAGAGGGACGCCAGAGCAAAGGAAATAGGACAAAGAGAGAGAAACAGAGAGAAAGAGTGCAAGTGAGAGGAAGAGGGAGTAGGGCGGGGGGGGGGAGCTGTGCAGTGTGGTGACTGGAGCCGAGAGTGAAAACAGTAATTTAGTGATTACAGCCCACTGCTGCCTGCATGGGAAAGGGGGGTTGGGGGTAGAAGTGGAGAGAGATGGGACCTCCACAGCAGGAACAATTCCAGTCTGTTAAAACAGCACTTAAACCATCTGACCCCCGCTGCGTCCACTCCAAACTATACCAAAATAATCTGCTGCTTCAAACCCTCTCCACACCAATGTTCCCCATCCCACAACCTTTGCTTGCACTCATTGATATAATACAATAACATATTACATGACTAAGTGAGGGAATTAAAGGGGCTCTATTATGCTTATTTTCAGGTTCATATGTGTATGTTGTGCCTCTACTGTGACATGTTTTCATGCTTTAATGTTCAAAACATGTTCAAAACATGTTCAAAACATGTTCAAAACATGCTTTATTTTCTCATACTGCCTGTGCTGCAGCACCTCTTTTCACCCAACCTGGTCTCACCAGAATGCGTGACTCCACCACGACTCCTTAACACCGCAGTGCGTGGTGGAGTCACGAACTTTGCTACATTTACGTGTCTGCACCACGCAAACAACCCCAATGTAAAGTGAATGAGGCTCCTTTGTCGTGGTGCACACACGCATTTCTCCAACGTCCAACATTGAGCTTTTATTCTATAAAACGTTTTTAAAATCTACTTTATAGCTTGTAGTAACTCACGGGAGGCTTCTTTTATTTTATTTGTATTCATAATAATTTTTATTTTTCGTCAGAATGTATTATGGTGCATTATTCACCAATTTTTGTTCTAAAAAAACAGTGCATTGTGTGTAATACAACTGTGATTTTTATTAAATGAGTTAGGAGTGATTCTATAATTTAGGGTGCATTTCACATCAACAAAACAGTACAAAGAAAGTGTTCTTTCTCAATAGAACAATCAGTGGTTCAAGTTAGTATATTCCTCAGTGTAACATATCCACTGGTTGCAAAGCTTAAACATTTTTTTATTTTATTTGATATAAATGTAATAACTGTTACTACAGTTATTACAGTACTGGGTAACTTAGTTGACAGGTAACCTAGTTGACAATTTCCCTATTTTGACCCATCATTTCAATGGTAGGCCTTGCTTGGATGACCACATGTCATTTTCTTGAACAGGTTAACATCACATTTGAACATATAATTGAATTAAAATCATTAAACAATTGTAAACCATAACAATGTACGTAACATTGTTGACGGTCAATGAATATACTCATTGACAATGTGCTATTATACATAAAATATTGTAAAAAATTAGAGGACAATCACCACAGTGTGTTCAAAATGTCTGCCAAAGAGGAACATGGCATCATGTGATGCTGGTGACATGGTATTGGGACAAACCATTTTTGAGTTAAATGGGGGAGTTCTGTTAGTAACATAGTTGACAGAACTTTTGCGGACATTCATATAGATTTAAAGATATTTAAATTATTTAAAGGAGGAAATCAATTAAAAAGATGTTATTATTCTTTAGTATTTAGACTTTTGAAATAAATGAATACTTTTTTTTATTTACTTTAATGGTTTTTATTCATTATTTTGAAACCAAGACACCCTCAACTGAAAAACGGACAGAGCAAAAACTGACAATTTAAGAACATCATGACACATTTCAAGGTAAATAAAGCATAGGATGCACATAATGTTTGTGTGATATTATAACATGCTTTCCAATAATAGGCAAAATATGATATTTTTGAAGAAAATAGTTGGAATAATTATAATTATCATCAATGGACATCAATGGACATGGAATGTACCCTAAATTGTAGAATCACTCCTTTAAGGAAGGCCAGAGCTTCAGCTGTGTCAAATAGATTGTTCCCTTTAGTTAACGTTATTTAAAAGATAATTATATTCCTATTTGATCAAGTCCCCTTTATTGTATTACGGACGCAGAGAGCAATGTGAGCGTCCATTGCCATTGGATAACGGAGGATTTTACACCCGGAAGTAAGTATTCTCCTTACTGTCGATTGATTTTACAGTGATATCTGCACTACTCATCAACTCAAAAACACCAGATTATCCTTGTTAATTACACAACATTGATTGGTTTAAATTGTGTACAATTTTCCCCTTTCGATTCGGAGAAACAAATATTTTTTCGTAGTGTGTGGATGGCAGAAGACACTACACTACCCAGAATCCTCAGCTATTGTTCCGCTTTGTCTCAAGCGCTGTGATTGGTTGATCTCCAACTGCATTCCATATGAAAAAAACGTTTAGTAAAAGATAAAATCATACTTTATTCAGCAGTGCTTGCTTTACTCTTTGAAAGTCATCACATGAATGCATTGTAATGAATGGTTTGGCTGCATTAAACATTACACATCTGTCGTAGTTCTTTATTTATCTACAGAGATCGGGCCTCAGAATAGACCGGAAACTATTCTTTTACCGTTCTGTTTTAATTTCACAATAAAGTTAGTAGTAATAATTTGTTTTGATATTATTGTTTTTTATTAACTACTAGACCGCTGGGTCATGTTAAGACCATCTTTTCTGTGTTGCTGTGGGTTTTTTCCATCGCTTTTGTGTTACAATTATCAAAACAATAACAGAATATATCCGTCGTAAACTAAACCAGAAACAGCAGTATATTTTATTTTGTTAACACTGTAAACTTGACAGCTTTTTAACCCGCACCTCCTACTGGTTAAAGCACGTTATTACATGTTTAGAGTAATTGCAATGCAGGTAGATTGTGTTGCTTTTTAATGACTGTTTTAAAATGCCTTTTTCTTAATGTCTTTCATTTTTGTAAAGCACTTTTGAATGTGTTATATTTGATGAAAACATTTAAATATTAAGAGTACATACTCTTAATATAGTGGGACAGTGGAAGGTCAATGATATAAATAATATAGAATAGAAAATATCAAGAAGATACTGTAAGTGATCTCCACAATAAAACAGTTTAGTGCCTGATAGGAGGATGTGCAAAACAGACAAACTAATAAGGCTTTATTTAAACATTAAAGAATACTTTAGGTTAAGGTCTTCTTTTAAATAAGAAAAAAGCTTTGGGGGTATCTACAGATATTAAGCCTGACAAAGTACTTAACGTCTAATATATTGCATGGTTTGTTTTGGAACTTGACAATCAACTTTCCTGTTAACTATGTTGAAGCACTTATTTTAACTGATATTATACATATTAATTATACTCTTATAAGATGTATGTAGATAGTATAAAAAAGGAGCAGAATATGTTTAATGGTGGAGGTACACAGATATCGATAGATGTATTGTGATGCACTGTTGATGAACCTGTGACCCAAGTGTTTCATTCATTGCATAACTACACCGTAGTTGTGTATATGATATGTCAATAAACCTTAGAAAATCTTGAAATCTTGAAAGGGATGTGCAAAATAGCCATTATATACAGTTTTTAATTAACTATTAGTAGAGAATAACGAGTAATGAATATGCTTTATAGGGATCTGCAGATAAATATTTAGTCTTCTCAAGCACCCACTACCAAATATCTCGCCTGATTGTTGGCTGAATTCACTGAATTTTACCCAGGTGTAACTAAAGTCTGATTTAAGGGTTGTTTATATTTCACATCATTAATCCAAATCTGTAAAGTAACTAAAATAAATGTAGTGGAGTAAAAATACCAGGTTAAACTTAAAGAAAGCCCTCAGGATTATAAAAGACCCCCATCACCCCAGCCACAAACTGTTCTGTCTGCTGCCGTCTGGCAGGCGGTACCGCAGCATCCGGACTAAAACCACCAGACTCAGGGACAGCTTCATCCCACAGGCCAGAAGACTATTAAACACCTGAACTTTGAAACAACATCCATAACATTCATCTGGCTGCTACTTAGAAATTATTTATCTAATATATCATATTCCAATCACTTGTATATAGACTCTTATTGCACTATTTCACTTTTTACTATTTTACTATTTTTCTTTTTGTATTTACTTGCTCTATTTTGTCTGTGTACCTGTTTTATTGTGTTGCACTGTTGGAGGAGCCTGTGACCTAAGGGGGGGGGGGGGGGGGGGGGCATTTCCTGGCATTCGGAAAACGAAGAGTGGAACACGCTAGCAAGTGTGCAGGTGTGCGTCATATGAGAGGCCCCGCCTTACATCTTCCGCCACAGATTTGGGGAAATTGGTCCGTGCGCAAAGCATTGTGGGGATTTTAAGACCGCGGAGTATACTCATGTGCAACCTCGATATTTCTCCAAATGGAGTACGCCGGGCTCGGTAGATTTCCAAGTATGCTGGAGATTGGAACAGTACTTCGGCGGCACTCGATGACGTAGTATGCTTGAAATAGTGGCTCTGAAGCAGCTTTACTCGCGATTGAGAAACACCCATGGTGTAGTCCCATAGCTGAGGATTCTGGGTAGTGTAGTGTCTTCTGCCATCCACACACTACGAAAAAATATTTGTTTCTCCGAATCGAAAGGGGAAAATCCAAAAGCATTGTACACAATTTAAACCAATCAATGTTGTGTAATTAACAAGGATAATCTGGTGTTTTTGAGTTGATGAGTAGTGCAGATATCACTGTAAATAAAATCAATCGACAGTAAGGAGAATACTTACTTCCGGGTGTAAAATCCTCCGTTATCCAATGGGAATGGACGCTCACATTGCTCTCCGTAATACAATAAAGGGGACTTGATCAAATAGGAATATAATTATCTTTTAAATAACGTTAACTAAAGGGAACAATCTATTTGACACAGCTGAAGCTCTGGCCTTCCTTAAAAACGAACTCATTTAATAAAAATCACAGTTGTATTACACACAATGCACTGTTTTTTGAGAACAAAAATTGGTGAATAATGCACCATAATACATTCTGACGAAAAATAAAAATGATTATGAATACAAATAAAATAAAAGAAGCCTCCCGTGAGTTACTACAAGCTATAAAGTAGATTTTAAAAACGTTTTATAGAATAAAAGCTCAATGTTGGACGTTGTAGAAATGCGTGTGTGCACCACGACAAAGGAGCCTCATTCACTTTACATTGGGGTTGTTTGCGTGGTGCAGACACGTAAATGTAGCAAAGTTCGTGACTCCACCACGCAATGCGGTGTTAAGGAGTCGTGGTGGAGTCACGCATTCTGGTGAGACCAGGTTGTTTCACCCGCTGTCTGAAACCAGAGCCCAGTCTGCTCTGATTGGTTAGCTGACCGACTCTGTTGTGATTGGTCAACAGCTCAGAGATGTCCCGCCCCTTAATCACGTACAATGTGTTGGAGCGCTAATAGAAGCTCAGTGTTACATCGTGATGTCCCCATGTCGTGGAAGTAAACAAAGGAGTCCAATGGACGCGTTTCAGGCAAGGGGGGATTGTGGGAGAGAAAGTCCCTCTGGAGGGACATTTGGGGATTTTAACCTTAGCAGACCATTTACATGCAAACCTTTTTAACAAACAACAGGAAAGGGAAAAACTAAAAGGCATAATAGGGCCCCTTTAGGAGTTGTTACTAAAATATGTACTAAGAAGGATTTATTGTATTTGAACTTGATGGTATCAACAGTTTGAGTGAAGGTTTGAGCACTCAAGGGCTTGGATTTTGTAATGTATAATAAACATATTTGGACTGTTATAGACCATAAAAATAGCATGTATGAATAAAAAAATGGGTGTAGTTCTCCTTTAAGGCCATTTACTTACAATTCCCTGGCTTGTGTTTCTATCTCCTGATCTTCATCAAGAGATACTAAAAGAACCTTCACTTACATTATAATTTTTTTGATCAAACATTTATCTTTGAAGGAATGGCAGACATGTCAAGTTGCATTAGCTGCCATAAAAGTAGACCAAAAGAAAGTACTGTAGAAAAAATGTCAAAGAAACATAAAAAACATCACTCATTTGGCTGACCCATTAATAAGTCATAACAACACGTTTTGCCTAAAATAGTAGGCAGTTTCATAGAGAAATTATTGATGTATCTAAACATATAACAGATTTATGAAAGCCAGGTCATGGACAATGTGTGGCACACGTGTGACTAGTGAAGTGACCTGTGATGAGGACTCCAATCACGCATGACATGACCCCCGCCATGATGCACATTTGACAGCAACTCAGCAGACACAGCAGCAATCAGCATCATAGTAATTACAGTGGATCATTAAATTGCTTCTACTCCATCCTACGGTAGACTCAAACACACACACACAGAAAGAGAAAAAGAGAGAGATATTATTGAGTAGAATAAAGGACGTTGCCATGGAGGGATTTGGGGCTGGAATCACATGATAATTTGCAGAGATAAATTGTTTCCTTTGTGGATTCGGTGATAATCCGGCTGAACATTTGCCACATTTGTGCTACACTTCACAGCCGTGCAATTCATCCTCTAATACCGGGCTTAGAAATATGAGTGTGCATGTGTTTTCACGTGTGTTTATTTTTGAGAGCGTGTACGTACAGTATCAAAAAACAAGCTTTAGGAGTGCAGTGACCCAGATCCTTAGCCTCTCAAAGGAGCAACGCGACTGATAAAAACATCCCTTCGCACAGAAACACACTCGCTTTGACACACACAAATGGACAAGCGTGCATACGGCCGCGCTTCAAAATGTGTGCACACTGACACTGACACACACACGCAGGCTGTTTAGCAGGATATTTTGGATTCAGTGCATTATCTCCAGTATTTGCTGAGTAGCAGCTCTTGTTTCGGAGCCAGTGGAGCTGCCTGTAGTTGCTTATGAATAATTAAGAGCTCCAGTCTTTCCGAGAGAGAACAAATCTAAAAGTCTGCTTTCTTCTCTTCTCCCGCAGATATCTCGGCGCTCTGATCTCGGTGCTAACGGCGCATTTGTGTCTTAGCAGCCCATCAGGGGTAGAATTCCCACAATCCTCTGCTGTTGCACACGGCAAATGTAACAATAAGCTCATGGTAACAACCTAGAGAGGGGATCTAACAAGGCAGCAACCTTGTTGGAGGCAGAGATGTTGATTAAGTTGCAGCAAATGTTATGGTTATTACATGATCTAAATGGTCTAAACTTAATGTACAAGTCTCTCATATGAACATATTTTCACATGATTTTGTCCAATATACTGCTTTACATTGTTACATACATGTAAAGTAGGACTTTACAAAGCATGGAAGCACAAGCAGCATCAGACTCCCTTATGCATACACCTGCTCTGACCTGTAAGCCTTTTCAACATGAGTACTGTAATTCCACTTTTAGATCTACAGTACATTAAAAATGTACTCCCTGACAAAAAAAGAAGATGCATTTTGGGGCAAAGGTTGAATGATTTAGGACCGAAGTGTCAGTAAATATGAATATTAATGTGAGTGGGAGTGTGGCAGGACCTTTCGGTGACCTTGTATTGCCCTGAGCAGCGAGCTCAGGCAATATAGTACTTTTTAAATCATTCAAAGTGCAACTTTAAGATTAAATTAGCTATTTTTACCCCTTCACTAACTCAATGTATCTCTATGGATAAAGATTTGCTTTCGTTTGCATAAAACTTTAAATGGAGGTTTAGCTACAGACACTTTGTGAATGACTTTGAACTGTGCCAGCAGTACAGCAGGCTGTGAAAAATAAGAGATTTCTTAAAATGCACAACAGGATAATTGATGCCAGGTCACAAAGTGAACAAGTTTCCTTTTGGAAATATATGTTTAAGAATGCTAGTGGGATAATGCAGAGTATGGGCAGTAAAAATCATGAGTTGCCTGAGAGTGAATCAAAGATAAAGACAAAGGAAGAAGACAAGCGTAATGTGCAGAGTGATACCATTTTCTGCTAAGTACAAGTTAGCAGAAAATGCATTGTCACATGTTGGGTGAGCAGCATCTCATTGAGCCAGTTTAGCACCTTCAGTTCAGGATGTGGAAGTTAAAGGAATAATTCACCTTCAGAATGATCACTTGTATATCAATCACTCACCCAGTGCTACCGTGACATCTTGAAGAAAATGTTGATTTTCTTGCATGCAAGTAGACAGGAATTGAAGTCAATGGGGTACGAGTTTAACAACAACAATGTTGTGTCTCGTCAAATGTGTTAGTTATGTTTATGTATTATGTCTGTAATTTTCATGTTTTTTCACGTCTAGTCATGTCTGTTTGTTTAGATCCTTCATCTCTAGTCAGTCTCTGTGTTTATTGTCTCGTTTTCCATTTCCTGTTTTATTTTGTACTTACCTCTTGTCTTTCATTTCAGGCCCTGTTTCTTCCTCCCCTTGTGTGTTTTCCCACCCTCATCAGCGTCTGCCCCGCCCCTGATTGTTTCCACCTGTTCCCACTCACCTCATGTTTAAATAGTCCTGTCTCTCCCCTGTCCTGTGTCAGTTCGTCTTATTTGTTTCCCCGAATGGTCGTGCCAAGCCTCAGCTCAGAAAGGATCGCTCTCACTCATGTCAGGTTTTGTTTTGTTGTTAATTTTGTAGGCTTACGTTTTTCTTAAGTTCTCTTTTTGTTATGCTTAGTTTTTTCCTCCTTGTGAGCGCTTTTTGTTTATTCCAGTACCTACTCTGTTAAGAGGGATTACCTGATCTTTGGAATTAAAATTACATTTTGTTACATTTGAGCCTTTGTCTTTGTCGCTTTATAAAAACTTCTGCTGTCGTATGCTTACTACTTATTTACGTATATTTTCTACTACAATGCTGGTTTATTTCTATTTCTACTTTGAGATGTTTATATTTTAGAATTGTTTATTTCTACTCTTAATTTCTAATTATGTGCAATGCCTTGTTTTTGTTTTTTTTATGCTGCTGCAATGAAAACATTTCCCAATTTTGGGATCAATCAAGTACATCTTATCTTAATCCTATCTTAATTAATCAAGGCTTTACTTTGTTTTAAGATTTAATTTTTTTTAAATTTAAGATTTTAATAACAACGTTTTTCTTCACGAAATCGAGGTAACACTGGGTGAGTGATTGATGTAAAATGTTACGTTTGTGGTTGAAGTATTTCTTTAAGGCATCCATGTGTTGCTGGTGTTTACCTGCAGGCCCAGTGGTTTCCAGCGCACGTTCCTGAGCAGAGCCGGCGTGGAGCTCAGGGTGTTCTGGGGCCTTTTCTTCAGCGTTAGAATGACTCCACACGGGTCTTCTCTCAGAGCGTTGACCAGGTTCTTCAGCTGCCAGCCCACCTGAGGAGCACACACACCGGGCTACCGAACTGCTGCAAACTACCACACACACACGCATGCTGTACACGATGCACTGGGAGCAGCCAAATCTCCTGAGGAAAACCACCGGGGATGTTGTACTATTTACAACAGCTGAGTATAATGACAGAATAAACCATGTATACTGTTTGTCATTTATGTTTTCAGGCCTGTGAATTCTGGTGTAAAATGTCTAGGAAAAACAAATAACTGCTATGTGACCGCTACTAAAGTACCTAACATGTTTTTATAGATCCTGAACATTTCCTTTTTTTCTGCAAAAAAAAAGGACACAAGCGTGTATATATATATATATATATATATATATATATATATATATATATATATATATATATATCCAAAATAGCTGCTTAAAATGTTTTTGTTCTATGTTATTCTCTACAAATAGGGGGGATACCAAAATATGGAGTTACAATCATCTACATTTGCGTGTGTATTTGTACGTTTTCTGTACACCTAATCTACTTTACCCCCTAACCTTTATCAATACAATATAAATAAGAAAACAAAACAATGATGACTGCCATCATTACATTTGCATAACTGGTTATCTTGTGTTTTTTCTCTTAAAACGTATTCATTTTCCACCATGTATTGGGACTCAGTTCCCGTGCGGAGAACCCAAGTTCAATCCGGCCTGGAACCATTTACACATGTCATCCCCTCTGTCTCCCCCTTTCAACACTGTCACTCTTCAATAAAGGCTAATCTTGCCCAACCTTTTTTTTTGTATTATAACAACAGCATAAACAGAACACACAAAGACAGAGAAGAAATACACTGGATCCATGGATCAAGGCAGAAATATATATCGCAACATGTATTATGACGTAGATTTGTATCCCCATGGAGATTCAAAATCTTCTAAACTTCAATAATCTAACAGGCTTAGTGGCTTGAGAGGGAAATATACATTCTCTGAGTGCTATGGTTAACGTCATATCTATTACATTTTGTGGCTACCAGTATCACTGATCTGAAAACATATGAAAACAAAGAGTCAGTATATTTTAGTTTTACGGAAGAGAGAGAGAGATGGTGAAAGAGTGAGAAATAACTGCTGACTGCAGTGTTTCTTTGTGGTTACGGCTGGCTTGTCTCCGGAGCTCGAAGCACTCGTCAGGCCATTGATTGGCTACACTGGACTCGCTACTGGAAGTGTCCGCAGAGGCCACTGCGCTCACACACACTTACCCAGACACACACACAGACAGAACTGCTGTGACCTTATTCCTGACATAATGATGACCAGCCTGTGTCAGCCTTTAGCAACCCGTTTCCTGTTCTCTTTGGCCCAGTTCAGAACACCGAGTTCAGCCAGCGTTCACCAGCAGCAAGGGATACAATAGAAGTAATTTACTACTGTATGTTTTGTCCTGTTCTGCACACTAGAGACAATGGGGTATGCCAGGACACCCAGGACACAATAGAACTGGTTGTATTTGTAATTTGCAAGTGACAGAAACAGGGCTAGCTATCAAACGGAACATACTGGAAGAAAAGGGACCGTGTGTCAGTCACAAGATCTGTCTTTATATATTTGGTCAGATGTTTTATCTTGTTAAATATTCTTGATAAGCACTTGATAACCCGTTTTAGACAAAGTTTTTGAGCAGCGGCTCGTCTTGTATTTATCTTTTAATATGAAGCTGTTTGTTAAACAAAAAGAACTTCCAGCACCTGTAAAGCTCACAAGTGAACATGTTATGTCTTGTTTGTTTAGGGTACCTGTGCCCCACTGCGTCCATTCCCTATGCTAAGCTAAGCATTGAGGAAAACATTGATATTCTCTTTCTTTCAAAAAGTAGGACAAGAAGATGTATACCACGTTCTCATATGTCTGGCCATTATGTAGCTACAATGAGAGTTAGAGGGTTAGCTAAGCTTAGCATAGAGACTAGGAGGAGGGTGACAGAGCTAGCTTAACAAACAAGATAAAGAGTAGTTATTGTAAGAGGTGCTAGTAGTTAGTTTATTTGTTTAACCTATGGACAGACAGAGGCTACCTGTTCACCTCTGCTTTCAGTTATTATGCTACGCTAATCTAACGGTTGTCTTACTGTTGTTTCCTATTCAGTGAAGACATGAGAACCTGGTCACAATATTTCAAAATGTCATACTATTCCTTTAACAAAAGAAGCAATGTTTTTTAAATTGTTAAGCTTGCATGGATAAGGTGTTGTCCCAGAACTGGATCTCGGTGTGGTGTCTCAACGACCAAGGTACGTTTTAACCGTTTGTTTTTTAGTTCTAATTGAAACAAAAGAAAAAGCAGAAACGGGTCGTTTTTGTTTTTTTCTGTTTCTTACTGTTAAAACAAGTATACCACTCAATGTTTTGTTTCCATAGGTGGGTGGGACTCCAGTGCCTCCTTGCTTCTGATTGGCTAGTTTGCCCTATGCTTGCGCTGTACTCTTCAAAATAAAGGTTCATACTCTTTGCAGTGCGAATATACATTGAATATATGGCTACATGCAAAACATACAGAAGACAGTCTGTCCGTGTGTGGGTGCGTATGTGTCTGTCAGCCATGAATCCCTATCTTATAAAGTATGAGTACCTCTCTGTTTGATGTTACTGACACTGCTGAATTGATGCGGCCGTATTTCCCGTTTGCGTGGTCAAGTCAGCATCGAGGTTTTTTTCTACAAATCTATATTAAAATAGCTTGGAGGTTGAGGATTGATAAATACTATTTAGAGTACTTTTACTGTGTACTCTGTCAAACTCCCCTCTTGAGTACAATAATGCATGTTTTCTGCTATCTTTGATGAGAGATAAAATGATGTTCTGCCATAAATTCTTAATGAGAGTGATACTCTTTGACTCAGTATACTAATCACTCTTTTTGGTCAACTTTTGTAAGGTAACCATATCATTTTTGACATATCTTAGTGTCAGAGCACTGACTGAACAGAATTATTTAACTTGATGCACAAAACATTTTTGTAACAAGGGTGTAATTATTTTTTTGAAAATATGCTCAACCAACCGGTCGAATTGGCCTTCATATTGTAAACTAGCAATACGACCTTTTCAG
The DNA here is from genome assembly GCF_902827165.1 of Trematomus bernacchii. NCBI lineage: Eukaryota > Metazoa > Chordata > Actinopteri > Perciformes > Nototheniidae > Trematomus > Trematomus bernacchii. Next base: position 4,833,852 of record NW_022988097.1, on the reverse strand, counting down.
AGTTTCAGAGATGTTTTCCAATAAAATATGGTAAATGAATGGCTAGATTCATGGTAATATTACTAAATCTAGTACTGCCTTATGAGTCTCAGAGTGAAAGAGCGATAATAATTTATATAGCACCTTTCATGCATGGCATTCAGCCCAAAGTTGCACACACATGAGCAAGTTAGGCCAACACAGGATATAGACATTTGCTGTTAGGCCAGTTGTTGTTAGGCCAAACTTTTTATAATGAAAAACACTTTCCATTACTTTTTTCCATTTCTTTTTTGTTTTACAATTATAATTTATTATTTTTCATGAATATATCTGGTTGTATATATTGCTCATCTTCCATAAAATAAAAAATGTGTTTGTGTTTTATTTGAGTTTGATGCATACAAATACTGTACTATATGATGATTGTTGAAAATGCACTTTTGCCAAGGCCAGCTCGACCAGTTGGTAGAGGCTCATAAAAACAAAACTGTGTGGTCAGTAAAAAAAATCAAAATGGTTTGTGGTTATTTGTGTCCTATTTGATAAAAAAAATGCAAAGAAATAATTTGTCCATAGATTTCTTCTTGGTCTGGCAATTAAAGGGTTAAAATATGATTATTTCTCTGCCCCTAGTTCGTTCCTCGCAGATTCTTCAGTCTCATCAGCCTCATCTTTCCATCAGTCCCAGTCAACGCATCAGCCTCCAGCACACTTTCAGTGTCTGACTCCATAGAGATATTGTCCTGATGCTGTACAAGGGTGATGCCCCATGATCAAAAAATGACCCTGCCACTGACCTCTACATGTCACTTGTTAGTTGCTTTTACCTTAAAGCGACTTACATACACTCAATACTGTAGACAATCCTCACAGGAGCTATTTGGGGTGAAGCCCAGGGACACAACGACATGCTGACTGCAGTGGGGATTGAACCAGTGCCCCCCTGATCCGAAGATCAACGCACGATCAGCCACAGCCTCCCTAGCCATATTATGTCTCTCATTAATGTTACATCACCCCTTATAACGATTTTCTTTCCTTTCTTCTCTTTTCTCTTCTCTTGACTGAATTAAAAAGTCCAGTCTTTAAGTAATATTTGAAGTCCTTTTCCTGCACCTTTTTAAGGCTATGTTTGCAATATGTATTCAAAGGTCACTTATTTAAATAAATCAATATCTGAGGTTAGCAAACAGATACTGCCTTTATCTAGAGAGCCAATGACACCCATGAAGAATTGCAAATCTTTTCATCTGCTGTATTAATAAAATTGCCATTTGTTTTCAAATTGAAAATAAGGCACCAGAACATTATACAAAATATATATATATTTTAAAAGGGACCCGTAAGGCTTCTTTTTTTTAATGTTTTGCATTTGTACTAATTTGTAGTCAATTTGGACAAATATCTTTCGAACTAAAAATATCCTATGATTGCATAATGGTGTGAATATGTATAGCCTGCTCACTCAGTATTATTTTAGGTACAATTTATATTTTAAATGTAATGAAAAAGCCAACTCAATAGTGTGTTAAAAATAGACTTTAGGATATTGTAAAACAAAAAACTGCTATATAATGTATTCTTAACCCTCCTTTATCTTCACATTTGCTTTACACCCTCTATCCTTGGTGGTCATTTTGACCCCAGGAGTTTAAAGCTCAAGAAAATGATCATATTCAAAATTGTTACCAAAATGTACGTTTCAAGTACTTTATGTTTCTTAGTTGACTATCTAAATATCCATTTAAATAAAACACTACTAGCCATTTTCATTACATTAGCAGCACTAAACGTACCCTGTTTTTCACGTGGGGAGCGGGACCAAGATAACTTTCCATTTTTGGAAATGTTTCTGCTTGTGTTTGACAGACAACAGGAGCATCTGCATGGGGTATTCAGGGTGGACAATTTGACAGAGGATTTCTCTGAAAGTACAAAATAAAAGTATTTTATAGTCTTTGCGCTAGTAGTCTAACTACTGAGTCCAAAATGATCAGTCTTCAAACTTAAAAGTATTTGTATTGCTCGTCACATATAGCAGCAAGACAGACATTGTTGTACCATGGAGGGGACTTTGACAGGAGAGTATCAAGAAGTACACAGTAAAAGTATTTCATAGTATTTGGGATAGTTGTAACTACAACTGATTCCAACTTCATCAGTCTCATGAAAAACGAATGGCCAAAAATAATGTTATCGCTCATCAAAGATAGCAGAAGCTTGTCATTTTTGCACTGTGTAAAGGCAAAGAGTTAGAACCTTTATTTTGAAGAGTACAGCGCAAGCATAGGGCAAACTAGCCAATCAGAAGCAAGGAGGCACTGGAGACCCACCCACCTATGGAAACGAAACATTGAGTGGTATACTTGTTTTAACAGTAAGAACAGAAAAACGAAAAAACGAGCTGAATTTCCGTTTTTCCGTTTTGGGGCAAAATTGAAAAACAAAAAAACGACCCGTTTCTGTTGTTTTTTTTGTTTAAATTAGAACTAAAAAACAAACGGTTAAAACGTCTCGACATTTATGTTAAGTTAATTCATTTAGTTCAATCCTTTGTCTTTTGCTTTGTCTTGTGACTTCCTGTTTTATTTTGTCAAACCCTTCCTGCCCTTGTGTGTTTTCCCTCCAGTGTGATTGTCAGCTCCTCCCTTAATTGTTGCCACCTGTGTCCCCTTACCTTGTGTATATATAGTCTGCGTCTCCCCTTGTCCTGTGCCAGTTCGTCTTGTCTCACCAAGTCTGCCAGTCATCCCTTGACCTTGCTACTGTAAGTATATTTTTGATAGACTCTTTGTGTTACGTTTTTGATAATCCAAGTAGATGTTTTGTTTAGCGTTTTTGATCTTATAGTTTCTCAGTTTTGATCCTCCTAGTGAGCGTTTTGTGTTTTTGCCCTTTCATTAAATACTTTGTTAATCCTGACCTGCTTCTGGTGTTGTGCGTTTGGGTCCTGAGCCTTGTGACATTCATAACACTCGGTCATGCTAACCTTCTAATCCCTTGTTAGCTCCACCACAATGTTGGCCAGCGAACTGTGTATGCTAACAGCAAACACAAAGCCTATCCTAACCAGACCGGTTTAGAACAGTTCTTTAATCCAAATACAGCGAGCAGAGGGAAAAGGGAAGACAGGGAGAGACCAACCAAAAATAATAATAGAGCATAAACTGCTTCTGGAGAGGTTTTTCAAATCTCCAGGGTCTTCATTATTTTCCCAGATGCTATTACCTCCACATAATGATGTTGCCTCTTCAAACAGTCAGTTTGTTATTTGAGCAAAATCCACATTTTACCTCAAAAGAAAAAAGCTGAGCTAAAAACTGCAAGTCCTGTTTTGAAGTGGGTCTCAAACAGAAGCTCATGCATAGACATGAAGGCAGTGCTGTTGCTAAATACGTGGGCTAGGGCTACATAATGTTTCTATGATGTAATAGAATTTGTTTATTCAATATTCACACTAATCTAATTTTTAAATATGGAGTCTTGCTAGATAAACTTATCACCCATGATGATGACAGAGGGTTTGCTGGTAGTGTGTATCAGCAGCTTGATTTAGGACTGCATTTTTTTGTATTATGATAAGAGATTTCCTTCCGTTTTCCCACCTTCCTTTTTCCTCCCACTCTCCCAGCTCTGCCCCCTCCCAGCATCCCCTCATTTCCCTTTCTCCATTGCACACACACCTCTGTCTCCCCCTGCTTATCTCCTCCCCCAGAGTGAGGGATCAGAGGGGTGAGGGTCTAGCTGAGGGAGTAATGAAGGGTTGGAGCTGAGAGCCTAGCAGGGTGCGATCTGCACTGTCCCCTCGATGAGAGAGAGAGGGAGGGAGATAACACGTGCCTCCCTCACGCGTCAATCAACAGCACTCCATGCGTTCAAACGAGTAGTACCTATCGAGACGTACCAGGAATACTAATGGGAAAGCACACAAAAGACACACAAGACACCAACTTTTCTTTTCTTTTTCCTCCCATCCCTCAGATATCTCAAATAAATGCTGGAACGAATCGTTTGTGCCAGAGCTGACAGCACAGGCAATCAACTGAGCCCTCAATCACATGCTCTCACAAGGCCCCGTTTCCATTTAAAATGGCTGCCCATTTTCGAGCTTCCCTCTGATGTGATGAGTTGAAGGAAGAAAATACGAGTTATTCAAGTCTGAAAGTGGAACACATTTCAACCAGCCCCCTCCTTCAGGGGTTTCTAACGACAATGGGAACAAATTCTGGAAAAGAGTGAGCTGACAATCACACTGGACCGAACAAAGGTAATAATCATCATATAATCTGCTCCAGCGGCAAGTCTAATTAGCCTACATAGCTGCACAGGACAGGAAGCACCATGACGGCAGCAGTGGTGGTGGTGGTAGACATCATGTACATCTCCTTATCATAGCACAGGATGAAGAACGGAAGACAGAAATACATGAAAACTACATTTCCTTTGACTCTTTGGGACTACATTGTTGGAAGGTTTTTACTCACCACTGTCTGGTGATTGACTTGGATCACCTCGTCCCCTGCGTGGATCTTCTTACACAGGTCTGCCGGAGACTGCAGAGGCAGAAGTAATTGGAGGACAGAGAAGGACAACGGAAGCAAATTTAGGATATATTAAGGCTTGGATTCAATGTCATTGTGGAATTAGAGACCATGAGTTGTAGTCTGCGGAGTGTCAAGATTCCTACAGGGTGAAACAAAAACTCACATTCTCTGTGGTTCCTGTGATAACGTGGAGACCATCATACGTCGATTTGATGTACATCCCCTGAAAAACAAGCATAGGCAGGCAGGATTCAGTATAATATAGTACTATTGAGTAATAGAATACACAGGAAAAAACGTTTGTATCTGTCAATCTTTGTCTTGACCTGACTTACGGATGTGGAACAAATTCAAGACGTAACTATCAACTATATAAGTGAAGTGTTGGTTGACCAAGACCCTCCAAAGCAAACTTAGTGACCCTTATTATAGATTACCCAATATTTTAACTCTAATAGGACTGTTTTTTTAATAAAAACTAGACTCTTTATTTTGGGTTTTGATGATGACATATTGCTGCAAAATATCCAATCGGGTTAAGGTTATGTTTCAACATCAATGTTCTACACACATTCAATGGCCCCTTGAGCTCTGTCTGAAACAGTATGCTTTTTTTCCCCCCAAAAATGTACTTAAAATTGTATCCCCATAAAGATCTGACTGAAGACATAAAAGCAAAACCTTCACATTGTGACCCGGTGAAGTCCTGTAACAATAAATAATAAATAAGAGTGCAAAAGCCAGGCATTGCATATTTACACACCTTGAATATTTAATATTATTTTCAAAGGCATTGTAGAGACTTGGATTCAGTCATGTAAGAACATTATTAACAGCTTCAAAGGGAGATGCTGTTTAAATGCTGTGTGAAAAACAGTCTAAATAAAACATAGGCTTAGGTTTTGGTGGAGACGCAGGGGACATGTCCCCCTAATATTTAGAACACATGCGTTTCTGCACCATTGACGTCATTGCAGTCAGTCCCGCTTAGGATTCCCTCAAGTTCAGGGTGTTTTTTTTTTACAGAAAGAGGAATTATCCGTAGAGTTCCCTTCATCTCCACAACAAACTTACCAAGTGAGTAAGAATGGCAAAAAAGAATAACTTAAGATCCAGATGTCTGATAAAAAAATCCTTCATCTGGTTTAAAAACCAAGATTCATAAAGTTTCTCCTAAAAAAGGGCTTAAAACTGGTAAAAAATTCTAATTATGACAGACTCTGGCCAATGAACACAAGGCTGATGAATGACCCAAGGGGATACTGTACATCTGCACTACAGGTGACCCATATTGGTTTTACAAAGTTCTCTTGGTTTGAATATTGTTACAAACATTTGAGATTATGTAGGTTGTTTTTGAGACATTTTAATGCGGAAATGTTACTATACCTTCAATACTATATGTCCAAACCAATGTTCGAAACAAAATTCTGCCCTTAGGAAACTTTTGATGATAAAATGCTCTGTAGAGCTGAGCTGAACATTGATATTGATCTGCGTGCATGCTCAGGTGGGTCCTCACCAGGCCTTCACTTGGCATGATGCTGGTGAGGTGGACCACTTCCAGATGGGCAGACTGAGAGACCAGAGAGTCTGACGACAGTGAGATGATGTGGTCGCATATCCCCGCTAAGGTCTTACACTGGAGAGGAAAAAAGAAGCAGAGGATAAAAGACAGGAAGAGAGGTAGGGAAAGAAAAGGGACAAAAAGAGAAAGTTATTGAGATTGGTTTTGGTCCGTGAGGGATGCCGTGACCTAGCTTGAGGAGGTGAAACAGAAATCATTTCATCAGATTGTTCCACATCGCCACTTTCATCACTCCGGCACACAAACTGTTTCCTGTCACAGTTTGTCCACAGGCAAGCCCACAAGACGCTGTCACAGACAGAACAACACATCACGGATACCAGCCGGCCCCGAGGTGCCCGCATGACATTTACTAACATCTAAATTACAGAGCACACATTTTATTTGTTCGGATGATAGGGCTATTTCAGGAACCAAACAAAATCTTGAAAAAGTGGTTAGATTACCTCTACATTATTTCTTACACTCACATTCCTATTATGTAGTGCATCTGAGAAAATGCACCAAATAAAAAGGCTTCACCTTGCCTTTGTTCAAAATAAACGTTGATGATTTTTCAGGCTATTTGTCTGTTTGGTCACGCATGCTAAGTCGATTTATCATCAGCAACATCTCTGCCTTCTAATCGTGGCTGACTGACTAAAGGGGGCACACAGCAGAGCGCGTTACCCTGGGTTTCCTGCACACACACGCACACAAACACACTGACACACACACAGAAACGTAACCGTCATACATGTAAGAGAATATATGCCGTCTTTATTCACACAAGCAGCATGACAGTGATGAACCCTGCATAAAATAATCTTCTGATCTCAATCATAATGAGCAATTACGGGATTATAGTTATGAAATGAACACACACACTTACTGTATACACACACACACACGCGCGCACGCGCGCGCGCACACACACACACAGACACACTCTATAGCTCAGAGCCTGTGATTCAGTCAGTATGAGAGAAAAGGTGGTGGATCTTCTGCGAGCTGGCTATGTGATGCGCTCTCACACACACATACGAAAACACACACAATTCCATCCTTTTCTGGGTCAGTTATTTGAAAAACACACTTTAGTTTCCGTGTACTGTATACAGGCAGCAATATTATGTTCTTATCAAAGTATGCACACATTACGTAATGGGATACCCAGGACTTTTTATGTCATCAACAGACACCAATGAGATTTCATTTAAAAAATCAAAGGGGGAATGAAGGGCTGGGAGATAATTCAAAATGGTAATTTGTCGCATTTCAATGTAACGACATTGAAAGATTACATTGTTTCAACTGATAACTAGCCTGTGTTGGGAGTAACGCGCTACAAAATAACGTGTTACAGTAATCAGATTACATTTGTCTGTAACGCAGTAGTATAACGCGTTACTGTTGGTTCAGCAGTAATTACATTACAGTTACTACGCACAAAATTATCACGTTACTTGCGTTAACGATTTCGAATTGTCCATTTCGAATTGGCCCTCAGCAAATTCAAAAAGTATGCTTTTCTTATATTGTACTTCTTAAATATATATGTAAACAGATATTACAAAGTAGTATTCATGTGTTAGTGAGCCCACTTTTCATATATTTCTTCATATCTCCCCTTATTATAATCAATCTGAGGCTTCTGTTTTAAGGAATAAGCTGCCAATACTGGCTGGTTTGTTTTCTTAAAGCATATTCAAGTATCAAGTATAATTCACTTGAATTTGAATTGATTTTGCTAACTTACAAATTAACTTACGAGGCAGTATACCTCACATATATTGAGGGGCCAGCCTTTCATATGTTTTTTCTGTATGTGGCCCTCAGTGTAAACAGTTTGGACACCCCTGATATAGACCATTTATTTATTAACAGAAAACATGCTTTATATTTACATTTTTTTCTTGAGATATTAAAATGGAAATATACAGTATATTGCTGAACCCTTGGGAAATAGATAAATAAGATTTAGGAATAAGTAGGGGGAAGGCAGAAGCAGAGTATATCTAATCCTGCCTATAGAGCCATAAATAGCACGTGAAGTCCCCAGCTGGAAACCTCTCCCTGTGACAATCTTGCTGCTTTGCTTGTATCCCTCTTTGATCATCGGACTAATAGTCTTGACCCGGGGTTAAGACGGGCCCGAGAGACAAAAGGCCAGATAGCAGTGTTGAGACTTTGGACCGGTCCAGCTCTGACACACCCCGCCTTGATGTGACACGCCTCCGGAGAATCACAGCGCAGATTATAGGGAAGTTAACTTATGTGGTCGGCTGGCGTGAGATTTAAGAGCAGTCAAACCGAAAGCCAGACATAGTACGCTGCCAAAAGGATTAAGCTCTGGCTACACACTGCACCCCCCCCCCCCCCCTCTTCCTCACCAACCACCACCTCAACCTCCCTCTTTCTCTCCCATGCTTTGTTCCTCCCCACCTCACACCTTCTATAGCACGTACACTAAGCTCGGTTTTCATCTACTCCACACCCAGGAGCATATACGGGAAGATGGAGAAAGGGAGGAGGAAACGGGGCAAACGGAGAGGGGAGATGGAGAGGGAGGAAAACAGAGGAGAAAAGAGGTGATGAGGGAGGAAAGGGGAGAAAACAAGGGAAATGTGAAAAAGCACACACAACTAGGACAGTCTTATGTAATTTCTCTCATCCTTATGCATGCATGCACATAAAAACACACACAGTGATACACACTTCACGCTCCATCAGACAGACAGACTCGCACATGCTCATATCTTACACACACACACACACACACGCACACACACGCACGCACGCACACGCACACGCACACACTATCCCAGTCCATCTGATTGCTGCGGGCCGTAGTCTGAAGGAGAGCACAGTAGCAGTGAGTTTTGCATTATTGACAAACGTACAACTAGCACTACAGTAGCTACAGCAGAGCTGACCAGAGCGCTAAAACAAGCAGAGCCCCATGCTGGATGCACACTGGAGACCCCTTACGGTATGTCTGTCTGCATCAACATCCACATGACTCTTAAAGGGACAATTCACCCCAAAGTAAAAGAACAACAGCATTTTGCTCTTATCTGCAGTTTTATTTATTAATCTAGATTGTATTGGTGGGAGTTGTTGGAGATATCAAGATATCTGCCTTCTTTCTGATATAATGGAACTATAACTTGGCCTGGGTTTGTGTCTTTCCATAAATAAGTACCTGGTTAATTTAGCTAATCCACAGACCTTGTTGTAAGCAGTCATTTAGGGACAATTTGTTTCTACTGAACTAATAAGCCAACCGTATCACTCCCCAAAAGGAAGCGTGTATCTATAGGCACTTTCCCCCCGAACTAGGCTGATAGGGGGGGGGATTTGGTTTCACACCAAAAAGGATCTGGAACTAGTAGTTTGTGCAAACCTTTTCACCCGCAGATAGTCCCTGCTAGCGAGGTAATACTTTCCTGGGGAGGAAATGGTTCGTGGGTGTGTCGGCCAGGCTAACAATTTCTGATTGGCTGGGCGAATTGCAAACCACGCCCTGTAAAACTAAAAAAAGTTTTGTGAAGCCGCCATTTTATTTGCTCGCATTAGCCAAGCCCCCAGGAAGTGCGCCGGACTCAGATGAAAATATTCGTGCTGGCCAAACGGCGGTACTACACTTCCTTTTGGTTGCCAGGCCCGGAAACACTTTTTCCCATTGACTTACATGGGGAAAGAGTGGTCTGTAAATCGTTGGATAATTTTTTTTAAACTAAATAAACTACCCAGTATGAACACTTGTATAGCCCTTATTAAAAACATTCGTTCCTCAAGTTGTAAAAATGTGCTAATAACGTTATTCTGAGAGTTATTTCCCTCTGCATTATGAACGCGCATCTAACCCACGGGACCGCGCCGCCCGGCACGTTCATGTTACGTGTTCAGCACTACATGCGTTTATCTTTACCCATGGATGCACAATAAGAACGGACCCATATCGCCTTACTGCCAGCCCACGGAGCTGTAATAATGGATATATTGCACATGTTTGCTGTAATTCATCATTTGTAAAATATTATACTACATGGGCTGTATGATTAAATCTTGTACCGTAAATGTTGTATTAAATAAAGTTAATATTACCGACATAGATTAACGTCCCTGTAGCTTCTTATTGCACTAAGAAGCTTATTGCACTGTATATATATACATATATATATACAGTGCAATAATTCTTTCATGCTAAATGAAGCTCTGTTGCTTGGATATCACTAGATCCTGTTACAGCGTAATATAAAAGTACATAACGATTGATGTGTAAATTAGCATAATTACTAGCTAACCGCTAGCTGCTAACTGCCGCCTCGTTTATATCAAATCTATCATAATAACAAACCATTACCATGCTGTCATGAACGTGCGGTGCTGTTACGTGTACGCAAATTGACGTGCTTGATGTGAACGAGCATTTTGGGGGGCATGGTTAAAGTTGTGCATGCGCTATGAGCGCACATACGGGTACTTCTCAGGCATGCCGGGTAATCTGTGACGTTTCGCTCTCTCAAAAGTTGGGCCATTTTATCATCATGCGCGAATGAGCAACTCTCATAGGAATGAATGAGGCCCCGCCTCCCACGCTGTATCCAGTTCTTATTATACATCCATGGCATTAGCCCAGTGGTTCTCAAACTTTTTCTGTCATTCCCCACTTTGAACAGGTGGGCCTTTTCAAGCCCCACCTGTTCCTCATCGCTCCAATAAAATGGTAAGCCAAGCTTATTTTTTACAACTAGGCTACATTAAATAGATAAAAGTGTGTTGTTTTTTCTCTCTCTCTCTCTCTCTCTCTCTCTCTCTCTCTCTCTCTCTCTAAAAAATTATAATAAACATAGGCCTATTTGTAAAGTGGGGGGACACAAACGGGATTTCGAAAAGTGTCACGGTTAAACTCCTTATGAAGTGGTGAGGTGCCGCTCCACATTGCTTATTTGCTTTTCTTCCTGACTGCAACGCTGTTGTGTGTGAGAGCGTTTCACATGTGTGTATGAGAGATTTTTACATAGGCCTATGTCAGCGGCGCCGGATTCATTTCAGAAGTGGGGGGGGGGCAAAAAGTGCGTGTGTATGTGACATACTTGCCAACCCTCCCGATTTTCATTGCCCTCTCCCGGTTTCCTCCCGGGGTCATATTTATCCCGCATTTCTCCCGGTTTCTGACTAAATCTGATTTGTGAGTCACGACGACATGTTTCATTCTAACATAACGCTCCAAATGTTACTGTTTCCACTCGGACTTCAATATAGCTACACCATTGTTTGGTTTCCATGGTAACGCGTCTCTTTAGTAGCACGCGCAACTGAAAGTCTGAGAGGGTGTTCAGCATGGGGAGGAAGATAGTCACAGAAAACAGAACAAGAATGGACAACTCTGCTCACTCCTTTCCTGTAAATTAAACTATACAGGTCCAGCCCACATATGACAGCGCAGTTGCTCCATCATTCCATCACTTAGTTTTTCCTGCTCAATACGCTCTTGTTTGACAAGCTGAATGTTAACTGGTGTTTGATTGAAGTAAGCGCACTTTTTTTGAACATGTACACTCTCTGTGAAAATGAGACTTTTCGTGGCTGTCCAGGAGGCTTGGGCACTTTTTCCAGTTATTAACTCGGGTATTTACAAAGCAGTCATCTCCACATTTGGAGAAAGTTACAAGCCGTTTGACAGCAGCAAATCTGCATATTTCACAGAAGGCTCGTTTAGTGGTTTTGCAAAGAATTAACCACTCTCTGTTTTTGTACCATTCTGCATTGAAGTACCTTTCTCTTTGCCCAAACGATCTAGCGGTCTCCTTTTTATCTACAATTAGCTGTGCAGCTTTACCCGTCTCAATGTCCTGACAACAAACCTCCATGCAGTCGGAACCAGCCTGTTTCGGTTCACCGATGCCGACGGTTTTGACAGTCTCAACGGTCGCAGGGCTGCTGCTTTGGGGTTAATATGGCTGCGCTGGTTCTATGGTTGAAGGGACAGGCTCCGGAGTTGTGGATGTCAGGGATGTGACATTGAAGTTGCTGAAGTTCAGGGCTCGGATGAAACCCTCTGCCTTCTCCCCTGGCCGCTGGACCCGCTGGTGGAAACATGCCCTCTCGTGGATAACGTTCCTCCTCGGGAAAAAGTACTCGTTGAACTTTCCCACCACAACGGCAAAGTCATCGCCATCATCTTCTTCGGCAAAAGTGAACGACTTAAATATATTTTCAGCCTCGTTGCCCATGGCATAAATCAGGCAGCTCACCTGCACTCTCCCGTCATCTTTGTCGAGTTTAGTAGCGAGTCTGTACCGCTCAAAGTGTTGCCTCCATTCTGGCTATTCAGTCGGTTTATCAAAAGAAAAGTTCGCTGGGGGATTAAACTTGGCCATTCCGCCGTCTATATTCCTTTACTTTGTCTTATTTATTTCCTGTGACTCACAGGTCACTTCTGACACCATGTAGAATGATCGAGGGTCGAGTATCTTTTACGACTCAGGTTTATTCAACAGTAAGTCAAGACATTACAGTAGGCAGAAACATAACAACTGGCGGGCTTACTCTGTAGTAAAGCAGTCCTTCCCATGCCGTAAAGCATGTTGCAACACTGTCGTAACAGCCTTAACTCTGTATGCATTGCATGCATATGTGACAGTAAGTAACCAGCTTCATGGTAGTATCTATAATGGGGCTTTCACACCAACGCGGTTCCAGGGCCGGTTCGGAGCTAGAGCCTGAAAAGCACTGGTTTTTCCTGTTCACACCGCAGTGGAGCCGCCTCTAAGCTCCGGAATCCGGTTCGTTTCAAGCACCAAACATTTTTCGGTCTAGAAGCAAGAACCGCATACGTCACGCTTACGTCGGAGGGGGGGCGAGATTAACCTGAGCTAACAGTTAAAGGCGAGTACAGCAAATAAAAGTTGTAACCAGCAGTAGTGCTGAGCAAAGTGACTAGAACGCAAACACACACTTGTAAAAAAAAAACACACTTTATAAAGTCAGGCAACACTAACCAGGCTTCGTGTGATTCTGTTTATTTGTACCTTACTTTGACCATCCGTTCGCTGTTATTGATCATTGTGGAGAGCAGGCAGACGTTTTGTTTTGTATTATAGCAGCTATCGGATGGAATCAATACATGGGCTGCACAGGTTGTCATGTCCGACTATCACAAGTAGAATCATAATGAAAGATACGCCGGTAAAATGTGCCTGTAGAAAACGGCTTATGCCACAATAGGATAGCAACAAGTAGTCAAGATAGTCAGTTTAGCTTCGGTTGCTATGCTAACATCACCCATTTTATACCAGAGAAACTTTCATAACAGCGTTGTGATGCCAAACAGCGTCAATTCATACTGAAACACATTCACTTATGGGGAATTGGGGATATGTATCAGCTGCTTGTGTGACAGTCAGACAGTGAATACTTTACATCGGCCGCTGCCGTGTGAGCTAACCCGGAGCTAACGGGAGAATAAACTCCCGTGGAAGAGCAGCACTGCAGCGGTCGGTAAATGCCGCTGAAACACATTAATAAACAATGAACCACGGCACTCTGGAGAAAAATACAAGGGTTGAGAAGTAGTTATTTAATTTAATCTGGCTTCGTATGATTAAAAGCAACACGATCATCGACCCGACGAAGTCCCCCATTGTTGTTGTTGTAGTGAGCGCCGTAAGCGACGTAAACGGTGATGTCGTGACGCAGCAGCGGCAGCACCAGTCGGGCTCTGGGCGGTGTGAACAAAACGGGGGCTGAAAATAAAAACCGGTTCCGAACCAGAAAAGCTCTAGCACGGAGCTAGAACGGGAATCGCGTTGGTGTGAAAGCCCTATCAGTTAATATTTGTACCTTGCGAAGTTTATTGAACTCCACAATACATATCGTTAGAATTCGTTTTCTGAAAATGAGTTATTTAGCGAAAAACTATGTTTGTATGGCTGGTGACAGAATTCGACACACTGGTCAACTTTTTCTAACTTCTTCTAAATGGAAATAATGTCCAATTTCCAGAATTAGAGCTAATGATATCAACTGCGTATCATAAACATCGTCAACCTATGTGTGAGTTCCACTTTACTTCCACTTAGACCCATGCAGTAGTAAACAATACTCTGCGAGGAAGCAGCATCTAAAAACAAACACCTCCTCTTGCTCCCTTCACGCTGTCTCCCTGTTTCACACATAAACCTCCCACACATAACAGACTTAGTCATGTGTAGCCTTAAGTCTGGCACTCAGAGTGTGTGTGTGTGTGTGTGTATGTGTGTGTATGTGTGTGTATGTGTGTGTGTGTGTGTGTGTGTGTGTGTGTGTGTGTGTGTGTGGTGTGTGTGTGTGTGTGTGTGTGTGTGTGTGTGTGTGTGTGTGGTGTGTGTGTGTGTGTGTGTGTGTGTGTGTGTGTGTGTGTGTGTGCGCATGTGCAGGGCTATTTATTTGAATTTGCCTGATGTCACTTTCCTGTAACAACAAAGGTTAAATACAACCAAAAAAGGCAAGGGGAGACACTTTGACCGGGGGGACACCGCAACATCTCAAGTTCAAACGTACGTATATTGGGTTTGTTTCATAGAAGCATGTCATACAATTGCATATTTACTGACAGAACATCCTTATTAGGATTAATTTTTTGGCTTTGGTTTCTGTGACCTCATCCTGCCGACATTTTCTCTGGTTTCCTCCACCTGACCTTGAATGGCAGCAGGAAGTGTCCTGATTCAACTGTCAGCCCCGATCACACACTAGCTGCTCATTCGGTTTCACACATGGACACAGACATTTCTCCGTCAAACATGCACGATCACACAAACACACACACACACACGAGTGGAAAAAACACATACACAGAAGCTAAACTGGAGCGTTCAAAAGGCCTCAGGCTCGCTTGCAAATTCACATGCACGGTTTTGTGCCACAAATTCCCACGAAAACACACACAGTGCTTCTCTGTCAAAGACACACACTGCACACAGAAAGCGTGGGCGAACACACACATACAGATCTTTTTCAGCCTTTAAATGTGTTTATGATCTCGTGCAATTTTGTCATTACGGCTCTTTTATTGGATCTAAAATTGCGAAAGCACGTCCCTCATGCAGGAAGCTATATTAGCACAAATTCATATTATTGTTGTTGGTTTTTATTTTGTTGGTACTCATTGATGTCTGGTTTATTGCCCAACGCAAAGGAAACATGCATTATAATCTAAATGGAATATGCATTAATATTATATGATAAAATCCAAAATTTGAGTAGTTATAATTATTGGATTATTACATTTTTTTGCTTAATAACTACTGTTGGTCTATCAATACCATGTAAGACCACACCTGATATTGTGTGGGAATTTGACATGTATTTTACAAAATGCAGAACTACTCTGCAAGTTTTAAACTTGCTAGATTTTCTTTTCAGAAAAGAATTTATTGGTGGTTGAATGTGAAAAATGTCATGGTACTTTATACAATAAATACTTTATTATATGTTTTGTATAATGTGCAACAACAGAGAGATTGATGCTATATTATCAGACTGTAAACAGTTTGATAACAGTCTTGTTGTAACTATTTTCCTCTTTTAAAGCTGAGAATGCCACAGTGCCTCTTCAGTGTTTTCTGTGATGGAAAAACAGTCCCACAATTTGAATTGAGCTTTACACAAGAAGCATTTTAAAGCAGAAACTTACCACATGGAGAATCTTGTTCTCTGTCTCGTACACAGTGCAATCCTGTAAAACGAGAGGAATACAGAAAAAGAGAGAAGAAGGAAACATGAGATGGAGAAAGCATCTATGTGAACATCCGCACGGAAGACAAATGAGACAGCAGAGGGAATGATGGATGACTTTTTCTTTCTATGGAGAACATCAGCAGTCAGCTATTTCATTTTCTAACCGTGCGCATTATGCATATTACTTTATAATCTAGGCAGACTAAAACATTGGATGACCAGTTCTGGATCTACTCTGCTTCACGAGCCTCCGCAGGATTTAGACACTACATTATTTGAACATGACAGATTGTTATTTAAGGATAGCTGATAGTTAATCTATTTCTGGGAAAGCAGCCCACTGAATCCACCAGATGTGCATGGTGGTGGTTTATTCATCCGTTTGATGCATTAGTGCGGGCGGTGCTGCCACCTTTGTCTGTCTCGCTGCACCCTGGCAGCCACATGTTCATTTGGCCC
The DNA here is from genome assembly GCF_902827165.1 of Trematomus bernacchii. Classification (NCBI taxonomy): domain Eukaryota; kingdom Metazoa; phylum Chordata; class Actinopteri; order Perciformes; family Nototheniidae; genus Trematomus; species Trematomus bernacchii. The sequence continues at coordinate 4,817,571 of NW_022988097.1, read as the reverse complement.
ATTGTCGTACCACGGTGGCCCCTTCCTCCTCCCTCTCCTCTGGCCCTTTTAAAGAGGGGATGGGTTTTATCTGCTCGGCTCCAGGACTCACTCCGGGCACACGTACAAACACACTCTCACACACTCTGAGCAGGCTCTTACAGGAAGGATGTGGATGGAGTCCAGGAGAGCAGACATACTTTCTGTCCAAACAATGAGATTTCTGCAGTATCAGAGTGGTGGTGTGACACTACAGGCAAAACCATTGTTTGTCCATGAACTAGTCCATTTAAGCGTTTAAGCTGTCTTTTTTCAGACTAGTGGAAAGGAAACATCCAAAAATAATACTTTAGGTGTTTATTGAACTGATATTGTCTATTTGCCTGTCTAGATTTCTCCTAAAAATACAACAGCATTAGACAATGCCTCATCAGAAACCACAATAAGTCATTGTGTAAGTAAGTAAAGTAAACAACTTCATGGTAGTATTTCTTAGTTAATCTTTGGACCATGTAAAGTTATTGAACTCCACAATAAAAAAAGAAAATGTCTTTAGAGGTGGTTTTCTCGAGTTATTTAGTGAAAATTGATGTTTTAAATGGCTGTTGACAAAATCCCAGAATAGAGATATTTTCTCTACAAAAGTGCTTGACTCAAATAAGTCAACATTCTGTAATCAAACAATTATTTAGAACCAATGCTCCAGAAATGTATAAAATGAGCACATATTTAGCAAGATAATACCTCATTTGCACATTTCAAAATAATAGTTAATAAGGCCTGTCATACAAAAAAGAATGGTCTTTATTTAAGTAATGAACTGTAGAAGTTGTATGGTGATAGCTATTAGTTAAATATGTGTTTATATATATATTGATCCGTAGTGTCATATCCATAGAAATAGAATAGGAGATGTTTGGACATTGCCATTAATCAATGTAGAGTGGTCAGAGTGTCGGCCATTTGTATGTGTATCATTGCCACTGCATATTGAGGGAAATTAGTAAAATGAACAACTTAATGCAAACATAACCATTGACGTTACTCTCACAAGATTTAGCCAACTAGTCAGCTTTTAGCTAACTAGCCATCTAGGTTGCTAATTTTACCAAGCTTCCAGACTTTGTTACACTGATAACAAAAAATAAGCCAAAGAACAATCCCTAACCCTAACCCACTGGGTGTAGTTGTTCCTCTGCCTCATTCCCTACTGTCTAAAACTGACAAGCTAACGTGCTAGCTAGCCCACCATCTGTCTCCTGAGCTTGGTGTGCTCTCTTCCTGGCAAACTGCAAACACACCTTACGACACCACTGAAGTGTGCTGTCCTCAAAGATGATAGCTAGATTTGCCTAGCATCAGGAAATGACGGGATGGGAAATGGCTCCACCAGGGCCCACAAGTTAAAGAGTGGTTGTGGTCTAACAGTGAGTCATTGAGAAATGTGCCTAAGGCAGCTGGCATATGTTCCACTTATTGTCTATAGTGAGTAAATGAGTTATAGACTAGAAAACACTGTATTGATGCTACCAATACAAACACGATTAAGTTCTGACCTTTATTTTATTAGCGTAACTTATACTGTATGAATATTGCAATGAGTAATGCATGCACCCCCATGTGTTTGTGAGTATTTGTGAAATCACCTGTTGTACGATGGTGGTTAATTCTAAGCAGAGCTGCACAATGTTGTTCTTCAGTAACGAATACTCTGTCACACTGGCAAATGGAGACCTGAAAGGCAAAAATAGAGATCATGATCAGACAAATGCATCTGAAACCGTAAACATGTGGTAAACGTTTGTAGAACTTTGGATACAATTATCGTTATGATCTTATTCTACATTTCGTTATTTTTATCATCAAAAGTTCCTGTGGTGGAGAATTATGTTTTCCTCCTATTCTTCTTTTTTTTTAGTGCCTCATTTTTGTAAAGAGTTTACTGTAGATGTTTTTTTGTGATTCTTTTAGTACTATACTTTTTTTTTAAATGTCTGAAAAAAAGTAATCTAAGGTCTCACAACCACTCTATAATGAATGTGAACAAAAGCATATTGGGCCATTCTATAAAAATAAATGAGCGCATTTCTGTTTTGAGGAGGTGATGTTTGCTTGGTGTTTTTATTTTGTTGCATTCATTTATTTGCTAAGTAAGTCTGTGATTCTAAAAGCTGTAACAGGGCAGTGGAGGACAATAAAAGCTGTTCTGTTTTCCTCTCAGAGCACATGAGCATGTGATTCAGACATACAACAATATTTAGTTTTATATCACGGCCAGAAGTCGATGCAGCCAAGAAATCTTCTAAAGCTCAAACATTGCTTTATTTGTATGTGTCCTCAGTTTCATCCGGCTCCATCAGCTGCACTTATGTCAGGAACAACATCAAAAACAATCCTCTTTACCCATGTATTACTGATTTTACCATATCATGTGAGTTAATAAGGTTTTATTGTTGTTTAACTTTTGTTTCAGAAGGAGGTTGTAATGTGTTCTTATTATTTTGTCCACTGCCTGGTTTGCCATTTGTAATAAAATAACTAACACTAAAACATCAATAGGCCTATAGGATTTACATATTTATTTTATGTGATCATTACATTAGATTATGATACCAAATACACAGCGAGAACAATATGGGGTTAATATCTTGGACACTGGGGATCGAACCACTGATATTCTGATTATAGATGCACATTAAACCCTTCATCCCTACTTTATTTAAATTCTCTTAAAAATGTATGGTCAAATAAATGTTACCTGTCGAGCCAGGCTAGCAGGTTCTTGGCTGCACCGATCAGGTCCACCACGGAGGTGAGGAAGTCGTTGGGTAGCCTCCGGGAAGCTCGTCCGTCGTAGTGCCCGCCCCTCCGCCGGCCCAGGATGAAGTTCTGGAGGTTTTTCGCCGAAGCATTCAGCTTGTGTGACAAAGTTCTGAGGTTCTCCGTCTCTAGGCCATAGTTCTGGAGGACAAACAGAGGGATTCGTTTTAGAAGTAGAACCACATGCAGGTGTTGCTGCTGCTAAGCTACAGTAACATGCTACTTTTGTTGCGCAGTCTGCATCAAAGACATTGGCTTTAGGTTACTTCTGGCAGGGATATATTTGATCAATGGTTAAAGAAATAGTTGTGGAAACTTTCTGTGAGTTAGATAAGATGATTGATACCGCTCTTTTATATATCTGTCAGTCTCTATTGAGTTGAAGTCAAGCTGTGGTTAGCTTAGCCCGCACTTGACTTTAAGTATCCACAAGTAAACACAAAAGAATAACATAAAACCGCTGTAATAAATACTTTAACATTGATCTTTCTAAATATGGATTACCTTTTGACAAGTTGTATGGGTTTAAGCACTAAAAGTAGCTACAGTCATTACACTTTTTTGTAAGTGGAAAGACCTGAAATTAGAATAACTCTCTCGGAATATCCATTAGCATTTTACATATAACCTATATATATATATATATATATATAGCCACTCTGCACGCTAATACAAGAACACCAAGCTGGTTGAGCATCCCATTACTGCACCGTGACCCTTTTAGATAAACACACACACACACACATACACACAAACACACACACATAGACCCACTGAGCCACATTGCGCTCGGCATCCCAAGGCACCTCCAGTCATGTCCTGCCTGACAGAGCCTGATTCCTGCTGACAAAGGCCACACACACACACACACACACACACACACACACACACACACACACACACACACACACACACACACACACACACACACACACACACACACACACACACACACACACACACACGCACACACACACTTAAACCCGTAAAGTCAGATGCACACACTCAGCTAGACGTATCCATTCCTCCTCTGCCTCTAGATCTTTTCTACACAGTCACGACGACCACAGCGACTATAAAGGAGCGAGGGGTTTCAGCAGTGGCAGCAGAGAGGGAGAGAATAGAGGAACTAAAGAGGCAGAAGACAAGAGGGAGAGAGAGATGGGGAGCGCCCGGCTATGCTTCTCTGTGAAAACTGGGTCATGCAGACACTGTGTTCCGTATAATCTCCTGTATTCTGTGGGAAATGTAGATGTATACGTGAACTTGGAGTGCACATGTTTGCACAGCTGTAATTAGCATGTCCTGTGATCCGATCTGAAGCCCTGTGTGTGTCTCTCTCCAGGGGACGGAGTGCCGAGATGAAGGGGGGGGGACAAATAATGCCCACGCTGTGAGGACTGTCTGCGTGTGTGGAGAAGGAGAGGGAAATAATTTGAGCGGTGCGTGCATGTGCGTGTCAAATCAATACAGTAAGAGGGCGATGCCATTAAGCAACCACCCCCCCAACCCACCCTCGTCCACCTTCATGTCGATGTGGTTGCCATAGCAGCCATGTGTGGAGTGGCCTCTCCTCTACGATGATATCTCCACTATTGTTCACAGAATCGCACTCATACACTGGTTATGAAATGTTTCGGCCACACACAGGAATCATTTTCCTTTTCAATCCTCCAACATTAATCAGTCTCGCTCCACTGTACATTCACTTAAATGGAGAGCATCTAATGGCTATTAATCAAGAGGACTATTGATCGTGTGTGTGTGGTGTGTGTGTGTGTGTGTGTGTGTGTGTGTGTGTGTGTGTGTGTGTGTGTGTGTGTGTGTGTGTGTGTGTGTGTGTGTGTGTGTGTGTGTGTGTGTGTGTGTGTGTGTGTGTGTGTGTGTGGCTCACAGCTGGGAGGATCTGTGTTCACTGCTCATCTCAACCACATGAGATTTGAATAATGATTGCATTTTTAATCTACTGCAGGATCTTTCTCGGTAACAAGTCCAGCTATGAGGCATTTTCTCATTTTGATTTTACAAAATATCTATTTACAGTCTTCAGTCATTATCGTCCTTCTGTATGGCATCATCTACCACATGGAAAAAGTAAGTAAGTATCAATATTTTCATATTTTATATTTTCCTTATTATATTATTTGTTTTACATGTACTACCTTCTTATCTGACCTCTTTTGTTTGTGTCTTGTGTAATGCTTTCCCTTGTTTTGATTTTCAACATTAAGTCTTAGTACCCTCATTTATTTATACCTTATTCTGTTATTCTATTTTATTGATATACCTTCTTAGGATATTTGTTTTTATCATACCATTTTACATGTGTTGTTATCATATATATTTTTGTAATTTCATGATTTATGCCTTTTGAATTTGTATTATTTATAAAGCACATTTATTACATATATTAATAAACTTGACTACAGTTTAAATAAGCAGCTTATAGAATAAAAGAAGGGCTGTTTCAAGCAGCTTAACACCAGAATACACATTATGATACATGGTTTGATTTGTTTGTAACAACCTTTTTTCAAGGGAGTTTCTCAAACAAGTGTTTTAATGTAGAAAGGGTTCCCCTTAGGAATCAACAACTAACCCAAGAAAACAAATTATTAGACGATCAACCGAAGACAAAAAATCCCTTAGATCTAAACACATAGGCACACGCACATGCAAAACAAACAAGACAATTGAATCTTTCTTGTATGGGACATATGAGGACTACAAATATACATTTTGGGCAACTATTTAATAACTTTCAAGTAACTGACAGAATTTTAGAAGAGTCTGAAGGGTGGCACAGAAAAGGAACCAAAACAGAAAGCTGACTCATCTGTTTGAAAGAGATCCGGGAGGAGATGACAGCATGAAGCAATTCCTCTGAACAAAACCAGAACAAAAGTATAACATTATAAAGCTACCTAATTATTATAGTATTATGGATAAAGCCAAGCTATATTGAGTTTTTGTTCTGCCTGTTTGCATGGTTTTTTTCTCAGTCAGATTGATTAAAAACTGTAAATCCCTGATAGATACTGTATTAAAGTGTTTGTATCAGAACGCTGGCATCATACAAAGACTGTCGGTGGAAATAATCATTCACTTGTCTTAACTTCAATAAGTTTTACAAAGATAATACACTTACAATTGACCATAGTGTGTGGCAAACTGTGGCCTGACTATGATGATTGTATGTATTTGCTCAGTTTCTACATTGTTGTATGCAACTTTAATACAATGATACATAAAGTGTCTTTTAACACAGATGTTGGGATGAGAAGTCCATTGATTTTTAAATGATGCCCATTATTTAGCATTGGTAGATAAAAGGTCACAGCGCATACAGGATAACCGCAATGTCCCAGGTTTGATTCCCGCTTTGGGGCCTTTTGAGGCATGTCAAACCTATATCTCCTTATTTTACACTCTCCTCTGTCAAATAAAGGCGAAAAAGGCCACACAAAAAAAGGTTGGGCCCATTTCCCAACACATCTTTCTGAAAATGCACTGCACCCACAGAAACCTACTTAGCATAAAGGCTGGGGGCAAAAACTTGAATGCATAAAAGAAGAGACTTTTCTCCACATTCACAGCGAGACTGAGAGCTCAGTCAGCGCTTGAAACTTTGCATTGATCCAGGGCCACGGAAGTTCCCATATTCTTTGACTGCAGAAAGTCCAGAAAGTCGTAACGGTTGAGCCAGGGGAAAAGGGTTTTGCTTTCCTCATGATGGATTATATTGCTGACCACAGTGAATTATCCAAATACTCTACAGGTCTACACGTACTTGCTTCCCTGTGGAACTTGGAGAGAAACGTTAATGAAGGTAGGAGGTCAGTTGAGAATTGCTTTCTTAAAGGATCATTTTGATTTATTATAGCTAAGGTCTTATTTTTGCACTTTTGAACTTAATTTATATTGATTTTACTCAACATAATAATTGCTGAGATGAGATCTAGAAAACACTTTGTCTGCTAGGTCCAACGGGGCAATACATGAGCTGTAGAAACCAAAGTCGGACACAAAAATGCTTGTAATAATCCCTTTTTTTATGTCAATACATATATAATGTTAAAAATCTTGAATCACCTGCCACAAAAGCTCGATTGAGGCTGAGAGGACTATTCTTTATTATTGAATGGTCTTTCATGCTTTTATATTATGAAAAAATGGTTTTGTGTTTATGTTCCTCAACCAGTTTGACTACTAAGAGGTTAAAAGAGACAAAAGATTATGGAGCAATAGTTCAATAAGATTAGTAAAAATCACCAGTCATTGGTAAACAAAACTTGAAGAATAGCTTTAAAATGGTTGCAGATATATATAGGAACAGGTTAGGGTTGGGCAATTGGACAAATTCATCGTCTTTCTGCAATTGTTGCTGAAAGTGGCTAGTTGGAATATTTCAACATATCGCCCAACCTCAGAAGAGGTTCCTGTTTCAGTGTCAAGTGCACAATATTGCCTTCAAAAAGCTGTAATGGTTACTTCAGGAATAGCTCTTCTTCACACTTCACATTATGAGTGTTAATCTAGAGTTTAGATTTAGAGATTTTTAGGGTCATCAGGATCAGCTGAACATACTTTGACTGACAAGACTCAACCTAATCAATCTAACCACTTAAAAGATTGCAGAGGGCCCCCAAAATAACAACCCTCCGGAAAGAAAGAGCCCAATTACAAAGTTGTCGTTCTATATTGATATCAGGTCAATCACGCATCTTTGGACAGGAAATTATTACACATTTTGGACAGTAATGATGGTCAACATTTCATCCCCAGATGCCGATGTGTTCCCAGAATGTACTTGGTGAGTACACTGTTGTTTAATCTGATGGGAATGATAGCTAGAACTACAAAAAGTTGAACCTGAGTTGTTATAAACTGGAATCATCATTCAATGCTACTCACAGCAGTGGTTTTAGTGATACATCTTGTATACCTGGCATCCCTATGTGTGTACAGTGGTTCCAGTTCCAGGACATATGGTGGTGATTGCTGCTCTGGGACACTCATTCCCATGCTGGAACGTTTGAATGAAGAGGTGCTGATTAGCACACACACACAGACACACCCACTCTTTCTCACAACCATTCAAACAGCCCTAACTAATCCAGCCATGTGTGCCTGGGAGATAAGGTGCATCCTGCATACTCTTTCTACATACTCTCTCTCTTCCTCTTCCTTTTCCTCTTCCTCTTCCTCTTCCTCTTCCTCTTCCTCCCTCTCGCTCTGCCTTCGTCTCTGTCTCTTTCTCTCTCTGGGAGAGTAGCCCCTAATTCCCCCTAATTCCGTAATCCTGAGCAGGGCCACTGCCCATACAGTCCGCAGTGACCAAGGCAGAACACAAAGCAGGGCCCAGATGATGGAGGAGTTTTAAAGCCATTTCCTAAGCCAATATCAATGACCGGTGGGGGGAAATAAACAACAACAAGTTTATAAATCTTTCTACCTGTGAGAATTTATTTAGCAGTTTCATGAATGCACTCTGAATTGATCTTAAAATATACATAAAGCCTTTTTATAACCGTATTCATTCTAAAATCCAATAGGGGATATATAGAGAATGCTTAGGCTTAGCTAGATTGACACTAGTGTCAATGTGATACCTCAGTCTGACCAATGTGATCAGTCTGACCACAAAATAATTTCTTTTAATTGTATTTCCCAAAAAAAAGAGGACGACATGAAATCTTGTCTAAGCATCTTGCATACAACTGTCTAAAATGAGCATAAATGGAGCCAAGCTAGTTCAGGCACTCAAGCTACAATAATAGATTTACACGTGACATGCCTTACCCCCTTATGCCACCAACCAAACAAACAAATTCTCATAAATCTGGCGCTCTATTTAGGGTGCAAGATTTGCCATCTCTCGCTCGGCCTCGCCAATCCTGCTGCTGCCCTGTTTCATCACCTCTGCTGCTTTTCTGCCCCACCACCACCCCTTAAATTAGCTGTAAGCTCCGGGAAAAGTTATGCAACCATCACTCTTCAATGTTCTATGTTAAAATATGTGCAGGGAGTGATGAGGTGGTAGCCTAGACCCCAAACTCAAACTATATGCTACTGTTATTAACATTTCATATGTGGGTTGTCTGACTGAATATTTTATTAAATCAGCAGTAGCTGGCAAGCTTATCATTAACCAGCAATCCACCCTAACATGCAAGCTTCATTGTATATTTATTTACTGTGCTGTTTATTTCCTCAAAGTATTTTGTTCTTGGGATTGTACCGACTTAATTTCAGTCAATAAAAGAGTTATTGAAGAGGGGGAAAAACCTCTTTAAGCTAATAAGCGGTGCATTTGTACCATTTAGTAGGCTACTATTTCATAACTGTCTGCAAACCCATCCTTTGCTGAAGCAGTTCAGACTCTGACACAGGAGGGTTTCATTATTTTATTTTAATAAATAAAAAGGTGAAAAATGTTTTTTTGACTCTCTGGCTCTGCATTCTCAAAAAGTGTAGAGCGGTTAGTCTCATCGCAAGCATTTTTTTAGCTAGCTTAAATGAAAAATGGTTTGCTAAACACGGTTAGCAGCACCTGCCTTTTTAGCCAGCTACCTGGCTGTAGCTAACTTTCATCATTAAAACTTCACATGGCAGTGCATATTGCTTAAACATATTCCACTGTCAAATCTTGTAACAGTAGCTAAAATATGTTAGCTTACAAAGTTTGCAAGGTAACGCTACTTAAATACAGTAACTACTATTTATTAATGTAGTGAGACCTATTTTGGATGTATGATGTAACCTTTTACTAACATTTGTCAGTTTTGGTGTTCAATATTGTGTCAGTCAACACATATCGTGCATTTGAACATCACCCCCGTCCAAAGCACTATGGATTGAGAGAGACAGTGTCAGTGAGTAACAGAGGCTGAGTGACTGACCAGGGCACAGAGCAGGTCGACAGCTTCCAGGATGAGCTCCTGATGTCCTATTCTGGTGACACCCAGCTCCTCCAGCTCCTGATGGGTGATGTGTAGCAGCTGCTCTCCCCCCATCTGCTCTCGCTCGAAACTCTTCACGTACTGCTGGAGACAGTCGTCCAGACCTGAGGAGAACACAAACAGACGCAGATTAGACGGTGCTGATGTTTATGCCTGTGTCACTGTGAACAAGGGGCCTGCCAGCCTCAGCCGAAAGGACAACATATACTCTAATTGGCCTCATTTTTCTTGCCCCTACAGAGACAAAATATAAACATTTATGGGACATATTGATTGCAGACTGATAGAAATACAAATTTGAGTTTGGGCATATTGTACGCTAGTTCACTTAGCTGCAACACAATTCAGACAAGAGTGAAGACACCCACACAGAAACTCAATGGAAAGTCTGCTCCCTAGAAACAAATGCTAAACACTAGCCTAAAGCCAGAAATGTCATCAATGCTTTATTGGCAAGTTACTAACTGTCCCCTAGAAAACAAACAACTACTGGTTAGGTTTTCCAATATGTGATGATGACTGCACGCCATGCTGTAATAACATTTACTTAAATGTCACTGCTTCTTTTAATAAAAGCAATGTATTTTTAGAGTTTTCAGAGTTTTGAGGTTAAACACAATTGCACGCACATTCTGAGTGATTAAGGGTGTGTCCAAAAATATACCCAGAGAGATGTGAGTAACATATTGACGTATGACTTTCCGCTGTTAAGCTGCGGCTGCCTGCCACGCAGGGAGCCAATCAGCTGCACATAGACGTGGTGGGTCCGGGATAATATTGATCAGCATGAGCCTCAGGCTTTGAACCAAACAAAGTCAGCAGAAAGCACACCTCCCCACAGACCCAATGAACAAGCCTGCTCCAAAATGAGCACACACAGAGCGAAAAACGCATGAGAGGGAAGCAAATCCATATACGCATACACACACACACAAGGAACCACACCAACAGTTCTCTCCGCCTCTCCGCAATCACACATACAAATGCAATTACAACTGCTGTTGTTATTCAGGGTCCTGACGCCTCTGCGGAGGCATGTTGTTAAAGCCGAGTGGAGCTGTGAGGAAAACACTGATGCCCAAGGGAAGAGATGCTGACTTTAGAGCAGACAGTGTGGTAGCACCTTACCAGAGTCACCACACACACATTCACTGCAAAGGATGAGCAGGAGGCATCCCGCTCTTCGTATGCCATGGGACAAACCAGACGAAGTATAAGCCTACTGTTGCTCTGAGTGACACTGACAAACAATCTTGTTACAAACAGCACAGAAAAGCAATTGTTAGTGTAACTCGTCAGTAAGAGGCTCCGCTCTGTAGCAGCACGAGTGGAAATTGGTTAATGGAATTCATTCCCTAAGGATAAACCCTCATATCACTGTGTTAGTATGTGTTTGACATACGATATTATCTGATGCAAGGCTGTTATAACACCAGAAGCGTCTAGGCTCATGTTATGAATTGTGCAGATGTAATTCTGTATTTTAATCATGTACTACAGAGATCTAAGCAGTTGTTAAAAATGACAAAATGCATTTAAAAGTAAAACTGCTTCAATATTAATGAGTTGTGGAATACATTTATAAGCAGAAAATAGCAGCGGGAAAAGCAAATAAGTAAGCAGAAAATACCTCTAATTCATAACTCAAAAATAAAATGTAAATAGTCAATATTATAATAAAATTGTGGTTTCTACTTCTCCAAGAATTGTAGTTTTTTTACTCCAGTTGCTTTACACATTTTAAACATTACGAACAGGCCTTTTTCCTGCATTTAATAGTTTTAACACTTGACGTATTCATGCTTATAATAACTTTTTCTTAAAGGTCCCCTATTATACTGTTTTTCATCAATATATTATAGGTCTCAGATATATACAAAACATGTCTCTGAAGTGTTTGGCTCCAAACACCAAACAGATCATTGCAGCATCCCATAATCCCCTCTGTTTCAGCCCTGTTTCAAAAGTGCTGATTCTCTGTCTGTTACTTTAGATGAAAATAAGGAGCCCCTCCCCACGCCCCTCTGAGAGATATTTGGTTAAAAAGAACACAATGGTGCTCTAGGAGGAGATTCAGGTGATAAGGTGTGGGGGGGGGGTTACCTTGGTTGGTGATTGGCGAATGGTTACACAAGCAAAAAAAATCGTTATGACATCATAAAGTGGCCAAAATCTGATCAGCTCATTTTCAGACAGGTTTTTATATAAATGGATCAGGACAAAAAGTGAGCGAATCTTTTTTCATGAAACTTTCAGAATCTCTTCACACAGAGGGGACACATGTTTATGTATGAAAGACATGAAAAAGTGGATTTTGCATAATAGGTCCCCTTTAAATTACATTTTCACAGCTAGAGTTTTTAGTTATTTGTGCTTTGTATGTCCATTATCGTACATTATGTATGTTTTTGTATTTAAAATACAGATCTGAAGCATTTAGTCACTTTAGCTTTAAAATAAATGTAGTGTCATAAATGTGAATATTTGTCTCTGAAACGTAGAATAAGTAATAATGAGATTTAGCCTTTGCAGAACATTGACATGCACAAAAACGTATATAACACACTACAGGAAAGGGAAAACCCCAAAAGCATAATAGGGCCTCTTTAATTATTTCAGTTTCTCTGGAAAGTTTCCCCTCATACCCTATTCATCATCCTTATTCAGACAGACCAAAACAATACAAACCCAAACAACAGTTCTGTATTGTTATTTTTTGTACAACGCACTTGATGACACATTCTTCACCAAGAGTAAGTGCACTGCTACATTCCAGCATTATATTCAAATTAGCTGTTTTTTGTTTCCTTTTGGAGTAAAAATGTTTCGGGAAAATAGTGTAGTACAGTGTAATAAATCATCCGTGTTTGCAAAGATATGCATGAGTGGACAGAAAGAGCAGATTTCTTCAGCTAGCTAGCAGCTATAGATGCAGAGACAGCCATGCAGGCAACATGGAGGCCGTGCAGAGAAAAAGCCCTGCAGCTACTGACTCGGATTTCTGAATATGTGACTCTTGACCCTAATCAGAGGGTTACGAGAGGAAAAACAAAGATGGCTATTTCTCAAAGTAAAAAAGGCCATACCTAAGGGATGTGAGCCTTCCGAACCAAACCAATACATCCTTCTAATTTCCTCTGACACTCACATTTGTCCTTCCCCATTTAACCTCCTGCCTCTCCTTCTGGAAGCACTTTTTAATAGCAGTAATGTCGTACAACGTGGCAGGTTATGGCTTTTGTCATCATAATGCAAATGCAATTTCCGACTTCATTTGCAAAATGATGCCAGTTTAATATCTTCGCTGCACATTTAAGATTCTCTGCAGGTGGAATAAGTGAATGAACTTTGTTCGTGCTTATTATTCTAGTCGTGACTTCAGTTCTCCTCCTGGTGTCGAATCATTAAAAGTTGCACCTTCTTTCCCTTCTCTCCACCTACAGTTAGTATATATACAGTGTATGAATTATATAAAGAGGTGATGAATAAAGATCAAAGACGGGCAGAATGACTAACTTGGCTTCCTCTGGGAAAGCCCCTCATACTATAGCTATGTCCTACTTCTGCAACAGACACATATCTATATATATACCCACACACACACACATGAATGAATTGGCTGCTACTGTAAGTTGGCAGCAGTGCATCTAGTGGCCATTATCTTTAAGCTATGATTGGATTTGTTGTTTTAAATATATCTGAATTTTGATTGTAAACAGTTCTGAGTCCCACACATTTTTTGCGATTGTCGCGAAAATGTCATACTGAGAGCGAATTCGTACAGAAATACTTTTGAACATTACTTTGTTTGGACCAGCGGGAGACAACTTGGGGTACAACTTCAGATAAGAATCAACACATAATGAAATATGACCCCTGGTTTGATGATTGACAGGTCACAGAAGCTATCTACCCTTACCCACAATTTAAAGTAATTCCCACAGACTATCTCATCTTTACTCTTCTCTCTGTGTGGAGCAGCAAGTTCAGCTGTCAGAACTAAGTGAAAAACAAACAATGGCATAAAATATTATTAATATGTCGGGTAATAATAGATTTATTTATTTTCTTCTCAGAGTGTACCAGAATTCGTAGTTTATATGTTAGTATTTAAAAAAATCTCCTGGGGGACAATCCCCCCAGTCCCCCCTACTGGGGTTGGGTTTTCAGCATGTCACGTTTTTCACTCGTGGTGAATTTGCAGGATTGGCTCCAAGTCTGCCTTTTTATTGAGTACAATACAAGTGTGCCTTTTTATGTTATACAGTTCAGCTTTGATTTTAGAAACTTGATGACCATCATCTCATTAAACTTTTCCCTTATGTTGTGTTCGGGTCTCCCCGTTTCAAGTTAAAATTAACTACGCTCTAGTTTTTTTTATCGGAACAAGGCTTCATGATATCCTCCACAAAAGCTATATAAACACTACAAAACTGATTTTGACAATTTTAGCCAAGTCTGAAGGTCTCTAAAAAAAAGTGTATAATTTAGTGTTCGGGTCTGGGAAGACGCAGCAGAATTATTTGGGTGACTCGGGGTCAAATTTGGCCCAATCAAGATTCACCTTTGACTTTAGACACCCCACCCCCACCCCCACCCCCTTCATCCACTGTAACAATAATTGTTCGCAACATGCACCTGGTCTCCCCTCCCTCTGCCCCCCTCCCCCACGGGAACTCCACCTTTCTCAAAGAATATGTACACTAACACTTGAACCTGAACACACACATGCACGTGTGCAATATGTGGTGTCATGTGTTTTGGGGTCATAAAATACAATTACAACAGGATTGTACGGTTATGAATGCATAATAAGTTAGTTATGATGTAGTTAAAACAATATTGGATGAAAATCTTTTTTTTTTTGTGTTTTGGACTGAAACACATCATGGGTCAAGATTGACCCGCGAACACCATGAACGGTAAGAGCTTTCGAACACAACACAAGGGTTAAAAGCATACTTTAGTTCTGTGAAGGGATATAAGGGATATATGCACTTTACTTCACTTTAATTAATATCGTATGCTGAAAAGCGTATATATTACAGCACGATTTTTTGGGTCGCGATTTATTGACAAAGGAAAAAAGTGGGTCCCGAGGCCTGACCAGTTGAGAACCACTGCGAGTCTAGTGTGACATGTCTCCATGTTTTAATGTTCAAAAAGCTCTTTATGTTTCTCATACTGCCTGTGCTGCAGCACCTCTTTTCACCCTCTGTCTGAAGCCAGAGCGCAGTCTGCTCTGATTGGTTAGCTGGCAAGCTCTGTTGTGATTGGTCAACCGCTTACAGGTGTCCCGCCCCCTAGCCTATCACATACAATGTGTTGGAGTATTACATAGTGATGTCACCATGTTATGGAGGTAAACAAAGGAGTATAATGGAGGCGTTTCAGGCAGGAGGGGGAGTGTATGGGAGAGAAACTCCCTCTGGAGGGAACTTTGGGATTTTAGCCTTTGCAGACCATTTACATGCACAAAAACATATATAATGTAACTCACCACAGGAAAAGGAAAAGTCAAAAAAGAATAATAGGGCCCTTGATACGTTGATACATTTGCTATTCATACTAATCTGTTATCTACAATTTTTCCTGTATTCATCAGAAGGAGCTGTTGTCGAAGCTGTGTACACTGACCGCCATAAAGAAAAGGAATTAGTAACCATCCGGATCAGATAAAACACACACACACACACACACACACACACACACACACACACACACACACACACACACACACACACACACACACACACACACACACACACACACACACACACACACACACACACACACACACACACACACACACACACACACACTAGATGTGTTTCCCCCCCCCTTATGTGCCCATACCCCCATGTGAATCACACCTGGCACACACAAACAAACACACACACACACAAACACACACACACACACACACTAGATGTGTTCCCCCCCCCTTATGTGCCCATACCCCCATGTGAATCACACCTGGCACACACAAACAAACACACACACACACACACACACACACACACACACACACACACACACACACACACACACACACACACACACACACACACACACACACACACACACACACACACACACACACACACACACACACAGAACAATTTGATAAATGTCCCGCTCTTATGTGCCCATCCCCCCACATGGATCACACCTGGCACACGCAATACATGTTCAGTGTCTATTCTTTGTATATTTACTGCAGTTTTTCATGTATACCAGTAGTCTGATACAATATTTACAGTTTGAAAGGGTGTTAAATGAAATTTGGTGATGATTAATGGTTTTTGTGTTAATGTAATAGCAGTTAAAACAGGACCGGTGAAATTTGACTGCAAACACCAAAGTAAGGGGGGGGGGGGGGGGGAAACGAACACAACAGGAGGGTTAAAAAGACACGATTGCCTAATATGGTCTTGAAGAGGATTACATTTGCTTTGGACTCAGTCTTGACTGGACTGGGTCTGTTCTTGGAATGACTTAAACTTGATTAGACGGTGGTGACTACAGCTCTGCTTGTATTGTATCATGTTACAGGAACAATCCCTAAAGGAGCTATTGAAAAAAGAAAGACTTACTGCCTATCCTTTTATTGGTGGCACAAAATAACAACTCTATTTTGTCTCAAAGCACCGCCACCAATCGTACATTAAGAGAGCTTAATAGGAATTAATTTAATAGATAAACATTACAGCAGACCTCAAAGTAAAATATATTTTAAACAATGGGCTTCAGTAATCTTTTATGTAATAATGTGCCTTACTAATTTGTGAATTTGGCCAAAACTAACAGCTGTTTCTTTTTATGTATTCCTCACACCATTATACAGCTTTGTTGAACCATTGTTTTTATCTTTGTTCACAAAGCTGTTAATATTTTCTTTTTCAATGTTCGGAATAAGCAGCTGTTGGTAGTTCAAATGCACATATGAATACACATTTTGTTCTCAAAAACATACATGTGTGTTCTCACTCGCTTACTTGCACTGCACACAGCACTGCACACAGACACACACAGGCAAACATTCACACATATACATATACACATTGTGACACACAGCTGCTAGCCAATCAGATGAGTCAGAAAGCCTCCCCTAGAGGACAAACAGCTGATCTGGGTTCATCTGCTGAGTTCATATGCCAGCTGGAAATAGCACATGGTGCTCGCAAACACACACAAACCAAAACAAAGGGGGTCAGGTTCGTCAGCACCGCACCTCGAAATGCAGATAATTATATTAATATGATGTAGATGTGATTTATCAAAATCTGCAGCAGCAACAAAATATTTTTCCTGCCTGCCCACATGTTTACAGTAACTGCAGGAAATATAAAAACTGACCTGACGCTTAAGTATGCCATGTAGTGTAATAAGAGTCAAACTAATTGCAAAAAGAGATCAATGATCTCAATGGGACCTACCTGGTTAAATAAAGGTTTGAAATGAAATCCTAGCCTGCGTGCAACTGAAATAAACAGAAAGTAAATTTTGCACAAGTAAAGTCACAAGTGTCTCAGAGTGTAATCAAGGCATTAGCCCCTGCTAGATTCCCCTGGGAGCTTTGCTGAGTTTGGAGCAAGATATTTTATTATTGCTTAACCATATAGTTGAAATCCACCACAATGGCAGGCTGCACTTGTGTGTTTCCTGTAAATATTGTCCTTCCTGCTGCAAAGGAACTTAATATTGAGCAGTATTTGCTGAGCCAGGGCCTTGCCTGCATATCTCCCATATCTCTTTCTTTCAAAAGCGCTTCATAACACAAATTTGTCGATTGTCAACAGTCTGTTTTTTTCCCCCACAGTCTGGTAGAGATAATAAGATTACTGCATGAAGGCAGCATGCACACAACATCCTAAAACCTGCTGTGAGATTCTGAAATTGCATCAGCTAAAAGCTTTTTCATATTTGTAGGTCTTCTTTAAGTTGAATGAGAGCATTTTTCAGGATATTTACTGGACAGTAGCACCACAAAAAAGTGCTAGGTTTGGATTTCTGGTTCTATTTTGGATATGGGGCCTAACGTCAGTAAAATATTGTAATTGCTTATCTTATCCTCCTGTTATAGAAGCCATTCCTAAACTCATGGCTGTGTCCTATCCTATCTTTGTCCTCCTCTTAACCTCAAAGATTGTAAATGTACATGTAATTCTTCCAATAGCACTCGTCCAGTCATGCAGCATTGATGTTAAGAGGTTATTCAAGATGGACATGCAATATATCAATGGCTCTCACTTGTCACTGACTAGCTTGCTATCGTTGAGAAAAAATATGTCAGAAGCACTTATGTTGTAGGAGGAGAGGTACTCTTTAAATTCAAATAAAAAGCAAAGCTCAATCCGCTCTAAACTCAGACTCAAACGTCCCACTGAGGCTGAATGCCTTTACACAATCTGCTTTCTCATTTACACCCATCACTCATTGGAATAAGGTTCCTGCTGAGCATAACACGTGCACAGCCTTTCGCAATTTTTCCCATATTTCCCCCAAAGATGTATATTGAGCAACTAGTGTTTGTTGTCATCATTTTGACGATGATTCAGGTTTTTTATTTAATTGAATTGTAATATTATAATTGTACTGGATGGATGTGCTGGTGTTTAGACTTTGATGTGTGCTTGTAGATGTGTCTGTGTAATTGTTAGAGTGATATAAACTCTGTAATGGTGTTGCATGTTAATGAATGTGTTTAGTGTCTGTTAATTGTTCTGTGTGCACCCTCAGGGACTGCAGATAGAAATAAGCCTACAGTTTAATCTAGCATTAATCATCTCTTCCCTTTTATAATAATGACCAATAATAACAATAATAATATAATGCCGTTTGAGTAGTCTTTAAATCATTTTGTTGTTTCTGTTGTTTCCCATCTTCATTGTCATTGCCAAACAGTTATTTTGAATTTAGGCTGGTTTTATGCCATCTTGATTAAATAAAGGCTATATTCCTATCCTTAAATATTCTTCTCAAAATGTAATTAAAAAACGTCACCCTAAACTGAGATAAGACAGAACATTTATTTATTTGATGACGCCACTGGTTAAGAAATCTTATTCGCTGTCTTACTGTGAGTTATGTGGTACTGCATCAACATTTATTTTGTATCAATGTTGTCATAACTATTTTGGTTATTTTACTTGAGATATGTCTGTGTTTTGCCTGTGCTCTTATCACTACATTTTGAATAAGTAGAGCAATAAATAATAATAAGAAACCTGAACTTTAACTTGGATTTTCTTACAAGGACATAATGTGTAATTATTTAGAAGAGTACAATTGATAATAATGATTTCATTGGCTTTAAGTTCCAACTGCTTTACCAATATATTATTTATTCTCTTGTTTTTTAAATCAGCATAAAGCAATGGATGCTAGTCATGTAACAAGGTAGAACAAATGAAATCTGTCCAGCAAAGCTTCAGGTCTGTGAAGAAATTAAGTCACCTTTGCTTTTTGTTACAGATTGCTGAGAAATTGCTCTATTACCTTTGGAGAGGAAATCTAAAAGACTGGAATTTTCTTCTGTCAGATGTCAGTGAAGAGTTGCAGTGTTTTTAATTATCAAATAAAAATAAAGATCATGTAAGTTGACTGTATGCTTTCGGTTTTGAAACACTGCTCCTACCACAATTCGTATTGTTCCTCTTGTTTTCGTAACCATAGCCTAAAGTGGTAAACACATATTTGTTGTCAGAGAAACTGAAGTATCTCTGTGAAATAACACAGAAGAATCCCTTGATCCCTCCCATCAGTAAATCCCAGTGTGCTGAGGCTTGAGCGAGCATCTCATGTTGACAGCTTCATCCACATTTCATGCAATTCCCTCCAATCGTTGCCTCTTTCCTGAGCAAAATAAGCCCCTCCACTTCGGAAACACGAGGGGTTGCCAGGCAACCGGAGCAGAGAGGCCTCGGAGCAGAAGTGAGGGATCAGCAGTTGCCACCCCTCAGGTCCCTGCACTGATGCTAGGCTAAGGAGAGCACATACATACTTTATTTACACACACACACACACACGCGCGCACGCACACACACACACACACACACACACACACACACACACACACACACACACACACACACACACCACACACACACACACACACACACACACACACACACACACACACACACACACACACACACACACACACACACACACACACACACACACACACACACACACACACACACACACACACACACACACACACACACACACACACACACACACACACACACACTGTAGCCTATGTATGCGTGCCACACACTGACAGAAGGCTTGTTGAAGGCCGCAATAAAAAGACTGCATTTACAGCTGAATATGAATTCTCGCAGAGCAGTAACTTTGCTGCTTGCCCATTAGCATCATCAGAAATCAGATTGTCAAAACTGCGTTTCCTTTGAGACCTTCAGGTCTGACTAAATCCTGGGATAAAAGCGATGGTCTTGGCCATTCCCATCTGTGAGCTTCCAGCTGGAGTAAGTGCTTCGGTGAGTGCGACAAAAAGACACATTGCTTACTTCAAAAAAGAATATTGCACTGTGAAATATTCATCACATCATGACAGTCTTGAGAACGTGGCATTTTAGCTCCCCCCCCCCCCCCGTACACAGGCTTAATGTGCGGCACGGCCTCCTCTCTGAAATCCAGCGAGCGGGGAGGTGTCAAGAGGAAATCTAATGGAGCACAACGACGGGGAAACAGGGTCAACCAGGAAGCTGCACCAAGTTCAGAGGCAGAGCTCCACTCGGAGGAACCCACCCCAGGGAATATAAAGTGACTACAGACATAACAGAAGTGCAATAATGTTTTAACATGAGCTTCACCTCACAAGCCCAAACTATCCCTATTTCAACCCATTCAACGTTATTGCAACTGTATGTAGAGAAGAAAACATAGAAGAAGATAAAAAACACTTTGAATGAAGAGAAGCTAAATGTTTACATACTGGAGGAAATGTCACAATTTTAAGTGTTTCAGCTGACAGAGTGTATAGGGTGACCAGTGTGGGACAAAGAGCACGTTTGTGCGGGACAATGTGGGCCATGTTACTGCGTTGCTACGAGCTAGTTTAGATGTAAATATAATGTCTCCAACCCTTGAAAATAAACATTTTGACTGAAGCTATTAGCTTATAGATATAAATAACAACGCTTCACTATAGTTCAATTGTTTGCACAAACTATGCAAGTGAAGGAATCAAATATATTTGTTTTGAATGGAATTATTTTCCAACAAACTATCATCTGTAAATATTCTCGTATTCTTTTGCGATCTCCAAGTCTTGAAAAATGACTAGAGCTTACTGCCACAGTCTGTTGACCTGTTGGACCGAGTGCTGCACAGTATGGTAAACGTTCATTAAATCAGCTGCTGTAACCTCATCTGTTTGGTAATCCTCTTTTGGTTTTAGGAGGAATATATCCATAGATCAATATTTTCTTTATGGGCCAGGCGTTTCTTGTGAGTTTTGTCGCTTCAAAACGTATTCACCTCCATGTACAATTGAAAATAAATCTTGGCAAATCTTTAAAAAAAACTCTCTGGGAATCGCCCTCCACCGGCTAAACCCATAAGTAAATACATTTCTCGGTTGATTGGTTGACATCTGACACAGCTAATGGTGATAGCCCTCTCTTTTTTTCTAAACATCTTTGGACAAAATACATGTTTTAGAAGGGCAACTGTCAATACAATGCGGGGACGTCGGCTAAATGTGTGGGACAAATGATAAAAATGCTGTGCAGTCGCGCACAAAGCGAGACACCTGGTCCCAGAGTGTAATGTAAACTTGGTCGAACACAGTAACAGACCCACAGACAATTGTATTCCTATACTTTAGCGAAATGAACCATTCAATAGTTATTCAGCGCATTGTTTCAGTTCTATGCAATACTGCTGGTTTGGTTCACTTGCACAACTGGCAGCTGTTTCCCCCAAAAATAAATCACACATTTTGCCACTGTTCTCTAACCTGCCAAGCACCAAATTTGTCTGGTGAAGAAAGTGGACCATAAGTTAAATATTTTTCTTACATTTGTATTTTCTGTGCCTGCTAGATGTCTAAATATACAAGTGCTTTAAGAAAACCTGTTAAAATGTCAACAAAGTCCAATGGACCACTTTCAGTTTTTCAGCTCATGGTTTTGGTTCTATGCACATGATTTTTGGTTCACTGACGGCTTTCATCATAACATAACATAACCAGAGCATATTAGGGTGCTGTTTCCATAAAAACAAATCTGATGATACCACTGCATGCTACCTGTACAGCCTGTAATAATAACCGATAATATGTCAATTATGTTGTTGGCAGCCCTTATGTTGCACTGCCGTAAATAAATTAGTTAATGCAGCAGAGCATGACATATTCCTTTGGCTGTGATTGGTCAGTTTATTATGAGCTGATCATCTTCATGATACACCATAATGGGTACACACACTTCACTGCGTCCTCTATTAGTCTTCTATAGATGCTTGAATTATTGGTTTTTATTATTGTGAGGTAAAATACACACTTCATTTAACGTGTTAAGGCCCTGACACACCGAGCCGATTTCGGCCGTCGATAGATGTCTGGCCGTCGATGAGCGTCCTGTCGCCCTACTCAGATTGGTGTGTCCTGCACCGTCGTGTCTTTTCGGCCGTGCCGACACCTTCCACTCCCGATTTGAATCGGGAGGCTGTCGGCAAAAGAAATCATTCTGATTGGCTGTTCAGCTTAGCGAATCAGTGCATGAGAAGCGAAACGGAAGTGAAGAAGGCAATATGGTCTAGCTGCGGCCGCGGCAAGTACACAACACTACACGACACGCCCCCTACACGACACGCCCACCTGACACAACACTACGGTGGCTGAGAGACATTAGTGATCTCCAGTGTGCTGGGCAGTGTGGCGGCGGAGGGAGCCGAGGGCACCACCGGAGGAGAGGCGAGCGATGACAGCAGCATCACCGTGGTGCAGCTCCCCGCACAGACTGAGGGGACTTGTTACACGGAGCCCATCACCGGGGAAGCCTGCGGCGGGAGAAGGCGGTCTGCTCGGCCTGCCCTTGGCTCTGGGGTCCCTCCTTAAAAAAAGTCTCATCATACTTAATCCTAGATAGTAGCACATGGTATATATTGTACGACTTTGTCATTTTTTTAATGTTGATATGTATTCGCTCATAGCCTACTGTGCCTTTCAATACAAGACAATACAAGTGAATTTTGAAATGACAAATAGGTTTATGATTCAAGTTTATTTGCATTAAAAACGTGTTTTTAAACCCTTCTGTTCAAATTTGATATTTTGTTTCTTAAAAGATTAAATCTTTAAAAACATGCTGTTTGCCATTTTTAAAGTTTGATGGAAGAAATTAAAATATAGGTCACTGACGTGGAGCTTTAGGCCTGCAATGCTTTCAAAAAAAATGTTGGTGTTGTTTCAGTTTTGAGTGAATATGGATGTTAAATTCACAAATGAGTATGAATAATCTTGAACAAGAACAGGATCTTGAGCCATGATGTTTTTAAAGTACAGAAACATTCAGAATGCATGACGATTCCTTCAAAGGTTTTGTAATAGACCCCTAGTACTTTTAATTTATAAAGTAATAATAATACATGTGAATGATTGAGCTCATTAGTGGCCTGACTGGCCCTCCTAATTTGGTCCTTAATGACCCCATGATGTGATTATGTATATCTTAAAACCTTTAACAACTATATTTAGATGTTCACAAATATCTACATTTATGTATAAATACATGTGTAGCAGTTAGACAAACATAATTAATAGATTATCTCATTAATACCTATTTTATATATTAAAAAAAAGTTTACTAAACCACCGTTTGTTGACAAAATGATTTGGGTTGAAAGTTATACTGTTGTGTCTCAAACGGATAGATTAGGTTATTAATTTATTTGCCTAATAGTTGCTTAAAATGCTACAATAACATTTGCAATTCGTTTTTAATCTGCCATGTACGATCTCTCAGCCACCGTAGTGTCGTGTCAGGTGGGCGTGTCGTGTAGGGGGCGTGTCGTGTAGTGTCGTGTACTTGCCGCGGCCGCAGCTGGACCCTTCTCGAAGAAGGCACACACAGACGGCTATTATTTTTCATTTTCCAGTACCGCACTAAACATGTTTTTGATTATAAGTCGTTATGTGAAACAGTCTGTGATGGACGAGAGTGAAAATGGAACGCACGCTATTTGTTGTTTGTATATATCACGCAGTCTGTCTTCCGGTTGCTTTTGAATGACGAATACACACTACCGCCGCTTGCTGGTAAGGAGAGTTATTGCCACTCACGCATGTGCAGTGTGTGCGTGCTACTTGGCCGTCGGCTGAAGTCTTTGCGGTGTGGTTCAGTGCGACTTTTTGGCCAAGATGCAGGAGACGTGAGGCGACACAACAATCGGGTCCGTCGGGACGTGTTCTTTGGTGTCAGTTTGGTGTGTCAGGGCCTTTATATGCAGTACATTTGCCAGAGTGTATTTGGCATATATTTGTATTTTTAGGAAAGTAGAGACTTAAAAAAGACTTAAAAGCATGATGTAATTGGGCTGTTGGGGGTGTTATAGATAGATACTTACAATTAATCAATTGGTAGTGTCACTATATGCCTGTATTTTCTCTTTTCTTTTCATTTTGATATGTTAAGGACATTTCATGGCATCAACATCAAAAGGATGTATAGCAATCAGGTGAAGAAGCTACAAAAAAAGCAGACACAACGCCTACACAATTGCAAATATATAGCGAGGCCATGCGGACAAATCATGGGTTGGCACTGTTAACCCACGTTGAGCTGTGGAGGATGGGCCAACATTGAATATAGTGTGCATCTGCAACCGACTAATCCTACTCATTCTGCCTTTAAAAAGACAAACTAGCTTTTCGGTAATGTTGACAGCTGAGCCGGGATAAACTCTTAACTCCATATCATACTGGCAACTATAAAAGGATAAAAGCTTTAATGCTGGATCTCTTTCTAATCTCTTCATTGTAAATTGTCAGGATTTGTCAACATTTACTAGTTTATAAAGCCCCAGCATTTAGAAATTCCATAAAATCTTTGCTATGCCTAGAAATCTCTAGTGACCGTCTCTGTATCTCATTGGATCTCATGTGGGCCCCTGACCCAAAGGTTGAGAAACTTTGCTCGAAGTTAATATATGTGGTCGTAAAACTGCATCCTCCCAAACAGGAACAACAGGTGCAAAATCAGCTCAGTAAAACACATACGAACACACACACACACACACACACACACACACACACACACACACACACACACACACACACACACACACACACACACACACACACACACACACACACACACACACACACACACACACACACACACACACACACACACACACACACAGGCCCCTCTGTCCGGGCCCCCGGATGGAGCGGGTTGCTTTGATATGATGCCCGCTGCCTCCTCCCATTCTCTGCACCGCTTCTCTCTACCCATCTTTCTCCGTCATGCCCACCCCTTCTTCCCCTTGCACACTCCCCCGTTTCCTCCTCCCCCATCTTAGGCTCCTCTGCTTTTCTTTCATTTTGCTTCGCGCCTCCCCATTTCTGAATCCTTGCTCCCTGTCTCTCTCTTACTGCTCAAGGCCATAAAACAGGAGGGGGAAGCTCGTACGCGCGTGTGTGTATGTATGTGTTGGTGGAGGCGTACAGGATGTGGATGGGGGCATCTGTGTGTGTTGCTGGTTCCCCATCTTATGACATGTGCTGTGACTCCGACACGATCAGATCTGGTTTCCATGACTACCGATGCCCCACTTAAAGGCGCTGCTTGAGTTTGTGCATGTGTGTCAGTGTGCATACGTGCCATACATTTCAGCAGGCATGTGCATCGAGTGCCTGCATCCATATGCAGCGCGTGGGTGGAGAAAAAAAAAAATCAAGGACTGAAGGAGTTTCCTCTGTGTGTGTGTGTGTGTGTGTGTGTGTGTGTGTGTGTGTGTGTGTGTGTGTGTGTGTGTGTGTGTGTGTGTGTGTGTGTGTGTGTGTGTGTGTGTGTGTGTGTGTGTGTGTGTGTGTGTGTGTGTGTGTGTGTGTGCACCTCATAATAATAAGGCACACTCTTTAATCTTTAATGCAGCTGAAACTACAACAAGCACACAGTCAGAGCCAGGGGAAGCAACACAGACTTCTTCACCATGTCAGCAGGGGACCAAATCAAGGGGCCACAGTATGGAACGGTAGTAAACATGGCTCTGGACACGACAATTAACCAGCTAAATAACATCCAGGGGATTCTTTCAACAAAGCCACGTCTGCTACCCTTTACAGTGTTGAACTCCATGTAAATGTAACACAAATGGCACACATTGCCTTTATTGTTAGACTTCTAGTTCCGCCAAATCAGCACATGAAGAGAGATTACTGCAGGAAAAGTGGACTTCCTTCCTCAATCTCCTGTCACTGTATGCATCAGCAGGCTGCCGATATATAACGCACGCCTGATCGCACAGGCTGATCTTATGAGGTATGCACAGCAGCACCAAGGAGCCGAGAAGAAGTCCATTTCTTCTTTGTTGCCTAACACGTTAATGCGCAGAACCTCACGCGTCATACTTTACACATCAATTGCGTCTGCACACACCCGGGTGAGATACATCCCCACCTCCTCCCTCGCACACACACACATAGAGGAAACTCCTTCGGTGTGGGTGTTTAAATCAAAACAAACGCTGATGAGTCATCTTTATGTGAGCCTCATCAATGTTCTGCTGCTGGAGCAGAGAGAGGTATAGGATATAGCTTAGCATGGTGGCTAGCTTTCTCAGGTTTTCTCGATAGGATTCTCTCGATAGCTTGCTGTCTTAAATGTGTTCATGACAGGAGTGGACTGATGAGGAAAAGGAGCTGACAGATGAAGCTTGTCATTTTACATTTTTCTCTAGGCAGTGGGGAAAAGATTATTCCTAAAACGGGCCCAATGTGTCCATTTGAAGGCTGTCTTTAAAATGTAAACTATCTCTGATGAATAAGGCTAAGCTAAATGCTAATGTCGCTATTTTAAAAGGTGGGAGAGGAAAGTATGAAGAAAACATCACTGACAAGTACATTTTAGTATTTGTACTAACACATTATCTGTAGCCTATTACCCGACCTCTACTCCACTTCATTTCCTAGACAAGTTTTGATTCCAGAACATTTGTCTCACAGCTTTAGTTGAAGTAAGTACAAAACAACATCATCTTTTATACATTTTAAATTCCCAGTGGTACAAAAAGTAGCTAAAATTAGCCTAGCGACTACCGGCTGAAGCTACTTAGCCATTAATGCATCATTAATATTTAACCGGTTTACATAAAAATACTCTGAAGCAGATTATAACTTTTTTGCTGATAAAAAGTATATTTTGGAAAATGCAGGACTTTTATTTAGAATTAAAATCAGAAATAAAAACGTAAATGACTGCGGGAGTATTTGTGTTACATTACAGTCGAAAATATATATAAGTAGAGAAGTTAGAGTACAAATGTGGGTATTATACTACGAGACATAATAACATAAATGCTGAAAATTGTGACAATAATTAAGTGTTTAAAATGCAAGAAAATATAATCTATAAGGTTATTATATGTTCAGTATGAATATATTAATGCCAGAGAGTAGCCTATTGCACATGTTATTGAAAGTTGCTTTTAATATTGCAGATATTGATTTTCTTTAACAGTGCCGAACTGATATTTTTTATACACTAATATAACAACCCCTAACTTTGACCAAAAACATGCCGAAATGTTTCTGAATTTTGATCAAGGTATAATACAGTATCCGAGTTGGATAGTGGATTCTGTATTGAGTGGCTGGTCAAATCTGAAAATGCACTAGCCATTTAGTCCCTGAATAAAAAGGTAATTTTGCATCCTGCTTACAAACTAAGCTTACAAAGAACATTTGCATTAGTTACATGTCGTGCTCTCAAGTTAGACAAATATCATTGTTATAATATTTTTAAACTTTGTTTGTTGTTGATATTTTTGACTTTTCGGTGCTACTATATCAGTGGATGAAGAAGTATTCAGGTTTTTCACTTAAGTAAAAGTAGCAATACCAAATTGTAATAATACTCCGTTACAAGTTAAAGTACTGCAAATGTTACTTAAATAAAAGAGAAAAAAGGTATCGGCATCAAAATATACTTCAAGTACCAAAAGCAAAAGTACTTTTTATGCGTCATGGCCCATTTCAGAATCATATATATGAATTTAATGGATTATGATTATTGATGTGTTGGTGTTTTAATGACAGCTGGTAAAGGTGAGGCTAATTTAAATTATTTTATATAGTGCTGGACATTTTGACCTAGAATTACATGTCAGAGTTTATTTAAAAATGGATTTGTATTTTATATTAACTAATAATCTAAAGAATAACTTTCTAAAGATGTAAAAATATAGTGGACATTAGTGGAATAAAAAGTAATATATTGGCTTCTAAAATTGAATGAAGTAGATATAGAGTAGCATAGACTGAAAATACTCAGGGAAAGTACCTCAAAGATGTACTTAAGTACAGTACTTGAGCAACTGTACTTTGTTACCATCCACCACAGTACTATACACAATTCATAGGCACCTCTGCGGCTTAGGTTTGGGTCAGGCTGGGGACTTGTGCCGTCTTTGTACCAGTGCTAAACAATATAAATAAGAAGAATAATAGATTAGTACACAATGTAGCTGCAGGTGTTGCTACGTTGCTAAAATAAGCCTTTGTGCACAGACAAGACGGCACAGTAATATGAAAGATGAGAAACCAAGGACTATGGTGGCCAACCCCTGCCTCCACAGAGAAATAATATAAATAACACTTTGTCTACAAGATGTAGGTGAGGACAAATGCTAGCTATCAGCACCTATTTGTCTTACATCTGTGTACTTTTCTCTTTCAACTTAAGCTAGCAAAATAACGTCTTGAGGAAAATAATAGCACAAGACTGCTCAGATCAGCAAGAGAGCGATGAAGAGATAAAGGGGCCACAGTGAAGCCACTGTAAGCGTAGAGATTAATACTAGCCTCTCGCCTTTTTCTTTTAGTCGTAAGAAAATAAGATCTGGGCATACTGAGGGCCTAGGTCAGGAAGAAGGAGGGGGCTTCACAGGAGCAGGGAGAACTCTGGGAGATGTTGGTGACCAAACGTCTATTAAAATGAATCCCTGAGCCTGTGTGGAAAAGGCCAGGAGACTCCTTTACAAATAACGCATGCAGTAAGGAGATGAAACAATTGTCCCTTAAGACTTTTGGTGCAATTGTGTACATTTGTCTATGTCTTTACTTCACTGATGACGAACAAAAACGTTTTTTTCAGTTGATTATGACCTGAAACCTGCAGGAAATAGCGGCATGTGTGGCAAATAATGAACACTCTTTTTATTTAGATTGAACTGGTAGGTTTAAATCACTCACTCACATCTCCATGCGTTCTTTTCACAGTGATTTAAAGCTTTAAATGATATTCCTAGTGTGGTGATTTCCTAGTTATCGCAATTTGAGATTGAGGTGCATGACATGTGAAATATGAAATTGTCTCTGTTCGTGTTCTTGTCTTGTCTGTCTGTTCGTGTCTGTCGTCACATACAACTTTTATTATTTCTCAAAGTTGGCATTCCCGGAGCCTGTGAGAGGAGGGGGAGTCATTGGTTTGCCGTGGGTGGAATGTAATATCACTGCCACATGCAGGATCTTTTTTTAGAACATGTTTTTTGGTGACAGACTGACTAATAACTTTTGGCTTAAACTGGCAGGGCTGTCCTCGACTAATAAGGTCTCAATCAACTAACAGTGAGGAGATTTGACGACTTATCGATGGTTGATTTGATGGTCCGAATCTCCCGATCATAATTATTTTGGCAATAAGTCATTCAGCGTGAAAAAGCATTAAAAAAGACAAAATAATTCCTAACCAACTCATTTCGAAAAAGATTACTTGACGAATGGACTAAGAGGGGACAGGCCTATTGGCAGTGTGTTTTAAAACATGGGACATTGAAGTAACCTCCACATATGGAATTAAAATAATCATTACCATGTTGAGTTTAAGCATCCTGAGCCCTATTTTGTCCATAGGTCAGTGTATCACTAATAAAACTGAACCAAAACCACACATTTTAAGTGTGTTACCCATGTTGAATCAAACATCCAATCAAATGTCTCTCAATGAAAGGTGCTGGGACAAAGCTTTCTAGAAGTGAACAGTCCACGGATCAGAGGATGAAGCCGTGACTCCACCGGCTGCTGCTCACCATCGATGAGGAGAACAATTATAAAACCAGGGCCATCACCGTAATCGCCCAACGCAACGCATCACAAACACACTGTGTTTCCCCCGAGGGGCCACCTTGACTTCTAATCTCAGACATCAGAGCTTACACCATCACCAAAATGAACTGTAGTAGTCCTGAAACACATGTAGGGATATGGAGTTTTAGGATATTTATAGATGAGTGGCGCCTCTGTATGTGTAATGAATACAGACACACAACCACAAGTGTCTATTTGGATAATGCTTTGTACGTTTGAGTCATCACACACATATGATTAAGTCATTCTCTTAAGGAAAAGGGATTGCGGACCCCCTTCCTCCATTGTCTGTCAATAGGCCTACCACAGTTTCTCTCACAGCTCTGTGTCTGACCAGAGAGTGTGAGCACTCACACACTAACACACACACACAGGCATGATTAGTGATTCCTCATTCATACTGTCTGTTTGAAGGGACGCATCTAGTGCCAGAAAAGCGAGCAACACAAAAAAAAAAAAGAAAAGAGAGTGATGGTGCGTTTGCCTTATATGGCAGGCGGCATTGCGCTGTCCACGGTGCTGAAACTGACTGTATAGGTGGTGGGGAGGTGGAGGAATGGAAGTGAGGGGGGGGGGGGGGTGTGGGGGGTTGCATGCAGCTAACTACATTAATCAAACACGCTCGTGCATGTCGCCACACATACACATACATGGGCTTATAGAGCATGGCAGTGAGTGAATGACATGTCTTCCACACTCATTGATGGAAGCTGGTGCTGGTGGGGCTGATGGAGGCAGCAGCCTATAGGCTTTGCTTGCGGGGGGGGTGCGAAATGACAGAATGCTGAGCCTCCACTCCCTGCTTCTTGGGGACAACCATTTCCCTGCAAACGCATTCATACTTTAGTGACTTCAAAAAAACACACGTCAACCTGCAGGTCTGGATGAGGAGGACACACACGCACACGCACACACACGCACACACACACACACACACACACACACACACACACACACACACACACACACACACACACACTGTGGCCCTCCGCTGCTCACAAACACCTCCATCAACATCATCCTCATTCTGATGCATTAAAGAGATCCAATTGTTACCTTTCATCCAGTCCAGCACTTGCTTTGGTGTCCATTTACTTATAGGTTCCATAACCAAAGCCATGGTGTCACAGTCTCTCCGAGGTGAACGGCACAGGACTCAATGCGGGCGACATAAAACGACTTGTCAGTCACATCTGGAATGACACGGCGGTGGGTGAATCTGAGGAAAAATAGAGCTTTGTCAGTTTTAGTCTCTCCATCAGAGCATGGCCGCCTGCAGAAACGGTGAACGGGATGCGGTGGTGCAATCCACGCGCACACACGGAGGAGACACGCACACTCCTTTCTGCTCCCTCCCTCCTTCCTTCCTTCCTTCTCTCTAACTCTCTCGCTCTGTGTGTCTCTCGCTCTCTTGCTCGTGCCTTCCCGCGCTGTGAGAAGTGGATTCGGTGGGAGAGAGGGGATGGAGCGACCCCTCCCCTCCCCTCTCCTCTCTTTTTTTTTCCTCCCTCCCGCCTCGCTGCAGCATCACAAGGGCCACCACTCATAACACAGACCAGGGAATGGTGCAACGCACACCATATAGGGATCTCTCTCTTTATGCCCCCCCACCCCCTGCCTTACACATGCACATACATACAGAGTGTGCAATATAACTGAAGTAAAATCAATTATAACCGGCAGGGTCTTTAAGATGTCACCTGGAATTGTAATCACGTGCTTCATTATTTGTATTTTTACAGTGTTAATTCATTAGTCTTTGTCAACACTCATAGTTTGTGGTTGTCTGCGTGCCTTTTGGCAGCGCGTGCCACACCACAGTGTAAGGTAATGCTCATCAGCTGTTTTTTTAAGTTCACCATCTGTAGATGAGGAGATCAGCATCAGTTGTCAGGCGCTGCTGCTGATCAGAGCTCAGCTGTGAGGAACAGCGCCCCCTGCTGCGCACCTGGGACACAGGTGACGTCATGGATTAGAGCAGAATCCCCTCCACACACCCACCCACCCACCCACCCCCCCCCCAACACACACACACACACACACACACACACACACACACACACACACACACACACACACACACACACACACACACACACACACACACACACACACACACACACACACACACACACACACACACACACACACACACACACACACACACACACACCTACTAAGGTTGACTTTATACATAAGGAGATGGAGCAAGAAGCAGGTAGTTTGTATGAACTAATGATAGATAGATGGATAGATAGAAAGATACCTCAAAACAAAGAGAAAATCATAAAAAAACAAGCGAGAACATTTTCATAATGTTTTTCCATACAACTATTATTTACAAATGACATTGTATCATCTGCCAAGGAATCTATTAATCTGACAATAATGTTTTCAGTTATTCAATCTTCGTTTAGTCTACTAAACACCAAAATATAAATAAGAATGCCCATCACAACTTCACACAGTCAAATGTAATGTTTTTTTTAACTAATGTCCGA
Organism: Trematomus bernacchii; assembly: GCF_902827165.1. Taxonomy (NCBI): domain Eukaryota; kingdom Metazoa; phylum Chordata; class Actinopteri; order Perciformes; family Nototheniidae; genus Trematomus; species Trematomus bernacchii. The sequence continues at coordinate 4,784,965 of NW_022988097.1, read as the reverse complement.
ATACCCACAATATTCAGTTTAAAATAGCATATGAAGGCAAGAAATCCTCTAATTTCATTCATTTTTCAGAATACTGAAATAAAAGAATGTTGTATTCATTTTGTGTGGATTGATTCATGTCCTGAGGACATGAACAAGTGGTGTTCGTTTACTTGCCTGTGGATTTAATTGTGCAAATCTTGGAATAATTCTTCAGAAATAAATGTGTGATCCAAAAAGCATGCAAAGCCTACATATAGAGGAACAGGTCACAAAACACAGTGGTTATAGAACAACTTACTTTATTTCTTTCAAACAGAACTCACAAACAAAAACAATTGGTTTAAAAATTCAGAAGTACATGTAGCTCTAGCAAAAACCTGTAAACAGATATATCGGGATGTTCTACAAATCAACAATAATGTCTTGCAAGTCCTTTGAATGATAATGTATGGTTGTTCGCAGTTTGTGTTTATGTTGTTGGCAAGGTGCTTCCTGAGGGACCAAACGTCTGTTTCTAACCGACTCTAAGGACCGATTTACTGCCCCATTCTTTAAACGTGCTGTCTTTTTGTCTGTCTCTCGTCCTGATATAGTAAGCATCCTGCATCAAAAATGGCAAAATGATATTAGACTGTAATACGAAAGTACATAAGTCAGTCTTATTGCAGAAGGTACAACTAATTTACTTCAGGATAAAAAGATCTTTAGGTATAAAGTGTTGATTGAGGTATTTCAAAGTACTGTAATACTGATGATTACTTAAATTAAAATGTATTATATTTAAATGAAATGTGTTTCACTTGCATGACTATTTGTACAAGACTTACAATGTCAGTATAGTATACTTGAATGTAATGTAAATGTGATTTGATTTAATCATTTCAAAATGCTGATTTAAACGTTTATCATTACCATTTTGGAAAAACATCAATCATTTGCAACCTTTTGCTGTCAATACGAAGTCAAGATATTGATGAAAAGTTTAAGATAGCAATCTAAAAATAGCATTTGCTGACAGTGACAGTGATTGTTGTATCCTGCATTGTCCTTTTAAACATTGGCAACATTTGCAGCACCTACTGTACATCCCTGCACATTTTCAGTTATTAAAAGGTGATGAGGACACAGACCATTTCACATCCAACATTTGGGCTGCTTCCATGTCTGTGACCTCCTCCTCCAGCAGCCTTTGAACAAAGTCAATGGTGGGCGGGACTTCGCTCAATTTTCAGCCCTTTCCAAATGTCAGAGCGATGATCTCGAGTTCCCATTGGCTCCTGTCTGCAAACACGTCACAATCATGATTAGAATTGATGATCGGACGTTCTGATTTCATTGTCTAGCAAACGGGACTGGTGAAGAAATCTGCTGAATTTGAACGTCCGTCTGATTTTGACATCAGAAATGGTAAGTAGGAAAGTGGTTTTACTTTTTCACTTCGGGAATACCCCGGCTGTTCTTGTTCGTGCCTGCTCGAGTGCAAGGTTTGCGAGAATGCTCATGCCAGGGTCGGGAAATCAGAGATTTGAAGGAAAAGTTTAGCTGCAGCTATCCATAGGGAAAGCTATGCTAAGGCTAGCTAACGTTAGCTGACTCAGATATGGCCGCCCGGGCCTGCAAGCTAAGCTGTTTGTACGGCCATTGTGGAGATGAATGCGGCGCTTACCCAGTTTGTTTACTGTCTGGCTCGCAGTCGTAAAGTTACAGCATGTGCTTCCTGTGTGGGAATAGTGTTTCTGAGTCCCCATGCTGCTGTCTGGCTGGCATACTTATCTGACGTGAACACAATTTGTTCGCTAATTCTCTCAGTAATGTCTCCATATTGACTGTAGCCATGCGCAGTCAGCCTGCCAAAATAAACCTGCTGCTGGATGCCTATTGGTCGCACAACAATCCCGTATGTGACATTTCTGTCTTTATCAAAGCCTAGTAGGCTACTGCTGTTTTTCAAACTTATTCACCGAGTTTCCAGCTTTGTGATAGTACAAGAGCTTTTATTTTAACCGGGCTGGTTGCTCTTTTTCCTCCCTCGTTTACTTTGTGTATAAACACAACACACATGTGTAACTCGTTTTCATAACAATGGACCCCGTTTATAAGCATAGCTGTTGTCTTTACATATGAAGCTACAAGCTAGCTCAAGCTTACTTTGACTGTCACCGGCTCGTCATTGTTTATACACACATTTATTACTATTAAGAATGTTACAACTAAATAATACTCACTTCTGCTTTGCTTGTTAAGTGTATCCTTTTCTATAAACAAGAACAATTTGCACAACAGCTACTTTGCACAATTCTAATTTCCCTATGTCTATATGTTTCTGTAGTATATATTTCTATATATTGCTGTTGTTTAGTGAAATTGTTTATTGTCTATTCTTTATATTTTGTATTATTTAGATACTGTTGTGATAAGTATCTGTTCTACTGTGAAGAGGAAAACTGTTGCTGTTAATGTTAATAATTAACTAATGTGTAATGCTTGACTTGACTACACTCCTGCTGTGACAAAATAATTTCCCTATATGGGATGAGTAAAGTATCTATCTAGCTGTCTTATATTCGTTAAGTGGCTTCACGAATTAGCTTGAAGCTCATAATCCATTGTTGTGTTGTTTTGCCACAGAGTAAGATATAACTCATTGTACCCTTTTACCCTTTAAACCAAGCATTTAATACATAGTTGTATCTCTGTGGTTAATGCAAGGGAACACATTTCAGTGGCTTTCAATGATGCCTAGAACAATGTTAGGCACAACAACACATGATTGATAGTGTTATTGATGCTAAACAGTGGCTTGTCTCAGTTTATTATACTTTGACTGACAGCCTGTTGTATGTTTTACAGCCTCATAATGCTTCATGCTTCTTTTTCAAAATGCTGTAATGTATATTATGACACAGTTTTGACTGTTTGTCTACAGTTTGATGAAACTGATAAAGATTCCTTATAGTCTATTACTTGTAGTACAGAAGCATGCTCATAGTGACATGGATAGAGTTATTAATTTGTCTTTTTATTTACACTTTTGGCGTTGTCTGTTTTTCTCTCTCCGCAGCCACATTACCCAGCAGTGTGCCAGGTACACTGAGGCACGATGAGTACAAACAAAGTTGTGCTTATCTAGAAACATGGAGGTTTTGCTGTGATCTGAATGGCTGCCCCGTTCCCCTCCAGTAGCAGAATGGATGCGTGGTCACAGAGACGTGGCCTGCAGAATGTGAGTATATATCAAGGGTTGTATTCCAAAAAGAGCTAGTATTATTTAAAATAATAACAACAATACCAACAATAACAACAGCTTGAAATCTGACATATTGAAAAGAAATAAAGCATGCTGCTGCAGTTGTAATCGGAATACATTGAAATTTTTAGGGAATATACTTATTTAAAAATGTAATAACTTAATGAAAGATGTTATGATCTTTAAATATTCGGCTACAAAAAACTCTCGTCTTGTGAGCCAGACACCAGTTAAAGGAAATTGCACAAGTGTCATGAGGTTAAACCACAATCTATCAGTGAGCGCATGTGAATTATTGTGTAACACAACGTTTTCTTTATCTTTTTGATTTTGTCTCAGATGAACCTGCGCTCAGTTTTTACGAATGAGCAGCAGAGGATCCTGGAACGTTACTATGATAATGGGATGACCAATCAGAGCAAGGCTTGCTTCCAGCTAATACTGCAGTGTGCTCAGGAGTCCAAACTGGACTTCAGCGTGGTCCGGGTAGGCCAATACAAAATATGCTTAAGTGTTTGTGAATGAGCATAAGGGGAGTAGAACACTTTGCTATGATGTGTGTTGCGCCATTTTTAGGGGAAGTAATTGAGACAGCGAGTCTGTTCTCTGTGAGTTCCTCCTCTAATGCAGAGTCATGAATTATTATCATCGCTTTGCTGAATTAGTCCCTGTAGTGTATTGCAGAATGTTTTTTAAAGCGATGTTACTGAGCTGATTGCTCTGTCTTCTCCCCGCAGACATGGGTTGGCAACAAAAGACGTAAGCTGGCCTCCAGGGTCGAACAAAATGGAGGCATGTCTCATTCCTTCTCCAGTCACGGACTCACTGGGGGATTACTCTCCAATCACTCATTAGCTGGAGGTTCACTGTCCAATCACGGCCTGGCTGGCGGGGCGCTGCTTCCTGCTGAACTGGCTGCGGCGCGCAACATCCAGAACCGCGTTCACCTTCTGCCTCCATCCTCATCCTTCCCTTCTTTCTCCTCGACATCATCCTCCCCTTCCTCTTCCTCTCCCCACAGCAACGGAAGCAACAACAACAACAACAATGACGTCATACTGACCGGGATTTACTCTCTAAACTCTGCCCCGCGTCCCAGGCCGAGACCCTCAGCCCTGCTGTCTCAGTCAGACTCCGAACTTCCAGCAAACACATCCACCACCTCTCTGATCAGCCGGGCCCTTCAGAGCAGGAACAGCTCCACTTCCTCACCCCACCACTCCAAGCTAGTGTCGCTCACTCAAAACCTCCCCCCCCTCACATCTGCCTCAGGGCCTTTAGTCTACACTGCAGTCAGGAAGGGAGCTGTATCCCTTGTGGAGGCGGGGCTAAGTGCAGGAGCAGGGGTGGTACCTCACAGCTGGACCAGGCAGTACGTTGCAGCGCAAACCCCCCCCTGGTCCTCTTCCTCACAGTCCCAGCCTCAGCACCGACCTCACTCCAACCCCCAACCTCAACTTCAACCACCTGCCCCTCAGAAGACTCAGGTCTCCCCCCCAGCTCAAAACTGCGGCCCCTCCTCCGAACAGTCACCTCGCATCCAGCAGGTCTTCACCCTGTCAGAAATAAGCAAGGGAGACAAGCTCAAGCCGAGTCATGCGTCTGCCCCGAAAAGCCCGGAGAGTCATAGGCCGGCGCCCCACCCTCTGGACGCCAGTCCCAACTTCTCCATCGCCATGGAAACTGGATATGAAGAAGACGAGTGGCAAAGGGAAGAGGAGTTGGCAAACATGGCCGCTCAGACACACATCCACAGGGAGCGGACGCCAACCAGCCCGAGCGGGGCCGAAGTGTCAGTTGGGAGAGGAAGAAACACCCCCCCGATGACGAGCTCCAGACCCTCAGCGCTTCACGGCAGCTACTCCGTCACAGCACAGACCTCACCTCCAGGGGAATCCAGCGCACAGGTAGGAGAGGTTCTGGTGAGGTTTCCTTCAAAACTACTTGAGAGGCTTACCCTGACTGTGACTGTCTCTGTGTGCAGACTTCAGTCGGTGTGTCTGCTGCCCCCTGGGTTATCAGCAACTCCAGAAAAAGAACAGTGAGTACTTTAAACAGAACATTTTGAATATGTAACACAGGAAAAATATTTGAGAGGAATGGTTTTGAGTAGCATTGTAGAAGATATTTATTAGTAAACAGTGTATTACTTACAGTAGAGGGCGCTCTGCCCTCCTAGGTTGGAGAAAGGGTTAGCAAATACTATTTCATCCACCCAAGAGTAAACTATATTTCACATATTGCCACTGCTTTACTTTGCCGTCAGACAGCCCTATATCAATCTATGCTACCCCGATAATTATTTTTTGTGTTATTGTGTCAATATGGTGTTTTAAAAGTTACATTTTGCTAAAGTCACACAAAAATACATACCAGCAAGTCCTATGAGGTAAAACTATATTTTTTGTATTGAAAAAAAAAGTAATTTTTTACACTTTAACTGATTCATCATTTTCACATGTTGGCCAATGTTTAGGTGGCTTAAATATATTTTCCTTCCACCTGCCCTTATAACTAGGGGTCGACCGATATGGCTTTTTCAAGGCTGATACCGATACCGATTATTAGTAATCAAGGAGACCGATAACCGATATTTGGAACCGATATACATTTGCAGTAAAATCAAAAAATCTTGGTGTCAAAATGTAGAATAACACAACTTCTTTGAAATGCCTTTTTATGTTTAATGAACTTTTCAACATCTTAAAACTGGTTTCCTCTCTGTGACCCTGTAGTAAATTAAGTAAAAATAAAATAAAAACTACTAAAACTTGTTCTGATATTTGAGTCTCACTCATTTAGTAGTCCCAATTCAGCAGCACCAGATTGTGGTGCAGAAAGCAGAGTTGCTGCGAGGCTCCACTAGCAGCCGTCACAGTCCCAGTCGTCCCAGCGCGTCACAGTTTCTCCGCTGCGAGACGCTACCCGAACAGATGTGTTCATGACGACTTATATATTTACTTTGAATTCATTGACAGTGCGGTATAATGAGACAATAACAGGCTACAGATGCGGACATATACACACACATATTTATATAATCAGAATCAAACAAGTATGAGAGCACTCTCATAATAACGTAACACAATCAGAGACTGGATATATCCCCCCCCTCTCTCTGGTCGCTGAAATGGGGAATTGAAATTATGGGCCAAAAGTTGTATTTACAAGTATTAAAAGTAAGCATAGGACACTAAACCAACTGAGACCCGTCTGTCCGCCGCATCTACGCACTGTAGCCTACAACACGCACCTACACACTACCACACACACACCTCCACACTGTACCACACACACAGCTACACACTGTACCACACACACCTACACACTGTACCACACACACCTACAGCTCCTAAAGCATAATCAGGCTACAGCCGTTGTGTATTTTATTATGTGAAGCACTAAATGGTCTTAGAAAAATATCGACTCTTTGTTTGTAGATATCTACTAAACTAAAGCAAATAAAGAGAGTAATGTAGGCCTGTTATACTGAGTGATATATATTATACACACTGCTCTGCTTTCTGCACGGACCTCACAGCTGTTCTCACTGTAAACATCGCGTCGCGATGAAAGCAGTTACTAAAATAATATCCAGGGGATGCATGCAGAGCTGTCATTGGCTGAGATAAGTCCGGCCGTGCGTCACGACTCTTTGAAACATCACTGTTGCCGGAAATACATCCGCGGAGGAGCCGTGGAGGACCCATCAGTGTATCCTCGGTTATAGCTCCTCCAGAGAGCCTCCTCGATGTGCATTTAGAGAAATGAGATGTCCTTCAACATGGCGTGCTGAAATCCATTTCCGGGTCACTACCGGAGGACCGAGGAGTCGAGGAGGGGAAATTAGAGTATTGAGAAGCCTCTTCTGTCTGTGTCTGCGTTCTTCGCACCTGCCTGTAATCTGAGAAGGTCCCGCCTCTCTGGCTGGCTGCAGCCCGGAAAATCTTCAGTGTTGATTGACACTTCAGTAATAGCCTATCAGATAGCGCTGTGGGCGGGACATTGCTCGTGAACAGTGGTGACTCAGACAGAGCCAAAGTTTTATCGGCAATTTGATTAAAAAAAAGGCCGATACCGATAATCTGTCAAATGCGGAATATCGGCCTCGATAATCGAGATAATCGGAGATAATAAGAGAGATAATCGGTCGACCCCTACTTATAACGTAGTACATTGCTGGTGGGACTCCTGTCTATTTCTCCAAATCGCCATCAACTTTAGTTAAGAAACTGACAAGGGATTATACCTCATGCAACCTGATTTCAAAACATCCGAACCATCTCTTTAAAGCACCAGGTGTTCTCTATGGTTATAACACACCTACGTTGATGCTGTCTGTAAAGTTATATGGTAAAGTCTGCTCAACTTTAGTGTGAGTGTGCTGTAGTTAAAGTTGATTTGTGTTTTCAGCTGCAGGATCGGACCCAGTTCAGTGATGGGGATCTCCTCCAACTGAAGCGCTACTGGGACCGAGGCATGACCAGCCTGGGCTCAGTGTGCAGGGAAAAGATCACCGCTGCTGCAAACCAACTCAATGTAGACACTGAAATAGTCAAGGTAAAGGTACTCAACAGGATTGGATTTGTTCTATTACCGGTGTTAAACAAATACAGAAAAATCTTTAAAAAGCGTAAGTTCCTCCTTGGGTTACATATCCTCAGTATCCTTGAAACTAAAGAGATGTCTTGTGGACTTAGCGAGCTGTGAGCCTTATTCACAATGTCTAGCCACTTGTCTATGACATTTAGTGAAAACAAGACCATTTGACTCGTCTGAACTTTAGAGAGCTGAAAGAAAACAGGAAAGAACTTTTGTAGGTCATAGAAGTTTTATGACTTACCTACGTAAAGTTGTGTAAAAGTCACAAAGTTATATATCAGTGCTACAGTAGGAATGCTGATGGACTAAATATAGCCTCTCAGTCCTGACACACACATGATCCGTGGGCGGCCATCTCACTTACTGGGGATATTATTGTGAGGAAGAAAACACTGACATAATAGATAAACACATTTGCCCCCATCAAATGTATCTTCGTTGCAATCATTTTAAGAACTGCAAATTTGGGTTAGGCTAAATGTGACACATGTATACCTATTTTCTGACTTAAAACAAAACTTCACCTGCAAAATAACCATTAGTTAATCAGGTACTCACCCCGTATTACCTTGAATCTAGAAGAAAACTTGCGTTAAATGTGAACAAAGACTCCAAAGGATTGGATAATTCTTGATGAATGGAAGTGAATGGGAACTATGTTTTAGAAATGTCTGTTTACAAACTCCACAGAAATCTTGAAGTATAATCCATGTCTCATTTATCCAGGCATATTCTCACCACTTTCCAAAGAAACATACTATTTAATAAATGCTAGGACACGTGGCGCACAAGATTAATAATGTTTATGCGGAACTGTTTTAATAATTACGTTTTAGTGAAAATGCATGAAAATGTGTTTGGGAAGTAGTGAGTCTGGATAAATGAGTTTTTAAACATATGTTTTGATAAACTTTGCTGTTGTTCAACGCAGCCCTAAGGCTTTTATTTTTAAGACTTTTCTCTGTTTTTTGTTTCTTCTTCCACCAAGAAGGCCTGCACGAAAAATAAAGGTTTCTTTATTGATCTAAAGCAGTGCTTCTCAAACTTTTTTCAGTAATGTACCCCCTTTGAAACATTTTCTCAGCCAAGTACCACCTGACCGACCCCGAACCTTTTTTGATAGAAAAAGCCTATATATATATAATTACAATATAGTAATGTTCCATCAGTGTGTGATTTATTAACTCCTTCATGCATGATTTACAACAAACTAAGGATATTTTCATCTTTATGCATGAGACATTTTTTTAAAACAGATTTTTAAGTAATATATGTTTTAACAAACCAATGAACAAAATGATATATTATGCAAAAACTATAAAATACAATACACAAATATTATAATAAAATCCACTGTGGTGCCTGATGTGCAACTATACCATCCGAAACCCCATGCATATACAAGAAAACAGCATTAAATTAGCAGTCTCTAATGTAGTGACCACAATGCATGAAAGGGTTTTTAAAAAATAAAGTTGTAACTGAAAAGAAATGTGCAATTATAAACAAACTATGTAATAACACTGCAATTACACTATTTAGGAGTTTTAGGTCAGATGCCTCCAGTGCTTTGGCTGATGTTGTGGAGGCTTTTCGCATCATCTCTTGCGAGGATCTGTACTCTGGTGGCTTACCAACATGACACAGGTGTTTGGTGCTGAGATGTCTCTGGAGGTGCACTGGTTTCATCGAGCTGTTTGCTAGTTTCTCCCCACAGAAAAAACACAATGCCTGGGGCGGGTTGCCGTTTGTTGACTTGAATCCCATCAAAGCATACGCCTCCTGATATTGCAACCCTCTCACGGCATTTCGTGTTATAGTCACGAAATTAATTTAATCTATTGATTCGTGTTCACCAACACGATTTTCGCATTTTTTTCGTGTCACACAGAACGATTTTAAAAGCAATGTATTTCTATTGGTAGTATGTTTCGTGCCTGCACCACGTCTTTTTGTCCGGTCGGGTCTTGGAATACCAGAAGCTGTGTGGTTCATAAAAACATTTTCTTACTCAATATCTTACCCTAAGCCTAACCATCCCTTTTATTTTAAATTGTATAATGTCAGAGTTTTTTTGCCGTCCGCGAGGAAAATAAATGGGGCTCAGAGCCTCAGAATACTGAAATCTGTATTTTTTTTTATCTGTTTTTCCTTCTAATTTGTTATTATTTACATTGCTTTTAAAATCGTTCTGTGTGACACAAAAAAATTGTGAAATCGTGTTGGTGAACACGAATCAATAGATTAATTTCGTGACTATAACACGAAATGCCGTGAGACTGTGTTGGATATTGACGGCATTTTGTTGGCTCAATTTTGGCTCTCTTTTTTTCTCCGTTGTCCACGTTCCCTGCTGTAGTGCTGCTACGTTTAAACCACGATTCCATTTCAATGTCTATTTGTTATAATATAATATTGCAACTGGCTTTCCGCTCAGCGTGGTTCCGGGCTAGAGCCTGATTTAGCTCTGGTTCTTCCTCTTTCCACCGCAGCGCAGCCGGCTCTCAGTACCGAAACCCGGTTCTTAGCTGGCCCCACTCGGCTGCCCGGCAAGAACCAATATGCTTACGTCGGACGGGGGCGAGATTAACCTGAGCAATAACAGTTAATGGCGAGTACGGCATTAAAAGTTGTAACAAGCAGTAGCGCTGAGCAAAGTGACTAGAACACGACCACACACTTGTAAAAACAGAGAAGAACCAGTTAAGCAGCAGAAAAGCACAAGAACGGATCTTGAAACCTTGGTGGTTCTCGGAATATTTAATATAAAATTGTATTTTCTATTTAACTTATTGTACTATGATTATTTTTGTAATCATGTATGGTATTTTTTTATCTCACGTACCCCCTGCATTACCCCAACGTACCCCCAGGGGTCTGCGTACCCCCATTTGAGAATCACTGATCTAAAGTAACACAGGGTTAGTCATTGGTGTGTGTGTGTGTGTGTGTGTGTGTGTGTGTGTGTGTGTGTGTGTGTGTGTGTGTGTGTGTGTGTGTGTGTGTGTGTGTGTGTGTGTGTGTGTGTGTGTGTGTGTGTGTGTGTGTGTGTGTGTGTGGTGTGTGTGTGTGTGTGTGTGTGTGTGTGTGTGTGTGTGTGTGTGTGTGTGTGTGTGTGTGTGTGTGTGTGTGTGTGTGTGTGTGTGTGTGTGTGTGTGTGTGTGTGTGTGTGTGTGTGTGTGTGTGTGTGTGTGTGTGTGTGTGTGTGTGTGTGTGTGTGTGTCCCCGTCTTCCCTCCTTCCTCCCCTTCGCCCCTTTCTTTTGCCACCGCTCTTGTGCGTATTTTTGTTCAACGTCCATCCAACTTACCATGTTGTCTTTTGTGTTTTCCAATCGACAGACATGGATCAGTAACAGACGGAGGAAGTACCGTCTGATGGGTATAGAGATCCCTCCACCTAAAGGGGGACCTGCTGTATTCTCCACCGGGAACGAGTCTCCCGTGAGCCCCGACGAGGTGGGCCTCAGAACGCCTGAACTCGGAGATGACTTGAATGACGAGGGATCAATCTGCCTGTCTGAAGGTCAGGCTGCTGATGCAATGCACACACACACACACACACACACACACACACACACACACACACACACACACACACACATCCACCTGCGTCTGTAAAAACTGTGTGACTCAGCATTCATGTAATCTCCTGGCTTCTAGATGGAACCATCGACTCTCATCACAGAGAAGGAGATGATGGTATAGATCTGCCTGCTGCTGCTCCACTGGCCAATAATGTGGTAATTATTTTTATTTGATGTTACAGTACAGCCTAGTTAATAATATACGTTTTTAGTTTAATGCAAGAAAACTACATCAACTTGGCATCACGTCACTTGTTTCATGGTTAGTATGAGCTTTATCTAGACAGCACTATTGCAGACTAAACACAGCAGCAATTGCAAACAAGGATACGTTTTGTTTTTTTGTTTTTCTCAAGAGTATGGTTTGTTACTTTGAGAAAACAAATCGTGGCATAATTCAGTTTATTACAGAAAAATACAATATGTCATGATTATTTGATTTAATCTTTGTTGGTTTTTCTAACAGAAGATCGAGGTAATGGATGAGGACGAATATGACGATGATGATGGCGGTGATTTAGTGGCTTCAGACCTAGAGCAAATGCAGGGCCTGTTGGAATTCAAGGTGAAGACACACATAAGAATATGACAGATGCAGGGACGTGCACAGACATTTTGGGGGGGCGGGAGCTCAAGTGGGAAAAAGGGCACTTCCCATAATCATTTATAAAAAAATGTTTAAAAACAAAAAGTTAAATATAGTTGCACATCTCTGACTTACTGACCAATTTATTTTAATACCCTCACACTCACGCAATTGTTTAATACTCAAGAGAATTCTACAAAATAATCAGTTAACACAGAGCCAATGGTCTTCTTTAGTATTCACTACGCACAAGAGCAGACAACAAACTAGTACAATTAATAGTTATTAAATGAGCAGCCAACAATCAAAATTATGAAGTTACTGTTTAAGGACATTACAGGCAAAAATATCGTTTTTTCATGTACTTGTTATTTTGGTCTATTTTGCTTCCATGTTTTCTTTCACTCTAATGGAAAGAAAAGTTCCAAAAAACACATATAAATGGTGTTCGTTTTACTACCATGTCAGAATTCATCTATAGATTTAAAGCTAATCTGAATTTAAACATAAGATTTCAGGAGAAAATACTGACTTGACTATCAACTATCTGGGGAAGTTGTGAGGTGATATGTTTTTTTGTTTGTTATTTGTTTTATCCTTTTCACCTGCAATGCCTTGGTAACTGCATGCAAATTAGCGCATTTTAATTAAGATAAGAGATAAGATAGTAGACTACTTTATTACTAGTGTACTAGTTAACGCCTAATTTGCATATCAATGTGGCGATTGTGATGACGTTATTAGATACACATTTTACTGTATTCACCTGTAGTGTCTCCCCTTAAGTACAGTACATTAGCCTGTATGCCCATGATAAATTGCCTTAGCTTATCCATTAGCTAGTAGCCTACCTTAGTTAACTATATTTGTTTTTGTCTTTTGTCTAATTAGCTGTAAACTCGAGGCACTGGCAGTTTAGTAATTTGTTCATCACCACTCACCTTCAAAACAAGCCAAGAAAAGCCGGCATAACATGGGACAGTAAAGTGGGAGGTGCTGCTACCTGTCTGTCTGAAGGGACTGTTAGGGTGGAGGTGCTGCTACCTGTCTGTCTGAAGTGACTACCGATGTCCGCACCGCTGTGCGCGAGACGTGGAGGGAGGGAGGGTAGAGAGAGCATCGGAACTTCACAGTCTAATCTCCTGACCTGATATTTTTATTTTGTATTCAATCAATATATTTTTGGAAAGGGAAACTGTGCGCAAACAGCAGTAGGCTAGATATATATTCATTTATTGGAGAAAAAAAAAAGCACCCCATAAAAAGGGCACTTTCTCTGGAGGAAGAAAAAGGGCAGGGGCTCAAGCCCACTTTGATGTCTATGTGTGCATGTGCCTGGACAGATGAACCAAATAGGGCTGCACGATATTGGAAAAAACTGACATTGCGATATTTTCTTCCCCTGCAATATATATTGCGATATGAAAAAAAAATGTTGTCCGCAAACCATCCTTTCTTGAACTTTAATGCTATACAATTGGTATTTTTTTTAACAATATTTAAGCGGATGAAGGATTTTAGTCACGGACTTCTGGATCATCAGAGCAACAAGCTGAGTTAGCTCGGTTATCCTGCTGTGATCTGATCAAGAATGGTTGTGATTGGTGGTTTTCTGTGCATGCAGAGCCTGCATGTCACTCACTCAAGTACCCCTGACATGAGAGCCGCGCGAGTTTTCCTTTTGTAGCAAGCAGCAAAATAATTGTAACATGACGTGTTTGAGTTAATTTGCCTACTTAATATCGCATGTCCTAAAAAATAAAAAATACAAATATTTTTTTTTAATTAAAAAGATTAAAATAATAATCGCACGTCCTGCGATGTCAATATCGCGCATGCGCATAACGCGATTATCGTCACGACACGATATATCGTGCAGCCTTAGAACCAAACAGCGAGCTCTTTGCATTTTACCCAAACCAACTAACCAGTTTTGCAGGTGTTGGGTAGAGATGCATGCCAAAGAGAAAAGGCCACATCTGTTTGGAAGAGCAGCTCATTTTGAACACTAAAAAAGATTTGGATAACTACAAAACAACTATGTCATGATGGCGTTTTTAACTTGAATCAGTGTTGCCACAGCCACAATAAATAAGGAATGTTAGTCTGATATTAATTTTTATGTGACAAGTAGAAATATTGTCATGTCTCAGATTAAGGGCAAAAAACAGATTTTTTTTTTTCATGTAAACATAGTCAGTGTAACTCACACCTCAACATCTGAAAGAGTTAATTAACACTTCTTGCCTTTGCTTTGCTTCCCCTGTTTCAGCATGAGGAAGTGCAGTTCTTAGAGATTGAGCTAGAGAACCAAAAACAAAGATACGACGATCTTGCAAGCTTCACTAAGAGCCTACTCAGCGCTGTGAGGAACAATGACCTGGAGAGACAGCAGGTACATTAACACTCATGTTTACACACGGACATTATTAATTTGAACTTGAAGTAAATCTCACCGTTTTTATACATGATTAATCTAAAGTCTGCTCTGGTTTGTGTGTTTAGGAACTCATGGCCAGTCTACCTCAGCCTTCAGAACAGGACTGGGACATGATGGTTGATAGAGGAGCGCAGCCTGCTGCTGAGTCAGCGGACGCATCCTCGAACCACAACGGCTCCCCGATGACCGGCGCGGGCAGAGTGGAGCCTCCACCGGAGATGGCAAAAGAAGAAGTCCCATCGTTCACCATAAAAAAAGACTATACAACGACTAAAGTTACTGAGCCCTCTGCATCAGAGGAGCGACTGCCGGAGGCGGTCACAGAACAAAAGTGACTATGTCATGTACATCAGCTCACATAGACTCATTCAGATGTTTCCACACTCCATGTAGAAGCTGGTTTCAGACTTTATTGCCCACACGGTCTCACATCTACAAAAACACTCATGAATTCATGCTCCGCGCACAGTGCCTGTGGATCGACGCTTCACTACGACTGTTGGGCTAACAAATGCCTTTTTTAACGCATATCATTCGCCTTGCCCTGGGTCAGTCCAGGGAGAACAATAAAAAACCTCTAACTTATATGTGTGACTACGTGTTTCAGTGAGAGAAGTGTCACTTTACTTATGTTATGATGTAGAAAAACACAATAATAACTTTCGCAAACATTAGAGGCTGAATTATTTTGTTGATAAATGTTGCGGGAGGGAATTTTGCCATTTAAGTTAATTAAATATAGATATAGAATTAACTGTTCAAACAACGGAAATGCTCTCCAATTTTTCTGGATCCCAATCATAAAATTCAAACATGATTAAACTTCAGTTTAATTATATGATTATGTCATTGATTAACTGTCTATGCTATTTTAAAGGTCACCTATTATGCTAAATCAACTTTTTTTATGATGTCATAACGATTTTTTTGGCTTGTGTAACCATTAGCCAATCACCAACCAAGGTAACCCCCGCCCACCTTATCACATGAATCTCCTCCTAGAGCACCATTGTGTTCTTTTTAACCAAATATCTCTCAGAGGGGTGTTGGGAGTGGCACCTTATTTCATCTAAAGTAAAATACAGAGAATCGGCACTTTTGAAACAGAGGGGTTTATGGGATGCTACAATGCATGACCTGTTGGATATTTCAAGCCAAAAACTTCAGAGACATGTTTTGTATATATCTGAGATCTATTATATATTGATGAAACACAGTATAATAGGGGACCTTTAAGCAATAGGTAGAAGTTGCCAATTGGGTTTTAAATTCTAAGTTGTGACTTTAAACTAATGTAGTCATGTGTTGTTTATTATGTTACCCCATCACACAAAGCCTTTGTGCCTGTGGGTGGGAGAGAGAAAGAAGGGAAAGTGGATGAGCTCTAAGCCTCTTATTTCCACTTGGACTAGGGATGGACAGGCTTATGAAACAGTGGCTTTAAAACATTCAATTTACACCCTTTAAGATCAGAGGCTTTCAGATGTATGTCTCTCCACAGAGTTTCTGTTTTGCTCCCTAATTTTATCCTGCGTCAATCCATAAATTAAACTCCATACAATAGCAGAGACCCTTCAACCGGATGCATGTGTGTCACAGTCAGCATGTCATGCAGCATCAAGTCGCCCCCCCCCCCCCCACACGCCACCACCACCATCACCACCACGTCCTCTCTTCCTCCTGTCTATCTCGAGATCCGCTGCTTTGGTTTGGACGGGGGGAAATCCTTAACTGAATTGCGTCATAAATACGTCAATAAACTCTCATTCACTGACGACCAGGCAGGTACCACGATAGCCGCCATATTCGCATCCATGGCAGGGTAGCGGTGCTGTCGGCGAGCGTATGGTCCAGTCATCAGCATCAACTATTCCCCGCACAGACCCCCCGATCCCATCCCGATCGTGGTCTGCAGACACACAGCTTTGGATCTGATCATCAAAGCAGAACAACCGGACATCCACAGAGGGGAAGACATGCAACGTGGAGCGGGGTCTAGGTAGACTACGATGCCTTAGACTTAGAGAGGGATCCTGGCACAAGATGGACGAAAACAGCGTTTGTAGTGAGGTGAGTTGCAAACAGATTGCTTTGCATACTGATTTGCCTAACATTGTTTTTGGTTTCTTCTGTCCGGTTATGTTAGCTTTTTGGGTAGAGCTTAAATTCGCGTCACGACCTGCAGCGCACCGTGATGCATGCTAACAAGCTAGCGCATGCTAACAGCTGGTTAGGTGTTTATGTTTGTTGCACTGTACCGGGTTTATTTTTTTGAAAGCCACTCGTCCGGGCTTTCGTATCCGCTAACTATCTGCACAAAGGACGGGCTCTTAATCCAACAACAAACAACCTCCTCGCTTTTGTTGTTATTTACACTTCTCAAGAGGAGTTTGCTTCATAGCTAGCTTAGCCTAGCATTAGCATGTAGTTAGCTTGCTAGCTGACAGCTTGCAGGCTTGAAACTTGGGGACAAGTTTTAATTCAACCCCAAACATATTGTAAATAAAGAGCCGAGAAAAAGTGTCTTTGTATGTGCAGTTACGCTGTGGAATATGTCAGCAACGTTAAATAAATATAAAGTTTAACACTAAGGTTAGCTGGGTAACATTTGGTCAGACGCCTTCACAAGTGAGGGCTGGCTTGTCGGCAGCACGAGTGAATTAGTGCTGCTGTTATTAGTTTAAACTATGTTTTTGTTAGTTACGTTATAACTCATAGTTTGATAAATGTATAATCTACACATACGGAAGTGTTTTAGCTGCATTGTGTAAGTGAAGTTGTGATAAACATTAACAGACTCAATAACTACAAAAAAACCGTAATAGAATATCAACCCTTGTATTTATAATGAGCTATTGTTTCACTTCCATACATTTTAGTGAAACCATTAATAACCTTTTATATATGAATCTTATTTCGGTATAACTGTGGAAAGTTTGCTTTCGCCTGGGCCCCACTATGATGTGTGTTTTCATGTGCAGCTAAACCAACCTGACATCCTAAACCTCCATCTCTGGGATTATTTGCAGTCTTTAACACCTACAGTCTGAATGACTGCTGTGACTATCTTTAAAAAAAGCCAAAATACTTTTATTTTGCAAAATACACTTCTGACCTAGTCTATTTTACTTTTGCTTCTTTAGTGATAGTTGAAAAGCCTCAAATATTCCTAATGTTTTCGTCGCTCCCTACAAATAAGCAACCACTCTAATCTACTTTCCTCAGAACCACATAAGTAAACATTAGCCACTCAAACTTGGCTTGTGGTTGTGCGGGTTGTTTAATGAACTTTGTGTGCTTTTGTACTGTGAAGTATTGCATGCCGGTGTCAGTGACTGTTAGATTAAATTGTATATGACTGTCACACATCTTTTCAAATGGCTGAAAAAGACTCGCCTGGTTGTACTGCAAGTGTAGGCTGCACTCTGTTGCAAGCCAGTGATGAGCCACAGCAAAGGTGGGAGTGAAAATGTATGTGTGAATTATGACACGGTCCTGACTGTGGCTGGATGTTACACTTCATAAGATGCACTGAGGCTTATATTTTGACACATTTTCTTTGTTTTATGTCTTACTTTAAAGTGGAAATTGCGAACGACTGGGTTGTTTATAATGATGTCATCCTGTAGTACTAAGATATTGCAAAGTGTTTTGTTGGCCTCGGTTCTGTGGATGTACATGAGTCGGTGGCTCCACCCACTGAGTGGGCTTGCGTAGCTGCTATGACTCATCCCCCCTCTTCAGAGGCTTGATGGAATTCAACACACAAACACACTGAACTGAATACATCATCGCAGGCTGAGCTTCAGCACAGAATTGAAATATGCAGACCTGGTTAATGTCACGGCGGTCAGTTTATTGTCTGATTTATGTGAGGATGCTGAAATATCTCACATTCCTTTGCTGACAATATCACAGTGAGTGGCTTTTTAACCAAACAAAAGAGGGGCATAAAACTGGCTCCTTAAATGTAACTCTCAGTAGAACAAAGCAAGTCTATCTGTCTTTAAATAAAGAAATGAAAAGCTTTGTGGCCACATCCATGAAAGAGCTAGACCCTAGTTTGTCCTGAAGAGGTTGAATTCTGACTGCAGCCTTAACAAAACATCAGACTGAGCGAGTCAGACATGTTGTTTTTGCCCTGGCTGGGGATTAAGCTAGAATGCTAATAATGAGAGGCTTTAAAGGGGACAGGATGAGAGCTGGACAGCTGGACAGGCTTAAAGTATGGACTCCATACTGTTTGACAACAAATAGAAAAGTGAAAGCGCACTGTTATTGTATCTGACTCATCGATTTCATCTGTTGCATCTTCCGTCATACATGGGGGCGTGCAGCAGCTGCACTCCCGCTCAGCTAAAAAACAAGGATGAACACGCTTTGTGAAAGTGTCTTCTGTTGCCGACGCTCATGAAATCTTTTTCGCCTTTTCCGCAGGTCAATGGACATGAGATCATGGACGAGCCCATGGAGGAGGGAGACTCTTTCTCACACTGTGTAAGTAGTGTTGGGATTAAACGTATGTGCGTGTGATGTATGATGTTGAGTCTCATGCTGATGCTGTTTGTGTAGGATGAAGGGACGTATGAGGAGATTCCCATCACTCATCATGTGAAAGAGGGCTGTGAGAAAGCTGATCCGTGTCAGTTTGAGCTGCTCAAAGTCCTCGGCCAGGGCTCTTTCGGCAAGGTGAGGAACAAGCAGACACATCTTTCCACGGTGCAAGCGTAGGTGTTCAATCCATCTAAAATGTCTCCTGTTCTCTCAGGTTTTTCTTGTCAGGAAGATCATTGGTCCGGATGCGGGTCAGTTATATGCAATGAAAGTTCTAAAAAAGGCATCTTTGAAAGGTAATGCAACTTTGCTTTTAATTGCTGTCCTCACAAAACACCACAGTGCAATATAACGTCCCGGCATGTTCCGTCCTCGGTGTTGAATTTCTCTCTCTCTCTCTCTTTCTCGCTGTCCCCTTCTCGTTATGTCTCTCTCCAGTCAGGGACAGAGTTCGCACTAAGATGGAAAGAGACATTTTAGTGGAAGTCAACCATCCCTTCATAGTGAAATTGCACTACGGTAAGAGAAACTGTTAGTGTGCAGGTGATTATGGGTAATCATACAGATTACATCCAAGTTCAGGTGGGGCTAAGCTGTTTATGTGTGTCATAATGTTCAAATCACAAATGCTTACATAATTTATAGGAATATTTTGGGTTTTATTACATAATTGTCAAACAGGAAGTGCTCCAAGTTAAACAAATGTATATATTTAATATTATAATTTTTGTTCTATATTATCAGTTTTTTATTGACAAGATTGCCCCAATACACATTATTAACTACAAAGGTCAGCACAGGCCTGTTCCATTAGTGTAAAATAATGTGTGTATTGGCCCATGATTAACATTTTAAATGGGTTCTTCTTAGGTTGGGTTTAATGCTAAATCTTCCGACAAGTAACATAAAAACTGGCAAGTAGTTTTACCCGAATCCTGCAAAAAAAAAAACAACAAAAAAACCTTCCTCATCATTGTTTATGTTGGCAATCTGTTGCCATTCTAAGTTAAATTGTTTACATGCGTCACCCTGAGTGTTTCTGTTGAAAAACTCCTGAATTAGCTTGCAGGTAATTGACTTGTTGTCCTTGTCTCGCAGCCTTTCAGACGGAAGGGAAACTGTATTTAATACTGGACTTTCTCAGGGGAGGGGATGTATTCACTCGCTTATCCAAAGAGGTAAGCTGACGTCTTGTTGCCTTATCGTTACACTTTAACTGTAATTGCCACTTTAACTGTTGTTTTTAACTGTGAGAAAAGAACAGCATGTCCTTAATAGTGTTTTTTTTAAACGCCTAATGCTTGTGAAAAATCTGAAATACATATAAAGCCCTAAGGGATTTGTCTGACAGCTACAAATGGAACAGGTGCAGATTTAGTATGCAGACATTTTTAATGTATTTTGTAAGAGCTAAGGCACTGCCAAGTCATTTGTCTCTCCTGTTTTTCTTTTTACTCAAATTTAAGACTCTAATTCCTCATGGAAACACGTTTTTCTTGGTATCTCTATCCGTTTTCAGATCATCCGTGCCTTGTCAGTTAGAGGCACGGCTCTTTTTCTAATTCTTTCAGGATGCTCAGACAATGTGTGATTGTTCTCCAGATAGACCTTGTGTTGAAAGCATGTCTCAGAACCAAAGCGATAGCTGCTGGCAGTGTCAGATCAACAGCTTGCTGAGTTGTGTAACCTTTTTTGAAATGTTCATATTGTGACAATAATAATACTGTTGCTTTCTCTTCGCGGTTACTGAAGCTTAATGTTGAAGTTGTGTCTTTTTTTTTTCCTTTTGCTGCTGAATTTCTTCCCATCTTCTTAGTTCAGAGAGTAAATTTGTCCAGTTCTTATCAGGTTATGTTTACAGAGGAAGATGTGAAATTCTACCTTGCAGAGCTGGCCCTGGCCCTCGACCACCTGCACAGCTTGGGCATAGTTTACAGAGATCTCAAGCCAGAGAAGTAAGAATCCTAGACTTCTCCTTAACCTTTGACCCCACACGCAAACCCCTGTCATCTTTCAATTTATAGAAAATTGAAAGATGACATGCATGCTTTCGCTGCATGCATAAAACATAGACAAAGCATAAAACATTGAAAATATTTCATATCAAATGTTGTGACGAGGCATTCAGTCAGCAGCATACATCTCGAGGTGTGTACAAAAGGACAAGATTTAAAGGGACAGTTCACCCTAAAGTCAAAGAAATGCATCTCTCCAATATAATGAAATTATATATTTAATAGTTTTTAAGTTTTTCAAATAATTTTGTAGTGGTTTAAACACCACAAGCCAAATGCCATTTGGTCCCATTATATAAGAGAGAAGGCAGAAAATGGACATCTCCAAAATGTGACAACCCACACTAAAACAAATCTAAATAAATACATAGGACTAAAGGCACTTTAAGAAAAAAATATTTTTAATTTTGGGGTGAACCTTCCCTTCAACTCAATAATTAGGGTATCATGTCATTCTCTTTAGGATGAATGGGTTTTAGTGTTTTTCTGTAGTTGACGCAAAAATAGCCCATAACACAATGACCCAAAACAGCGAAGATATTTTTGACTTGAGTCCAGACTTCTCCTTAGCCTGAATATTTACATATAGGACATTAAATGGAGTACTTAGAAAGATTTAAAACCACATCAAGGAGATTTTAAAGGCATTAGTATGACTTAAATACTGTTGTTTTGTTGTTTGAAGCTCACCTCCATGGAACCCTGTTCTTGTCTTTCAGCATCTTACTTGATGAAGCTGGACACATAAAGTTAACAGGTAGGTTTTTTATTTAATACACACATATATTTGACTTAATCCAAAAGAGAAATTAAACTGTCTTGACCTATGCCTGTAATTAAAATGTTTAATATTAAATGTGGCAGCATGAAAATGGACCCATGACCCAATTTTTGTCCTTAGGCTGACTTTCATCAGTGGTTACTTTTTGCCAACACCTTTAGAGAATAAGAGTTGTGTCAGCTGTGTATTTAACCTCTTTTGCTTTGCATTGCTCTCGTGCAGACTTTGGCTTGAGTAAAGAGTCAGTAGATGTTGATAAGAAGGCTTATTCCTTCTGTGGTACGGTGGAGTATATGGCCCCTGAGGTGGTCAACAGGAGAGGACACACACAAAGTGCGGACTGGTGGTCTCTCGGAGTACTCATGGTACAGAACATGCCTCTTTTTATTGCTTAGACATTTATATTAACTGCTTTAGTTCATGTTCATGATTTTTTTCTTTTCTATCATTGTGTTGTTTGTAGTTTGAGATGCTAACGGGGACATTACCGTTCCAAGGGAAAGACCGCAACGAGACCATGAACATGATTCTCAAGTGAGTCATTACACACTGCATGATTAAGACACTCAGAGCGTGACAGAAGTGAGACATGTTTTGTAATTACTAATCGACTGTAGCGCCATACCAACATGTCCTTCTGCTCTTTTTCCCCCTCCAGAGCGAAGTTGGGAATGCCCCAGTTCCTAAGTTTGGAAGCCCAAAGTTTGCTGAGAATGCTGTTTAAACGTAACCCTGCTAACAGACTGGGTAAGGTGCATTTAAAAGAAACAACTGATTGTGTGTTCGGATCCTTAGTAAACATATCACACTGTGACAATCACTCTACTACAAGTTAAAGACCTCGTTTAAAACCTTACTGATGTATAAACAGCCAAATCTAAGTATCAAAAGTAGTCAGTGTGCAATAAAATGTCATCTTTACTATAATGCATGATGCATTTCACTCCTGTATTGTTGTTTTCCTGTAGTGTTTTATATATGTTTTTGTGCATGTAAATGGTCTGCAAAGGCTACAATCCCAAAGTTCCCTCCAGAGGGAGTTTCTCTCACACACTGCCTGAAACGCCTCCACTGGACCCCTTTTTTTAACTTACATAACATAGTGACATCACTATGTAACACTCGTGCTTCTATTGGCTAGCGCTCCAAAACATTGTACGTGATAGACTACGTGGCGGGACATCTCTAAACGGTTGACCAATCACAACAGAGCCGGCTAACCAATCAGAGCAGACTGGGCTCTGGTTTCAGACAGAGGGTGAAAAGAGGTGCTGTAGCACAGGCAGTATGAGAAAAATAAAGTGCTTTTTGAACATTAAAGCATGGAGACATGTCCCAGTAGAGGAACAAAATGCCATTATCAACTTGAACATTTGTATAATAGGGTCCCTTTTAAAGTATTTCACTTGAGTAACTTGTTACATTAGTCAGATAACCCTGCCTGTAAAATGGAATGTGATGTGTTGATTCTCACATAGCACTCCTCGCATAATTTGAGCCTGTTAACATTTTGGCATCCACTTAAATCACACCGCGAAAACCCGCTGAGAGAAAAAACGTGTGAATGTGTTGATCCTGTGAAAACAATAGAAAACGAACCTGCCAGGTTAAATGAATCGGACTGATCTGTGTCTTCAGGGGCCGGGCCCGACGGAGTGGAGGAGATCAAACGCCACGCTTTCTTTTCCACCATCGACTGGAATGTGAGTACACATACACACACAGATCCCTCACACAGATTTACACACACACACACATGTAAAGTCTCCAACTTCTGTCGAATATTCACACCTAACAAACGGTTGGCGTGGTGAGTTCTGGCCATCAGTCTTGGCTGTGCCGACTGTGTGTGTGTGTGTGTGTGTGTGTGTCTGGGCAGAGGGCCAGTTCTCGCTGTGTGTGCACTAATAGCCCTGCGTGAGTGTTTAAGAGCCTGCAGGATGCTGTTGGCTGCACCAGGCTGTACAGCGGGTTAATTTGGGAGGGGTCTTGGCTTTTCTCTCTCGCATATGTTCACACACATTGCTGTGGTGGGGTTTAATGTGTGTGTGTGTGTGTCCGTATCTTCTGCAGAAACTGTACAGGAGAGAGCTCCAGCCCCCATTCAAGCCTGCAGCAGGTAAACCAGATGACACGTTCTGCTTCGACCCCGAGTTCACCGCTAAAACGCCTAAAGGTAAAAAGCCACACATACACATACACACCGTCCTGTTCCAATACTTAAAAACGACTCCTGCAGCCATGGAAACTGCATCCGAGCACTGACAACATGTAGTGGGTGTGTGTATGTTCACATGACGATAATATGAATGATCTTTTGTATGTGCAGACTCCCCAGGTATCCCGCCCAGTGCTAATGCCCACCAGCTCTTCAAAGGCTTCAGTTTCGTTGCTCCAGCCCCTATGGATGAGAACAAGAGCTCCCCCATGCTCAGCATACTCCCCATAGTTCAGGTGAACATACATCATCTTGCAAATGTCCTCCATCTTAAGTTACACATGTTAATTTTCAGCTTGAATACAATAATATGTGCAACATTTTTAAAGAATGAATCCGTTTATCTCTTAAAAAGTGGTGCAGTGATGACGTATTATTGTAGGCTAACCTGGGAGGTAGCATCGCAAGAGCGCCCTCGACTAAAATCCAATAGGATCTTTATACGATTTTGGAAACAAACTTTTATGAAGCTTACACTAATAGTTGTAGTGGAAATGCT
This sequence comes from Trematomus bernacchii, assembly GCF_902827165.1. Classification (NCBI taxonomy): domain Eukaryota; kingdom Metazoa; phylum Chordata; class Actinopteri; order Perciformes; family Nototheniidae; genus Trematomus; species Trematomus bernacchii. The sequence continues at coordinate 4,760,456 of NW_022988097.1, read as the reverse complement.
ATTCATAACTACGTAACGGTCGCATGACTTCACGTCACCGCCGCTAAGCTAAAAGCAGCTAATTATAAGTGTTGTGTCATGTAGAAGTCTCATTTAGCTGCTTGTTAGCAACCACTGTTTTCTAAGGCATGTAAAAGCTTCAGACATTTACTTGTTGGGTATTCTTTAACATATTTTATGTCATAGAAGAAAACATGAACATTTCGTTAGCTTGTCTTTACTAACCGGAAGTGCTGAAATGCTAACTCGTATCCGGGATTAGATGATAGATAGATAGGTACTTTATTGTTCCCAATTTGGGACATTTTTGTTTTGTATTAGGACTCATTCCTGCACCACTCTATAGCGGGTTTGCCACATGATGGCGACTAGAAGTGTGTACTAATGTGGAGCTTTGCACAGACTTCTTCCTGCAGGCAGCGCCCTTGCAAAAGCTGGTCAAAACACTGTTAGTTCACACATATGGAACTGTTGCTGAACACATTTTCGCCACATTTTAGTTGACAAAACTCACACTTGTTATTTGTCACTGACTGACTGCCTTCTTTATTTTTTCTTAGCAAACTTAAAAGTAGTTTTCTTTACAATCAAGGGAAATGAGGATCTTAAATAATTGACATGATGGTAGAAATAGCAAGAATGGCTCACTTAACTGTATTAGGTCATATGTTAATAGCGACCTAATTCTACAATAGTGGTAAATGACGATTTAAATTCAGATTCAGCTGAGTTTCTAAAATCATTACTACTACAAGTCCCACTCTGGCGTATTTGTGAAGTTAAAATTCTGTGGGTGTTACAGCTTTACGATTACTCATCAAATGCGTAGGCATGGCTTGTGAAGGACAGAAGCTGCTGATTTTAGAGGAATGCTTTTTATATATTTTTTGTTTTTCGGTTTGGGTTAAAGATAGTGTAACAATTCAAATGTTTTTCTCTCCAGATGCACGGGGGTTCGACAAAGTTCTCCGATCTTTACGAGCTGCAGGAGGACATAGGGGTCGGCTCCTACTCCATTTGTAAACGATGTGTACACCGAGTCTCTGCCATGGACTATGCTGTGAAGGTAGTACATTTTTCTTCCTTCTTTTTTTTATCCACGTATCATCAGGGCTCATTTGTGATGGTTCCATGCTTTACGCTAACACAGGCACACACAGTTATTAGTGAGAGTTAGCAGGTTGAATGACATTTAAAAGTGGCTAATGAAGGATGGAGATCCACCTTTTTCTTTGACGTCAATGAGCACTGTTGGAGCTCTTTCTGCTCTTTTAAACTGGTGACACAATGTAATATGATTACAATGTAATATGATAATGGCTAATGGTCAACATCAATAATTGGGCACAAGGCTGTGCATTCTTATAAATGTTTTAAGTAGCCCTATTATGCTTTTTGGGGTTATCCCTTTCCTGTAGTGTGTTATATAGCTTTTTGTGCATGTAAATGGTCTGCAAAGGCTAACATCCCAAAGTTCATGCTCCCACACACTCTGCCCCCTGCCTACATTGGACTCCTTTGTTTACTTCCGTAACATAGTGACGCTACGTAACACTTCAATTGGCTAAGGGGGGGGGACATTTCCGACTCATTTCTAAGCGTGTCTCTGTAAATAAAGATAATTTAGATTCTAATAAAAACGTTACTGTATTGTGTTCAGGGTAGCCAACAGACCAGCAGAGGGCAGCATGGCGTTAGCAACTAAAGCCAAATATCTCAGCTAGTTAAGATTGTTATACGTTTGTTTTTTGACTAACTGCTCATATCTGTGTTTTTATGTGTCGCAGATTATAGACAAAAGTAAGAGGGACCCCTCTGAGGAGATCGAAATCCTGATGCGTTACGGACAGCATCCCAACATCATCACTCTGAAAGATGTCAGTGACTTTTGTGTGTGTGTTTCTCTACTTTAAAGTTTTAGTTTGACGCCATACTGACAGATTGTCTCTCCACATGCATGTGTGTGTCAGGTGTATGACGAGGGCAGGTACGTGTACCTGGTGACGGAGCTGATGAAAGGAGGGGAGCTGCTGGATAAGATCCTCAGGCAGAAGTATTTCTCTGAGAGAGAGGCCAGTGCTGTGCTCTACACCATCACCAAGACTGTTGACTACCTCCACTGCCAAGGGGTGAGCAGACACTTCTGTACTAGAGGAGCACAAGTGGAAAGTGTTATCTTCTGCTTCTCTAATGTCCCCCTTCTCCTCCTCGTCCCCAGGTGGTACACCGAGACCTGAAACCCAGTAACATCCTTTACATGGATGACTCGGGAAATCCTGACTCCATCAGGATCTGTGACTTTGGATTCGCCAAGCAGCTTCGAGGAGGCAACGGCCTGCTCCTCACCCCCTGTTACACCGCTAACTTTGTGGCACCCGAGGTGAGAAAGGATGGAAGCAGAAAGAGACCCAATGCCAGAGGGAGTATAAGACTTGATACCTGAAGGATGCCATTTTAAGATACAGAAAAGTTGTAGTAGACTAGGGTAAAAAATTGACAGATTTAATTTAACTTTGGGTTTTAATTGGGACAACTAATATACACATATAAAACATACGAGTCATTGCTTTTAAAATTGTGAAAAACTACAGAAAACTTTTACTGAACAAAAAAGCTACCTTATAACACCTCCCTTTTTATATATTGATTAATTTGTAAAACTCTAATAAAAGAAATAATAAATACTATATATTTTGATTCATTTATATACTCACAAAAGTCCCAAATGAATTCACTCAATGAATTCACAGTAGTGTTAAACCTAGGAAAATATAACTAACTCAGATTATTTTTGAATGATATTGTAATTGCGATTTGAAAATTGTTTCCAATCATCATTGAAAGTTATTTTACAATTATTTTCTTCTTTTGTTTATAAAGGGGATTTGTACCCAAACATTTTGTACGTCTGTAAAATACAGTTCTTAGGCTAGGATAACTTCGCACATCTCCATTCATAACTCAGAATTAGCACCAGTCCATTTTGCAAGTTCATTGAAATGTTATCAATTGTGCAGCCATGGTTTATACCTCAGTTTTATACTTGTTAATCATCTTGTTTAAGTATATTAAGTGTAATAAATGTTGTTTATTACAACAACATTTGTATTATTCCCTAAGTAGTCCCTAATGGTTTGCTTTTCTGTGTTTGTGTGGCTGCAGGTACTGATGCGGCAAGGTTATGATGCAGCCTGTGATATATGGAGTCTTGGAGTTCTACTGTATACCATGCTGGCAGGGTAAGACTGGCTCACAAAGAGAACGGTTGGATCATTTGTTTTGAATGTGGGAGGCAATGATTAATCATGAAGGGTCAAACATTTTTACATGTTGCAGACATGGAGCTGAAAATAGAAGCTTTAGATAAGAGCTTTTGTTACTCTGCTTGTGTTGTTCGTGTAGTTGTGGAAAACTTGGATCAATTAATTTAGCTGATTGTAGGTTAACAAAAGAAAAGTGGCAGTCAATTTCGTTTTTTGTTGTTTGGTTACGTTGCTTTGACTCAAACACTCTAGTTTATTACAATAGTTTTGAGATTTGTTTTTAATTTTGAAAATAATAAAAAACAATATCTTTTCAATTATGTTTGACTGTGGGACTTCACAACGCTCTGGAGTTATTTGAAAAGGTTTGGAGAACACAAGTCAGAAGCAATCTCCTGCAGCCACCACTGGAACCTATTACTAAAATAGCCTGATTCACTTCATATTTCAAAATATGATTCATATAGCAACATCTCAATGTTTCAAATGAAGCTCCAAACCAATTGGAACAGTATTGGACATAAGGAGCATCTAAGGAATGAGATTCTGTCTTTTGCTAACGTCTGTGTTTTATCTCCCGTCAGGTACACGCCGTTTGCTAACGGGCCAAACGACACGCCAGAGGAGATTCTGCTCCGGATAGGATCTGGAAAGTTCTCTTTGACAGGCGGCAACTGGGATACTGTATCAGACAGCTCAAAGGTACACACTCCTACGCTGTCTTTGAAGCTCATTTTCATTGATACTATGCCTTTTAAAGTCTTATTTGAACTATAATTTGTTCTCCTCTGATGTCTTTAAAGCACTTTGTACATTTGTTTTTGAGGGTGCTGCTTAAACCTAATTTAGCTGTTTTATTTGGATGTGATCCTATTAGTATTTTTCTCTTTGTGTGTTTGATTGTGCAGAGGTACATCCAGTGATAAAATATGATATTTTTCCTCTGTGTGTTTAAATCATGTTTAAAATGAATCCTCCTACTCGTTCGTTAACACTGGAAGTTGTTTTATGTTCCAGGACCTGCTGTCCCATATGCTCCACGTGGACCCTCACCAGCGATACACAGCAGAGCAGGTTCTGAAGCATTCCTGGATCACCTGCAGAGACACGCTACCGCACTTCCAGCTCACACGCCATGATGCACCTCACCTCGTCAAGGTGGGTCTATAGAGCCTCCTTATAGGGGTCGGTGGTACACAGAGTGTTTTACTGGTTTTGGTGCCAGTTCTCTACAGCAGAAAACATAAGAATTATGAATTTGCTTGACAAAAGTCCTCCTGCTGGGAACTGAGTTCACATTGTGCCCACTGGCAGTTTCAAAGAACATTTAAAACACTTCTGTATTCCACTGTACGTACACATTTTCAGGTCATGACGGGATATAAAACTCATCTCTAATTCAATGAAATTATATTTACCAAAATACAAAGGAAAAATAATCATTAACAAAACAAAAGGAGGACCGTTTTAATTAGTTCCACCTTGACTATATTTACACATTCAAAGTGAAACGAGACTCCCTGAACCGCGGTGGTTGGGTACAAACACACAATACGTTATAGCCCCCGACATCCTAGCTGCTTGATCAGCCAATTAGCTGCCGCCAAAGTCTGAGTAGTGCTAATAGTTTGGGACATACCGCACAAAACGACAGCAAAAGATGCTCACAAAAGGCCCAGAATTGACATTGGCTTGTTGGGTGTTAAAGCCTAGTTGTATCGCAAATTTGGCATACATGGCCTAACATGTGTTGGTCTTCTTGGCTATGATGCTTTATAAAGTGTTTCTGAACATGGAACCACGTCATCTGACCAAACCAGAAGAGGGTCTGAAGTCTGCTACATGACCCATTTCTACTCTATTACCAACACCAGACCCAACAGAGCAGACGTGTCCATCTTTTTACCTTACCTCCCCACTTATCCAGGTTGAATGCTTCTTCTTTCTTAAGGAACTCAGAATGGTGTATCTTTGTCAGAAGACATTTGGCACTAAGTGGTTTAAGTTGAGAGAGCACTTTTGCTAGATTGCTGAACTATTCACCCAAACAAATTGAGAGAAGCCAGACTTACTGCAAACTTCAAATGGAAAACCAAAGCCTGTGATCTTAGTTTTAGGGTCTGAACAAAGATCAGTAAAGTGAATGCTTTGCTTTGTGTCTTAGTTCTCTCTTCACCCCTTTGACTGCAGAGGCAGTCATTTTACCCTTAGCATATCACATAGAAGTCTTCCTTGGTGCCATCATAGCTCTTTTTTGGTCACAACCTTTTACTGTAAGTGCAACTCATAGAAATATGATATGATTATCCAAGGATGTAGCAAGAGTATTCCCTTATTTCAATAGAGATTTGCCTGGATTTCATATTTCCAGCATCGATAACACTTCGCCTCAGACAGTAGATTTATGTTCATGTATGATGGATGGTTCAATAGACTCATGCCAGTCACATTAAATGTCTTTCTTTTTATTAGCACGTGCATTGTGACTTTTCACTCTAAATATTGGTGTTCCCGACTGTTTGCTTGTCATCATTCTTTAAGTCATAAATCCCACTGATGGCACCTTTTTTGCGATCTTCATATTTTCTTGCACATAAAAGTCTGACAGATAGTATGTGCTGAAATGCCTCGCTGCACACTACAGCCATAAGGAGGTGTTATTTGGGTACATGCATAAAAGTGGACTTTCGTGTCAAGGCCACTGGAAACTGGATGTTTCACCACTTTGACTCTTGTCTATCTACTGTAGAAACACTGATACTGTATGTGTCACCTTTTATTAAGCATGTACAGATACATATCATTTGGTTGTTTTTAAGGCATGTTTTCCTTCGACACATTTTATAATGCATGTGCTTTTGTTCAACGGTGTGTTATGGTTCAGTGCTGCATATTTTTAGAAGACGTGTCCCTGATTCATCACTGGATAAGTGGGTGACAGAAAAACAAACAAAAGCTGTGCAATACAATGTTTCATAAGCTAGGTGTTAGCATAACTCAGCCATTTCTTTAAACTTTGTTGGGTTTTCTGTTAACATATTCCTGCGTCGTCAGAGAATTTACAAAAAGTAAAAGGTATTATTAATAACATTTCAATTGATATATTGTTTAAGGTATCATTTAATATTTTCTGCATTTAAATTTCGAAACATTTATTTAATATTTTTGCTGAGTTTGGTTGCTACTCAATACCAAATGCTTCCTACTATCTTCAAACCTAGAGAAACATATCATTTGTAGCCACAGTTTTACAATACACTTTGTAATTTTCAGTTGTGTCAACTTTATATTTTAAGAATTGGTCAATAAGAGTGACCTAGCCCGTCAGGTGACCAAAGACTAAGACATTATTTCTGGATGTAGAGAGAGAAGACAGTTATCGGAAAACCTGAGAAATACACTCAAAGCATCTCGTTGAAGAATTCTTCTTTTGTTGAATGAATCTATTTTATTAGAGTTTTCACGGTTAAATTAGCAATACAAATTGATGACTATACAAAAAACTTGGCCTTTTGTGGTACAACAAACTTGACTGAACTCCTGTTTATTAGTGTAAATGCAATCGCCAGAAGCAAACGACTATTGTTGGGTTATTATCAAACCACATAACAGTCCCATGACTTCACATCAACACCATTAAGCTAAAGGTGGCTAATATTTAGTGTGATGACGTTTAGTATTCTCATTTAGTGCCTTTTTTAAAAGCTTCAGGCATTCACTAGTGACAAAACCTGACAATCTCCTAAACGTCTGTTAACCACCGATCTTATTTCAGGAACTAACCGAAAACTCATTAAAAAAAACATTGACTTTGAGACAATCTAACCGGATATCCTAAAATGCGGACTCATTTCCTGGTTTAAGACTTATTCCTGCACCACTCTATTGCTTCAAAGCTAAAATGTTCTATCTGTTAAAAATTAACGCCAGATGTTGTTGTTTTCCAGGGAGCCATGGCTGCCACATATTCAGCACTGAGCCAGAAGACGAGTCAGCCGGTGTTGGAGCCGGTGGCGGCGTCCAGTCTAGCCCAGAGACGCAGCATGAAGAAACTCACCTCAACAGACATGTAGACACCCAACGCCCTCCTCTTTCACCTAACTCTCAAGTCGGACTCTCATACCCAAAAACACACACAGATCAAAGTCCTGGCCAGTTGTCCTACTGTCTCCCTTTTTTAACCTATTTATTTGACACCCCCAGCATATGCACACTCACACTGGACGTGGTTGCATTGTGAAGACATCAGCTGAAGAGGAAGAGGGGGAAACTCACATATCTGTTACTGCTGGGAACACAGAGTTGTATTTATTTCCACAGCTTTCATATGCACTTGCCCTCCTCGCCTTTTTCATTCTCTCTTCCTCTGTGTGGGGAAGAAACACACACCAGCTGATGTTCTCCTTCACTGTGATTGGCTGATTCAAAGCTGCTTCGGTAAACTGTGCCCCCCGTCCCCCCGTCCCACTGCCCCACTGCTCTTCATCTGTGCTCCTTAGTTATCTCTCCTTTCCTCGTTGCCGTTTGCTGTCTTAACTTCTTTTCTTCAAAGTGCAGTAATGGTTTATGTGTGAGAGTGTTGGCAGGCTGGTATTGACGGAGGGTCATCGTAAGACTGTTGCCTCTCTTAAAAATAAAAAAATATATGATTCTGCTTCTAAAAAAGGTCCCTCACGATCAAAAATAATCTGCCAGCACTTTTGTTACATAAATGCATGTGGGCTGAACCTGTGTTTCTTCTCCCTTTAACTCGCCGTCTGACTCATGTTACTTTGTGATGCTAACAATGTATCAGAAAGAGGAAGAAAAAGCTGCATATGGAAAGAAGAAACTGTCTAGAGTTCAAAGGTGGAGAACAAGGTGGTTACAATGACAGGAAATTCTAGTTTGCAAAAAAAAAAAAAAAAATATATATATATATATATATATATATATATATATATATATATATATATATATATATATATATATATATATATATCTATATATATATATATATATATATATATCTATATATCTATATATCTATATCTATATCTATATATATCTATCTATATCTATATATATATATATATATATATATATTTTGATGAAGAGCATGTGGGGGAGCTGTATGGATTTCTCTGGGGGGGATGGGACGCACCCCATTAAACCAGAGGCTGAATTTAAAAAAGAAAAAAAAAAGATTTCCATTGATATCTCTTCAAAAAAGACATTGTGGAAATTGTATTATATTGTATTTATTTCATTTGATTTTTAAGATTCTATTTTTCTTTCAAGTTCTGTATATATTGACATTAAAGATCATTATTGACATGCATCAGGTGTGAGCTGGTTTGTTCTATCACGTCTGTCCACTTGTGAAATAAATAATAACGACAGTCTAACACTAAGATTTTAAAGCCAATCAATATAAAACCAACCCCATGTAAGGGTTGCTGAAAAGCCACTAATGTGTTGACAAATGGCAATTCCATTACCTGAATTGTATCTCATTTTAAGAGAAGTAGCGCAAGTTATTTTCTCTTGTACTTTCTGATAAAAACATTTAAATCTACCAGACTGTTCAACATGGGGAACAAGTATACATGACTTAAGGTTAACAAATGAACTCAGTAATGCAAGTATTCAGATACTAGATTAAAGATACTAATTCCACACTCAGAAAAACTCAACTGCAAAAAAAGATCATGCATTCTATACCTATGTTGAAAAAATATAAGTATTGTCAGAGCTGACAACAGTAGAAAGATAGCAAACAAAAACTAAACTTGTTTGTCTTGAGTTGGAAAAGGGAGTCTCATTGTATCTCTGAAAAAATGACCTACTTCCCTCTTGATTTGCTACTCCAGTAAAAAAAAATCCTAATGACTTTTTTCTTAATCTCTAGTTTCAAGCCTTATTCACATACAGCATGATGCTAATTTTGTAAATTACGGTCACATACATTTAGCTCCAAGCTTCTTGAACTTCTTTTTCCAGAAAACCAAGATGGCAACTACCAAAAACACTGACAACTCAAGACTTCCTTTTCTTTCAGTGAGGGGAGGTTTGGTTAAATTCTCCACGTTTCAGCTCTTTATCGTTGCTTGTATACATTTGATCCATTGTACAGATGTACAAAAATATTGATTGATACAGCTTTAAATATAAAGTATTTTAATGGTCCGATCAGGTGAGAAAATGTTTTTTTGAATGTGAATAGACCTCAACCGATAGCCATCATCCAAGCAGCTACATTCCCCTTTGTGTCCTCCCCCAATTTACATAAATGAGATGCAAAGTGTATTAGCCACCACTAGGTGGAAACACTGTCCAGTAGATGAGAAGTTAAACAGCCAGTTGAACACACAGCGTCCCCTCAGCGGGTTCGGTCCTTACCTTTATGTAAATGACCGGCCTCGCCTGCTTCCATTTTGTCTGTCCAACCCCCTGCTCCCCTGAGAATACGAGCTCCCCTAACCAGCGTGTGTAAAGAGAAGTGTGTGTGCGCGTGTGTGTGTGTGTGCGCGTGCGTGTCTGTGAGCTGTCATGACCAGACAGCAGAGGATGGAGATCTAGGCAGGAGAGCAGATGGATTGAGGCACGAGGACTGCTCCCACAAAAAAAAACACACACACACACACACACACACACACACACACACACACACACACACACACACACACACACACACACACACATTGGCCTATAGACCAGCTGTTGTCCTTTTTCGGCAACTGTCTGATTCGACTCCTCTCCTCTCTCTTTCCCTCTCTCTCTCCTGGATTAGATGCATTTAGCAGTCAGCCTGGGAGTTGCGAGGTAAACAGTGGGGCTAATTGTTTTGACATACTGCTCTTTGTTTTGGCCTCCTGGTGCTAATCAACCACTCGGCTAATAAGGTGCTGTTTACACAGGAACGAAACGGGTTGTATCCGCTACTTTTCTCTTTCGTATAGCCCGTTCGTTCACACGAGGCCGTAACGGAACCGCGGAAACGGACCCCTAAAACGATAACGGGTCCCAAGGTGGATAGATCTGCAAACGGAACGCTCTGGGGGGCCTAACGGCTCCGTGTGTACGTCCTATACGATCATTTTCCTGATAACGATGAAGCCATAGCCCCGCCTCTCCCCACCTCTGCTGCTCACTGCTGTAGCATGGTCAGTAGCTACTGGCAGTAGCGGAACGGAATACTTTTTTGATATCGAATTCGGTTCGTTTGCGTTGCGTTTGCGTTTGCGTTCCCGTGTAAATGGGGCCTAAGTCCGCCTGGCAAGGAAAACAAAACTGTGTTCAGGAAAAAGGTGACGGGGTCTGTCACATTGACTTTGTTGACCCCACAATAAAAGTGTCCCCGTCATGTAAGCGGTCCCCACTTTACTCGTCATCCGGGGTCCCCGCATTGCTCCTATATCAGCATAGCACCCCGCTCAGGTGTGAATCTATTTATCCTCATTAACGAGCGTCTCCCCAAAGCCAGCCAATTAACACACTGCTCCTAATGAAGCCATTAGCTGTCAGATGAGGTTGAGGCAGTGCTTGTCATCAGTCCACTGTGTGTTTGCGTGCGTGTGTGCGTGTGTATCCACTCTTGCTGCTAATAAAAGCAAGATAATTAATGGAGTGAGCGTGTGTGATAATGAGTTAATGTGGAACAAGCAGGACGAGCAGTGATCAGCCCTCTGTCTCAAATGAAGATATCAGACACAGTGATTTACTCTGTGTCGTAAACAGGCCTCTCGCATATATACCACTCCTTCATGTGTGTGCTTGTGTGTGTGCGTGTGTGTGTGTGTGTTTAATCTGCATAAGTGGTATGGCAAAAGCTCTTTTGAAACGTGCTACTTGTCTCTGTATTTTCCTCTTAACTGCAGGTGTCCACGTGCGACCACTTAGCATCACATCAAAGTTTGTGCAGGAGTGTCGGCCTCAACATAACAAAGTGTGGATGTCACTCAGAGTTCGCCTCTTCCTTAATGGAGCTATCATCCAGCACAACCCTAATATGGTTTTAATTGTCAAAGTGATTGCAAAGACATGAATGCCACAGCCTCAATAGAGAAGAACAATGAGATCACAGAGGCAGCTGTTCTACTGACACTATTTCATAATGAACTGCCAGCAGTGGAGGAAGTATTCACAGCTTATACTTAAGGAGAAGTACTCATACCATATTGTGAAAAAACTCCACTACAGGTAAAAGTCCTGCATTCAAAACAGTATTCACTTATATATCTTTTTACTTAAAGGGCCCATGTCATGGCCATTTCCACTGATCATAATTCCATTGTTGAGGTATACTAAAATAGATTTATACTGTGCAATTTCCAAACTCACATTGTTTTCTCATACAGCATCTCTGTAAAGTATGTGTATTCACCGGTATTCACTCTCTGTCCTAAACGGCTTGTTGGAGCTCTTGCCCCCCGCTCCCTGTGAGCCCAGTGTGCTCCGATTGGTCAGCTCGGCCACTCTGTTCTGATTATGGCGCGTTTCCACTACAGCCCGCAGCCCGGTTTAAGAGGGCTGTGACGTCAGCGGCCCGTCTTTGGTTGCGTTTCCACTTGGCCTAGTACCGGCCGGCGGGTCCTAATTCACAGTTTTTCTGGCCTCATAAAATCGTGGGTCCAGGGCCAGAGACAACGAGGCTGAGTCGGGCTGAGTATGCTAAACTAGAGAGAGCGTCGCTGGCAAGGGGGCAACAACTACAACAAGATGGACATATTTGACCGTGATTTAATTGTAATACACGTTTCAAAATGATGCCGAAGTAACAACATACTGATACCGGTTAGTAAAAACCATGAATTAATGCTTTGTCAAGTCTGCAGACAGACGGCAGGGGAAAAACCTTTTAAAATGCTTGTTTTCTAAATGGAGATTGGCTAAGCTAACGCAGTATATGCTACAACCGTCCACACTCACAACAACGGCCTATACAGACATAAATAAAGCAGCGACTGTATTCACCATGACACAGGCAGTCAGTGGTTTGTACTTGTTTAACTTTTGTCTAGTTTCTGAACATATATGAGGAGCTGTGAGCTCTGAGTGCTAACAGCTAACGGCTGTGTTGTTTTTCTGGGGTCCTCTGAAGATCACGTCACGGCTCCGCCTACACTGCGTTACTATAGATACTGCCCCAGTTCCTAAACTGTAATGGAAATGCGCCATAAAGTGAGCCAGTCCTAACGAGGCCCAGCCATACCGAGCGGGGCCGAGCGAGGCCGTGTAGTGGAAACGCGACATTAGTCAACCACCAGAGAGGCTCCGCCCATGTCTAACACAGTGCATTTTTCGGCTCTGAGCGGAACATCAGTTTTACAATGGCGTCGGTACAGCCGTATATGTTTGAACCGGAGTCCGATCCTGAAAGTGAGACAGACTAACGTGATAGACCTGATCCACCGTTCCAAACTAGACTAGAGCAGACGGTTTCACAGTGGAACGTTTTTATTTGGTATCGCTCTTACATTTCAGATGTTAGAACTGCATCATTTATCTACATCACAGTAACAAGTTTGTCCGCTAACTAACCGAACTGTACCTACAACTGTTGTTATTTAGGTGCACTTGTGGAAACTGCGCCATGATGCCTACCGGAGTGGAAAACGTCTGTTGCAAAGAAATTAGAAAGGTAGCCTAGCTGACAGTTACAACATTATGTAGCCAGCTAGCTGAAAACACCAACAGTAGCACACAACATTATATGCCAAGATATACACCATACATATTTGTCAAGTCAATAGACTATTATATGCCCTTTTATTTCTTCCTTAGTAATTGAATGTTTATTTTGTAAACCTTGCCATAGTTGGTTTAATTGCTAAACCAACACACTCTCACTCCATAAACGTCCAGGAGCGACGCTTGGTCAGGGTCCCGAGGCGTGCAGTTGGGACGCTCCTAGGCTCCTTCAGCTTCATAAACAGACGCAAATAGCTTTCAACTGATTGCAATGTATTCCCATCTGCGGCGGGATTTGACGCTCATGGAAGCACAGCATTCGTTTGTGTCGGAGGCTGTTAAAGGCAATGTGAGCATCCATTCCCATTGGATAACGGAGAATTGTACACCCGGAAGTAAGTATTCCCCTTACTGTCGATTGATTTGACAGTGATATCTCCACTACTCATCAACTCAAAAACACCAGATTATCCTTGTTAATTAAACGACATTGATAGGTTTTAGTGTGTGTACAATGCTTTTGTCACGTTTTCCCCTTCAATTCTGAGAAACAAGTCGTTTTCTATGAGTTTTGGATGGCCGAAGACATTACATTACCCACAATCCTCTGTAGCAACCATATTAAATAATACATTATTCCGAGTGTGCTTGCTTTTCTCTTTGAAAGTCATCACATAACGGCATTGTAATACACGTTTCGGCTGCATTAAATATGACATATCTGCCGTAGTTAACTCTATTTATAGAGCCCTGATGACAAGACTTCTAGACAAACAGGAACTGCCGCCAAAACTGAAAACTTGACGTGGATCTTAAATATATAAGCAATTAAACAACATCTTACATTTCTTTTCACACAATACGTCTCCTTGCAGTATCAACACTAATTCGGCTGACTTTTACATTTGATCCAATTGGTAGATAGGCTGTATTTACGCCATAACGGTGCACAGCTGATAGAAAGGGACACCTACTGGTTAAAGCACGTTATTGCATTTTATAATTTTATTATTAGATATTAATAGGAGGATGTGCAAAACAGACCAACTAATAAGGCTTTATTTAAACATTAAAGAATACTTTAGGTTAAGGTCTTCTTTTGAATAAGAAAAAAGCTTTGGGGGTATAGAAGATGAATATGGAGGGATGAAACCCTCTTTGATGGTCACACATGCAGAGCACACAGCACACACAGTGAAATTTGTATCTACAGATAAATATTAAGCCTGACAAAGTACTTAACGTCTAATATATTGCTTTCCTGCAATGTTAACTATGTTTAAGCACTTATTTTAACTGATATTATACATATGTATTATACTCTTATAAGATGTATGTAGATAGTATAAGAAATGTGCAGAATATGACAATGTAATGGTGGAGGTACACACATATTGATAGATGTCTTGTAATGCACTGTTGAGGAACCTGCGACCCAAGTTTTTCATTCATTGCATAACTACTGTGACCAACTGTAAACCCCTCACACACCATTGCACGCTGTACTCTTTAGTCAACTGGACATCATTATCAATGCGCAGATCACTGCACTGGTACAAACTCATCTATACCGCTATGCTTGGACTGCTGCCCCTCTACATATCCACTTACATATCACACAAACAGTACAGCTATAGCCTACGATCTCAAAATTACATCACTCTGTCCGTCCCCTCAGTACGCACGGTGCTTGGGAAAAAAGCCATATCATACTCTGCCCCCTCGACCTGGAACACACTTCAGCAGGAACTTAAGCTGACCAGTTTGATACCCATCACGGATTTTAAACTAATTTTAAAAAAGCTGGAGAAATCATCTGTGGGTGTTTGCACCTGCTATATCTGACTACTGTATATGGATTTCAATGACTACTTTTTTTACGGTGTTGTATTTTAGTGTTGCCTCTGTGTTTAGTGTCCTGTCTGTCTGTAACTTTGTGTGGTGTTACCACTGACAGGTCTCTCTTGAAAATGAGACCTTGTGTCTCAATGAGACTTTACACCTGTATAAATAAAGGCTAAATTAAAAAAAAAAAATACATTTTTTTTAAAACTACACCGTAGTTGTGTATAATATGATATGTCAATAAACCTTAGAAAATCTTGAAATCTTGAATGGGACGTGCAAAATAGTCATTATATACAGTCTTTAATTAACTATAGAGAATAACGACGAGTAAAGAATATACTTTATAGGGATCCTATTAATATCTAATAATACAATTATAAAATGCAATAACGTGCTTTAACCAGTAGGTGTCCCTTTCTATCAGCTGTGCACCGTTATGGCGTAAATACAGCCTATCTACCAATTGGATCAAATATAAAAGTCAGCCGAATTAGTGTTGATACTGCAAGGAGACGTATTGTGTGAAAAGAAATGTAAGATGTTGTTTAATTGCTTATATATTTAAGATCCACGTCAAGTTTTCAGTTTTGGCAGCAGTTCCTGTTTGTCTAGAAGTCTTGTCATCAGGGCAGAGTTAACTACGGCAGATATGTCATATCTAATGCAGCCGAAACGTGTATTACAATGCCGTTATGTGATGACTTTCAAAAAGAAAGGCAAGCACACTCGGAATAATGTATTATTTAATTGTTTTATACAGTCTATGGTTGCTACAGAGGATTGTGGGTAATGTCATGTCTTCGGCCATCCAAAACTCATAGAAAACGACTTGTTTCTCAGAATTGAAGGGGAAAACGTGACAAAAGCATTGCACACACACTAAAACCTATCAATGTCGTTTAATTAACAAGGATAATCTGGTGTTTTTGAGTTGATGAGTAGTGGAGATATCACTGTCAAATCAATCGACAGTAAGGGGAATACTTACTTCCGGGTGTACAATTCTCCGTTATCCAATGGGAATGGACGCTCACATTGCCTTTAACAGCCTCCGACACAAACGAATGCCGTGCTTCCATGAGCGTCAAATCCCGCAGCAGATGGGAATACATTGCAATCAGTTGAAAGCTATTTGCGTCTGTTTATGAAGCTGAAGGAGCCTAGGAGCGTCCCAACTGCACACCTCGGGACCCTGACCAAGCGTCGCTCCTGGACGTTTATGGAGTGAGAGTGTGTTGGCTAAATGTGTTATGTTACAAATATCTTACCTTCCTATAGCTTGTAACACGAATGAACCAAGTCCCAGCACCTATTATGTGCATGGTACACCACCCAGGACTAGAGCTGTCTCAACCACCCTGCAGAACCTCCATAGCATGTACAGATTCGATTATGGACCTTTGAGGCGTAGAACGGAAGAAGAGTAAGTTATTCTTATCTGTAATAAACTACTACTGTGTTTGATGAGAAATCAAATCATGGTTTGCTATATATGAATGATATGTTATAGGAGCAAATAATTCAGGGAAGAAAGGCTACTAAGTATTTCCATCAAACTTTATTTTTAGAAAGGTACAAAATGAACATGCGTAAATATACATAATACACTGTATATCATCCATTCCTCCCCTTATAGGCGTTTTCGGCATCTTGCCTATCGCAGCTTTGTAAGCTGGTGCTGGGGCTTTTTAGGACGAGGCATCAGAGTGGTCATCCCGTCATGTGTTGTCCGCCGGATACGCCAGGAGTTTCCTGATCTGGCTGGACGAAATAAAATGCAAATCACAAAATATTAGAGAAACTTAGTTGTTTTAGGTTCGTTAGCTTGCCAGCTAGATTAATATGCTAACCTACGTTTGCCAGTTGTTCAGTGTAATATGCCAACCTACTATGAACAACAGCTAGTGGTTCATATTAGGCTAGCAAGAACATGTTTACAATTGCAATCTTAGGCCCCAGCTCCACGGGAACCCATACGGCAAAACGCATCGGAGTAACGCAAATGCAACCGCAAAAAACCTTCCGCCCACACGCAATATACACCGGATTGTGTCAAGCTCCACGAGACGGCTCCGTTTACATCCAACCGCTGGAAAAGCTGCAGTACATATGCCGAACCTGTACGTGGCGCTGTAACTTCCTCCACAAAAGCAGCAACTTCCTCCACAAAAGCAGCGAAGAAGAATGGTTGTCATGGCTGCACTTCTGTTTATTCTCCGCGGTGGGGGCGGAGGGAACCGCGCAGAGTTTTTCGCCGGTCAATGTGTGTTAAAGTTTAAATCTTCATGCTTCCTCATGCAGCAGCTGATCCAGTAAGTAAACCCGACAGTAAAAATAAACATATTATAACTAGTTTAGGTAGTTTGAGAGGTAATTAAAATAGCTAAGGGTGGTGATCTGACTTGAAGTGTGTGTTTTGCTCCCGCTGCTTCACAGCGGGAGGAGCTGCGTGTCTCCGTCCTGTCAGATTAGACTTCACTCGCGTTTATGTTCATATCGAGATAAAGATAAATAATCTGAATTCAGTGTGCAGTGTACTTTTGCGGGGGTGAGCAGCAGAGGTGGGGAGAGGCGGGGAGAGGCGGGGCTATGAAACGCATGACCGTATAGGCGACCCCACGGCCCCGTTGGACCCCCCAGAGCGCTCCGTTCCCAGATCTAGCCACCTTTGGACCCGTTGTCGTTTGCGGGGTCTGTTTCTACGTTTCTGTTACGGCGTCGTCGAGCTTAAAGGGCTATACGCATGAGAAATATGCGGATTCAACCCGTTTTCGTCCTCGTGGAGCCTACGCCTTATACGGGTAGTCTGCTACGTTCGGTCATACATTGTTGTATGTGCGTTTGTTCGGCACCCTCGTATTAAAACTTTGCACGAAAAAAAAAAAAGTTAAGGGCTAGTACCTTGATTTTTTACAGAAGAGTACAGTTTTTACAAGTACAGCACCTAATGGTGCTACAAAATTGGTTAAACCTGGGGAAGTAATAAGAATTTTGCATTTTACAAAAAACAACACAGAACTAAGCTTCATTTTCTGTATTCATGATGATTCCTATAGATTCTCATATTAAGATCCCTTTGGCTGGATGTTCTGTATATCCAGTGGCGGCCGGTGGTCTTTTTTTTTGGTGGGGCTCTTGACGTACCGTAAGTGACCTGTCCGGGGGTCCGGGGGGGTTTCCCCCCGGAATTTCTTTTTCGAGAAATGACCCCTTAAATGATGACTTCTGGTGATGTTAGAGGGGGGGGGAAAGGAGAAATCGAGGCTTAAAAATATGAGAAGACTGATCAATACCTCCATAATCTTCAGTGTGGAAAATATTATTTATCAACCTGAACATCTACTACTTTACCAGGAATTTGTGTTCTCAGAACTGGTCTGTTTTTTTTCTTTCTTAAAACTGTTCATGTTTTATGAACCAACACCTTCACCAAGTAGCTTTACAGTGAACTGCATGTGAGATATAAAAATTAATAGCATCTTTTCAGTAGGCATTAATTATAAATATTTAAGTGGTTCAATACAAGTCACTACAGCATTTCAAACTGAACTGTGAATAAATGCAATTTAAAAAAAATAACCACAGCACAAAATGTCATAAATTGTGTTTTTTCTTTGTTTCTCTGAGGATTATTTACAAACAGGCTTATTTACATATAGCAATAACTCAGAAATGAAAAAGCTACATCGTCTAACACGAACAACCAGTTAGCATAATGATAATATATGTGTTATGTACAATGTAACTGGCAAGGCTAGAGCAAGAAGAACATAAAGTTTGCAAAAGGTTTAAATAACTTCAAGTATCTGTCTTCAGATTACGTGGAGGTTTTAGTCCGATGGGAAGCAGATTTTAAGCGACACCGAAGATAAACCAAAAATGTGGTGGAGGAGCTGCAAACCGTGTAGTGTTGCTGGGACAGAACAGGAGCTATAACCGTTGGAAAATACATCACAGACAATGCAACAAACGTGGAGACAGAACAATCACTTCTGTGATAAATGCCCACTTATTAATAAACTTCTAACAACCATGGGAAACCTCCTCTCTACATATAAAGTGATATCCAAGCATGGGAAACAAAAGACAGCATTTACCTGTTTGCATCCAGCTAGCCAAGCCTTTCTTGTGTACCAGCTACTAAGCCTCGTGTATAAATGTTGTCTTTTTCACGAGATTGCTGCGATATATTCAAATCGGGTTGGTCCGGTGCAAGGTCTTTAAGCAACAATTTATCTGCCAAACTTCTCCTTTCGAAAGGATTGGAGATTAGCTCTTGAACAGAATTAGCCGGGGACCGAGGTCCGGAGACTCCACCTGCACACGAAGCCATCCTCATCAACTACTACTGCGTCAACCGGATACGAGTCACTGTCCAAACTACTCACAGACTGCACTGGGCGCTGACATTGGCGCCTCGGTGACCGTCATCTTTGACGACGCTGATTGGCTGAAATTATATTTTCGCGGCATAGTTTACACGTTACAGATAGCAACAGTCAGCTGCTGGTGGCTGCTGCTGCACTGGTTGAAGGCTCCTCTCTTAGCGCCCAGACGAGAGAAGGTGCATGGGCAAGTCCAGGCAGGAAACATGTGACTTATCAGTAACTTTAGACATCGTAACACAATTTTAAACGAGATTTTATTGTAGATTATACATTTTACTGATACCAATTATATAATATTTACCTTGTTCATTAAAAATAAAAATAAAAACATATATATTTTTTTAAACATATTTTTTTATTTTTATTTTAATTTTAATTATTATTTATTTTTATTTTTTTCAATATGGAAAGAGGTGGGGCGGCGCCCCTAGCGCCCCTATGGACCGGCCGCCACTGTGTATATCCTACACCATCCCTCCCCCAGCTTACAAACTGTAGCTGGAGCTGTCAGAGGGTGCCAGAAACTAAGGATGTGAAATTGATTTTAGGTTATAGCGATTAGCCCTATTCTTCCTCTGCTTCTTCATTGACAACCGCTCTTCCTCCTCTTACTCCGCTTACTCCGCTCTGATTTCTCTTCTCCTCCTCTCTCAGTAACAGTTACTCTTAGATTTGTTATGTCCTTTAATACACTGATACAGAGGTCTCCTGCCTGCAGTGATTAATTATCAAGTTTGGACATAGTTCATGTGGAAAGTGACGTCACAGTCACGTGACGTGGTCAAATGACTGGTGACCGGTAAACAGGAAGTGATACAAGTTTTGCCGGGAGTTTCAGAAAGGCTTTCACCTGGATGCACTTTCCATATTGTCTCCCTCTCACCAAGGTAGGAATTCAGGTTTTAAGATGGTTTTATGTTATTTTAAATTAACCTATGGAAGTGGCTTGATTCAGCTTTTATTAGGGTGAGGGCAAGACAAGTTTTCATGGAGAGAAACTCTTCTGACATTCAAAGCACGAGACCTGGTATCTTACAAGCTAGCCTATTTGTTTTAATATGGTGTTTTAATAGTTTTTAACCTGTATGTGTTTTGCAGAGTGTAGAATTGCTCATAACAAAGCAAACATTTACTTGGTTAACTTTCTTTTATTATAGCTTTTAATTGTTGTTTATAACATCTGTTTACATTAATAGAGCTGAGAGTGACCATTTCCTCTGCTGGATTGAGCTGGGAGTATCTACTACTCTGTGAAAGTATGCCTTGATTTTAACACTCTTTTAATGCTATGTTGAATTTATGTTTGAGGCTGGCAACTAATATGTTGTGTTTTCTTTTTTAAAGGACCAGGCCAGCCACTCTTCTTTAGTGTTTTTCTGTGAAGTGTTTTCTTGTGGGCAGTATAATAAATGTAAGGTTTTGTGTTTCCGGTCACCCTCCTCTCCCTCTCGGGCCAGAGGTGGAACCATGTCTACTTTCAGACCTGCAGCTGAGGAGGGTAAACTAATGTAGTAATGTAACTTATACTTGCCCTTTTATCCATTGACAGCTGCTGAACATTGACATTTTTAACATTTATATTTGTGAAATAAAGTTGCATCATTTTGGTTATTCATGCCTCTACTTGTTAATGTCCTTGTTAAGGAAGGCCTTAAAATAGGTTAAAAACAACACATTTAGATTAAGGGTCCTCGGGTTCCTCCTGCCTCTTAGGAGCTGGCGTTGTCAGCTTTAAAGGTAACTCCAGCCACAGTTACCACATTCACTTTGAAGTGGTGGCAGTGCCCTGCAGTAGCATGGCTGCTTGCATTTTCAACGGTGAACTGTGCACACAAATACACTGAAAAAGTGAGGAATCAGTGTGTCGCTGCTCCCTGCAACAAGTGTGAGAATAAATGCAGGGAAATTAGTTTATACAATTTAAAATGGAACAACCTGGGTGTAAAAAGAAAAGGAAAATAAGTGCTCTACCAAAGCCATACTACTTCTCTCGGATCAGGACATGCATAGGTTTGTATTATTTAACAGGACGTCCTGAATGCATCTGCTGTATGTGTTGGCTACAGATGCTACCACCGTTATCATAAACACTGTGCTCCTTTTTGTATATTGTCTTCTGGAAGTAAATCATTTAAGTTCTTTTTTTACTTGTTGTAATTTTCACAGAATATTTTGATGGAAGTGATAGTGTATGTAACAGTGATAAAATACTAGTATAGTTTCAATAATATGACACCAAAATGATAAACAACTCTATTCTAGTAGTGTCTTTTTTTAACTTTAATCTATTTCAATTTGTTATGTAAATCTTGGTGCACTTACAAGTTTATTGAAAAAAAACAAAAAGTGAATCTCCCATTTTGTTTTGAATAGGTGGAAATGGCCAATTTTCCGGCCTAAAATATATTAAACAAGACAACGATTTGTTGTTGTTCTGATAGCCACTGCAACATTATGCAATCAATAATGGGGTCACAAGTAGTTTAGTTTTAGATTGCTTGGTTTGAACCTGTTAGACACAGTTTTGTGAAAAAAAAGCCCGTTAAGCCCCGTAGCCGCCGGCGGGGGATATGGGGCTTAACGGGCTTTTTTTTCACAAAACTGTGTCTCAGGGCTTCTTAAAATGTAATAAACTATGAATGTGTCATACTCACTTAACGGGAAGAAACTAAGCTAACTGACGATATGAACCATTTTTACCGAAACAAAACACAAGTCTCACAAGAAGCGTCTAAATGAGCCCTGAGCGAAAAAATGCTAACGCACTTAGCAAAGAACTCTAGGTATAAATCGATCGATATACTTATTGGATCTGCACAAACAAGTTTAGCTAACATCCTGAGATTCCACAGATTATAGAAATATAAGTATCATTACTGAGCGATCAGAACTTGCGACAGGGGAAGCAAAACCTACCTACGCGTCACTCTGACTCCTTATTTGGTAACATGTGTGTGTGTGGAACTTCCCCTCGATTCCATTGGCTCTAGCGGTTAAAAAGAGGTGTCAATCATCAAAATCGACCAAGAGGGCCAGAGATAGGTCAAATCCACCCAAATGACCCCAGAAGTGGTTTTATTTTGCTAAATCTCTCTAAAAAGGTCGAATTTCACTTGTTTTGCATCAATCTTGATACAGGGTACTTATTATATGTTATAGTTTGGATTCCTAAAGCTTTTAGTCTACCATCCCATCATTCAAGGGTAGTTTTCACTATAAGTAATATGTTTTTTGGACGGACACAATCATTTACATTTTTTTACTATGTTCAATCTGAATTTAATTTAAAATAAAAAAATCTATATTAATTCTGACTCTTCTACATCCAACTCACAGGTTTATCATTGCTTTGAGAACAAATATTATTAATTTACCCCTTTTAGAAGTGAAGATATAGTCATTTGTTCTGGGAATGTCATTTTCGAGCCTGAGACCTTCACACTGAAAGATTGGGAACCACTGCCTTTAAACACAAGTTATTGTGTATCATATAATGGTGATAGTAAGACTTGGTTGAAAATAAAGCACAGTTTTTAGTTTTATAAACTCAAAATAAAGGGTAAAGTCCAAAAACATACAACCATGAGACGGAGCAGCAGCCGATGTTCATTATTCCCATGCAGGAATCCTCTCATGTGGGTTTCTGTGTGTTCCCTGTACCACTGCAGCCTTCTGCTTCCCCTCTTCCAAATTCAAGATAAATGTGCTTCAGCGTCCTCTCTTTGACTTCCAGTTTTACTGCAAACACTTCATCTCCTCACAAACTTTTTTTTCTCAGTAAATTTGCACCACCCTGCTTTAAAGTTACTCCTCTTTAATGTGGTGTATCCAATGTGTTGACCTTCAGAGACGTTCTTTTAAAAGCTTGGGGGGGAAAATAGATAAAAACAGTTTATTTAGAAGATAACTTCTTGACGTCCAACCAGAGTCTTTGAAACAGGAAACAGAATAAATTCAAATGGAAAGGAGTGTTTTTGATGAAAACGGTGTGCCCTCAAATCTACACACGTCAATACTTCTGTTTCTCTTTTTGTGATGATCAAGCAAAGACCAGCCTCAAGCTTTCTTTTTGAGAAATAATTACCACAACTTCTTCATTTAGTACCTCTGAAATATGCTTTCATCTTGCACCTGCTGTATCTCTCTCGCTGTCCTTTGCAAGTCAATCATTTTTCACGAGTAACTTATTAATGTCAGTTACAGATTTGGAAAGTGCTGTTAGAGGGTTTTGAAGCATCCACACTGAGGAGGTGGAGGCTGAAGGAGACTGCAGTGCTGGACCTTGGCTCTCTGTTTGTTTGCTCGGCTGCTCGCTCCTCCTTCCATCCAGGGGAATTTCTTTTTCTCCCCCCCCCCCTTTTTTTTATACAGAAATCAGGGATTATTTTGAACTAAAATAGATGGATAGAATCAATCAACCATGGTTTTACTTTTCTCTTCTTCTACACAACCGTCCCCTTTCACCTCCACCCTCACACCCTTTTCCCTCCCTCCTTTCTCCTTTCTCCCCTCTCCTTCTCTGTGTCTCCCCCACCCCCCTCTCGGGGCTGCAGACTGAGGAGATGCATAAATTCAGATGCATTAGTATTCCAGTCAGGCTCTCCATTTCAAGGCAAGGCCTAGCGCCCTTCCACCTCTCCGCTCTCCCCTCCTTCACTCTCCCCTCTCCAGCTCTATTTTTGAATCATTTAAGCAGAGCTGCATCTAGCTATACTTATTTCCAAACCATCCCTAAATTATTTTTAAGGCATTATGATTATTTTTGGGGAATATAGTTCTATTTTGCCCTTGCATGCCCAATTATACGCAGCTGTAGTCTTTGAAATGAGATTCATCTGCTTCTGATTGTCTGATTGTGTGTGTGTGTGTGTGTGTGTGTGTGTGTGTGTGTGTGTGTGTGTGTGTGTGTGTGTGTGTGTGTGTGTGTGTGTCTGAGTGTGTGTGTGTGTGTGTGTGTGTGTGTGTGTGTGTGTGTGTGTGTGTGTGTGTGTGTGTGTGTGTGTGTGTGTGTCATTGTGTTTTGCTGTCAGGCCCGGCGGCCAAGGCGATAAATCACGCATGTCTGATTGAGGAGGGCAGAGGGCCCGGACAATAACATTTCAGTGGAAGTGCTGGAGAGCGGCTCAGTTTGATGCGTCGAGCCTGCAGACCTGCAGCCAGCTACCTGTTGAACCTCTGGATATTTTACAGCTGTTATTGACACCAGGAACTCGGAGAAAAGTTGCCCTTTGACATGACCTTGAAGCTGAGTGAAGGTTACTCTGCTTAAGTATATTGCATGCATAAATGGAGCATAATAATGCCTTTCGTGTCATTATAATAGGTCACAATCTAACATGAACACACTTTTACATTTTGTAAAAATTTAATTGGGATTTTGAATCGAGAAATATATATAGTTTTTGTTTAAATATTGCTGCCCAATATTTGAATAATAATTATAATATTATAATAAAAATGAAGATCAAAACAATATTTAAAATATTATATTATAATAGAAATGAATATCAAAACCATCATTAAAATGTAATATTACAATAGAAATCCAAATAATTAACATATATTATTATAAAAACGATCAAAACAATCATTAAAATAAAGATGAAGATCAAAATAGAAATAAGATAATAATATTGGAATAAAAGTATCGTAATAATAATTTTGTATCATTTTACGTCTACTTCTAAATCTTCAATAGTTACTCATCAAAAGTTGCACTCTGTTTTAGACAGTGAACAGTTGTAGCAAGAAATTGTTTATTACAACATACATAGTTTATTTCAAAACATAATACAAGCTTTATACTGAAAATAAATAATTACTTGAGCTGTCATCGAAATTTGGAATAAAACCGCCGGAACAGTTCAAATCTTACTGAAAATAGTGTGTGTTTTTTTTACATTGCTAATTAAGTGCATGAATAACTAAGAGCATTTTTGTTTAAATTAATGACTTCAAAAGGGTAATATATAAAACTGTACAATATTCGAAAAAATACTTAAGAAATAAACCAATAACAGGAGTATTTAAGATTATAAAATTTTGATACTGACGTACAATAAAATTATAGGCAGGTGTATAGCGTCGTCAACCCCTCTTTCTATTCTCGGCTCTGGTTCAGAGTCCACACAGTTTATATGGTCGAAGATGATTGAAATCAAATGCATGAAATTATAAATAGCTGTAGCTGTGTGTGTGGCTTCATAAGCTACAGGCCATTAGGGAGGAATTTAATAAAACAAAACCTCCAAGTGCTATTATGTTGGTAGCTCTACAACTGAAATGAGGGCCTATATTTGCATATGCAAAAAATAATTACAGATCTGCTACGAGTATGTTACAAAATAATGAGTGTAAATATGAGAAATAAAGCAGTGTATAAGCCCGAGGGAAGCATGAGGTGGACAGTAAAAAAAAACGGCCTCTGGTGCTGCAAGAAATCAATTAAGAAAAGATTATTTGCTTCACTCCGCAGATCAAACAACACAAATAAGAAGCCCGAAAAAATAAAAAGTCCCATCGTATCATTATTACCGAGCTGATAAGATGTGGTGACACAAACCAAAGGCGCTGGCAGGTTATTATAGGCACATTTTGTATTTATATCCGTGATGTAGAAAATAATTTGGCGGGCTCCAAAAGGTGATCTGAAATGTGACGTTTTGATAAAATAATGCCCCCTGTGACGGTTATAAAATGAAGGCTGAACAGGTATCTCTGTTATTGTTATTGTGTTTCAGTGCTGGAGTCTGTACCGGGACGGGGCGCGAGGGCTTGGAGGTGCCCTCGCGCTCCGGAGAGTCTGTACCGGGGGGGGATTCCTCCCGGTGCTTCGGTCAGAGATCGTGGCACGACGAGGCGTCTCCCGCGCTCCCGCCGTGAGAATAAGGTCCCTCGTGCTGCAGCTCTCCCGGCGGCGTCATGCGCTTCTCTTTCTGCCTCCGGTTGCAGAACCACACGCGCACCACCTCCTTCTCCAGCTGCAGCGAGTCCGCGAGCGACGTGATCTCCGGCGCGGCGGGTTTGGGACACTTGAGGAAGTGCGTCTCCAGAATCCCCTTCACGCTCACCTCGATGGAGGTCCTCTTCTTCCTCTTCCTCCCCTGAGCTGCTATCTTGTCTATACTGCTCGCGCTGCCCGTGGTCGAGTCCGCCTCCTCCAGCCACTTGTTCAGCAGCGGCTTGAGTTTGCACATGTTTTTAAAGCTCAGCTGCAGCGCCTCGAACCTGCAGATGGTGGTTTGGGAAAACACGTTCCCGTAGAGCGTGCCAAGGGCCAGCCCCACGTCCGCCTGCGTGAAGCCCAGCTTGATCCTCCGCTGCTTGAACAGCTTGGCAAAGAGCTCCAGCTCGTCCGACGTCGGCGTCTCCTCGTCGGAGTGGTCGTGGCAGTGGTGCCCACCGAGGTCGCTGTGCTCCGGGCTGAGCGTGTCCCTGAGGCCCGGGTGCATGCCCTGGCCCTGCTGGTTGGGTGGAGGCGTGAGGCCACCGTGGTCCAGCATGCCGTTGACAGTGAAGCCCGCCTGGGAGTAGATGTTGATCTGCTGAGCGCTGGTGATGGAGGAGTTGTGGGACACCTGAGTCCCCCACGCTCCCGGGTGGTTGCCATGGTTGTTGTGATGCGGGGAGTGATGCGCAACGTGCGGGGAGCGGTGATGGATGATGCCGAGCTGCAGGTCTTCCCGGCCCGGCTTCACGTCCTGCTGCTCCATGGAGGCCGACCATGGGCTGCCCTCCGACAGGCTGCTCGCCCACTGGTGCGCGAGGGGGTGCCCGTTGCTCTGGAGGCTCTGCAGGTAGTCACTCTGGAGGAGCTTTTGGTGCCCTCTGTACGGGCTTGCAGGCTGCATGGCCTGGCTGTCCGGGTGGATCATGGGGCTGGAGCTGAGCAGGGTGTAGGGGCTGGAGGCAGCTGTGGCCATGCTGGCTGCTGAACCCCACTAGTGCTACTGAAGGAAGGGAGCAGCTCAGCCTCTGACATCTCCCTCTCTCTGGAGTCTCGGCAGCAGCATGGCATTGACTGACAGTCCGCCCCGCCACTCACAGGGCGACCGAGGCGCAGTGACGACGCGTCTCCACCAATGACAGCGCAGATACCCGAACCTCCGCCTCTGTTAGCGCAGAGCTGCGGGGAGGAAAGGGTTACAGGGCGTTCGAACCGGAAGTGAGTCGGGATGCTGGTCCAGTGGGTCTGACTGTGGAATGATGTGCGCGTGGAGCGCAGTTCCTGTTTATTAATTAAAGTTTTCCAACTGATTTACGCACGAGTTTATTGCTGCTCCTGTCACCCTTGAGCGCGTGCGAAGGAGGAGATTAAAACGCAATGGCATTTGTTAGACGTGCCAACACTTAATTGTGTAGGTTACAATCAAACCAAGAGCAGTTATAACTGCTAATTATTAACTTTTATAAAATACATCCTGAGGTGTTTACAGAATGAACCTCTCGAGATTTTACGCACAGGACATGTATGTTCCATACTAATTTTGGCCAGACTAAAATCATGCATGTCCTGGGCTTTTAATTCGATTTAGTATTTAAAATAAGATTTCCATAAGATATCAAAAAGTACTATACTCTGACAGGTCCAACTCACAATTACGTGCTACTACATAGGCTACTACGCATTTTTACAACCTAAAAGTTAATAAAATCAGCATTTTCTTATATAGATAAATGTGTCCTCACTCACTTCATCACTTATAGTCTTTTAAGAATCTCATCAGGTCCTTTCACAGCTATAAAATATCTATCTGCACATCTGAGAACTAACTTAGCTGCGTAATTATATTTGCCATTAGAGGACATGCTTTCCACTCTCCTTATTGGTTTGAAAATTCCATTAAATATATTGCTCGAGCTCCCAGGTTAAGCTTGATTTAAATTTGCATACATTTTCATACATTTAGGAGAAATAAAAGAAGGCTGCAGCCACCAGAAAGTCATTAAAGAGCGCTGAGCCGGGGAGCATGCCAGTGGGGACAGAGACTGAGAGAGGAGGCCGGAGCAGGTGAGCTGACCGCGGGCTGCCTGTGGAGGGTGGCCGGGGCCGCTGGAGGGGGGCCTGGGCCTCGGTAACCCGGAGGAATGACAGACAGTGAGGGAAGGGTGGTGACAGGAGCCTCTAGCCTCGTGTTGT
This sequence comes from Trematomus bernacchii, assembly GCF_902827165.1. NCBI lineage: Eukaryota > Metazoa > Chordata > Actinopteri > Perciformes > Nototheniidae > Trematomus > Trematomus bernacchii. The sequence continues at coordinate 4,732,146 of NW_022988097.1, read as the reverse complement.
TGTAGCCTGTAGGCCTGTAGGTAGGAAATAATTCAACACATGTAGGCTGTTTTGTTTGCTGTTGTTCTTATTTTAATTCCAATGTGGCGCTGCGCGTAAATTCTTCATGTAGATTACGCTTTGAAACTTCATTAAAAGTGAATTTTTTATGGGAATGGCACGGTTGTTCGAGTGGCCTAGTTTGCTGAAACAAATTGCTTATTGGAGTCGTTATGGGATGAATTATATGCCAAAAGATAGTAGATTTTTAGCACATTAATAGTGGTATTTCCATACAATTCCTGCATTTGTATGTAAATTACACATCAACGCGAATTCATTTTAAAGGATACATTCTCTGTTTGTTTTTTTAAATACTACAAACTCATTTTTAGTAACGTGCACAATTTCTGGTTTTAGAATTTGCTTACACGCAGATTTGCTAAAAAATGTTTTGTCTTTTTACAAAAATAAAGTGTGCGTTTTTGGGGGGCATAAAGCAGGCAGGAGAGGGACTTGGAGAGGGGGTTGTATTGCTCTCGATAGTCTACGTTTCTAAGTGTAACAGATGCTTCTCTGGAAACGCTCCTTGTGCTGATTCCTTTTATTCACATCAACATTTTTCTGCCGTCGAGCGCGTTTCCATAGCGAGGCGAATAAAAGGCAAATCCCCGCTCCGCGTCTCCAATAAAGAGCCCATTCACAGATAACCCGGGCCAGCCCTGCTACACTTACACTGCAGCCTCTCTCTAACCGAGGTGCACATTACTGCTAAATAACACAAGCTAATGACTCATAATTTCTTTAATTTTGTCCTTATAAAATGCCAGTTTGTGGTTGTTTCTCGTGTTTATTTAGCTGCTTGTTTGGGTTTATTTGGCGGCTTCGAGTAAATCTTTAGCTGATTATCCTCTGACTTAGATTATCTGCAGTGGAGTAAATAAAATATGTGTTAGGTTTAAACCTCCATTATGGGCATCTTTATGATGCAAACGACACGGAAAAATAACTTAAGAATAGTCGATTGATGCCTTTCTCTTGAATCACTATTCATATATGGGCACATGATTCAAAGCTTACATTTACCTAATTTAGAGATTTGGTCGAAAAAGGCAAAACTATTATTACATTTATAAAAAGATGAATACAAAGAAAACGATGCATTCAGTGTAATGACTTTCAGCAGGTTTGTAAAGCATTGTCATGGGCATTTAAAAAACATGAATATTTGTGTTTGTTACATTTGGGAAGAATTGATTTTAGATGGGCTAACTCACGATGCAAGATCACCAGGTTACTATAGAGCAGACTGAGGACGAATCATATTCCTGGATTTGGTGTGTTTGACTTTTTTAACGTTTGTCATTTTAATAGACTCTTATGATATCTCCTATCTCGCTCTACTAAACCCATACGTTTCTCTGTATTTGTTGGCCTAGTTTGTCTTTCAAAAATGTACATGGAGTTCATTCTTGTGGTATATTGTGCCTTTAAAAGCACTACAATGTTTTTTTCGATTTTTTAAAATGTGTTTTTCTTCTTCTTTACACATTGTTTCCTTAGTCTATTCTCTCCCCTCCTCAGTTTAAAGCAGCATGCTGCAGTCTACAGATAAATCAGCTTTAGTCTGCTATTGAGACAGCCTTGGGCCTCAGGGCGGGACCTGTCACTTGGTGTCATGACCTTTGCAAACTTTCCCCATGAAGCCTAAATCTCTGCTCCTGCCTGCGTGCCATAAATTGACTCTAGTTAGGGATTTAACAACTGAAACATGCATCTGCCCTTATGTAGGGGAAATACGTGCACTCATTACTGTGTTGAACTTCTATACAAAATAGAAGAAGAAACACTTTATTTTCAAATGTATGTTTTTAGCTAGAGACTTGATATGATTGAATCCAAAGCATTTGGTGTCACCTCAGATCTTTAACTCAGTTGTCCTGGTGCGACAAACACTTCACAGGCTCCCAGACAGGAAAATCGATATTCCCATTAACCCGTGACGTCGCTAATAAAGGACAGTGACACCGTGTTTAAACGGGACAGCCCTTCACAAGCAAACCCGAGACTAATCTCACGTCATGTCGCTGACAGGACGCTTGTTTTCATCATAAATTTGAAACATAAAACACGTCTGTTTCTGATAGAAAAGTGCCGACACATCCACCTGTCAGTCATCTAAACCTCACCTCTATGTGTGTGTGTGTGTGTGTGTGTGTGTGTGTGTGTGTGTGTGTGTGTGTGTGTGTGTGGTGTGTGTGTGTGTGTGTGTGTGTGTGTGTGTGTGTGTGTGTGTGTGTGTGTGTCCAGCAGGAGGAGGAAATACATTGGACACACCGATGAGTGAATGTATATGAATCTAAAGCTCATCCCATGAGAGCACACTAGTGTAAATGTACATTCATAATGCATGTGGCCTGGTGTGTGTGTTTTTGCTGTGCACTGGTGAAAGGGGTTATGTGTGTGTAATCATTCAAAATGAGGGTTTATGCTTTTCAAAATGTCTGTGATGCCGTCGGATTCTTATAAAACCATATTCTACATGGAAAAATGAATAAGTGTGCTGCCTGTTCCGATGTGTTTGCCCAACAGAAATGTGTTTTAAACTACCAATTCTGATTGAAATTGCTCCTAGAAAAACGTCATATTGAAACATGGACGTATTTTCGATTATATAATCACAGCATGCAAAACGTGAGATTTGGAGATTTGTATCAAATTGTTGTTTTATAGCCAGTTTCTATTTCTAATTGTACAAACGATAAGCAATCTTATTTTATTCACTCATTATCACCACGAATGATAAACACTTAATCCGGGATTAATAAAGCTTTTCCTTTGCAGATCGTCAACCAGGTGTAATGTTTTTATTTGGAGAAAAACATGATTAAATAAGCCTGAACACGATTGTAAAATAGAATATCTGACTTTTAATGAAGATTAGATTAAAACAAATGGCCAATTTGTATGCCATAAATTATCTTTAAATAGCGTCTTTCAAAATACGACACCACATTATGATAAATCTTTGTTTAGGATTAATGGAAAAAAATTATACAATACATTGGTGACTTTAACAAACTCCATGTTGGCACAGCTGATCCAGACATATATCCTTTATCCGAAGAAAATTAATATAAATATATGGAATTATGTTGAGCTGCATTTCCATTTTTTTTACCATCATAACGAGATACACTTTGACAATTTTAAAAGTTGACTGTCAAAGTTCCCTAAACATTAAAATAATCTAATTTCCTGGAACGACTGAGAGACATGAAGTGCAACGTGAAGCTTCAATTAAATGTCTTAGGTCTGGATATTAGTATTCCAAATATGATGCAAAATCCAGCGTAAAATTATTTTTTGGTTTGTAGTTAATTAGAAAATGAATTCAGTCACAACAGGCCTGAGGTCAGAGAGACTTCAAGCTACTGAAAATGCACCCCCCCCCCTTCATTTTTACACATGGAGAACAAACACTCACTGGCACAAAAGCAGTGCAATATTATTTTTTATTATCTGCAAGAATTTCAAACACCTGAACAAAATTGAAACTGTTTGTCCATGTTGCCTTCCCTCAAACAAAGAGAATGTTTGTCAGAGAGATTATTCACTGCTGTGTGTGTGTGTGTGTGTGTGTGTGTGTGTGTGTGTGTGTGTGTGTGTGTGTGTGTGTGTGTGTGTGTGTGTGTGTGTGTGTGTGTGTGTGTGTGTGTGTGTGTGTGTGTGTGTGTGTGTGTGTGTGTGTGTGTGTGTGTGTGTGTGTGTGTTACAGGTGCTGTTTGCGGAAGAGGCTAGTGTATTGTCCCTGGGTCAGCGAGGGAGCCAAGGTTGGTTGAAATCTACATAACATTACCATCTGTTAAACTTCAAACTGCTCAAACACACACACACACACACACACACACACACACACACACACACACACACACACACACACACACACACACACACACACACACACACACACACACACACACACACACACACACACACACACACACACAGTATCCTATATAGAGAGATCAGTGAAGAAGAGTCTATAGAAATGTAATGTATGCTCTTCAGCCCCACTCCAGCTCCTCTTCCACGTCCTCCTTCTTCTTCTCCTCTTCTGCACTGAGAGCAGACAAGAGCTTGGGGTTGAGGTCTCTGCTGGCACCAACGAGAAAATAATCAGGAAGAAAATATATTTGAGTTTCTGTGCTAAAAAATAGAGTTTTTTAAAGACACCAGACTCCATTGAAAGAAATTGTGATTTAACCTCACGGATCATAACAGGCTTCATTCAACCTTGACAGAAACAAAATAAGACTCATTAAAAATATCTTGGTTGATTATTCGACTGCTCCAACAATCACCAGCTCTCATTTGGTTGAAGTGATCCCTTAATTTGTTGAGTTAAATGTACACAGAAACAGCCATTTTTGGCTCTCCTCAAAGCCACCAGACCCCATTGAAAGAAAGAGTAATTTTACTCAGCTCATTGTAACGCATAACATTTTATATGGGAAATCTAAAAGTTCTCACACACACACACACACACACACACACACACACACACACACACACACACACACACACACACACACACACACACACACACACACACACAAACACACACACACACACACACACACACACACACACACACACACACACACACACACACACACACACACACACACAGGTCCCCCTGAAGGATCAAGCGGAGCCGGCAGTTGCACATCTGCATTTCAAACACAGACTCACTGGGATTCATTATTAATTAGCCTGCTGAGCCCTGGAGGACTGGTGATGCTGCCGTTTCACTCACACACACACACACACACACACACACACACACCCACACACACACACACACACACACACACACACACACACACACACACACACACACACACACACACACACACACACCACTGCACACACACACTTCGTGACCCCTTTGCCCCCTTTGCTCTACAGTTGAAGTCCTCCCCAGAATACTGAACCTTGCCGTTTCTCGCCTCCCTCCAATCACATCCCTGTTTCCCAGCTTAATGTATGGCAAAGGATGATGAATTACAGGAGTAGATGTTGTTTATTAGGCAGAGCGCGGTGCAACTGTGTTTAAAATACCACAATTGAGTTGTTTAAGCGGGGTATTGTGCTCAATAACATACATGAGAATCCTAAATCCCCGTACTGGTTATTATATCACTTCAATAAAGATTACAAAACTCCTTTCTGCCTCTGTTTGCTTTATTCTCAGCTATTTGCGGGTAATAACATTGTTGTGTTTTGCTTGCCTCTAATTTATGTGTGTGTTTCTGTGCGTGCAGCTCTTTGCATTAACCTCCACCAGCAGCAGATAGAGGCAGATCAGAAATACACACAGAGATTATGCATGAGGAATGTCTCTAGGGTCCAGAGAGAGACAGAGAGAGGGAGATCAAACACACTGCAGTGAGAACCCTCTGTCCACAACACACGTCCCACCGCTGCACAAAGTTGGGGCTGTGCAGTTTACAAAAATAAACACGATAGGAAGAAACAAACGTGCTGATGCGGTGTTTCAGCCTATTGTGTGCCTCTGTTGTTGCCCACGGTGGCATTAGTATGCAGGGAGCTAACGTCTGATGTATTCAGGAGCATCAGATCCTACATGATTTCCTGGTATATTTCTGACAGGATCATGTGTTCACTGCAAATATCTGTATGTAAATGAAAGTTCTCTCCTTGACAAATGGAGGACTTGGTTTATTTTTTACTGGTGGCTGAAATAAGATATTTTAATATGCTACATGCGGCTCCATCTATTCATCTTTTTTATTAAAACCTCTTTCAATTTTTGTCATCTTCATACCTGCCGAAACACAATGGTTCGTCAATTAAGTTGTTCTCTATATACAAGTGCTGTTCAACATGCTGCAAGTGTTTTGTATACTAAAAGTGCCATATATCTTTCTATACAACAGAGTTGTGTTCTATATACTACAAGAACTGTTCTATAAACTAAAAGTGCTGTTCTTTATACTGCAAGTGCTATATACTACAAGTTTCCTTCTTTATACAACAAGTGCTGTTCTATATACTACAATTCCTTTATATATACTACCACAAGTATCATGTTTTATACCACAAATATTGTTCTGTATACTGCAAATGCTGTTCTATATACTACAAGTATCATTCGGTCACAAGTATCATGTTTTATACCACAAGTATTGTTCTGTATACTGCAAATGCTGTTCTATATTCCACAAGTTGTGTTCTTTTATATACTTCAACTATACACTCCAATTGCTGTTCTATATAGCAGACGTGTTTCACTCATATATTACTATTTTCATTCTATATATCCCAATTATTGTGTTGAATATGTGAAATAAGTGTTGTTTTATATGCTGCAAATTCTGTTAGCTACAAGTATCATTATATATACCACAAGTCACGTTCTACATAACCACAGGTATTGCACTGCATAATAAGTGTTTCTGGGGTTTTGACCTCTTGAGACTTTTTCCCTCCTCCATGCACCTTGGAAAGTAGGTGAGGTTGGGCCAGAAACCCCCTCTCTGCTTCTACTCAATCCATCCATCCATCTATCTATTCATCCATCCATCCATCCATCCATCCATCCATCCACCATTATGGCTCAGATATTATTACCATGGCCACCGGGGTTATAGGTGGGCAGTATGTGATCTCTCACCGCACATCAACACCTCAGCGATTGGCTCGCTCAAGGCTATCACCCCGGCCCTGATACGGCAGGAATCTCTGGCAGTAATTTGGACATAATTGCATAATTGAGCAGGACTCCACCATGGCCACCTCTGAAGTCCTCCATTCAGGCCTCACCTTGTCACCTTCTATCTGTCTTCAAACTGATGCACCATGAGAGTACAACACACTCTCACACTGCAGCATCCCTGGGAGGATCAGAGCCTCTCCAACCAATTGGATGTGAAGCAAAGCCAGCGGTGGACTTCCGGCAAACACACACACACACACACACACACACACACACACACACACACACACACACACACACACACACACACACACCACACACACACACACACACACACACACACACACACACACACACACACACACACACACACACACACATGTCCTGGTTTCATGGAGGATTCTGGGTAGTGGTGCAGTGGGGTTTTCAGGGGGAAACGACCACTTCTCCACAACACAGCGCAGCCTTTGTTAAGACGTGTAACGTAGGATCTGGGGCAATCGCAGAATCCGCACAAATGTTGTTACAAGTACTCGCTCCGAAAGGGAATTCTCGTTCCCATTTCGGAGTGTTCCCCGTCGGCCGGCTCTTTCATTCAAAGGAATGTACATATGATTTTTAGTTTCGTACCAATTCCACCTGGAGTCTCGAAGGGAAGAATAACAAATATGGGAAACATTTAATCCAGAATAATATGTTTATCCAGAGACCGGTGGACCTGGGGAGGAATGGACCCCCTCTGATGTGGTCTGCTGCCAGTGTGTGTGTGTTTGGGTTGGACGTGTGAGACGGGTGAAGAGACCCTCCACCCCCTGGGGCCAGGAACTCTGGGAGAGGAGGAAGAGAGGTCTAACACACTCTCAGATTTCTAAAGCCCGTTTGTGTGTGTTTGTGATACAGGATGTGACAAAGGCAAGGCACAAGTGGGAAGCGGGACAGAATTGCAGTAAAAACTAGAAACATCCCAGTTATGGTGGAGCTTCTCACAGGGAAGGGGTTTTTCTGCAGGAAAGAAAATGTAATTGTAATCTCCCTAAACTCCCTCTGTCTTTCTGCTGGTGGGGTTAAGTGTAGAGAAAATACACAAAACTCAGATGTGTTTGCGTAAGAAGTGTTTAAAGTGAAATTCTAATTTATTACAGTTTGGGGTTTACTTTTGTAGTTTTGTCCGTCATGAGATTTAAGAAGCGGTTGCATTGCTTCATTGCACGGCAAAAAACAAGGGGTCAGATTAACATGCTAACAATTTAGCCAGATTCTCAAAACCACTGCTTAAAGGTAAAATTGCAAGTGAGCGGGGCCAACATGATTCCATTGCAAATAAACACTATTGTTTAAGCACAAAACTAAAAAAGTATAGCACAGGGCAAAGTTGAACTGGAATGTTGGTGTGTAAACTAAACTGGGATGGATGTCTGACCGTTTTAGTCATATAGGGACAGTCAAAGGGACATTGGACCCCACATTTTAATGTATTAATATAGACTGTTTTGGTTTAAGATGCAGTCAATTGGAGATACTGGCTTCTCTCTATATAATGGAACTAAACTGCACTCAGCTTGTAGTGCTTGGAGATCCAAACAGACCTTTTGGAAACCTCCACAGGAATGTATCTTTCTATAAATCATGACCTGGTTTCTCAAGATAATCCACAAACCTTGTTTTGAACAGTTTCATGTATAGGAACTGTTTTCTTTCAACCAAACTACAGGTGTACTCTCTGGGTAGATGCACACTTCCTTCTGCACAATCATAATGTTCGTAGACAGGTGGAAGGACAATAATTCCTACACTACCACAACTGGAATGCCATTTCTTTCGCTTATATTTGAAAAAAAGGTGGACATTTCTACAGAAAATACCTCAGCCACCTACTGACACCAAAACAATCTGGATAGGAAAAGTATGTATTTTTGATTTTTGAGTGAATTCTCCCTTTAAGAGCACTACTCTATCACTTAGCTATCATCTTTTACACACAGAACAAATTAAGCTGTAAACCAATAACAGAATGGTTGTAGAGCTCTCAAGGTTCGTTATGAAATACAACGTCTGACTGCTTTTGATTTATCCGGTCACAGTACAGATCTGAACAGTATCAGAACTGTATCAGAACTGATGGCATTGATGGTTAAACTACAGCATTAAGCCCCAAGCTACTGTTATTTTCAGCTCATTCTAACTTGGCTTATATAAGAAGCCAGCAAAACCTCTGTAAAATATACACACACTCATAGATAAAAGTGACACTGCTACTACCTCCACTACTACTACTACTACTACTATTACTACTACTACTACTACTACTACTACTACTACTACTACTACTACTACTACTACTACTACTACTACTACTACTACTACTACTACCACTACCAGTTCAGTATGCCAAAAGTAGTAAATCCTGCTTCCTTTCTCCTCTCTCTTTCTTCCTCTGACTCTCTCTCCATTTCCCTGTGAAAGAAGGTCTTATTGTGGCGTTGTCAGCTGTCTCAAGGGCATCCAGAACAAAGAAGCTTTTCACCCCTCTGCATATCCTCCTCTCATCCCTCACTCTCTCACCTCTCACTCTCTCATTCCGACTTCCCCTATCACGCAAACCCCTCATTTGTTTGCGCCTTTTCCACCCCTTCCTCCCCCTTTTCCACTTTTGTTTTAGCATGTATAGAGTTGCCGGTGAGCTCACTTGCAGGAGCAGGTTGAAGAAAAATGACGCGGTAACACTGGTGGAATATTAAAAGATTAAAGCAAGTTGATATGGACTCCACATATTTGATTACTCTGTGGCTGGTGTGTGTGTGTGTGTGTGTGTGTGTGTGTGTGTGTGTGTGTGTGTGTGTGTGTGTGTGTGTGTGTGTGTGTGTGTGTGTGTGTGTGTGTGTGTGTGTGTGTGTGTGTGGGTGTGTCTGTGTGTGTGTGTGTGTGTGAGATATACATCCTGAATGTATCTGTGCCTGGCAGAGTATGGAGGCAGGAGGAGAGGGATGTGTGAAGGCAGCAGCAGCTGGTGGAGATACACAATGTCAAGAGAGCTCAGAGAGAGAGAGAGGGAGAGAGAGGGAGGACAACAGAGGATGCCTCCTTGGCCGACTGTGTGGAAGGGGGACAGTGGAGCATAACAAACAGGATCCACCTTTCTGCTTGGCTAATTTTCCCCATTAAAACAGCCCAGCAGGAGCCTCAGCAGTCCACCAGCTGGAACAGAGGTTATTTTAGTGCCTGTCTTTCAGCCGGGGTGTGTGTGCGCTTGTGTGTATGTGTGTGTGTCACTTGCATCTATTTTGGCGTGCGCGTCTGAGGTTTGGGGAGGCATAAAGATCTTCCATAGGAGCGGATTCAATTCACTGATATTAATTTCCTTCTCTCCAGTCATGCATAAACAAATAAAATCTCCACGGCTGTCTACAGTATGTGTTTCGCCCTGCTGCGCCGCGCTATAATGTGCTCGCTGCTGATATTGATGTATGTGCCCATATTTGCCCAGTCATCTCTTTATGTGGCAAGCCCTCCTCTCCTCTGTCTCAGTCAGATCCTAAACTAATCCCCAACCCTGCTACTCTGACAAGAAAATCCCCTATTTTAATGCATGCACACACACCCACTCCCTCACCCCAGGCCACACACCCCAAATCACACAGACACACAAACACACACATTTTCTTTTTATCCCTCTGTGTACCTGAACACAACATCCCTTTACCTTTTTGTAAAGCATGCCTCGTACACAAGTTGTGATATTTGTGATGGTAATCTCCTCACAGTGTGGTGGCGTTTCTGGAAATGTATACTGTAATGAAATGTCTTTTTTTGTTCACACAAGGCAGAGTTTGGCAGCGCAGTGTCATTATGCTACAGGCTGTCAGGAAATGTTAACTGAAATCTGCTACAGTCCATTTACTGTAAGAAAACATAATAAGATAACAGACATTTGTGATGTAAAAAAATGGGAGGGGATGTAGTGTTACTGAAACAAAGCATCAATACTGCTAACGCATTTTCCAAAGGGGCATAATGGTCGTAGATATTGTAGTCTTGGAGAATTTCAAAGCAAATTGGAGTTTTCTTGTTAATTATGTCTAAATGTCGCAGTATTTCTTTTGCCAGTGAAAAGCAGAGAAAAGCATACTACAGATGCAGATCATTGAGAAAATTGGTTAAAGTTTGAAGGTGAACTGCCAACCATGTGACAGATGGACAAATGTGTTCATTCAGTCTCTTACTAGTTTGTATCTTCAGGTCATAGGATATACATTTTTGTTTGTTATGAAGGTGTCTGTCCTTCTTCATTCAATATTAATACATAATCAATATATTCAAATAATATATATCCAATAGATTTAAATATATAATTTAAACATATCTAGATCAAACAGAATTGAATAATTCTACTTCAATTCAAAACTCACATGGCAGCTAGGCTACTGCTTCTTTGCTAAGCTAGCTTTAGCAAGACATGAAATCAGTTTTAATTTAGCATCATGCTGGTATTTAGCTACTGCCTCCTTTAGTAATGCCGAAAAACTAACTACAGGATGTACGTTCATCAAAATGGATATCTTTCTTTAAAAGATAGGAAAAAAAACAATAATTAATTGTTGTTATAGCTTTTGCTAAGACTAGTTGCGGCTATGTCACTTTAGCGATAGCTGTACATGAACATAGTATGTCTCTTGCTTTAGTGTCTATTTAGTTGTCTATTTGTTTGATGCTTAATAATTGACAGATCACAAAGTCCAGCTTCTTCAGCTTGGCTTGATGTTTAGCTCTGTTGAGCTTCATTTCCGTAGCATACTGTTTTGTTGGAAATCATATATTTATATGGCGTAATAATTCTTTATTACGTTAAACAGATGCCACAACATTAGATTCAGGTATAAACTTATAAAAAAATGTAAAACTAAAAAGTAATTTCCCAGTAGAGATTTCCATGGCCAAAAACTGAATCTCACATCTGGGTGCGGCCCTGGAACAGTTTACGTGCTGTGGCCTACAACAGCAAATTCTCCACCCTCTTAGTTTCCCCTGAATTTAAAAAAGAACTACGTACAGAGGCAGAGAAGTTGGACTGAACGTTTAATCTATGCCCTTGTTGGCCTGTCAGGAACTCTTCCAACTCCAGCCCATTTGTATTTCACACAGCTATAGAACATTTTATTTCTAATTTCGGTATTTTATAGCATATTAACACTGATTATAAAACACAACTATTAAACTGTAACCTTACTGAATACAACAGCAGATTATTTATGTTTAGTTATGTATATTCAGCTGGTCCAGATGACTAATTAGTGCGTAGTGCAAACAGAAATGTGACTCTTATGGTTTATATCAGATGAAACAAACAAACATAACTTCCCATACGTTGTGTGCCAAACAAATGATAAAGGGTGGATTTCATCTGCGGTGCATTCAGCATGTGAAAGGACTGTCTGCGTTTACCAGCTAGGAGAGATGAGGTGCGGTTGACCTTGGCATGTGTGCGAACACACAAACTCAACACACACACATACACACCAAGTAGGGAGGGAAAACTGACAAATGGCAGTGCAGCAGCTCAGTTAGATGGTAAATGTGTGTTTAAACAACGCAGAGTGACGCTTACACACGCAACACTTAGTGGCCGGTCGGTGATAAAAGATTGATTTGGTTCACTCTCTCACTCTCACTCTTTGAAACACACACACACAGATACACACACACACGCATGCAGCCACAGTGGAATATGAGTGATGTGATTCAGGACACCTCTCGGCAGCCACTCTGCTTTCCATCCTAACGCCTGAGCAGAATACTAATCACTGGATCACATTACAGAGAGACAGAGAGGGTGAGGTGGTTGCAGCTATAGAAGGAGAAGAAGCAGCATGGAATAGCATGGATTATATCAGATAACAGAGATACAGAGGTGGGCTTTGCAAGCCGTGGTGTTCTTTTTCTTCTTCTTTTTTTCAGCCGTGAGCTGCATGCAAATACTGTGTTCGTGATGAGAAAGTAATGTCACGGGCAGGTAAGAGCAAAGCTAAACAGCAGGGTTGGGAACATGCTGGAAAACAGATGAAGTCAGATAAAAGGGAAGAAGTTCTGTCCACTGTGTGAAAGTCACCTACAAGCTGCAGCTGCTATAGAAACAGTCATTACAACTGCAGTCAAAAATAAATGATTAATAGCTACACTCCCTATATTTGAATACTTTTCTTTAATCCGACTTCTCAACAACCTTTTAGAGACAAATATTGTATCCCTTACTTACCTTGTTCCTTGGAAAACTAATAAGTATAATTATACTGTATGTAATAGATTCAAAAATCCAGCTGCGTAATAAGGAGTTCAGATTACCACCAACTACAATGCATCAGTAATAGTAATCCTAATAGGTAATCATTGAACACTCGCAGGAGCAGTTCTGCTGCAAAATAAGAACTTTTGCTTTTTGTTTAAGACTTTAAAGCTGTTATAGTAAATATTTTCATATTCATGCTAATTTTCTGGTTCATACTTCTTTGGGTATTACTAGAACATGTTTACATGCAAAGAAGATTCACACACTGCCTGAATACATCTGTAATCACCCAGACAAATCCACAACAACGTGCTGAAAGACGTTCAAATGCTCTATAGAAATAGCCCCCTATTTCTAGGGAGCGTTTAAGCGTCTTTCAGCACGTTGTCTTTTCCTGCCCCGTACTTTTCAGTTTGGATTCACTCTCACCAGTGTTTGCAGCAGCTACAGGCACCTTAAGAAACTCCAAGACGATGTTGTCTGTAGAGCTTGTTGCACTACCCCCAAGTGCCTCAAAAATAATAAACGCTGCTTTGAGATCATTTTGCTGATTATAATTATATACTTTTACCTAAGTAACATTTTGTATGCAGGACTATTAGAAGTGGTTTTGCCTCTTTTACTTAGGAAAATGCTCTGAATATGTTTTCCACCTTTTAAGATTTGATGAACAAGCTAAGAAAAGAAGCTCTATCCACCTGTATGGGACTCATCCTCAAGAGGCAGCCAGTTAAAGAGACATTTAGTCCCATTAGGTTATCGGAAATAATTGTTGGAGTCATTCAAACTGAGCAATGACTCAGATTAAAGCTCATTTTGGACTAATCTGGATCATCAAATGCCAGTTTAGTCAGTGCCGTGTCCTTTTATTCTCAGTGCTGCACTTGCCTGTAAGACCAACATGCAAATACAAACGCACATTAAATCTCGCACACTCTCCTTCTACTCACCCTCCCGCCCTCCCTCCCTCCCTCCCCTCCCTCCCCTCCCTCTCCCCAACCCCATGCTGAAGCAATTATGTCCAGTGTGTGAGTCTTCTACAGGCAGTGTGAGGGTGATTGATGATGCTGTCAGCACAGGGAACATGTTTTAACGTCAGAATAATCTCCCTGCTAATATATTACATCCACTGGATAGGGTTCAATCATTACTAATAGCGCTGCTAAGTTGGTGAGAGGGGAGCTGGTGTTGAGAGCACGTGCCTTCGGTGTGTGTGTGTGTGTGTGTGTGTGTGTGTCTGTGTGTGTGTGTGTGTGTGTGTGTGTGTGTGTGTGTGTGTGTGTGTGTGTGTGTGTGTGTGTGTGTGTGTGTGTGTGTGTGTGTGTGTGTGTCTCATTAATCAGTGCAGAAGTAGAGGCAGGGAAATCTAGATAGGCCAACCAATAAACAACTGTGCAACTGTGCAAGGTGGAATAAGCAAGCCAGCTAAAAGAGTTTACTTCTTACATAATTACTCACACATATCCCGTATAGTCAGTGAATGGCGCCGTTATTGTGAATGTGAGAGTCTTACCACCACTTGGTATAATATCGTCTTATGAAATGAAAGAAGTGGAAAGAATGGAGCACAAAGGCATGCAACGCTTCAAAAAGAAGCAGCATTGTGGTGTCTAATCCGCACTGTCTAATCTCTCAAATTGCTGTGACGTTTGATGAAGGGGATCGAGCTGGTGTGAGGAGAGGAACGGGGCCCAGTCAGAGAGGGAGTATGTGTGTTTTCTTTTTTCTGATGTGTACAGTACAGATCCAGCTGTGCCCTCCGCATCTGAACAAATCCTTCTTTAAATACGAGCTGTGTTGTTTACAGCAGTCCTCTGCCTCCAGACACCATCCTCTCTCTGCCACACTGCCTCCGTTCATTTGACACTGCCTCCTCTCTTATCTGCTTTACGTACTGCTGATCAGATGCACCATCCCCCCACTTTCTATAGCTGGGCAGAATATGCATTTTGTCGCATGTTGCATGCACACGCGTACACATCTGCATGGGAACATAGGAGGAAGGAAAAATAAAGAAAGACTGTGTGTGTAGGAGAGAGTCTGTGGGGATTGGTGTTATATTCTGCTGGTGTCAGCTGGCTCGTGGCCTGCAGATTAATGTGTGTGTATGTATGTGTGCACACGCATATGTGCAAACAAAGGCGCCCTCACAAACACCCGTAAACAGATTAGCTCGTCTGCTAAGAAACAAAGGGTTAAGAGAGAATGCAGATTTCACATAGAAGGGGAGGGAGGCTGTGTGTCTAGTTTTTGGGGGGTGTGTGTGTGTGTTTTGCGTGAGGGGTGAGCGGGGCCAGCACGGCGGTGGAGCGTCGTGATCCCTCTCCCTAATACTGTGTGGAGAATCTCCTCGCTGGGCTCAGCTGCCAATTCTCTCCACTGTAACAGTCCCATTCTCCTCCTCAGAAACAATGCTGCCGTGCCTTTCTATGCGTCTCCACACAAAGAGCCCGCGCTGAGACAGACGCTCAGAGCGAACTGAGACACAGCACCAGGACAATAGGCTGAGAATGGTTTTGTTCTGCATTGTGTTGCCTGTTTGTTTAGGCAAACAATAAAGAAAGTTCCAAGGGACGAGCGACTTCTTTCCTTGTTGTTGATACTTGTTGATAAAGAGGTTTCACAGTTTATAAAAGTGGGGATTCATATCTTTGGAGAAACTTGTGTGTTACAGAAAAAAAGAAAACCCTCCACTTTGAGTTGGATTAGGAAAATGCAAGCCTCAAATTCTACTCCTCAAAGGTAGAACATGTTTCAAAGCATCAGAAAAAAGTGCATACACACATCTCTCTCACACACACACAGTGAACAGTAAACTAGCATACCGGAAGTTCCCCCTCTACTGGTGGTGGCGGATGCTGAGACGTACTGCCCCAGAGGACCCACCTCCCTGGGACCCTGAGCCAATCACGACAGCCGAAACAAGCCCTTTATCTACAGGGGCTTATTAAGCTAATTGAATTAGCATGTTGTGGTTTCTGAACCCAAATACGATTAGCCTGTTATTACTGTGTTATCAGGGTCCCTTGTTACAATAACAGCAGGTTACTTTTGGCTGCTTCATTGGCTGTTTTTCTCTCTCCGTCTCTCTCTCTGCCTTGCGTAACACTGGAGCTTTTCATATATTCACTTATCAGCTCTGTTTAATACTAGGCACATTCAAAGTGGATTGATAATAAAAATAAAAATGCATCTCATACGACTTAAAGCACAATCTGCCTATAGGGCAGAAACTAAAGGTTGCTAGGGGAGGCAAATTTGGAGAAATCATTGAAGGTAAGCTAGATATGGAAAGTATTCAACCAAAACAATTAACTCTTATTAAGTCAATCCACATAAACACAGGAAAGTGCACTGTCTGACTATATTGCTAGAACACGAGTCCACAATCGAAATTCGGTGAGAGGATCACAGCACATCGTTATCATAGCTAACAGCTAATGCTAACACTAGCAGACGACCCAACCTCTTATCATTCCATTCCATTCCATTACATTGCATTTAGCTGACGCTTTTATCCAAAGCGACTTACAATAAGTGCATTCGACCAAGAAGATACAAACTTGAAGAAAACAGAATCATATAAGTACATCAGGTTTCATAGAGCTAAAACATTTCAAGTGCTACTCAACTGGCTTTAGATAAGCCAGTCCTTTGTTAGTATATAAGTGCTTAGTTAGTAATTATTTGTTAGTAATTCTATCGCTCGAAGTGGAGTCGAAAGAGATGACTTTTCAGTCTGCGCCGGAAGATGTGTAGGTTTTCTGCTGTCCTGATTTCAATGGGGAGCTCATTCCACCATTTTGGAGCCAGGATAGCAAACCGACGTGTTTTTGCTGATGGGAACTTGGGTCCCACTCGCAGTGCTGGTGCAGCGAGCCGTTTGGCTGATGCAGAGCGGAGTGCACGTGCTGGGGTGTACAGTTTAACCATGTCCTGGATGTAGGAAGGGCCAGATCCATTGGCAGCATGGTACGCAAGTACCAGTGTCTTGAAGTGGATTCTAGCAGTTACCGGAAGCCAGTGAAGGGAGCGGAGGAGCGGTGTGGTGTGGGAACATTTTGGAAGGTTGAAGACCAGACGAGCCGCTGCATTCTGGATGAGCTGCAGAGGTCGGATGGCACATGCAGGTAGACCAGCCAGGAGGGAGTTGCAGTAGTCAAGGCGTGAGATGACGAGAGCCTGGACCAGAAGTTGCGTCGCTTTCTGGGTCAGGAGGGGACGTATCCTCCTGATGTTGCAAAGAGTGTATCTGCAGAAGCGGGTTGTAGCAGCGATGTTTGCAGTGAAGGACAGTTTGTTATCTAGGGTCACACCCAGATTCCTTGCAGTCTGAGTCGGGGAAACAATAGAGGTGCCGATGTTGATTGTTACGTCAAGAGTGGGACAATCTTTTCCCGGAAGGAAAAGCAGTTCAGTCTTGTCAAGGTTGAGCTTGAGGTGGTGAGCAGACATCCACTGAGAGATGTCACAAGCAGAGATGCATGCGACGACCTGGGTCTCTGTGCGGGGAAAGGACAGAATTAATTGGGTGTCGTCAGCGTAGCAGTGGTATGAAAAACCATGCGGGCTAATGACCGATCCGAGCGAGTTTGTGTACAAGGAGAAGAGGAGTGGACCAAGAACAGAGCCCTGAGGGACCCCTGTAGTTAATTGACAAGGGTCGGACTCGGACCCTCTCCAAATTACCCTGTAGGTACGGTCTTTGAGGTATGAGGCGAGGAGGGAAAGTGCAGAGCCTGAAACTCCAAGGTCTTGGAGAGTGCGAAGGAGGATCTGATGATTCACCGTGTCGAATGCAGCAGACAGGTCCAAAAGGATGATGACAGAGGAGAGGGAGGCTGCTTTAGCAGTGTGCAGTTCCTCAGAGACAGCGAGGAGCACAGTTTCTGTGGAGTGACCTGCCTTGAAACCCGACTGGTGCGGATCGAGAAGGTTGTTCTGATGGAGATAACAGGAGAGTTGTTTAAAGACAGTGCGTTCAAGTGTTTTAGACAGGAACGGGAGGAGAGAGACAGGCCTGTAATTTATAACATCAGACGGGTTGAGAGTGGGTTTCTTTAGGAGAGGGTTTACTCTTGCCTCCTTGAGACTGTTTGGAAAGTGACCAGAAGTTAGAGAAGTGTTGATGAAATGGGTGAGAAACGGTAGAATATCAGGAGCGATAGTCTGAAGGAGGTTTGAGGGGATAGGGTCCAGAGGACAGGTGCTAGGACCACCATTACAAAATCAACACATACGGACGCTTGGTCAGGATCTTTTGGCGTCACTTTAAAACGTTTAAGCAAAACAACTTCTTGGTGAGGTTTAGAAAAAAGATCTTTCCTTGGGTTGAAAATAGGTATGTTGGTTACATTGGTTAACTTCAGTTACGTGGCATAGGTTATGTGCAAAATGGAAGTTAATTCAATACTGTAACATATTTAAGTATCTTAAAATTAATACATGTTGCCTTTTGGTTTCACACGCAACACAAACAGTGTTTTTCTGGTGAACGCAGGTCCGTGGGTAGGTAGGTAGACATCGGTAAAGTCATCTGAGCCTTTGATGTAATGATTTACATTGTGAGAATTTCAACAAATATAACAGAAATTGCTTCTAAATGAAATCGACCACTGTGCTTTAAAGCACCAAACACTCCTACTCTACCAATTTGATTGGATATCAAATTTTGTAATGGTGGATATCTATTTTTTAATGACACTCTTCAATCTTAGCTGTAATGTCACAGATAAATTAACCACTGTATTTCATTACCATTTACCAATAAACGTAACATATGACAGGTCATTAGAAATGTATGTTGTATGTATATGTCATAGTGTTTGGACCAAAGAGAAAAAAAGAAACAAAAGAAAACCTCCAGTGTTTAGTCTTAATGAACCTGTTAACACACAGCGCTCCTTGTGCACCGAAGCTCCCTTTACCAGCTGGGCAGGGAGTCATAGAGGCCGGCTTCAGAGGGAGAGTAGGAGGTGGGCAGACTGGGTGGAGGGAGGTGCAGGGGTGAGGGAGGGGGGAGCTGGTTGAGGGGGCTGAGACGAGGTTGGGGAGTCAGCTGGTGTCTCAGAGCCTGTGATTAATACACTAGGGCTGCTCTGCACCACCTCCACACCACACTGTCCTCACCTCCAATTAGCATGCTAATGAACCTGCATATGTGTGTGTATGTGTGTGTGTGTGTGTGTGTGTGTGTGTGTGTGTGTGTGTGTGTGTGTGTGTCACCTGAGGGCTCGTTCTCACTGTGCAGCATAAACAGAAACAGGCTGGCATTCAGAGGAATGGCTGCTGCTCTGCTAATTGACAGTGTGTGTGTGTGTGTGTGTGTGTGTGTGTGTGTGTGTGTGTGTGTGTGTGTGTGTGTGTGTTTGTGTGTGTGTGTGTGTGTGTGTGTGTGTGTGTGTGTGTGTGTGTGTGTGTGTGTGTGTGTGTGTGTGTGTGTGTGTGTGTGTGTGTGTGTGTGTTATGGGCTGGTTGAATGGGAATGTTTTCTCTCTCTAGTTATACCTGTCATGGTGACCTTTGTTCTGTGTGATTGCTGAGAGCTGGACATGAGCAGTCACAGCTCGTTCTCCATGGGTAACATGATTTACAGATCCACCATAAAACTGGAGGCATATGCTAAGATTCAGAGACTGTAAACACACAATAAACAGTAACCAGATAGACACATATACGGATAAGCACTAGTGGTGCAGTATCAAGTCCAAATACCCAGAAAATACCACTTCCTGTTCCCTCGTCTCCAAGTGATCAGTGTTCGTCAACGAAAACTATGACGAAAATTGTTCTTCAACGACCTTTTTTACATGACGGATGGGGCTTTCACACCAACGCGGTTCCAGGGCCGGTTCGGAGCTAGAGCCTGAAAAGCACAGGTTTTTCCTGTTCACACCGCAGCGGAGCCGCCTCTGAGCTCCGGAATCCGGTTCGTTTCAAGCACCAAAACCTTGTCGGTCTAGAAGCAAGAACCGCATACGTCACGCTTACGTCGGAGGGGGCGAGATTAACCTGAGCTAACAGTAAAGGCGAGTACGTCAAATACAAGTTTTAACAAGCAGTAGTGCTGACCAAAGTGACTAGAATGCAACCACACACTTGTAAAAAAAAAAACACTTTATAAAGTCAGGCAACACTAACCAGGCTTCGTGTGATTCTGTTTATTTGTACCTTACTTTGACCATCCGTTCGCTGTTATTGATCATTGTGGAGAGCAGGCAGACGTTTTGCTTTGTATTATAGCAGCTATCAGATGGAATCAATACATGGGCTGCACAGGTTGTCATGTCCCAACACAGTCTCACGGCATTTCGTGTTATAGTCACGAAATTAAACTATTGATTCATGTTCACCAACACGATTTTCGCATTTTTTTCGTGTCACACAGAACGATTATATAAGCAATGTAAATAATAACAAATTAGAAGGGAAAAAAAGAAAATAAATACAGATTTCAGTATTCTGAGGCTCTGAGCCCCATTTATTTTCCTCACGGACGGCAAAAAAACTCCGACATTAAAAAATAAAAGGGTTAGGCTTAGGGTAAGATATTGAGTAAGAAAATGTGTTTATGAACCACACAGCTTCTGGTCTTCCAAGACCCGAACGGACAAAAAGACGTGGTGCAGGCGCGAAACATACTACCAATAGAAATACAATGCAAAAATCGTGTTGGTGAACACGAATCAATAGATTAAATTAATTTCGTGACTATAACACGAAATGCCGTGAGACTGGGTTGCATGTCCGACTATCACAAGTAGAATCATAATGAAAAGTACGCCGGTAAAATGTGCCTGTAGAAAACGGCTTATGCCACAATAGGATAGCAACAACAAGTAGTCAAGATAGTCAGTTTAGCTTCCGTTGCTATGCTAACATAACCCATTTTATACCAGAGAAACTTTAATAACAGCGTTGTGATGCCAAACAGCGTCAATTCAGACTGACACACATTCACTTATGGGGAATTGGGGATATGTATCAGCTGCTTGTGTGACAGTCAGACAGTGAATACTTTAGAGCGGCCGCTGCCGTGTGAGCTAACCCGGAGCTAACGGGAGAATAAACTCCCGTGGAAGAGCAGCCAGCACTGCAGCGATCGGTAAATGCCGCTGAAACACATTAATAAACAATGAACCAAGGCACTCTGGAGAAAAGTATAAGGTTGGAGAAGTCGCTATTTAATTTAATCTGGCTTCATATGATTAAAAGCAACACGATCATCGAATCGACGCAGTCCCCCAATGTTGTTGTTGTAGTGAGCGCCGTAACGCCGTTGGGGAGAAAATCAGCGACGTAAACGGTGACGTCATGACGTAGCAGCGGCAGCACCAGTCGGGCTCTGGGCGGTGTGAACAAAATGGGGGCTGAAAAGAAAAACCGGTTCCGAACCAGAAAAGCTCTAGCACGGAGCTAGAACGGGAATCGCGTTGGAGTGTATCTTCAATGCGAAACACAAAAACAACATCAGCCGTTAGCTGTTAGCACTCAGAGCTCACAGCTCCTCATATCTGTTCAGAAACTAGACAAAAGTTGAACAAGTACAAACCACAGACTGTCTGTGTCATGGTGAATACAGTCGCTGGTTTATTTATGTCTGTAGGCCGTTGTTGTGAGTGTGGACGGTCGGAGCATATACTGCGTTAGCTTAGCCGATCTCCATTCAGAAAACACGCATTTTAAAAGGTTTTTCGCCTGCCGTCTGTCTGCAGACTTGTCAAAGCATTAATTCATGGTTTTTACTAATCATTTTGAAACGTGTATTACAATTAAATCACGGTCAAATATGTTCATTTTGTTGTAGTTGTAGCCCCCTTGCCAGCGATTCTCTCTCTAGTTTAGCATACTCAGCCCGGTTGTTGGCCCAGAAAGAACCTCGATTTTGGAGAGCCAGAAAAACTGTGAAAAGGTACCGCTAGCCGGAACTACGCCTAGTGGACACGCAACCAAAAACGGGCCGGGCACGGCACGGCACGCTTAAACCGCGCTGTAGTGGCAACGCGCCAAAAGCCCTAGAAGACGAGACGACGACGAGCTAAAAATAGATTCTTGATAACGAAAACTATGACGAAATGTGTATTTAGTTTTCGTTGACGAGACGAGACGGGACTAAGGTGTTAATGGTGGACTATCGGACATTCAAAATGCAGTATATTTTCCCCCAAGTGTCCGTCTTGTCTGTCAAAATGCATCTTACGTTTTTAACTTGCAATATCATGCTCTCTTCACTCCAGAAGAGCGATCTCCCTGAAGGCTTCTCAATTCTCTAATTTCCCCTCCTCGACTACTATCCTCGTGTCTTAGTCCCGCCCACAGGAGATGCGAGCGGAGGAGTCGAGGAGGGGAACCAAGGAGAGAGGAGGGGAAGCAGCAGGCGGTTAGAGAAATGAGAAATCCTCTCCTCTGAGACGTCCATTAATGATGACAGGAGGCAGCAGCACTCTGTCTGATGGACAGATGTGTTCATGACGACTTATATATTTACTTTTAATTCATTCACAGTGCGGTATAATGAGACAATAACAGGCTACAGATGCGGACATACACACACAGATATTTATATAAATATATATAATTTCAGAATCAAACAAATATGAGAGCACTCTCATAATAACGTAATACAATCAGAGACTGGATATATCCCGCTCTCTCTGGTCGCTGAAATGGGGAATTGAAATTACGGGCCAAAAGTTTTATTTACAATTAAGTAAGCATAGGACACCAAACCAACTGAGACCTGTCTGTCCGCCGCATCTACGCACTGTACAACACGCACCTACACACTGTACAACACACACCTACAGCTCCTAAAGCATATAATATATATCAGGCTACAGCTGTTGTGTATTTTATTATGTGAAGCACTAAATGGTCTTAGAAAAATATCGACTCTTTGTTTGTAGATATCTACTAAACTAAAGCATACAAATAAAGAGAGTAATGTAGGCCTGTTATACTGAGTGATATTATTATTTTCTTACTCAATATCAAGCCACACTTATTGTTTTTACTTCGGCTGTGAGTGTTTGTGTGTGCTCAGGATGAGTTTCGCTTGTTCTAGCTTTATCGCCAAGCCTGTCTGCTCCTCCAGCAGTGTGTGTGTCTGTGTGTGTGCGAGCAATGCTAACTGGGCTAACTGAGTTGCTAGCGTTTCCATATATCAACTCCAATGTTAGCAGATGGCCTTACATGTATCTCATAGCTGGAGAATGTCTGCAATCACACACAAAATACTCATAGACAGTATACTCAGTCTCACGGCATTTCGTGTTATTAGTCACGAAATTAATTTAATCTATTGATTCGTGTTCACCAACACGATTTTCACCTTTTTTTCGTGTCACACAGAACGATTTTAATGCAATGTATTTCTATTGGTAGTATGTTTCGTGCCTGCAACACGTCTTTTTGTCCGGTCGGGTCTTGGAAGACCAGAAGCTGTGTGGTTCATAAAAACATGTTCTTACTCAATATCTTACCCTAAGCCTAACCCTATCCCTTTTATTTTAAATTGTATAATGTCTGAGTTTTTTTGCCGTCAGTGAGGAAAAGAAATGGGGCTCAGAGCCTCAGAATACTGAAATCTGTATTTTATGTCATCTTTTTTTCCTTCTAATTTGTTATTATTTGGTGCAGGCACGAAACATACTACCAATATAAATACATTGCTTCTAAAATCGTTCTGTGTCAGAATACTTAAATCTGTATTTTTTTAAATGTCTTTTTCCTTCTAATTTGTTATTATTTACATTGCTTTTAAAATCGTTCTGTGTGACACGAAAAAAATGGCGAAATCGTGTTGGTGAACACGAATCAATAGATTAATTTCGTGACTATAACACGAAATGCCGTGAGACTGTGTTGGTATACTCCGGGTGATTTACCGTACGGTCAGTACATTATAGTTGGCGTTCCTGGCGTGTATGCTACCGAGCTACTGTTCATAGCGTGTATGCTACATAGCTAAACAACAAGGCTACCTAGAGCTAGACATGCTAGGGAAAACATTGTTTTCATGCCAGCTACAATGAATGACCGAACGTAGCAGACTACCCGTATAAGATTGCAATTGTAAACATGTTCTTGCTAGCCTAGACTAGCTGTTGTTCATAGTAGATTGGCATATTACACTGAACAACTAGCAAACGTAGGTTAGCATATTAGCTGGCAAGCTAACTGTGTTGATTAGATAGATAGATTAGATAGATACACACTCCTACCACAACTACTACTAACGAATCTAAAACAACTACGTTTCTCTAATATTTTGTGATTTGCATTTGATTTTGTCCAGCCAGATCAGGAAACTCCTGGCGTATCTGGCGGACAACACACACACGGGATGACCACTCTGATGCCTCGTCCTAAAAAGCCGAGCCGAAAAAAGCACTGTTAGACATGGGCGGATGCTTCTGGTGGTTGACTAATCAGAACAGAGTGGCCGAGTTGACCAATCGGAGCACACTGGGTTCACAGGGAGGGGGGGGGCAAGAGCTGCAACGAGCCGTTTAGTGGAGAGAGTGAATACTGCTGAATACACATACTTTACAGAGATGCTGTATGCGAAACCAATGTGAGTTTGGAAAAATGCACAGTATAAATCTATTTTAGTATACCTCAACAATGGAATTATGATCAGTGGAAATGGCCATGACATGGGACCTTTAAAGAGAGAAAACATTTTGACTAAAACTAGACTAACTATGACGGATAAAATGACTAAAATGTGACTAAAACTAATAACCATTTTAGTCTAAAGACTAAGACTAAATCAAAAATAGCTGCCAAAATTAACACTGCAAATGATGTTTTTTGTTAATGTGATCGTGATCAGAAGCCTGAAATAAGACCTGTAGTTAAGACAAGCTTAAGTGATTTTTACGTTTTGTTCATATTTACATAAAACATGTCAGCAAACAACCCACTTGTGAATGTCCGAAGCTTCTGTGTCATTATAAACAATGGTTGCTAACGGTGTTAGCGGTAGTGATGTGCTGCCATGCAACAGTAATATAGGTGCTTCATAGCGTACATTACATTTGTATTTCTGCCTACTGGACTTTACTCTTCGAAGGTCACATAGTGGTGTTAATATATGGAGATGATCCTGCTGATCAAAGCATGGTTAGTATCTTAAACAATGTTAGCCACAAGGTTTAAGTCCTGCAATGTAACAAAATCCAATCAGGAAATCCCGTTGGATTTTGTCGAGGGTGCCATTATAACGTCTTACTTCCGGGTCGCCCTACAAAAAGAAATCATCACTGCTCAAACATACATGAGAATGATATCAATCTTTTATTATCTCTTCTTTTAAGTTATACCCTTTTTAAATCATGGGTCTGTCTCTTAAATTAATTTCTGTCAAAATAGTTAAAAGAAAATCAACATTCACACAAATTTAAAATAAAAAAAACACCTTTTGGGTCAGAAGAGTGCACTCCACCATCATTTGGATCCATTGCATTCGCTATTGACCTATTTAGTAAACAAAGCTAATAATGTTCAATAGATTTAAAGAAAAAGAAAGTTTGGCGGCTCAGTCTGAGTTTTTAATATATTTCTACTTTCAACAAATGCAGAATTAGGGAGGTAAGAAGAATAGCTTTTCTTTTGACTTGCAGTGTGACAAAGGGGTTAATGGTCAACATTTTCTCTATATTTTTGTCGAGTTGGAGAAACGCTGCAGTGACTTCTTTGTCCTGTTGTTTGTGTTGCTTAACCAAAACCATAATTTCACAGTCTGTGTGTGTGTGTGTGTGTGTGTGTGTGTGTGTGTGTGTGTGTGTGTGTGTGTGTGTGTGTGTGTGTGTGTACGCACATTGCTTGTGTGTATACAGACACTCGCAGGGAAACAGTTAGCAGCAGTGCTACAGTAACCTTTGCAATGATCAGTTCTGTCTGATGGGCCTCTTTAATTAACCTTGTAGGAAATTAATCCCAGTGTTAAATGGACAAGAAAAAGATGTTTGATTACCACCGCGGGCCAACTGGGACTTCTCCCTCTGTCTAATTGCCCAGGAAGAGAGAACAAGACGGAAAAGTAGCGAGAATGAGTAAGGGAGAAACAGATAGAGGGAGATAGGCGAGAGGGGAGAGCGAAGCACCACGAATCCTGTGGTGTCATTAGCGTCTGTGTGAATGTCAGATAGTCCCCGGAGCACTGATAAGGCTCCACCACGAAGAGAGGGGATAGAGAAAAAGAGAGGAAGAGGACATTCAGGAAAAAGAACGAAACATTTTGATACACTGAGAGTGACAAAACAGTCAGTAGTTACTGGGGAATAAGTACGAAACTAAGTGTTTGTTATACAACTTGTTAGCACGTTAGCCTGTTGAACGCTGAGAAGTTTAGCTTCATAGTGATGATAGGAATGGAAAATAACAGCACTTTTGGACTATCTCTTCTCGAGGCATTCATTCATTCCGTTCTACACATGAGTGTTATACATTTTTTATGAAAAATGCTGGGGGTTGGCTGAAGTTTAGAAGGACATTGAAGCATTATGGTGCCTTAACTTAAAATAAAGGAATTTGTATAACAGTACAAGAGAACAGCGCGTATACACTATGTTAATGATCCAGTGTGTAGTTATAAGTTCAAAGAAACACAGTTCAATGTATCTGTGAATATCTGTGAGTCTTAATAATGTTATTTTTGTCTCATCTCAAGTAAAGTGGATTATAGTATATGAATTAGGAGTGCTGGGTCAAGATATAAGGTATAAGCCGTGTCTCAATGTCAGTGTAACATCACCGGCTAACGAAATGGACATGCTAACAACGTTAGCTAGTAGTCAGAAGGACAAGCTAACGGCATTAGACAGGAGACTGGAGGCATGTGGTGCAGTGGATAGAGCCTTGGTATGGGGATCAGATGGTCACAGGTTCAAACCCCACTGCAGTCAGCATGTTGTTGTGTCCCTGGGCAAGATACTTCACCCCAAATTGCTCCTGTGGGGATTGCCCACAGTATTGAGTATGTAAGTTGCTTTGGATAAAAACAAGTAACATGTAATGTAATGAGTCTGACAGGATACCTGCAGTGTAGTTTAATATTTTTTTGAAAACATGGCTGCACATCGATATATCTGACAACAACGTTTCCATCGACAGCTGCCAGACTGTTCTAGCAAGGAGTCCATCCACAACATTTTCATCAACAACGTTTTCAACATTCCATTGATGGCTTATGACTGTTAGTTCAGAGAGTCTCAGTGGCTACAAGACTGTTAACCAGGTCAAGCAGGATGACACACATTACACCACATGTGTCAAACTCAAGGCCCGGGGGCCAAATCAGGCCCTTGGTGGATTTAATTTCGGGCCGCAGGATAATTTATAATTACTATTAGATCTGGCCCACTGGTATATTGCACGCACACCTTCACTCCATCCTGAGGATCTCCTCAGCTCAGAGCCTGACCCCAAACATTGATGAACTTGCACCCAAGATGAGATGCCAAGTATCTGGCTTGAACTAGCATCACAGAGCAGCACACACTGAGTTTAGATGGATGTTTCCTTCTGCACTTTTTCTCTCACGTCAACAGGGCATGTTTATTTTTCTTTGAGGGAAATAGTTTTTTTGAAGCTGTTGTTGGCCTGTGGAAAAATGTAATCATAAGAAATGACTCCGGAAAAGCTGCAGATAGAGCCATAAGAAATTAATGCAACTGATTATTTAATGTTTAATGTTGTTTTTATAGGCAATCATTTAAGCTTTGTTAGTTCCAGGTTTAATATGTGCAATAGGTTCATTTCAATAAGTTCTGCAATAAACATTGAACCAGTCCGGCCCTCGACTAGTACCCATTTTTTTATTTTGGCCCACTGTGTATTTGAGTTTGACACCCCTGCATTACACCCAGGGTTTCCCACACATAGACTTTACTTGGGCGGGCCACCCAGGTATATTAACGTCCGCCAAAGTATATTACGCAACCCATTTAGGTTTAATCTTTTTTTATCCGTCTGCGTGCACGACGCCATCTGCGATCGACTAACTACCCCTCCTGTACCTGTCCCCTCCACTATCGCGTGAAGGATCTGCTTAATGCGCTCCGCAGTAACTCCGCTGCGAGGCTCCGGCGAACAGTTCATGAGCGTGCTCCACTAGCACGTCCCATTCTCGGCTACCACCACAAGTATATTTCAGATCTGTGGGAAACACTGACACCAATTTTAAAATCATTACATTGGCTCCCCACTCATTTCAGAATTGATTATAAGGTTCTGGTTATTACATATAGAGCCCTGCGTGGAAATACACGTGACCTTCTCCATCCTTACATTGCCAGTAGGTCATTTAGGTCTTCAGACCAGGGCCTACTGGCTGTCCCACGGTCTCGTTTAAAAACGAAAGGTGACCGTGCCTTTCAGGTGGTGGCTCCAACACTGTGGAACTCTCTCCCAATAGTCATTTGCTCTGCAGTCTCTGTAGAAGCTTTTAAAAAACTACTGAAGACCTATCTTTTTACATTGGCTTTTATTTCTATTTGAAATGTGTGTGATGTGTTCTGTTATTATGTTCGTTCCTTTCAGGACTCCACGTGGTCTGTGTTTTGTTTTCATGTTGACCTTAAAAATGTCTGCCTCATGTGGTTATTGTATTCATGTTTCTGTGGTCTTCATTTTTACTTTTGTTCTTACTTGTGAAGCACTTTGTGGATTCTATTTCTGTGAAAGGTGCTATAATAAATAAACGTATTATTATTATTACAAGGACTTTTATTGCGTATATTACTGCAATTACAAAAATGATCCTGCCACAAACCTAATATCCCTCTGGGATTTATAAAGTATTTTGATTGATTGTTTAAAACAGCTTGACATGCTTTTCAGTGACCTTGGTTCTTTGATTTCATTGATTTCATTGTAACTGTCAATGCTGCAATCTACAGAAAGATCTACTTAGTTCCACTAAGTTCCTTATCCTTGATAAGTCGTTTGTGAGATTGTGAGCATTATTGTCACAGGTTACTATTTTCTTTAACACACTTTTATTTTCACTGGGGAAGTGAGTGTCTTACATCCATATTCCCCCTTCTCTACATCAATCTTCTTTTGGTCTCCATTACTTTATCTGCCTCTCTTCCCTCAGGCCTGTCGGAGCAGGTGCTTCCCTTCTTTCCTGACTAATGTTTCCAGATCTCTGCACTGACCTCAGCTATCCATGACTCATCCCGCAGCGTGCTGGCTCCGTGTGTCAGTATGTGTGTTGGCTTTGTTCATCCGTGTGTGTCGACTTCCCGGATCCCTGCGTGTGTCTGTAGCAATAATCCAGAAGACAGAGTGAAGAGAAGCAGCGGAGGCCACGTCCGCTGTTTTCAGGTTTGGCTGTTTAGTCTGTCTGAATGTTATGTCAATAAGTTCTCTTTCTCTAACTCTTTTTATATAAAGACACTTTCTGATCAGTCATAGAAAAATCATTGACTATAGCCTACTGTATGTTCTCTGCATGTTTTAGTTATCTTATTCAAGGGATTGAAGTAAGACAAATGATGCAGACTTTGACCTTTATATTCATACATGTCAAATTACTGATTCTTTTTATTTAGTAGCCGTGTAATTAGGATTCAAGACGTGTTCACCATTCATGTTAGTGTTCATTTCGCAATAATTACCAACTCACTGTTCATTATCCCTCACTTTGAATTCGTTTTTACTTTGTTAAAAGGTATTATAAGTTATCTCAAGTCTCGGTAACTTAATCAGTAAGCATAAATATTTGAAGATCATTTTTAAGAATCAATACTGACCTTGACATAAACTGACTTGATAGACATCTGTTTTTTAAATCTGCATGTATAT
Source organism: Trematomus bernacchii (assembly GCF_902827165.1). Lineage (NCBI taxonomy): Eukaryota > Metazoa > Chordata > Actinopteri > Perciformes > Nototheniidae > Trematomus > Trematomus bernacchii. The sequence goes on along the minus strand of NW_022988097.1, from coordinate 4,702,330 downwards.
GTGAGTCCCTTTGAATAGTGTTATTGTCAGTCGTGCTTCCACTCACCTCTTTGTTTATGTCTCACCTTGCGTTTTCCTCTTTAGCTAACAAGCTTCAGAAGTTCGTTAGCGTTGACTCATCAGCAGGGTCAACCACTAAAAACACACATTACAACACAGCCGGAAGATCACATTACACTATTTGAATAAATACAAGGCAATTTGTCACTGTCATGTCAAAGTTGCCCCTTTCTCTGTCTGCCCTTGCTGGCTCTCTCTTCCCACCCCCTCAATACCCAGACTACCTCTGCCCCGGCACAGCAGCAGGAAGCAGTAATGGTGATTGTATTAACCCCTCGTAGAGAGCGCTGACCTTCACTTCTGTTCAGCTGGAGGTAATCGTCCAGGAACACACACACAGAGAGTTGTGTTTGAATACGTACACACTCACACTTAAGGATTCAGGCTAAATTGAACATTTTGGACGAAAGTGCGGGATTTTAAATTTAAAAGATGAAAGTGTATTTCGTAAGGTGGTTTTCTACCTGGCGCCAAGAGAATCAAGCTAACTAAATTACTAACTTTCAAATTAAAATGACTTACAATTACTCACTACTGCACCTGTTTGTATCTGTTCAACATCCAAAAAGTGAAGGTAATTGGCTTGCCAATGATAACATTTTAGGACATTAGCACCATAATTCAGATAAAACAGCAAGGTAAGTTAACAAATGTCCTGTTTAAGTGCTTTTTCAAGACCACTATAAAAGTATTTTTTTAAGTCCTCCTAATTGAATGACAAAGTATTTGATTTTCTGATCTTTGAATTTGAAAGGACATCATTGGTCAGTGCCTTCTTAAATTGTTACAAATCATTGATTTAAAAGTTAAACCGTTTTATGATCTTATACCGCCAAAGCCAAGATTGGTTAGGTCAAGTCAGAAAAACAACTTGGTAAAGGTTAAAAGATCATGCTTTGGTTTCAAAGTACTAATTTGTTTAGGGACCTAACAAACCTAACAGGTAAGGTAACAAGCATAGTCATTATTAAAATAAACGTACAATGTAGACGGTAAAGGAACAGCAACTTCCTGTGTTGAAGTCCGGTATTTTGTTGACTCAGTCAATTTATAATAACATCAAACGCCACTTGAACATCAAGAAATGTGCATTGACCGATATAACTGACTATTTAGTTTTAATTGTAAGCTTTATCATAATTTACAACATTACCATGGCAGAAGGTGTAGTGGGAAAGGAAATGACATGAATGTTGGCAATTCTCCTTCATGATAAATGCTTTATGTATTTCTCAGAGTAGAAATTATCTTAACTCTTTGCTCTAATGGCTTAAGTGAATGCTAAAACCTCTCTATAAACCACATGTTTAAAGCTGAAACCTTTTCCCAATGTGCAGGGAGGTGTAGTTTGCCCCATCTAAAGCATTATAATGGTGCCAAAAATAACCGATGATGGCCATTTCATTGGCTGATATAATTTCAAACACATTCAATATCCTGATATATATACGGGAGTATTCTTACAGATACTGTATGCTGTACACACCACAGGCTTCATGCCATGGGCAACTTAGACTTTTCCCCAATTCTGCATATTATGATCAAATAACCTATTCGGCCTTTTGTTGTTCGTAATAGAAGCTCATGCAGAGGATCTTCTCGTTGCAGTTTTTTCATCTGTGTTGCGCTTAAGCTGCTCTGTATAATAAGTAATTGGCTTTAATAATTAGCTAGATAAGGAAAACTGTGAGCTTATGTAGGCTGTTTTCATGACACAGATAAGAGTGGTGTGTAAGTCATGGAGTGATACATGGTTGATACTGAACTCAACATTTAATTATGTGTGAGTGAATATTGAGTGGTTAGTTCATTCCACTACTGATCTGTGATCTGATCTTAGTATATGCTCTGCAGTACAGTTTATATATACTACATGCATACACCAATCATTAACACACAATCTTCAGAATAGGCTGACAATAATAAATCATATTGTCACGACCAAATCTGATCTGTACCTTTTACCAGTAGAGCTGCTTTACTACTGTATCAATCGCCAGCACCCGTGGTGGAAAATCGGTGGGTTACGTATTGTAACCCTAGTTCTATAAGCACAGGCAGAGCCCTCTACTGGACTCTATGGGTACTACTCTCATCAATGATACGCAAGCGTTCACACACTGAAGTTGTATAAACGTAGCCGGCCAATCAGGGCGAGCCTACCTGAATGTGCGCGCAGGCTCACAGTATATAAGGCAGCTACGCCTCCTGACTGTCATCCTACACCCTCTTCAGCGAGCGGCATAGGAAAGACAGGGCCCCTAGGTAGAGGGCTCCGCCTGTGCTTATAGAACTAGGGTTACAATACGTAACCCACCGTTCTATCTCACACAGGCTCCGCCCTCTACTGGACTCTATGGGTACAGTGGGTGGAGCCCCGATGGATAAACGCCCTGTCGTCCCACAACATCGACCCACCACACTGCCCCTGACCGGCCTTTGGTTAACAGCCATCGCACCCCAACTTCCTATTGCCCGGTTGTGACTGTGGAGAAGTCGGGTCCGCAGCTTACTTGGCTGGGTAGAGCCTAATTGGTCTGAGTAAGCCCATAGCTCCACCCTGCAGGTGCCAGCGCAAGTGACTACACACTGCGCACCACGTTTCCCAGGTCCCTAAGGAGCATGGGAAAAACGTAAGTGTACTATGTCCCCCACACTCACACGCTTACCTTGTGTAGAGTGTGCACGGACCTTAGTGGGGAAGGCTCTCCAGCCCTGTATGTGGCTTGCTGCGCACCACGTTTCCCAGGTCCCTAAGGAGCATGGGAAGACGTAAGTGCATTATGTCCAAGGGGGTCAGATACAGCTTACTGACCCACAGCCCCCCTCCTTTCACCAGTCCTGTGTTGCCCCAGCAAGCACAGACGATGAAAAGGAGCCCGACATGTCCAAGAGATAAAACCTTATGAACGGGCCTGGCGTAGACCAAGACGCTGCCGTGCATATGTCCTCCACACTCACGCCGTTGAACAAGGCTGTCGACACAGCCATACCACGTGTAGAGTGTGCACGGACCCCGGTGGGAAAGGCTCTCCCCGCCTGCCCATAGGCATGTGAAATGCACTCGCAGAGCCATCCTGTCAGGCGTTTCTTGGACAGAGCTTTACCGGCCACACCATCCCCAAAGCACACAAACAGCTGTTCAGTGCGCCAAATAGAAGCCGTGCGCCCTACATAACATGCCAGCCCACGAACTGGGCAGAGGAGGTGCAATTTTGCCTCCCTGTCCCCAGTATGGGGTGGAAGACTAAAGCCGTCTAACTGTATAGCCCTCGGCCTGAACGAACTCCTTAGGTTCTTGGGAATAAAGGAGGGGTTCGGTCTGAGTGTCGCCCCGCTACGGTCACCACGAATCAAAAGGCAACTCGGGTGCACCGACAAAGCAGTCAGCTCGCATACTCTCTTGGCCGAAGTCAAGGCCAGCAGCAAAGCTGTTTTCAATGATAGCGCCTTCAGGGAGGAGAGCTCCAGAGGCTCAAATGGTTCTGTAACCAAAGGCTCGAGCACCAACGGCAGATCCCATTGCGGGGTGGAGACGTGCACCACTGGGCGCTGTCTCCTGACCCCCTGCAAAAAACGCGTCATAAGCGGTTGACTAAAGGCTGACCTGCCGCCAAATCCCTCATGGCAGGACGAGATGGCTTCTGCATATACCTTAACTGTGGAATGAGCAAGCTCCCTGTCCACCAGTATCTGTAAATAGGACAGAATAGAGCCCAATGTACAGGATAGAGGCTCTAGACTCCTTTTTTCACACCACCGCTGGAATCCCAACCACTTCGTCCTGTAACAGGCTGTGGTGGATCCTGCTCTTGCTGCCTGGATAGTCTGTATAACTTTGTCAGACAGTCCACCCCGTCTCAGCCTGTCCCTCTCAGGAGCAAAGCCTGGAGAGGTTGGCCCAGAGTTGGTAACGCCCCTACTGCTTCCTGAGACAACGCCCCCCAGAACTGAGGAACCGTCCAGGGCTGGCCCACCATCATCTGTGTCATTTCCGCGTACCACGGCGCCGAGCGGCAACCTGGGGCTACCAGGATGACTGACAACCGTTCTCGTCTCACCCTCTCCAGGAGGGGGAGAATGAGACGCAGCGGTGGAAAGGCGTAGAGCAGCTTTCTTGGCCATGGCTCGTGTGCAAACGCATCCACCCCCAAGGGTGGATTGTCCTGCCGAGCCAGGGAAAACCATAGGGTACAGTGGTTGCTGCGCCGGTTGGCGAACAGGTCCACCTCCGCTTTCCCAAACTGGGCCCAGATCTGCTTCACCACCTCCGGGTGAAGCATCCATTCATCTGGCAGGGGCCCGCCTCTTGACATGAGGTTGGCCCCCCTGTTCTCCAGCCCCGAGATGTGGAGGGCTTTCAGAGATAACACATTCTCTGAGGCCCACAACCACAGGTTCTCCGCTGTGCTCAACAAGACGGCGGAGCGGACTCCGCCCTGCCTGTTGATGTAAGCCATGTAAGTGCGGTTGTCGCTCCTCACCAGCACATGTCTGCCCTGTAGTAAGGGTTTGAAGTGCTGTAGGACCAGTACTACTGCCCGTAGCTCTAGAAGGTTGATGTGCCGAGTTTCTGTCAGAGGCCAGCCACCACCTATAGCTCTCTCTAGGCAGGTCCCCCCCATCCTGTCACAGATGCATCTGTGAATACCGTGACGTAGGAGGTCACCCGCCCCCAGTGGAGTTCCCCCTCAGCAGATGCTCTGACCCCCAGTATGTTGCCCTCCACTGAGGGGGGGATGGTCACCAGACGTCGTTTGTGCCTCTTGGGATCTAAACAAAGGCCGGCAAACCACCTCTGCAGGCGACGCATGTGCAGTAACCCCAGCGGTACCAGGAGGTGAGCAGCCGCCATGAGACCCAGAGTCTGCATGATGGTCAGAGCTGTCACCGTTGCCCCCCGTCGCAGTCTGCAAACTGCCTGAAGCAGGGATGCTTGTCTGCTCTCTGACAGGGTGGCACGTAGTCTGCCTGCATCGAGCAAAATCCCCAGATACTCCATGTGAAGCTGACAATTGAGCGGCCCGACCAGCACCTGCCAGACGACATTCCAATTAATACGGTTTAATCAGTTAATAAATACTACCTCAATAATTAGTATAAATTATGTAAAATGTGCAAATATGCAATGCCAAACTGTACTGTGCAATCACGCTAATAAAGTGCAAACTGTTCACTAAAGTGCTGAGTGACTTTATCTCTGCAAAGGGAAGTTGTTTCATAAAGTGCAAACCCACATGTGCAATATTACAAGGCCCGAAGCCGTCAGTCCACAGTGACGAAGTTACCTTCGTCACACTCCACCTGCTGGTGTGGTATGGGACTGCTCTTCTTTCAATTGACCGCAAATCCCAACTTGGTTAGGTGTAGGATCAATTGGGCTGTGTGGAACATTGCCCATTCCCTGGACCTGGCCATGACTATGAGGTCGTCCAGATAAAACAAAACCCTCATGCCATGGTCGCGAAGCGGCTGAAGCGCTGTGGCCACACATTTGCTGAACGTGCGTGGGGACAGGGAGTTGCCGAATGATAGTCTGTTGTACTCGTAGGCTATCCCCTGGAAGGCAAAACGAAAATACTTTCTGTGCTGTGGAGCAATTCTGACATGAAAGTAAGCGTCCTTCAGGTCGATGGTTGTGAACCAATCGCCCGGCTGCACCAGTTCCAGTAATTGTTTTATGGTTAACATATGGAACTTTTGGCAGGCAATGTGCTGATTCAGGATGTGAAGATCCAGAATGGGTCTGAATTCTCCTGTCTTCTTGGAAACCAGGAAGTACATGGAGTAAAGGCCCTTTTCTCTGTCCTGAGAGACACAGCCTGTTTTTGTAACAGGGCCTGAATCTCTGTTGAAAGGAAACCTATCTCCTCCTGGGATGATAGATTTGCCTATCTTATACCCCTGAATGGAGGAGGTACACTGCAGAACTGGAGTGAGTAACCCAGTCTCAGTGTCCTGTCCATCAACTCTGTCAGTACACAGCTGAGCTTCCATTCCCCGTAAAACTGTGTTAGGGGACATGCAAGCAGCTGTGGAGCCGCAGCTAAGAAGCTGTGGTACTCTCTGGTGGCCCACTCCGCCGCCAAACCTTCCATAAAAGGAAGTTTGGCCCATAGAAAGGGCCGAGCCTCTGCTGAGGTCCTTGAACGCACCGCGGCCAGCTCTCGTGGGGGCGCGCGCGCTCAGTAATAATGCCGTGACCACACTGACGGTGAAATGCATTAATCGGAGCTATCACACTAGGCGAGGTGTGTTTTCTGACAACAACACCCCTGCCATAATGTCCCTGCACCCGCACAGTGCTTTGACAGCACTTCCTACGGTTTATCACACTCACATGCACGCGCCCACCGGCTGCCTCCTTTACTGGAGTTACGGCCCCTACACACGGCGGCGTGCGTTGACGCTTCAACGCTTCTGCCCATTCACTTTGAATGGGGTGACGTCACGATTCGCCGAACTGCATTCTGGGAGCAAAGCGTAGCTTTTCTCGCGGTGCTCGCTGCAAAAGTAGAGCAATGTTCTACTTTTGAAGCTGAGGCGGAGGCGTCAGCCAATCAAATCCCGCGTATGCAAATCTGCCAGTACAAGCGCTAGCCAATCAAACCGCGTGTATGCTGGGAGAGCCAGACCGCAGTTCATTTCCTCATATGCCAAAAAATTGAGGAGAAAATAATCGTAGCGGGAGGGAATCACCCGGTGCTTTCAGTCACTGTTCACCTACCGGGATACAAACCGGAGGAGCCAGGCATGGAGGGAGGTGGCAGAGACAGTGGGTGAAACTGGTAGGTTTTCGCCTGTTTGGGGAGTTTATATCCAGTGTACTTCGTTTGAATGGACAGCAGGCATAGACAGTATATTTAGCCACCATGCAATGTTGCATAAAATAGCACCATAGACATTAATTAAAAATCGCTTTTTAGACATTAATGTCTATGGTGAGATTCATACACGGGAGCCTTTTTAAAGCCTTTTTACCCCGCTGCAAACAGAACCCCCCCCCCCCCCCCCCTTCCCATCACAAACTTTACACAGATCCCCCCTTCCAATTATCAACTCCTGTCTTGTTTCCTGCAGCAGCTAAAAGTTTTGCAAGCCCCTGTTCGTTTAGTACCTAAAATAATAGACATCGCTTTTTCCAGCTGACAAACCCGACTTTCTGGTCACTTCTTCAATTTTCCAGCCCTTGGGGAGAGACACGGGAGATTCATGTGATTGGTTGTTGGTCGCGTTGGTCGCGTTGCTCGCGTAAACTCCCCAAGCTCAAGACACGCCCACCGCCAAGCGGCAACGCACGCCGCCGTGTGTAGGCTGCGTTACAACGGGGGCGGCGAGTGCGGAACCGTGTCTCACAATGGGTGCCCAGTTAATATCGTATGAAACGGATCTTGCCGAATTCAACGAGACATTATGGGGAAATGTGGGATTGTGTAGAGAAATGACTCTTGCTCTGGGATAAATGCAATTGTTTTTATTAAACGCATTTGTCACACACACATCACTTTTTATGACATGACAGTGGGAGGGGGCGGAAGAACTCACTCTCGCGTCCCGGTGGGTGGTGAGGCACACAGCTCTTGCCGCCGGGAGGCTTCCTCCCACAGCCCGTCACTTCCGGTAGGACGGCCCACCCCACCCCGAAGCTCTGTCGACGCGGAGCCAGAGCGGAGGCCTGTCGGGGTCATGCAGCCTGTCCCCGCGGGTGCCGGAATTGAGCGGGTTCTGCGGGACCAGCCGAGGGGGTAGAAGGAGCAGCGGGAGCCATGGGTGCTCTAAACCGGCGCCTTTCCCTCCTTCTCACTGTGGTGCCTCGCTCTCCCCTTTGAGGAAGAGCCAGAGGCAGCATACAGCTGAGCTGCGACTTTTCTTCCTTGAAGTGTCTGAAACGCTGTGTGACCGATGAGATCGATCCAAAGAGCCCTTCCGTGGATACGGGGGCCCCTAGGAGATCATCACGGTCCTTCCTGGAGAGAGCCGTGAGTCCCAGCCAGACGTGGCTCGTATTCCAGCGTCTCTCGGTCACGAGGCAGCGGGGGCAGAGGCTTTTTACCCTCCGCCCATCCTGCTGCCTGTGGGAGCAGATGGGCTGCCAGGCTCTCATTAAGGGGGGGCACGCCGGGACATGCTGTGTCCGTGCGGCCCTGCACCCTGAGGATACCCACCATACCAGCCACCAGAGCCTTCGTCCTCAGTGGCTGTCGCCACGACGCCTCCACACACGGCCAGATATCTGGCAATGGGGGCGGAACGAAGGCTGGCTGCGCCGGGCGGACCGGGCCGTAGAACCCCTGGCGGAGGCGGCTCACCGGCTTCGGCGGCAGTGGTGGGGGGAGCGGTAGCCCTACACGCTCCGCCGCCATGCTCATCACCAGGGAGAAGTCCTGGCGGACAGACCTGGGCGGTGGACTTCCATGGACCCCGGACCCGGAAGTGCCCGATAACGAGAAGTCCTCGTCATCTTCCCCCCCGGCAAACAGAGCCCTCCGCACCGCTGAAATGGCGAACGTAAAAGTCATAGCCTCGGCATCCTGGTCCCCCATCTCCACCACTTCGAGCTCAGCCTCGGTGTCATCGCCACGCGGTGAGACGTAGTGGGTTCTGAAATGGTCCCACCGGTGCTGGCGTCTGAGCCGTGGGAGCGCCCGGCAGGCAGTGCAGGGCGGTGAAGGCTCCACGCCGCCCACATTCCAAGCAGAGGTGGTGAGGATTGGCGCCCGCTATCAAGCCAGGGCACGAAGGACAGGCACGGGTCTCTTGAAGTGGCGACTCCATGGAGGTGAGATGCTTCTTCTTTACTTGCTCTTTCTTTCCGAAAATGTGTATTTTTCTCTGTCAGGTGTTGTCTCGCTCGCTGAAGAGAAAAGGATGACAGTCAGGAGGCGTAGCTGCCTTATATACTGTGAGCGTGCGCGCGCATTCAGGTAGGCTCGCCCTGATCGGTCGGCTACATACAACTTCAGTGTGTGAACGCTCGCGTATCATTGATGAGAGTAGTACCCATAGAGTCCAGTAGAGGGCGGAGCCTGTGTGAGATAGAACATGTAGGTTTATCGGCTTTCTTGTCAATAAAGGTTTACATGCCACTGTTTTTCACCAGTGAATTGTGCATCCATATTGTTAATAAATACCTACTGAACTTATATTTAATATAATGCATCATGTCCATGCCACATGACCTCCAACAAGGAATGTATTGATATAACTGAAGCTTATTAAATTAGCTAACATAACATTTCTCATCAAATGACTTGTTCCAACTTGTACGTTAGCTTTAGAAAACCCTTGAGCACTAGTTAGCTAGCTATAGTATGTTTGTATTGTTAGCAAACTAGTTAACAGTAACTAGTTAACAGCTCCTGATGATCATCAGGAGCCACACAGCCTTCACCAGTAACAGCAAGGTAAACAATACAACCATAAAATGTAATGTAATTGCAAATAATGAAGTTAGGTAAAATGCTTACAGTAATGTACTATTTGATGTGCTAACGAAAACTGTTAACTAGTTTGCTAACAATACAAACATACTATAGCTAGCTAACTAGTGCTAACAATTCACTGGTGAAAAACAGTTTTCAATGTTAAATCTTGTACGAAACTCGAGAAGTGAAAGGGGCAGACTGAGATGATGGGCATGAGGCTGGAGCTATGCAGATAAACCCCACTCTGATAAAAGCTTATGATTGTACAGAAAAAAGGCACTGACACAATTGTTACATGATAACTCTGTTGGCTGGTGAGCAGTGATGTGAACACTTAGTTTAGAGCAAACTAACTACATAAGAGCCTTTGAACTGCAAAATCAGTTGTTGACCAGCAGTAATCTGTCATTTCTCCCTCTAATCTGAAACATGTAACATTAGCTTCCTAAATCTCCAGTAGTGTCATTTTAAAAAACACCAACATACCTCACTTCATGCCTTATTTTCTTAGAGGACTGGCTTCCTCCTCATGTTCCCACGCCAACCGCTCAAGAGAGTTCTCTGACTGTAGTGTCAGAGTTATTACGACTGACCCTTTCATTTTTCACTTCCATGTTTAAAAAAGATTTGTGTATCTATCACCTGTGACCCCCTGTCCATGTTATATCCTGACAAAATATCACCGACATCACCCAGAAGGGCAACAAAAAACATTAAGAATGAAGGCGGTCTTGCTAAGAAATGTACAATACATATAGGAGACATATCTTGTACATCACTTGTGTAAACACTGGTCTGGGACAACCCTTCTTAAAGGAAAGACTTTAATATAATCGTTTTTCAGTGATATTTGTGGGGCGGAAGGGAGCACCTCCCAGTGTACGGGGGTTAGCACAACAGCTCGGACCTTGTGCACTCTTTCATGTGCCTATTTCAACATCCCTCCTTTCTTTCAACCCTTCTTTCTTAAACAAATCCTCTTCTTTTAGACACAAACACAGCGCCTCGGGGCAGATCTGTGACCTATCCAGACTTTGACCCTGTGTGGGTGAAACAGTCAAAGTCCTCGTGGACCCAGATGTCCTCTTGACTTTTGAAACCGCACAGTCTCTCCTTTACTTTCTTTACTCCCCTTCTCTTCCTCGCTTGCTCTCCTTTCCCTGCAGCCCCTCTGGAGACTCAGTGATAACCAGGGTAGACGGGAGGAGGAAGGGAGCGGAGGAAAGAGGGATGGAGGGAGGGGGGTTGGCGGCGGTGAGAGGGAGTTGTGATGTCCCGACTCAGGGATATTTAATCCTCTCTGTGAGGGGCGAGCGTCTCTCTCCCTCTGTTTGGCTTTGGGAGATCAAAGAGGCAGTTCAGATCCTGGCGAGATCACTCGCTCTCTCCTCCTGAGTGGACCAAAGACTCTCGCAAACACACACACACTCACACACACACATGCTTAAGTACTTGGGGTGACTGGCGAGGACGTCGGTAGTGGTGGTAATGAGGCAATGATTGATGGGACTTCATGCTTCTTTACTGCACTGTTTTAAACCACCAGTATGAGAGCCCACTCCACGTAAACTCAAATCTGTGTGCAGAAGAAAAATGGCTGGTGGAGACAGAGAAGAAGAACCACATTTGGCTATCAACAATATTATATATCCTTTCGGGTTGAATTTCAGCCTCATCTCCATAAAGTTTGACTAGTTTAAAAGTTAACTTTGAACTCTAGCGTACTCATACAGTGAACCGCAAGCTTCTTCTTTGGGCATGGACACACATTCACACAAATATCTGGGGCATTAGTATAGTGTATATAGTATAATTTCAGTGGTATTTGCATTCATTTGCAGTCTAACAACACATCAAATGCAATTTGTTGCTACTGTTGGCTTCGGGTCATTAACAATAGAATCAGTTTTTCCTGTTTAAGCCCTCCACCTACACAATGTTCATAATTCATCCAGCAGAAACAGATAGTTTGGAAAGTGCTCTCCAAAATATAAACATTAAAACATTCTGGTCTCAGACTGTGATGTCGAAGGGAAAAGATGTGTGTTTTTGAACACCAATGTGTGACTGTCATATGGTTTTAGACGTCTCTTTGGCCACTTTTGAGAAACCTGACATTTTGGTGCCCTTTATTCTTAGAAAAAAATGCTGTGAAAATTGGGATGGTTCATTGGTCTAAAATGTGTTACATGTAATCACAGCATTACCTCATCCTATCAGTTTTCACAAAGCTTCTTGCTAGTATGTTTTGTTTAATAAAAACACATTACACCCCACAAATGGAAATAAAGCTGCTGGACCACAGGCCTGATTGGACGATTGTTAGTATTTTTCCATTGTTTGTTATTATAGTGTAAATCCTGAACCTTAAGTTAATTTAAGCATGAGGAGAACTTTAAAAAAAGTGTATTTGGGCAACCAGTAGCTTTATTAAAGTGACAGTGTTGACAAATGGAGAAAAAGGGTATGACACAGGGCAAATGGTGTCAGGCCGGATTGAAACCCGGATTCTGCGCATGGGACAAAGCACCAGTACATGTCCACCAATTTGGTCTCCACTTAAATATCTAACCAATGGATAGACTGCGATGCAATTTTCTACAGATATTCATGGTACCCAGGAAATAAAGCCTAATGACTTTGTTAGTGATTGGTGATTTTGAGTAAAATTCCCATTGCCTTTATTGTCCTCAGTTAATAGAATTTGGTAGAACCCTAGATCCTACCATCCATTTCGGATTGGATTTTTCAAAGCCCATCAGTTTGATCCTAGAAGCATAGCAATTGGTCTAAAATATCTGGTGTTATTCTTTGCAAATCCTATGTTCTTGGCTTAGAACTAAACATGTTAAACTACTCTTTGAATGTATTCATCAGAGGCGGAGCACTTTATTGTTGGCTGCTATAATATATTTCCTCATCTAATACCTACAATTATTTTCACGCCCATTGCAGTGCCAAGTGTTTATAATATTACCTAAAAACATATTCTCTGAGTCATGAAGTGAGTACATTTCAGCGCTTTCTGTTTCATCACCCTGGAGGAGTTTGTTAACTGTGGGAGCCATAAACCGTATAGCTGGCGATAACAAAAGTGATGATTCCAATGTTTCCTTTCTATTTGTATTTTAATTCTATACCAATCCCCTGAAACACACACACACAAACACTGGTGCACTTACACACACACACGTACACACACAAATGTAAACCCGCGGCTCCCCTGCCACTCGGCTTCTGAGGTTTGCAGGTCTCTGATAGGAAGCCTCTGAAATGGAAAAGAGATAAGAGTAAATAAACAAACAAATACAATAAAACCGAATTTGTGCTGGTTCAGTGCACACATAGGGAGAGGGGGATGGAGGGAGTGCGCTCTGCAAGGCCCCAACGACGAACCCCACAAAGATGCTTTCTCAATAAAGCAAAGCAAGGTAAATACCTAAGTGAATTCATGCAACTTCCATTTATGCAGAGAAATCTGTTGAGACTTTGCACTGATAGAGAGAAACACCATTTGGCTCTCTAACAATGGAGCTATCAGTTACTGCCTCTGAGTTTCTTCGATATGATCTCCGTCCATTTTACACAACTGAATTGCTGCAAAATAAAGCATTTGATTTCCATCACAATGATGTTATACAGTGCTGTCAGCTAATTCTCAATGGTGTAACACGCTTTCTTTCTTTCCTTGTCCATACCTTGGCGGAGGACTGGTGCTAAAGCGTATGTTCTGCACAGCCAGTCTGCGTTTAAAGCGGTGCCACGGGCTTTGATGTGCGCCCACACCAACACACCACTCCAACAGCCTTTCTTCTCAGATGTTGCTTAATTACACTATCATAGTCTGTTAATTACCTTATCAGTTCCGCATAATCCCATGGTCAGTGTCTGAACGCCATCAAAGCAGAGCGAGTCTCTTTCATCTGTTTTTTCGGTGCTGATTAGTGATTTCAGCAGAGCTGAACTGAAGTATAAAGAATGACAAGTTGCGTTAGTTTAAGCAGGGTTTCATTCTGTTTCTTGATGAATAATGGTTTGTCACTGTGTACTTCAGTGCAACAAACAGGTTTCCAGATACTTTATGGTTGCTCAGTACAGTCTGCCATTGGTCTCTTCACAGGCACAACTGTACGAAACCTGGCATCCTCACAGGGGCAAGACATAGCTGCATGCCAAAATATTGACAGCACTTCAATTACCATGAAAACAAAATATTGTTTTTACATTTTCATGGTGGACAGGTGAAAAGTTTTCAGATTTTAACTAATAGATAGTACTTTGAAATTATACAGCTGATAACTAACATTAAGAAATTATTTCGTAAAATAAAAATGTTTTTTTCCGTTATGTTTCTGATGTCAGGCATTATCTTTTTTAAGAAATCCTCATTTGCATACATATCCAGAAAATTGGATAAAGCCAAGTTCAAAAACATGTTTTATTGTGTTTTGGACATATCTTTGAATCATTCCATAAAACCTGAAAATACTGTTACCAGCCATTCAAAATGTGTATTTCTGCCATATTTTGACAAAAGATATATTTGATATAAATCATGTTATTATTGATATATGAACAAACCCCTCAATAGCAACCTTCAGAATATACAGATATAATTAAAACTATAGAGAGGGTGGTGTATGTAAGTGCCAGTGAAGTGGAGATTAGAGAACAGAATATGAATAAAAAAAGTATTGTTTTGTGAGAACCACATTTAACCACATTATGCAACAATAAAGTTACCCAAAACAGGAATGATCTAATCTTTACTTTTTGTGAATTTGTTTTGTAATCTATTGACAGAGATATAAAAAGTATGTACTTTGGATATTTCCATTCCAATAGAGAAAGACATGTTATGAAAGCAGAATAGCCCAAAATTGACCAGTGCATGAAAACACAATCTATTTGCCAGTAGTGTCTTGCTAGAAACACAAATGCAAATAACTTAGCTGTATAGCTGTTTTTACTTGATATTGTAAATATCTCTACCGCTTGTAAAATGCCAACCACTAACCCTTCTTTAGTGGTTGGCATTAGCAGAGTAGCCCACGGATGTAAGAGAATAACCTCCAAGCCAATATAAATAAATGATGTGCCCTCATAAAATCATAATCCTTTACCTTCGTTTGGAATCATGTGGTGAGTGCAAACTCATCTTGACTGGCATCCGTATGTTTACATCTGATCTGTTGCATACGTGTCAATTTCATCTTTACACAACTGTTTGGATTTGGAGGCGATAATTAAGAAATAATTGAAGGGGCTAGAGTAATGTTTCTCAAGCGTGGAAGATGCATGCCCAAATGCTAATTCCACTCAGAATATGTTAACGTATGCACAGATGTTAATGTAGACTCCACATTGGGCTCTTGTGTTGTGCACCTCAGTGCTTTCCCAGTGCGCATGTGTTCTTCCCCTCAGCTCTGCCGGCAGCCCAGTGGATCTGTCAACTTGGGGAAAATTTCCATTTTGCAGCTAACTCTGCAGCCTTTTGATGGATACGTCTTGCCGACTTTTATCTCGCGTTGCGTCTGCAAACTAATTAATATTTTTTTTCCCTCTCTCTTTCTCTCTCCCCTTCAGGCAAATATTTGTTTCCTCAGAAGTGAGCGTGGGCAAACCTTCCTCACAGCTCCATATGCTGCCAGCTGCCAATCAAGTGGGCTGGAACCCTGAAACTAATCGCAACCCCCTCCTCCCTCCTCTTCCTCTCCTTCAGCAGAAATGAAAGAAGATGGGGGGTGGGTGGGTGTATGTGTAGGGAGATGTTAAAGGAAAATAAAGACATACAGTAGAGATGAAGAAACAGGATGGATGAGTCACAAACCCCAAAGCAGTGTCTCCTCTCTATTCTATCCTCACAAAGCTCTTCCTTTGCTAAGCTTCTTTTTTTTTGAATGGATTTTACAGTATCTGCACTGGATTTGGTTTGTTTGTCAGACAGCTCCAAGAGTGAACACTGTGTGTAAACAGTCACTTTGTGTGTGTGTGTGTGTGTGTGTGTGTGTGTGTGTGTGTGTGTGTGTGTGTGTGTGTGTCAGGGCCAAAACTCATGGACTGGGCAAAACCATCTTTACATCCCCCTACAGATCAGCAGTTGGTAAATGAAAAAAACGATTATTGTCAGTCTCACTACTGAATTTACTGGAGACAGCTCTGTCACGGCAGCTGACCTGAACACAAACAAGACACACACACAGTCCTGTTTCTATCGCTATTGAGGACATGTGTTGACACATTTATTTCCTGGAGCCTTAAACTAACCTTAACCTTGCCAAGACTTCAGCCACAATGTATGATTTATATTATGGGGATTTCCATTTTTTTCCCAAATAGAAAGGAGAGTCCCCATAATGTGAATGTGTGAACAGATTAGGTTCCCCACAACATATGCAATACGCACACACAAACACACAGACAATACATCTCCAAAATGTGGTCCTAAACTGCAATCTTTTGCATGGTAGTTGGTGTAAAGATAGCACTGGAAGGATACATATTTATAAATACTAGAGTTAAAGAATTGCACTTGCATCAAAAACAAGGGACATATCAGGGATAATATGCAACTACAATCAACAGGATTCAAAACAAAAATCTTGGTTATGTTAAGGGATTACATTTAGCCTCTTGGGTTTAACAAAACTTTTCGATTTGAGTACAATCATTATATTTGTTATGTAGGCTAACTTATGATAACTCCAAACTGGGTTTGGTTCCACAAGGGACACACACACCTGTCTCCTGTGTGGAGGTCCCTTGTTTGTTCGATTAGTCTGAGTCTAGACAATTATTCAAATAGCCGCACTTCCTCTCAGTGTGGACCGTTCCAATCAATCAAAAATACAGAGCAGCTACTTGCTAGTGCTTTAGCGCTCTTCTTTAGCATTGCTGCTATCCGAACCTCGGATTACCAGCCTTCATTGACTTCACCTCCAAAATGAATGTTACCAAGACTTTACATGGGAACACACTCTACCTGTAATGTTTTTTAGCAGCAGAAACAACATCTGAATGTACTAATAGCCAGAAGTTAAACACGGTGGGCACAGTAATGTTTGCAACTTCTCTGAGAAGACTAATTACATTAATGTCCTTCATTAATAAATGGACTGTTGTATAATGCTGCTAGAGCTTGTCTGTTGTACACATAGCAGCAATTAAGACACACAGACGACACACACCTCTTTACTCGCTATCATCACGTGTGTAAGTGATCCTGTCTTTGTGAGGTTAATTGAAGGCAGGAGCTCTGACTGTCTGAGACATAATCTGTCTTCATGAAATGTGTGTGTGTGTGTGTGTGTGTGTGTGTGTGTGGTGGGTGTTTGAGGGGAGCAATGTCTATAATAAGACCACACAGTTATTTATTCAATAATAGAAATACAGAACACACAGAAACTCGTCTTTATCCCTCCACCTGCTCCCTCTCTACCTCAATTCCTCCCCAATAGAGATTAACAGAGTGTGTGTGTGTGTTTTAGGGGGGTTGTGGGGCTGTTTCTTGGGATTTGGGGTGTACAAAAGAAACAAAAAAAGCACGAGTGATGCCATAAGGCTTGCTATTCTCTCATATCAGCTCTTATTATCAGTCATTTTTTTGACAGGGGAAAAACCTTTATCAGGGAGGAACTGTGTCCGTCTGGCCCTCTCACGAGCACACACACACATACACACACATCATGCAGACGGGGGCTTACACACACAGAGCAGGTAATCGGCTCACTATTAGAGTTAGCGGCATGGAGAAAAGAAGGAAAGAGCTCTCAGCAAGTGTATCCCCCTCTTTGACTGGATTAGAGCCCACCAGTATTCAGACCAGGTGCTCCAAAGGACAGAGGGGTGAGGGGTCCACGAAGGGTTAATTTCCCTACCTAGTGTGAGACCACATCCTGCTGTTTGCTGTCTGACACATCACATACATGGGACCTTCAGCAAATACTGAAAATTAGCAGCGAATAACAGTGCCATGTCTGGAAATACAGATGTATGCATTAGACACACATGCATACAACACACACTCATTACCACTAATCAACAAGGTGTATGCTCTTTGGGTTTCTTGGGTCTGTTGGGGTTAATTTGCAAACCATTTATTACTTTATTATCATGTCATGTCTTTATTCACACGACGCTCACTAGGCCGTATGCATAATATTATAATGCCATAATTGCTGACACTTCAAGTGCAAGATTATTTCTTCCTTAAATGAAGTGATAGTGTGTTTCCATTGTTGTGGATGACAGGGGAGGAGACATAAGAGTTAATTAAGTATGATTAGGAAGAGCTACAATCACTGAACCAGCTGGGTTCTATAGCTCAGTACTCTGCTCAGTAATTGCTTCCTTTCCTTTCCTTCACTTTCCTTTCCTTTCCACTCGCTGCTCCCTCATATGGTTTCTCCTTTCTGACCATCCATGCATGGGAGATGTTTCTTTTGAAGGAGAGAGCTGGAGAGCCCTCTGCTGGCTGGTTTGGGTAATTCGGCCACAGCCATGAATTAAGTGAAGTGAGCCAGTTACCATCAGAAAAAGTACAATTAGAAGTTATTAAGAGGTTTAACAAACTGCAATATCAATTTGTCTTCCAGATGTTGGGGGGTTGTTGGTACCTCAACATTCAAGACAATCAGAAACAGAAAAGTTCATAATATCTTTGAAGCAAAACAGAAGTAACATTTTAAGACATTTATTTAAAAAAAAGAAATTGTAGTCACCATCTACAGCAAACATCCTGACAATTTAGTTAAGTTGTTCATTCTTCTTCTAACATAATTGTTGACTGTCACCACATAAGAGTTATGGCTCTAGTATGGCAATGTCTTTTCCCCAAAGCAAGATTATGACAACTGCTTGATTTATTTTAAAGGGGCCCTAATATCCTTGTTTTCCGGTTCGTATTAAATAAATTGTATTTTGCTACTCTACTGTGACATGTTTACGTGCTTTAATTTTCTAAATTGTATTTCTTTGTCTCACACTTAGGTGGACATAAATAATACTTTAAGGATGAAGGTAACCTCTGACCTTTTCACACCAGCCAATATTTCCACTCTGAAAAAAAAAAACAGAACAGATATTCATGACACTTGTTAAGCATGTTCATGCTCCTCTGAGGATTAACCCTTCAGACTTGAATGACAACTTTTCATCCAGTACCATCCTAAGTACAAACTGGTACATTATTACTTTTAAGGCTCCAGTTACACTACTGTAACTGCATTTCTCAGCAATTCCAATAGCCAGCATTGCTTTGGCCACCAATACATTTTCCATCTGCATTAAAGAGCAATGCACAGGGGCCTCCTTAACTTTGCAATCATAAGCATTCAGGAATGTGTGCCATGCAGTGGATAAGATGGTTCCAAACTGGGCTTGTGAGTTACTAGGAACGTCAGTGACAAGCACACCACTGGCATCTCATTTACCACTGCTGGCCTATCAGTGACCAAACGTCATAGGTTTTGACTAAGCTGCTGCCAGCCGCTGTCAGCAGTCTTATTTTGGCAGTAGTAAAAAGAGAAAAAGCACAAAATAATACCACCTGCAGTTCAATGCTCACAATAGCGGCTGTGTTTCCATGATCACCTCCTCCTGTGGTCGTAAAGATCTTCAAATGGCTAGAGTGTCCATTTTATTTGAAGCAAGTGAAATAAAGATGCAACTTCTTCTTATAATAGACTTATACAAGGTGCAACAGTTGGTTGCTGGATGCATAGCAATTAAGTTATCTACTATAGCTGTAATAAAATTATGGTAAAACAAAATAAACTTAATTTTAGCTGCCAATATTCATTTATATAGCAATGTAAAACTATGTCTCGCAATGTATTTCATAAATAAAATAGATATTATTACAGAATTAATGGATAATTGGGGATCAGGTTTTGAAACCTTTTAAATCTTGCAATTCTTTCCATCTGTAGCGACAAACAGCCTATGTTGAATCACTGTAGCACTCGTGTTATGCCCTTTAAGCTTTTCGGTTCTAACATACTGCCTTTAAAACTTTGTCTATAAAAATGTAAACCTTGGCTCTTCTAGTCTGCGTGCTATTAATAATTTTGTAGTATTTCATGGGAAATTGGACCTGGTGACCAGCCCATATACAGTATATGTGAACAGCATAAAATATTATATATAAGAATAGTCAATCTTATCGCTGATAGCCTTGTTTGAACCTTTGGTATTAAATGAGACATTTTCATCACTAGAAAATAACTCCTTGTTATCCCTGTACCAATGAACAATTAAGGTTTCAACCGAAGTGAGTTTACATAATCTTCAATCAGGAAATGTAGCTTTTCCTATTTTTTTTGTTTTGTTTTTATTTTCCTGCAGATAACATGTTCTACTTTTTAGCCAGAAGATGCTGATAACAACAACAACAAACGATAGTTACGGCTGTAACTATGGTTCAATGAGTCCCGGATGACCGCCAGAGGCGGTGCTTTAGCACTGGATATGTCCATCGCGCGCATGCGCAGCTCGAGTACCAATAACAACAAAGTCACCTGTGACCCACGTGACACCAGCTATATATCAGGTGTCGTCAGAGGATCTGTTCGCAGAATCTTCTCGCGAGCACACAAGAATTCTGAGTGACAGGATACTCTGGTGGTTATCCGGGACTCATAGAACCGTAGTTACAGCCGTAACTATCGTTCTATTTCGTCCCTACTGACCGCCAGAGGCGGTGCTTTAGCACTGGATGACTTATACCAACCATTTCATGAAGAATCCAAGCACTTACTCACCTAGCTGGAAGCAGCGGAGCTTGAAAACAGGACCACACCCAGAGGGTGAGGAGTGGCGACATTGACCCGGTAGAACCTGAAGAATGTGCCAGAAGACGCCCACGACGCCGCGGCGCAGATGGTCTCCAGGGGCACCCCTCTTAGGGCAGCCCACGATGCTGAGATGCTTCTTGTAGAGTGGCATCTCACCCCTGATGGTGGGGGGCGGCCACTGGCCCCATAGGCATGTGTGATGTTATCAACCACCCAGTGGGACAGCCGCTGCTTAGAGAGAGCACAACCCTTCCTAGTGCCGCCATGGCAAACGAAGAGCTGCTCTGACTGCCGTATACAGGCCGTAGCATCAATATACGCCCTTAGGGCACGCACAGGGCACAGCAACTCAGGCGTGCCGCTCTCCTGTGGAATGTTAATGCGTGCCAGCTGGATAGGCCGATTGGAGTGGGCTAGTGGAAGCACCTTGGACAGGAACGCCACCTTCGGCCACTGGGCAACTCCGATGGCTCGGGTGTTGCCCAGTGGCGGGAAGGTATACAGGAGAATGTCCGGCCAGTCGTGCGCCAGAGCGTCCTGACCCATCGGGCTGGTCACCTCTGTCCAGGAGAACCAGAGGGGGCAGTGCCTCGACTCTTCCGAGGCAAAGAGGTCCACCTCGGCCCTGCCGAAAAGGCTCCAAATTGTCTCCACCACCTCTGGGTGAAGCCTCCACTCCCCCGGTGGAGGTTTGTGCTGTGAGAGGAAATCTGCGACCTGATTCAGGTCTCCTGGCAGAAAGACTGCCCGCAGACTGGCGAGGCGGGGGAGCGCCCAAGGCAAGAGGCTCTGTGAAACCCGGAGCAGCTGTGCGGACCTGGTGCCCCCCTGGTGGTTGATTTGGGCAACGGCGGACATGTTGTCCGAACGAACGAGCACATGCCTGCCCACCAGTTGGGGTAACAAGTGCATGAGTGTGAGCAACACAGCCCGAAGCTCCAGCACATTGATATGGCGTGCACCTTCATGGGCAGACCACTGACCCTGAACAGTCCTGCCCTGCCCAGCCACGCCGCACCCCACCCCAAGAGACACGCATCCACAGTGACAGTCTCCCGGCGGGATGGGATGGCGCCCATGGGCACACCCATCAGAAGATAGGCCCTGTCCCTCCAGCGGGACAGAGAGTGGAGGCACCGCTGAGACACCCTGACTCTCTTGTGCCTGTGCCACTATGCGTCCAAGTGAAGGCTGTTCAGCCACATCTGCATGGGGCGCAGTGACAGCAGGCCTAAGGGCACAACGGCTGAGGCAGCCATCAGTCTGCCTAAGAGCCGGAGGAACTGGATGTAAGGCACCCTCTTGCCCAGTCTGAAGATGGGAAGATGGTGGGAAATGTTGTCCACACGACGAGGTGTCAGGTAGGCCCTCATGGCGACCGAATCTAGGACTATCCCCAGGTAAGTGACCTGTTGGGAAGGGTCCAGGCAACTCTTCCCGGTGTTTACTGTTAGGCCCAACCGGGCTACGTGGGATAAGAGGCGTGCCGTATCCTGGGCCACTTGGGGCCGGGACGGCGCACAAACCAGCCAGTCGTCTAGATACGGCAGGACCTTCACGCCCTGTGCCTGCAGGGGAGCGAGCTCTGCCGCAACGACCCTGGTGAACACCCTTGGAGAGAGGGAGAGACCAAAGGGAAGCACCCGGAACTGATAATGTCGGCCCTGAAAGGCGAACCTCAAGAACTTCCGGTGATGGGATGCAATTGGCACGTGGAAGTAGGCGTCCCTCAAGTCCACGGTTGCGAACCACTCCCCCTGTGCGACAACACGAAGGGTGTCTGCTGTGGTTAGCATATGGAAGGGCAGTACCTTCAGGAATCTGTTGATTCCTCTGAGGTCCAGAACTGGACGGAATCCGCCGACTTTCTTGCTCACAAGAAAGAACGCAGAGTAAAACCCCCCGGACTGAAGCAGAGGGTCCACTGGCTCGATTGCGCCCTTGGCCAAGAGGACGGACAACTCTTGGGCCAGAGCTAAGGCCTTCGCCGGATCGCTGACAACTGTCATTCTGACCCGGCCGAAGGCTAGGGGCCGGCGTCGGAACTGCAATTTGTATCCCTGGGTTAGGGTGGAAACCACCCAAGGGTCGGAAGTACAGGCAGCCCAGTAGCTGAGCTGCTGCTGGGAAAAGCAGCCGACGACCGGCCCCGGGACTTCAGTGCCTAGCCCCCCGGCCCCTGGAGTCCCTTGGGGGGCGCCGGTAAGGCTCTGAGGCACGAGGCCGCCTGGAAGGCAGGCGACCTGGGACCCGCTGGGAGCGGGCACAGGTCTGCGAAGACCCGAGAGCTGCTGCCTGGTCTGCCTAGCTTGGGCAGCACGCTCCAGTGCCTCCAGGGCAGCTGTCCCAAACAGCTCCCCTGGCTCGACTGGCACGCTACGGAGGACTCTCCTTCATGTCTCCGTTAGTGGTGACTGGGCCAGCCAAACCTGGCGACGAGTCTGTACCAGAAAGGACATAACTCGTCCCAATTCCCTAGCCATTAGGGCAAAGGCCTGAGGCCCAGCAAAGAAGGCTCGGCCGGAGCCTGCTGCAGAGAGGTGGAGACAGCCAGCATTAGATGGGAGAGGGAGTTCCCGATACGACCCATGCGTGCCGCTGCGTCGTAGGCCCTACAGAGCAGCCCGTCTGTGACCCTGCACTGAGGCCGAGGGCACCTGACCTCAGGCCTTAGAGCCTCGTCAGGAGCCAGAATCAGGGAGGCGGTGGCAGGCTCAATGGGTGGCATGCCACCCAGCCCCACCCTCGCCGGATCCTGCATGGCAGCCAAGGTCCGGGCATCAGAGCCAGCGTGGCAGAGGGCCCTGGTGTCCCTCCAGCATGCATGGAGCTCCCTCAGGTACTCCTCTGAAGGAGGAACGGTGAGGGGGACAGGGGCAGGGCTACGCCTGAAGAAGGCGCTAGCCTGAGCCAAGTCGGCCTGCGGAACCGGAATCTGCAAGTGCGCCAGAGCTGTACGAATAATGGCCGCCATGGAGCCGTCCTCCACGCCCTGCAGAGAACCCTGAGCAGAGGAGAGGGAAGCCTCCTCGAGCGGGACCTCGTCCTCCGTCTCTTCATTGAAGAGGTTAGCCGAAGCCGCTAGCGACAAGGCATCCTCATACAGAGGTGTGGCAACCGAAGGAGGGGCGGCAACCAAAGGAGGGGCGGCAACCGAAGGAGGGGCAGGCGGCACGCTAGCAGCCCCTATACCGGGCCCTGGCTGAAGGGCCAAGAGGAGCGACTTCATCATGTCCATGTCGGCTGTTAGCTGATCCACTTTAGAGGACAGCCTGTTTCTAGTCCTCCTATTGGGGGGTGCACCCATAGCCATCGCTCCCTCAAGTCGCCGGGAACGGCCGAACTGATCTGGAGGAGGATGTGACAAGGAGAGGTGTCCGTTGGCTGCTGCCAGACGTTCCACCTCAGTGATTCTAGCCACTCTGAGCGCCCGAGGCATGCAGCTACAGTTCATGCAGGCGCTTACCGTGAGAGCCTCCCTTAGATGCTCGAGGCCGAGGCAAGAGGGGCAGCGGTCATGGCCGTCCTTGGGCTCAAGAGAAGCCATACAGGCGCTACATCAATGAGCCATTCTGTAGGTAGCCAGATGCAGCGTAGTCGGGAGCGGGTGCGGAACACAGCCTTCACCAGCTACCTGCTTAACGGAAAGAGTAGAGCGGTGCTGCTACTCGCCGAACAGAAAAAGGGATGTAGCTACACCCACGTTACCGGCAGAGGGAGCGGGAGCGAGAACACTGCCTTCACCTAGCTGGGTAAAATAAAGAAGCTTTAACACAAAGCTAAGACCAGAAACTGGCTTCTAAAGAAAAAACAGCACGGGAAACTCCGGTGCTTATCCCAGCGTCAGCCGAGTGGCTGCAGCCGCTACTGCTAACTAGTCAAACAAGAAACACAGCTAAAGCTGGAAACTCAAAATGCTAATATTGCTTGGCACAACGCCGCGGTCAGAACAAGTGCAAAAGCACAGCAAGGGCAACCCCTGGGAGAGGGAGCGGAACGCCACCGTCACCAAAGAAATTCAAGCCCAAAAAGCAAACAGACAGTAATCAGGACAACTTGGCTGGGAGAGGGAGCGGAAACACTGCTATCACCAACCAAGCCGACACCAACCTGTCCGAACGAAGTCTCTGCGCAGCCAGCCACAGCTCCTGGAGGACGGGTAAGCCCGCGGCTCCGACTGGATGAGTCGCGAAGCTGCACGCAGCCAGCTGTTTGCAGAGAATCCTTGAACAAATGTTCCAACTGAACGAACGCTGTATGCTACAAAAATGTAGCCACGGTACTCTCGCGCAGCGAGAAGACGAAAAGGGAACAGATCCTCTGACGACACCGGCCGGTATAGCCGGTGTCACGTGGGTCACAGGTGACTTTGTTGTTATTGGTACTCGAGCTGCGCATGCGCGTGATGGACATATCCAGTGTTAAAGCACCGCCTCTGGCGGTCAGTAGGGACGAAATAGAACTCAATATTATCTAGCCATTGATACAGTGTCATCTTTAAGATTTTGAGATACTTGTCTCTGCTGCCACCCCAAAACAACAGATATGCAATCAATTGTGTTTTTTCTGTTCAAAACATTGTACAATATGAAAAACAGTGATTTTATCTTCCATATCAAATCCTTTGGTTTAATAATCCAAATATTGCTGTCAACAAATAAGAACAAGTCCTTCTGTAAATAGTGTTTTAATGAAAACCTTTCACAGTGGATCGGTAACTGGGACACACAACAAAGAAGACATGTTGAGTGTTTACATGCAATTTAAATGAACCTAAAACCACATGTCACTAACATTTTACATATTTGTATGTAACTCCATTGTTTCAGGATACTGACATAAGTGCTGGACATATAGAGAAAGTGATTACAGTCCTTGGTATAATGCTTATTGGTTTCCCCTTACGTTCTCTTTAAATTGTGCAGATTTGTCCGACTCCTCCATGAGCTCTGCTACTATTTCAAATTGCTTGCCTCCGTTTTAGAAAGATTGTCTTTTTCTGGTATCTTTCCTTTTTAATCTATTTTACTGTCATTATGCTTCCATATCACAGTAGGAAATATATTTCTTGTGGTTAAAGTTGTCATCAGATTCAACTGAACTCAGAAATGAGAATTACCACTAGTAAAACAACAGAGGAGCTGAAAATGTTCTGTTTCAGAGGTTTATAAACCTTTATTGTATATTTGTTTAGTTAGTCAGATTTTATGTATGACCATACTTAATCATGAAAGCATTTTCGATTTTAAAACTATTCTTCCAAAGTCTCTATGGCTGGCAAGGCAGCAAAAATTCAGATTTAGACAAGTGTCGTGAAAAGGTTAACATGTATTGTGCGGAAATGATCATAACAGATGTAAAAACACATGTTAAACACAGATAACAAAAATGTCTAGAACCACAATGTACCAAAATGAACACGCTGACATCACAGGTGACACAGAAGACCCAGTTGACCTTTAGCATTTGGTGGCTATATTACAGAATTACACTCGGATGTACAATGTCTTACAAGTCAGATCTAGTGTCAGCAGTAGGCTATATATTCATAATTAAACTTGGTGTTGTGGACAGTTTGATCACAGCGTGTGTGTGTGTGTGTGTGTGTGTGTGTGTGTGTGTTTATGTGTTTGATCAGCGAGGTCTTTGAAGCAAACATGCCCCCTCTCTCTTGGCCACTCTTGCTCCCAGTAGCGCGGATGAAAGCTGATATGTGTGATAGATAGAGTCCATCCGCCTACTTCTGCCAATTCAGACCAATGAAAAGGAAGCATCATCTAATATTGCTGATACAATCACAAGTCTGCACTTACCATTTAAGGGTGTGGGTCATTCTGTCTCTGTTTGCAATCGATGTGTGTCAATAAATGGGTTTCTTAAATTCTGAATGAAAAGTTAGTGTAGGTTGAGACAGATAAATGAAACAGAACGAGACAGACAAGAGAATGCAAGAGGATTTCGATGGGGGAGTGAAATGTGACTGGTGTGAAGGAGGCAGGTGGCCGGCCTGCTGTACACCGACCAAACCCACAAACAGCTGTTCATTTCTCAAAAGCCCCCTTGTGTCCCCCTACAAGCATCAATTCTCTCTCTATCCCCCCATATACATCCCTCTCCTGCAATACCCCCACCCCCACCCTCTAAAGCCACCATTTCTGTCCCCAGTCCATCCAGCCATCCCTCCCTCCCACCTCACCCCGCTCCAGCTAGCCTACTTTGATCATGTTCCAAAATCAGGACAGGAGACACAGCTGGTTCAGCCATACATTTCTCACCTTCAGCTGTTTGGACATTTGCAGCAATAATGAAAAAAACATCCATCTGTACAATGACAGCGGTGGAAGGAATATATGTATACAACACAATGTTGTTACATTATTATATTGCTCCTTAAAGGTACAATGTCCAAGAAATGTCCAGAATTTCACTTAAAAACAGTGAAAAAGAAAACAGAATGTGAAGAAGTAACAGTTTTGACGTTATGTCCAATAAGTCAATGTATTGTGTTGAAGAGATATCTACTGCTAACTGACTACCAATGGTCCGTCCTGTCTTGTTATAACACTTGTTCCATGAGAAATAATAGTGAGTTACAGAAGAGTGTAGTCTTCACTGAGTTCAATATTAGAGAAAAAACAAGTTGAGTTGCCAGAGGGCTTATCAGTGAAACAAAAATACAAAAATAGCTAAAACTCTTGGTGAGCGACCTTTATCACCACCCAAAGCACCCATTCAAGCTAAAATGTTTGGCGGCAAAGAAAGTGAGTTGAAAAGCATTAAACAAGTGAAACCTCGAACTATCAAGTGACATCTAACAGTTTTTTAACGAACAAACCATGCTAAAAACATTCCAAATGGCACTAATACATGTTTTTCTATGTGGCAGGCTAACCCTAAAGCTGCAGTCACGTGAAACGCGATTTGTTTTTTGCTCACCGCGAGGTTGGGGTTGATGACAGCTGGTTAACTTTTGTTTCTACGGTTACTAACCCTGCTCGCTTGTGTCGCTTTATTCAGCTGTCATCTGTTTGGCTGCGTGGCGAAAGGTCAGTGGTAAATGGGGTCAGAGCACCATAAAAACACAACAGCAGCATCAGCGCAGAGCCGTTTTACAGCTTATCAAGTGAATGCAGCTTAACCCTAACCCTGATAGCAGTTTGGTTGAGTTTGTGGTATTCCTGCCCTGCTGTTAGTAAGTAGGTAGCTGACTTTTCTTAGTTTAGACTGTGGACCCAGTTGACGATTGGTTAATCATATTGTAACAACTTTGCATTACTGTTATAGGATGAGGCAAGATTTAAAGTTGAGAACAGTTGCTTTACATTTTTCAGCTAATCTGAATAACCCTCTAACACTGACTTGTTGTGAAATTAATGTTCTTAGAAATTAATATTTTTCTCATATAAATAAAGCAAAGTAAGTTATAGAAAACAGAAAAGTCGTGTCTCTGACTGTTTTGACATCCAAAGGGTGCTACTGTACTGCAATATTGATCACGTGTTTCCAGCCAGTTTAACATCCCATGACAGTGCTGCTGTGTCCCAGTGCACCAGATAAAAAGGTCAGTCCTTTCTTCCGCTGCAGGCCAGATGGCAGGCTCACTTGCTGCCTCTCAGCGCACGGCCCACCAGCATGAAGACCATCCCAGAGACGAGCACCAGAGGAACGCCGGCGGCAGCCACCATGAACGACAGGCCGTAGAGCACAGACACCTGAGCATCGGGACACGTCTCCCCCCTCTCCTGCAGGACGTAGCGCTTCACGTCCATCACCTCCATCCACAGCACGTAGAGCAGCAGCAGGAGCAGGAACAAGAGGGCTGGAGAAGTTTTAGAGAAACACAGATATCACTCTTGTGAGTAACACCAGAGGAATGCAGCTCCTACTCATCTCTAATGTTACCACGGTAGCAGTGTATAAACCCGCTGTTGTTATAGCGACAGTAGACATCTGCTGCTCTGTGTGTTGGTGTTTGTCATGTGAACGAAATCAACAGCTGACAGCAGGATGACTGAGACATGTGTAAGTGTCTGTGCATTCACCTATTCCCCTAGCAGCATATTTCACACTGCAGATAGATACCATGGTTATATCTCCCCACATGTACTCCAGGGTGCATCTGCCAAATGTGAAAGCAGCCTGTTGCAGTTGCTCCTGTGAGGTTGTTGGAGGTTTGTACTACTTTAAACGTTTAGTTGTATTATTTGATCTAAATTGTAATTTTTCTATTATTAACTTCCATAGTAACTTATTAAGCTGTGCCATCTTTAAACTTTCTTGTAGAGAAGGTCTTTTTTTCCATAAACGCCTTGTTTACACCAGGGACAGCTGATAGCATAGGGCTAGCATAGCAGTCGATACAACGGCTACCCCCACTGAAATCTGAAGGATTCAGATTCAGGCAAAGAAGGAGGAGAGCTGGGTCCAGATTTATGGACATAAGGAGATATAAGTTGTTTCCCGCCTTTCATCATGGGCCACGTCAAAGATCACTGGCTAATGGAATGGACGAGCTAACTGCATTAGCTAGCAGGAGAATATCTGAACTGTGTTTTATGAAAACATGTATCAGAGGACAACATTTCCATCAATGGATTCTGGACTGCTCGTGCTATGTTTACATAAACAACGTTTCCATCAACAATGTTTATTTATTATATTTTAAAGATTAAAATGCAACAGTCACAAAACCTAATTTCCCTCTGGGATTAATAAAGTGTTGTGATTGATTGATTGATGTACAAAGACAATGTTTTACCAGCAGCGATGAGGAAGGCACCGCCCACTTTGTAGAGTTTGTGGCTGAAGAAGGGGACGCCGCAGACCAACAGGAAGCCTCCAGTTAGAGCAGCGACCAGGCCAAAGATTATCAGCAAGGTCCAGAAACCCCGAAACACTGCAAGAAATAAAACCAGGTCACCATCAAAAATAAGTAATGTATCTATCTATATGGCATAGTTATTGATTCTTTGCATTCAGGAGATGGGCTAGCATAGCATAAAGACTTGAGCTGGTATAGTTCTATATTTGTCAGCTTCCGGGTCGCAATCTCCCTTACACAATAAATGCCTTAGACATATCCATAGCTTCCCTGCATTACAGTATCCAAATTAAATGTAGAGGACATACTGCTGATAGTTCAGATGAGTTGTGTTGCAAACAAAACATTAGCCAGGTTTTCTGTTTATGTTTGGTGCCACGCACTTGAAACACTTTGAGGTCCGAAGTAAGACATTTAAACTGGAAACATTCCCACCTTCAATTTATGTTGAAAGCATATGTATGTGTGAGTGTGTTACCTGCTGTCGCATCATAACTTGGATGAGGCACCTGTCCAACTGCAACAGGCAGGGGAAAGAGGTAACCATGGATACACACCTTGGATTCTGGCTGGTTGGCTGAAAAAGTAAAAAGAAAACTCTTGAAGAACCACTATAGAGTGTTTAAACACACAAGAGCTAAAATAGTCCACACACTTAAATAGATGCCAACACATTCTTCTAGTTCTCCTGTATATTTTCTGTCCAATATCAAAATTATACACATTTTTCTTTCCTGCACTTGTTGCATGTCAAGCAGACCACACTGCTTAGCACAGTGCAAACACATTGAACGAGCCCTAACCAAAAATGTTTGTCGCCTTGTTAGAAGGCATACATACTGAAGAGAATGGCCAGGTGTGCGCTCGCCAAGGGCTCCACCTGAAACACACACCGCCAGAAGAAGCCCTCGTGGTGCAGAGTGAGAGGTGGAGGAGAAACAGTGACTGCCTCCACTATCTCGATCTAAAAGAAAGAAGAGACATCAGCACACAAACACAGAGATGGTTACTGAAATGTCTGAAAACGTAATGTGTGTCAGATTTGTCAACACTTCTCTGTTAGTGACTCAGCACTTCAGCAGGGGCACGGCATCAAACGTGGTTCTGATTATGGCCTGCCGTCGTCTGTGAGGTTTTTGAGGGGAACTCATGAAACACGCATGAGTGATACTCTCCATTTGCTTGTCAAAAGAATGATTGATGGTGCTGAATAACGCACAGCAACTTAAATCATCCTCTTTTATTTAAAATGAAAGACTTAGTTGTGCTGCAGAGTTAGGGAGGAGTTCAACAAGGGATTAGCTTTTTATAAATATCTCTTACTTTGCATTTTGTGAACTTTCTCAGAATGTTGCATGGCTGAACAGACTGGGAAATTACAGGGGCTCTCTGCTGAGTTTACACATGTAGGTCTTTCAGTACTACACTGCATGTGAAAACAGCTGTGTGATTGTTGGAGAAAATAACTCAGATGAAGTCATCAAACGAATTACAATCTCATAATTTCTTAGCTGCACCTTCTGTTTAATGCTAATTAGCAAATGCTAGAATGCTAACATGCTAAATTCATCTAATGTACAACTTCGTAAGACTGCTGTGAAAATAAAATCTTGTATCATTATGATCGAAGTGTGTCCTATAAAGCCATATTTTAAAAGCCTTGAAAACAACGGGATTTTATAGAGACATTGACAAGCTCCGAAGACACTGCCCTACACTTGCCAAACCAAAAGTAACTATGCTCGCCAACGGATAAAAGCCATGATGAGCTACAGTATGTTCGCTTGGCATTTTGCCTATAATTCCGTTCTTGCAACCTTTTTTCTGCCTTTTTTGTAACTTTCTTCTACCATGTGACGCCTGGTGGCTGCATTTTTGTAGCGGTTGACACCAGAAACACAACAAAAGGAAAACATATTGAAAATCTAGGTAAAGAGCTGCGCATACAGACATCACCACTAACTTGTAAGGGCTCATAAGAGATGCTTAATCTTTTAATTAGGTTTTGGCATTGAAGTCAGAAGGTTGCCGGGTCAAGTTCTGGAACGACCAAGTCCTGCCGTGGTGCCAATGAGCAAGGCACCGCCCCTACACTGCCTCCCGGGCGCTGTACATAATACAGTAGCTGCCCACTGCTGCTAATACAAGGATGGGTTGAAGGCAGAATCCTTGAACAATTCTCCAGCTTGGGATGAATAAAGTATAAACCTATCCATCTATGAGTTTCTACATATTTGTTGATAGGGAAATCCATTCCCTGTGCCTTTAAGTCCTCTAACTTTACAAAAGGGCATTTCCAAATTATTTTGGTACCTCTTTAAATATCCCTTTGTGATATAGCGTGCACACCACGGTCAAATCAGATTCCACATTGGTCTTTTTGTGGTTCTTGCATGTGATGTTGTGACTATTATTATGTGCATTTGTTCAGTTGGAGCTCACTGACTAATTCTGACAGCGAGCAGTGAGGTTTCCATTCATGAATATCTAATTGAGTTAGTGAATATCCAATATGTGCACACATGTTTCCGTCCTACCTCAGTCCCATTGGCATCTGTTGTCAGTCTTGTTTGTGTCGGCCATGTATACGGTCCACAGTTGTCACTGGCCACCAGCCAGTAGTCCGTAGTGAAGGCAATGAAGAAACACAATGTCCCCACTACCCCAAATATCCCCCCAGCCAAGGTTGCAGGTCCCACCCTCATAACTCCAGTATAAAAGTCCTTCACTGCTCTTTAACCCCAGCTTTCAGTCTGATTCTCCTCAGCTCCTCTCTGGTGTCCACTCTGCAGCCCTCTGCCCAGACCCTTAAATCTCAAACACAAACAGTCTGCCACTCCCTGGCATACTGGGAGCTGTGGGGGAAAGCAGCACCAGTAACTGAGGAGGTCAGACAGGGGGACAGGAGTTATTTTAGGAAGCAGTAAGCCTGTCCTCGTCAAATTACCAGTGGGTGTGCTTCGCATTTATGAAGGAAACAAGAAGAGGCAGGATTGGTTTGTGCATGTGCTTATAATGTAGACAGCCAGTATGAGCCAACGTATTTCTAAGGTAGTTGTTAACCTGTAAGCGTAACTTTGAAAACGAATTAGACTACAGATGCAAATGACCCACAAACCTCTGGCAAAGGTGTTCATGAGGTGAGAGCTTAGAAGGATTTGTTTGAGCTTAAAATGATAAAACCAATAATTATTCGCTGCATTTTAAAAGTTTTAATGTGAAGGTATCCATGAAAATGCTAAACCTTTTATCAACCTTTAAATCCCACAACTCTATGGATAAATACATATGAGGTCATTATCACTTTATGGAGCCATTTTGATCCATTTTAAATGTCTTCTTTGTCACATTCTGCCTTCATGGCTGCTTCTCGCTCTCCAAAACAAAGCTGAGTTGTTTCCTCGCGGCTCTCTCCGCAGGTGCTTCATGTTGTTCTGGAGAGATGTGCTCCTCTCTGAAAGCTTCAGAGTCCGGATCCACTCGTCCTCTGGTCTGAGCTGAAGCTGCTGGGACTGATGCGTCCTGCAGGACAGGCCTCGGGCTCATGGAGCACACTGCAAGAGAGGAGAGCTGCAGTGTAAGTCAGAATGCTATAAATGTCAAGGTCAAAGGTCAGGAGGTGGAGTGAGACAAGCGACAATCTCATATATTTTAAGCCTGTGTTTCGTGAATGAATACTGACAGCATTAGAGAAGACAAAGGCCTGGGTCAGCACAACTGTTTATTGATTAGGGCTTAAACATATTGGGAAAATAGGCTATGAATATATTAATATAATGTATAAAGTTATAAATATAACGATAGCGATTTTACTTTGGATAAAGAAACACAAATTAAATCAGTTCTATTTTTCTGCTGCTTGACAATACTGCCAAAACAACAACTTGTTTGTTGAATTAAAACAAATATTTAAGGAGATTATTTGTACAAAATATTTTTGGAAGAAATTGAAGTGAAATCAAAATAAGGGATGGCTTATTTAAAATTGCTGATTGTACTCCTCTCTTTAGACCAGTGTTTCTCAAAGTGGGGGGCGCAGAGGCATGACAGGGGGGGCGCGAGAGACCAGGAGAAAAAATGTTTTAAAAAAAAAAATAATAAATCATAATTTGAAAGATTATTGATTCGAAAATAATATGCTACAGTACAGTACAGTACAAGTACATCTGGGTCTCTGTGTTTCATTCAAGCTTGGCTCTGTGTGTGTGTGGAACGAGCCATTTTGTGTGTGTGCGCGAGCGAGAGAGAGAGAGAGCGCACCGGTACCGGAGATCGTTGTTGTTAGCTTCTGGTGCTAGCGAGCTACGCTAACGGATATAAGGAGCTTTTTTCAACAACAAGGTGAAAGAGAGTCCTCTCCTGTCAGAGTGAGAGGCTCAGTGAACTAAAGGACTCTCTCAGTGTTTAGATAGTTAACTTTAGTCTAAGTTATCTCAGTGGGTCTCAAACGTTTTGGTCACCATTAATGTAAACAATTATTTCCGAGGCACACGTTTATATGATCATTATAGTTATAAAAAAATAAGAGAATAAATGAAAAACAGGTTTGAAATACTATATGACAGTAAAAAAAGAATAAAGTTTAAAAGGGGAGTGATTTGTAAAATATCCATAAAGAAAAAGTAAATCTGTTTACAGTTCTGTTTCAAATTGGTGTTGAGAGAGGTATCCATAGATCTCTTCATTTTGCTCTCAAAGTGCACCAGATTGATGCTTTTAACTTCAATATTTAAAAAACAAATCTTCCCGGGGGAGCATGCCCCCGGACCCTCCTATGTTAGGTCCACTCCCCACTTATAAAAATAGCACTCTACCCCTGCTTACATCTATATGCCCTGAGCTGATTATCGAGCCTTCATTGTAACAGTCACAGGTACACTGTGTATTTGCGTGGGGATCGTTGCAGTAGAAAAAGTTATCTTTTATTTTTTTGAAAGGAATGCTCACATTCATATTGATGTATTTTAATAAATGTTAACTTGGCCCATTACTTGACTATTTGTGTTGGGGGGGCCCGACTCTTTTTTTTCTCCAAAGGGGGGGCCTGACAGAAAAAGTTTGAGAACCACTGATATGGACAAACAAAATAAATGATTGTCGTCTTTAATGTTTTTCTTGCTTATATTAATAATGCAATTATGATTTCAAAAAACAATATATTATGCAGCGCTAATATGTTAATATGTTATAATACATCACTTTGTTAAAAATACATCACTTTATTAAAAAAAACGTTCTGTCATTTACTTGTTTTCCCATTTATAGTTCCCACAGCGGTAACTTAGATTCACACACACACACACACACACACACACACACACACACACACACACACACACACACACACACACACACACACACACACACACACACACACACACACACACACACACACACACACACACACACACACACACACACACACACACACACACACACACACACACACACACACACACACACACACATGTGAAACATAAAAACATCCATATCCTTGGGACCTCAGTCTGGAACAGAGTACTGAAACCTGAAGGGAAAACTGCATATTTTTGTCTGATATTTGTTTTTGTAGATTTAGATGTAACGAACTGTACCTGTGTGGGACCTGCTGAGTCCTGCTCTCCCTCTGCGTGAGCCGTTAAACTCTCCATCCTCCCCCTGTCACAACAGAGCAAAACAGGCAATGAAAGTACACCATAAAAAACCCTGGAGGTTTTAACTCAATCTGTCTGTTGAAATAAATGGGCCTTAATGGAGCGTATTGATAATTTTCCTCGAGTGAAATGGTTTTCTTAACAGGAATAATGGATACATGTCACTGTCTTTCTTTAATCTTTCTTTCTCAAGTGATTCATAAAGAAATACATTAGCAAACAATATGTAGTTGCTTTTAAAGGATCTCTGTAAACTATTCTGGGACATTAGTAAGGATTCAATCATTTATGTTTTTCAATTGACTAAATCTTACGTGACTTTTGAATGGTGACAGTAACTCAATTTGCTGAAATGTTCACTTGCTTTAAGAAAAATTCAATTTGTGTTTTCATGGATACAGTACCTGAGTGTTATACGTGCATCTTTCTCCCAGACTCTGGTGTCTGTGGAGAGGCTTCCTCGCTCGGCCCATGGTGGCGTCCTGGTGCAAAGTGTGTCTGCTGTAGGCCGGTCTCTGCTGGAGGGACCACACAAGCACACACCAACAGCAGATGAATAGCACATACCTATAGTGCATGTTCAGTTAATTCTTCATCGAACCAAAGCTGTGAATTTACCATGTTATTGAAGTGTTGAAGGTTTCTTGAGAGAATACGCCGGATGCTCTCCATCTCCTCGGGCAAGAGGGGGCGGCTGTGGGAGCGGGGGTCCACTCTAAAAGTGAGCAGTGATTATTAAGATCCATTTAGCCAAAAACTGTGTTGAGAAAACCGATATTTCATCAATGTTCAGTGCCATGAATGGGGGTTTAAGTAAGAAAAAAGCTATGGTGGAGATTATGTTAACGTTCACTTTCAAACTGCTTTTCGTGTTTTTGTTTACTTAGTTGTGTTCTCTGTATTTTATATGTCTGTGTTATGTGTAATAATGTGTAATGTTACTGCCTTCTTGGCCAGGTCAGCATTGTAAATGAGATTCTATCTCAATGCTTTTTATCTGGTTAAATAAAGGTTAAATACATACAAAATAATAATAAAGAAATACATTAACATAATGTTGTAAGGAATAAGCAATTGTTGAAACTTTTTTAAAGATATGAACAAACACAGATTCCAATCATGGTCTTCACTCTTCTCAGTTTGTATGCCCCCACTCTTTAAGGAAATCCTTAAGATTAAGGGATCCCTAAGCCTTATACAAGAGACTCTGACATAAAGTAAAAACATGTTGTCTCACACTGGCGGGGGGGCCTCCTCGTCTCCCCTCTGCTCCCTTCTCTCCAGCTCCTGGTAAACTCTGAGGATGCTGGAGCGGGCCTGGTGATCGTCACGGATCAGGAAACGACAAAGGTACTTCTTATTGAACTGCTCAAACCTAACAAACACACATAAAGTACATGTCAGTCGTCATTTGACATTATTAGTAGTCCTTTCAGTAAGAAATGGTCAGGAACTTTTGCATAAGGTATTTGCTGCCACCTATTGACCATACCAGGTCTTACATAATATAACTTTAGGAGAAACACCTGCCGCACATAAACTGTAAAGTCAATGTAAAACAAGAAAAACTAACTTGTCTTTCCAGTAGTGCTGCCCCCAGTAACCAACCACATCCTCTATTCCTGCCAGAAGGTGGTCAATGAGCTGAAAGGACACAATCATTTAAAGTTCATTCATTTACATTTTGCCTATTATGTAAAATCATTGATTATTTTAAAGTTGGTTTTCATTGATGCATGCTGCATATCTATTAAGAAAGTATTGTCAAAGGTTCTGAAAGATAACTATCTGCGTATCTATCATTATTTTTGGTGTTCACAGATAAAGGGGCGCATTAGTTTTTACAAAAAATATGAATCAACTGTAGTTCATTGTTGTTGCACCTTTACTTACAAGATGGATAAATGTTCACTATACGATGACACTAAACAATCATCCTTTATTTAATTAGGTAGTTAATATGCTTTGATATCAACATTGTCTGACAGCATGATTCCCAAAGCAAGAAAAAGTATTACAGTGAAGGCCTGAAGCTAATTGGTGCACACTTTTAAATGTAATTATAACTAATTGTTACAATTACCTACACTGGATTTTGTAATTATCTGGATTTTATGCAGACTTATTTGCGTGCGAAGGAAAAAATACCAAATCATTATTTTGATGCAACCTTTAAAAGTTTATACTGTCTACCTTGCAGACAATGCTGAAGGCCCACCATATTGCCATACGTGATGTAATTCCTCACCCTGCTGTGGATCTCCTCACTGACTGTATTTAGACCTCTCTTCTTCCTCTTCACATCCAGCAACTCCACTAGAGGTTTAATAGTCATCCCCTGTAAAGCAGACAAAACCAAACTCAACAAATAAACAAAAAGGTACTTAATAGCCGTGTTCACACCGGAGTACTTTTCACCGTACTTTTCGCGTTTAGTTCCGTTAGTACCCCTTATGTCGCGTTCACACCAAAAAGAGCACTTAATGTCGGGAACTTTTACCCCCATTTTTAGTGCCTGCTGAGAGGTGGTACTTTCCTGGGGGAAAAAAGTGCCCCAGTTCTGATTGGCTGGGCGAATTGCAAACCACGCCCCGTACAACTCTGAAATGTTTTGTAGAGCCACCATTTTATTATGCTGGCATTAGTATTATTAGCATTAGCATTCGACCAGTGCACAAACGCAGAGAGACTAACTTATGGCAACACAAAATAAAACATGGGAGCGGTGGAGATGAGGAGGTGTCGGCGTTCTGGCGATTTACTCGGAAGGCTTCAGTAGAAGCTGCTGGGAGTCCCAGCAGCTTCTACTGAAGCCAGTCCCCAACTCCGGGGACCTCCGGCCGGGGACTCCGGGTGGCAGTATACGCCATGGAGTTGTTTGCGGCCTGCCAGTAAACCCAAAGCAGAAGAAGACGAAGTGACGTCAGCGGCTCATTTGCGTAATCTTCCCTCAGGGAAAAGTACTCCGGTGTGAACGCGATCTGTACTAAATGCCCTGGGGTAATAAGTGCCGGGGCACTGAGTGCCGGCACTAAATACGGCAAAGTACTTGGTGTGAACGCGCCTATTGTAACCAAAAAGAAAAGAAAACGAAAAAAATAATCATGTCTGAAGTGACATAGTTCTCACACCTGTACAAAGACAGTGAAGAGGATGACTACGATGGTAGTTGTGATGAAGAGTCTCTTCTTTGGGAAGTCATCGATCAGGAAGACGAGGGAGAAGCAGATCGCCCCTCTCATGCCTCCATAAGCAATGATGAACTGATCTCTAAATGTCACAGTGTTCCTCCGGAGCTTGTTCACCACAGCGGTCAGCAGAAGAACACCTTCAGAGGAAGCGAAATGTGTCAGTACTTTATATGGACAACTGTTTATCAAGCTTTGGCGAGAAACAGCACGTACAAAGTCAAAGATTTGTAAAGCTACCTGAGGCCCTCCAGACGAGGCAGAGCAGCAGCGTGGAGCAGACGAAGGGCCAGCTCCACATGTGGACATCCTGTATTGTGGACACGCCGAGGAAGATGAAAATGAGGGTTTCACTCACACTGCTCCACATCTTCAGGAAGTACTGGATGCTGGTGTTGCTGCGCTCGGACACATTAGCCTCCACATACTGCTTCATGGTCACAGCGCAGGTCACAATGCTGCAGAAGGGGAAAACAATGTAAAACAATCAGAATTACCAAGCAACCACTTTGATTGTTATCATCTCATTACATGGCCATTATCAGTCGTTATTGGGGGCATAGATTTTAGGGGGTATGGTCCTGCTCTACCCTCCCAATTGGCTCAGTGGGTTGTTTATATACACTGGTAAGCTGTGGAAGGATGAAAATTGTTAGGCGAATGGGTCAAAATTACTTTGGTCTTTCACCCAGAATATCGATGTTTGTATCCCGCAGCGTAGAATAACCAAAAGTCAACATGAAAACATATCTTAAGTAGGTAAGCAAACTAATGTTTCATAAGTACTTAACTCAGCCAATGTGGATCACTTTACTTACGTATTTTATTTAGGTAACGTAACAAATAGAACCTTAACCCTCAACCTAACCCTTATAACCAAAACATGATCTTTTTTAAACCTTACCCAGTAGTTTTGTTTCAATTCACATTGTTAGCCAACTGTTTAAAAGTGCAACCCTTTCACAAGTTGCAGGAAGATGAAGTTTGCCATTTTAGTTGCTGATAACATGTTAACTGGTGACAAAAGGAGGTCTTTGAGTTTAGGTTAATACTTGGCAGCACTCACGCCATGATTCCAGAGAGGTGAAGCATCTCCGAGGTCAGGTAGGACAAATATGAGTAGAGGAAAACAAAGAGCGGGGCGATGACCTGGGCTCTGGAGGTGAACCGTGAGGTGAGGGCTGCCAGCAGGCCGAAGAAGAGGCCTACGAACAGTCCACCCAGGCCCACCACTATAACCCTGCACCCCCCCAGAAACACATCCACCCCAGACACTGCCGGCAGACGTAGGAAGGATTCAAACAGCTTGTAGAGCACCTGGTAGGAAGAGACATGAATCACTGCACAGAATAAGATATGTTTTGAGACCACCTGGTGACCACTCCTGCCCTCACCACAGTAACAGCGTCGTTGAGCAGCGACTCTCCGAACACCAAGATGTGAAGCTGTTCGTTAACATGCATCTCGTGGAAGACAGAGAGCACGGCCACGGGGTCGACGGCAGCGATCAGAGAGCCGAACAGCAGACAGTGGAGCAGAGACACGTCGCCCAGAGAGCTCTGGGCCAGCAGACACACACCGTACAGAGACAGGCCGATGCCCAACACGTTCCAGAGGGTTCCCAGAACCGCATACCTGGAGACACATCAGCAGCTTTACAGGAAACAGGAACGATACTGCTTGGCAAACTCAAAACAATGATGAGACAAACAAAAACACTCCTGAGCTGAAACTTCTGGGTTAAAGTAGCTCAGTTTGTAGGGACTGGTCTTGAGAACTGGAGGGTTGTTGGTTCAAGTCCCAGAAATGCGAACAAGTACCGGGTGTGGAATGGTACTTTGAGGTGTGCCAGTTTTGCTCCTGGGCACTGTACATTTGTTTGATAATTAAAGAGTAATTCATTCCATTCTTCCATTTCCTATTCTCACTATTACTACATTTCCATTGAATGGTATGGCACGACTCAACTGAACTGAACTGAACTGAACTGAACTGAACTTTGGTTTTCTATTAGCAATAGCAGCCCCAAAAGCAATAGTAGCCTACCACCTCTTTCGAGGTTCCCAGAGAGTTTAGGCAATACTTAAGGTTGGTGTTGAAACACTGCAGACCACTGAATGGTCAGAGAGAATCATCAGTAGCGTGAAGACTACCTGCTCAAACCCACAGATCTTTTGACAAGCTAATGTCAATAGCGACCACAATTTTGTAAAAGTCAAATCCAGCAAAATGTCAATGTAAGTAAAATGTGTCATACACACTCTGCTCTCCTCTTCTCTACTCGACTTCCATCATTGGACATGTTGCTATGGTATTTATAGGTGCAAAATACTGCGTAATGCCTTGTTATCAAGAAGTATTGCTAACAACAGCTAACAGTAGCTAACTTGGCTAGAACTTGAGTCACAAACTTTTCTCATTTGCACTGGAATGCGTTCAACTTGGTTGTGAGGTAGGCCCTAGCTTCAACTTTCTTCTTCTGAAGTGCACAATCCAGTGGGTTATTTGAACGTCTACACACATTTTGGGGCAATTTACCCAATTATTTTTGAAAATCCTCAAATTTCTCTAAAAGAAAGCATTGGACTGTCCAAAAACTGTCATCCATAATATGTTAACAAGTGTTTTACATCTTTTAAACAAAGACCAACAAGCATACTCACAAACATAAACAAATTGAAAACATTGACCGTGTACCAACCAGAGGATGGTGCCAAGATTCTCAAAGAACAGCCTCCCTGGCAGGAAGTATCCTGCGTCTAACACAATTGGCGGGAGCAGAAAGAGGAAGAAAGCATCAGCGCTGAGGGTTGGGGGGGCAGAGTGGCGAACGCCATAGATCACTCCTCCAACCAGAAGGCCCACCATGATGAGGAGACAGCTCTCTGGGACCACTGCTGGGACCCGACCTGACCAGTGGAAACCTGGAGGTTAGAGACCGAGAAGGTAAAAGGATGTCATGCTAGTTGGTTTCAACCATGTTGTGAATTTTGGAGCTGCAATAATTGTTCTTTCATTACTCTGACTGAAAGCACAAAAGTCCAGCTACACCAAGAACTAATAAACATCATATAATTAGCGCACACAGCAAGATAATAATGGGATGCTAGTATCTCCTAAATATGAAAACAATACATTTAATTGTAGAAAGACATTTTTGAATAGGGATACTTTTCAGAGTTATTGTCAGAAAATCATTAATTTCAATTAAAAAAACACATGACAGTATGAGTATTTCCTTTGTACCTTTATATTGTAAAAATAAGACATTTAAACAATGATTATGATATTGGCCAACCACTCGGATTACTCAAAAGGTAGTTGATGGAAATTTATATGTAGATATAATACTGTTGCTGCATTCCATTATTTATTTATTTACTTTTTAAAAGTTTGATACTCATAAGTAGTGAATGTTGTTGTGATATTTGCACTGCCTCGTTTAACTTCATCCCACCACCCTTAAAGCTTCTCTTGGCTTTTCACAGACTGTATTAGCAGAAGAGCAATTGAAGCTTACCCAGCTTGGCCAGCGAGGCCAGCATGATCCACAGCACGATCTCAAAGGGAGCCTGCACATGGTGATAGTCTACGCTGAAAACCCTTAGAGCCATGGGAAGATCCACAGACGGGCTGCCATCGCTGCTGTTTAAGCCCAGCGAGGAGGGCAGGTTTTGGGGCTGCAGAGGCTCGGCTCCGGGAGTCAGGGCCAAACATGCGGGCCAAAACAGACAGGCAGAGAGCAGAGGAGAGAGAGTCCACAGGGCAGCCATCCTGCAGCCATGCTGGGACAACAGGAGAGAGAGACCGGGAGAGAATAGGCAGGGGTTATGGAGATAAAGGGAGGGCAAGCACAACACACACTCACATGTACACCCACACACAAAACAACCTAAACCCAACTCATGCAGTCACTAATGTGCACAGGAATCCCTGAGCTAGCAATGATAGCCAACCATCAGCACAGAGCTAAACACACACACAGAAACACACACAGAAACACACACACACACACACACACACACACACACACACACACACACACACACACACACACACACACACACACACACACACACAGAAACCCACGTACTTGACTATGTTGGGACACAACTTTTTTTGTGGTTTAGAAGGACACTACCACTACATTACAAACGTCACCCATTTTGTATTTTTCAGTTATTTTAGGTAAAACCATCTTCTTTATAGTTCCAGTTTGGGTACAAGGTTACAAACTTACACTTAGGCCTAAGGAACCTAATTCATTGACCTTAAGGGAGCCCATTAAAAAGTGGAATCCTCACTTTGCTTTTAGATACTTTGAGAATTTGACATAGCCGGGTAGTAATTAATAACATGAATAATGACTCTGAAGAAGGTTTCTGCTCTGTCTGCTGTGAAATTGGCCTGTTGCCGTAAAGGCCTTCAACCTGAGTCAATCTTATGCATATTATGACAAGGTTATGGTTCTATATTATGACTTCATAAGCTCACTGTGAGACTGAACATTGTAAAGTTACAACTCAAGTATAGACTGTAATATCTTATAACATGTGTTGATAAAAGGTCTACACCAGACTTCTAAACATTTGAGTTTGAAGCTGAGCAGCCTCTAGAATTGATAGCGTAGACCAGGGGTGTCCAAACTTTTTTCAAAGAGGGCCAGATAAGGATAATAACAACTATTATTGACAACTGCATTTGGGTGTTTTATGTCCAGCTTGAAAAGTACAGGATTGTAGTTTTCATGTAGCACCTATATGAGTTTCAAATCTCCCAGGGATAACATATTTTTTGATTAAATGTAACTTTTCGATTTGCAGTTGCACATCTGAAAATTAAAAGATAGATTCCCAAATCAGTAGATAGGCGATATGTAACAAAGTCTGATTGTTAGACTGTCGGCCCCAATCTGATACTTACATAAAAACCCTCTCTATTTTATATCTTTTTGCAGAGATTAGTGAATTAGTGCATCCTGATGGATCACCATCTCCTTCTCTGTGGGTACAGAGGATGTCCAGCGGCGAGGATGTGTGCTTAACAGGTTACAAATCAAGCTTAAGCAGGCA
Source organism: Trematomus bernacchii (assembly GCF_902827165.1). Lineage (NCBI taxonomy): Eukaryota > Metazoa > Chordata > Actinopteri > Perciformes > Nototheniidae > Trematomus > Trematomus bernacchii. The sequence continues at coordinate 4,659,317 of NW_022988097.1, read as the reverse complement.
AACACACCATAAATCATTGGGTTGTTGCTTTGTCAGTTTATGCTGGACCTCACTTTGAGGTGCCTGCAGGACAACTGAAGACTCAACACTCAGCCAAATAATCAGCATGGTGGAAATGTAGAGCCTGCCAAATTGTGATGCATGGGTCCTCGCTAAAGGATTGCAGGATTGAATTGGCTAAATCACTTCCATTTACAGTATTTGTAGGTTATAAATGGGGCGAAGCCTGCGAGCTAGTTCAGGCAGTCAACTCGAGCACCAATGATACATTAACACGTGACGCACCTCGTCCCTCTTACAACCAACCAAACACATTCTCCTAAACATGCCGCTCTATTTAAGCTGCCAGGTCTTCCTGCCTCTGCCTCGCTATGCTGCTGCTGCCACGGCTGTGTTCACGTGCTATTGCTGCATTCATGTTCCTGCTGCTGTGTTTCATGTTGCTGCTGCTTGCCTGCCCCCACCACCACCCCAGCTCCACCCCAGCTTCCCCCCAGCTTCCACCTGTAGGCTCGGGGGATAGTTATCTAATCATCACTCAATGTTCTTTGTAAATCTGTGGAGTGATGAGGCCCGAGCCTAGACGCCAAACTCAAACTATATGCTGCAATAATAAACATATTAAGAACACGTGAGTTGTCTGACTGAAATAGCTTAGTAACCTTTATTTGGTTATTTAAACCTTCAACAGCATTGTTATTCAGTGTTTTTAAAGTCATGAAAGTTTGTTTTTCAAGTAATATCTGCTTACATTGAGATATTCTGAAGGCGTGAAGACACTTTAAATATAATTTAAATTGTGCTTTAGCCAAAGTTTCATAATTTATTTCAGCTGTACCTGAAATGGCCATTTGTCCTTAAAAACCACCCTTTAATCTTTAGAATTCATTTCACAGCCTGAATATGCTAGTTTACCTCCAGGTTTATCTATAATGGGTTGCAGGAAGGGCTTATGTCAAAAAAACGTACATAATACCGAGTTATAAAGTATTATTGCCTTTGATTTCTTCACAGCATAATGTTGCAGATCATGTGTTATTTGGAAAATCTGACAAAAAGTTATAATATTGTTTTCATTCTTCATACACCTGATATAACATTATTAGACAACAATAACACAAACTAGAAGCTAAATAAAAATGTAAATTACACTGACTTTTTTTTTAACAAAATCCTTATGTGGACATCTGTTTTTTTGTATGATTAAGTAATCGTACAAATTAGACAGTCAACCCATTTTACTTCAGCATTTAATACATGTCATTTGTTTCGAAATATTATTGAGACGCACATCACTTACAAAAGTGAGACATGGCGGCACAATATTGAATTTGAAAATGTTATTCACTCAGAATAAAAGACCACATTTATACCAGCTAATAAAAACAGCAGAATTAGACACAATTTATTATTTGCAAACTGGTAACTAGTTTTATTTCTCTAGATCAATATTTACAAGGCAAATTCAATGTGCGTTGTAAATCTAAATATATCACTGGATTAGACTTTGCCTTAAAAAACGAAATGCACACGCCCTCTTATATGTCAATACATTCCAATGTGTATCATGGAAAAGTAGGATGCTGCAGTTCTTCAAAGCTGACAGCAGATGGCACATGAGAGCAGGTACATTTGAGGCATATTTGATCAAGCAAGTAAACAAAGGTAAACCAAAATAAAAGCATGCATTGATTAACTGAACTGCACTTGTTTGTCATGTTTTAGTTGCATTTGGGTATATGTAAACTTGGAGGTAAGACAAGCAAAAAAGCCCAGTGGAGCGTCACATTTCATTCTTTTGCAGGAGTGATTCATTGCAGATAAGTACTGTCAGCTTCTGAAATCCTCAGCACCGGGGAGCTGAAGTTGGACGAGCAGGGATTTAAGTTCTGAGTGTTCAGATAACTAATCTTCTTGCCGCCGTCCCCTCCTGACCCCTGCTCCAGACTGGCCTCCAGTGAATCCGGGCCCTGAGGCTGGGTCCCAGGCAGAGGAACCAGGCCGTGCAGGAGGCTGTTCCCCAGGTGGGAGTGACATCGAGCCAAGTTGTCAGTCAGATGCTGCATGTACACCTCCTCCAGCTGTTTCTCCAGAAGCCCGTTCAGCAGCGAGTTAGACATCGGCTCCAACCCTGACCCGGGCAGATCCATGCTGATGTTCACACTGTTGGCCCCCATGACCAGATACCCCTGGTCTGGTATGGAGGCATGGTGGTTGCCTTGTGGCCCCTGTTGGGCTGCGCATCTTTGGTATTGCCAGGAGTCTTCCTTGTGCTGGGGGATAGTGCCCGTCATGTAGGAGATGCGACCGCTGTCGGCCACCTGCAAGTCTGGGTACTGCTCCAGGAGGCTACAGTCCTGTAAGCCCAATGTGAGGTCATGGCCCAGATAGAGGACAGGGGGACACCCAGGGATTGATAGGCCTGCAGGTCCTTGAGGCAACACTTTCAGGCCCTGGAATTGGTTGGGATCTAGTTCATCCTGGTTTAGAGCTGACCAAAGGAAGTCAAATGGTTATTTGGGTATGCTATGGAAGCCAAAAGCGGCCATGTTTCAAATCTTTACGACATCCGATTACCTGTTATAGCAAGTTCCTTTTATTCGTTTTTTTCTAGCTCACAAGTTATACATGTTTGCATCTGTACATTTTGTTTCCCAAAATGACAGGTAACGGTAAAAGTTCAAATATTTTATTTCCTCAATTTCCTGTGACAACAAGTTTTATTGGTTTTCTCTAGAACACTAGTTATTTTCTTTATTATCTCGAAATATAAAATGTAAGATATACGCCTTGGGCTCACAATGAATCTGTGAAACATTTTTTATCATGGCTGGAAATTATTTTAAGAAAATGATCCTGAATCAGGGAAATAACACATTACTTAGAAATAAAAAAATATAAGATGTGAAAAGAATTAAATGTCCGTTTATGGCTTCCATACAATTTAATTTCATGGTTTAGTGTGACTTATTTGCTATTTAGCATGAAAGCATTAGCAAGAATATATCTGACAAATGAAGGGCCTTTTTGTAAAAGGGAAGCAAGTAAAGTAGATTGTGTGAAGTTAACACCAGTACACCACTCACATTATAAACAGTTACACGTAACACTACATTAGACAGTTTGTATGTTTGTAATGAGGCTGTTTACCTGTTTCTGCTGACTCTGCCTGTAGGTCTGTGGAGATTGACTCAGAGAGAATACAGCTTCTGAAGGAATCCGTACAGGGAGTCTGTGATCTCTGTTTCTTGGAGGCAGACTTTTTCTCCTCCTTGTAATGCAGCACTCTGAGAAAACCTTCTGCCAACATGACACAGAGCGACTGTCCTCTTATTTTCTGTCTCTTTCTACCCGCCGTTGCTCCTTATGGTTGTCAGTCTTAAGTACAAATGGCAAATGTAATGTTCTACTAGCTTGTTTCACTTCTGCAACTGAGAACTGGTGCCTCCACCCACATACTTCCTTTATTAATCTGTAACTGAAAATCACAGGTTGAAGAAAGGAGAACAGCATACTATGGACTCTCTGAGAGAACTTATATTGTGAACAAACGGGCAGAAGTCGAAGAAACAACACAACATCTACAAATACTCCATTATGAGAAAACCGTCCCAGTGAATGTGAGGACGTATTTCTGAAGGCATTTAAAGTATTCTAACTAGTGACTTATATATTATAATGTATTACATTAATGCATTGTTTATACTGGTGTTAATGTAGCATGTTACAGTGGGAGAATTGTCAAGTTGGAGTTACTTTATGTAAACTAAAATGGCTTTTCCAACATTGGGGTTGGAACCCTTTGAAGAGTACATCTGTGGGGTCGTGATAGCATTCAAATAGTAGGGATAGAAAAATAAATGTTCTGCTACACACAACAATACAACTTTTTTGACAGATATTGGACTGTTTAAATTAAACCAGCTGAGAAGTTTGGAAAGCAAATCCCTCTTTGGCCTCAAACAGACTCTTCTGCATTAAGCATTAAGGACAAAGGGCTGCCAACGAAGCATCATGACTCCTGTTGATACAGACTGTTGTGATTTTCACTCAGAAAAATGTGTATTTTAGTAGGGTTAGACAAAGAATTTAAATGAATGGCACATTCAAACTTTACACACAATTCATAATAAAATGAATGTGGATGTCGGAGTACTTTAATTTCATATGAATTACAGATGAAGAAAAAGGGGCTGCAGGGACTATGCTTGGTAACTAAAGGGTCGCCGGTTCGAGTCCAGTTTGGATCAAAATACAGAGTGTGGTAGCTGGTAGATGGAGAGGCGCCAGATTGTTTCTGGCCACTGCCCTTGAGCAAGGCATCAACCCCCAACTGCTCCCAAGCGGCGGTACACTGGCAGCCTTTTCGCTTTGCCATTCTCCGTTAGTGCATGTCTATAGTCCTGTTTGAGCATGGGTGTATTTCGGGACCGTGTGCAATTGTAAATAACACCAGAGAAAGTGATCTTAATAGTTGATTGTGACCATAATACCTGACTTAAATACCCATAAGACCTCAAATTGGGGGTGAAAAAAGTCTCATTGGACCCTTTTTCCGTTGCTGGTGCTGGTTACGGTAAGCGTAGGCATATTTGCATCTACAAAACCTGGATTTAAAAACATCAATAAATGCAATACAAGTTGTACCACAACACTGGAATCCAGGCTCTGATGTTTAAAACCATTATTTTGCAAATGGATAACCAAAGAAAGGTCAACATACATGCAGATGATCTGATATCAGTTTGAAGGTACGCGTTGTAATGCAATCGTATTCTTGAATATTTAATTAGCTCATGTTAAGTATGAAATCACAAAAATGTACTGTAGTTAAACCACAACATTTGACCTATAATGTGATTGAGTAATAATAAAACATATTCAAATGGGGAAGTTATTAAAAAAAAATACACAGATATAAAAACTGCTGAGAAGCAGTGAGAAGACATTCCGGGGAATATCTGTAAAGTGTTGCAACTAAACAAACATAGAATGAACTCAATGAGCGATGACTTCTTCAAAACTAATCCTGCTTTCTCTTACAGTGTTTTTCCTTCTAAAACAATACAATCTGGCATAGCAAATACTTGAATGCCAGCACACAAAGTCAACCCAAATTTAAGTCAAAATATGTTCCTACATAAAATCAGTGTGTTACACAAAGGCTTAAAACTAATTTCATCACAACCACTACAGAGTACCAAAAGTCAGGCTTTTCATTTGAAGTCTTATTTTATTTTATTTTAGAGAACATAATGAAAAACAGGGACTACCAACACAAGGTAACACAGGATGCTTATAGCATAACAAAAGCTATCCAACTCCCCTAAAAACCGTTACAACAAATTAAACAAAATAACTCAGCTTCACATCCTTCTGTTTATGCAGACTTGTAATTTTGGCATAATTTGCAAACAAACATCATCTTGTAGAAAAAAGTCTGCTTTTAAAACAGCATTAAGACATTATAATGTAAATAAAAAAGAGAGATTAGGATTGTATAGGATCACTTTTACAGAAGGTGCTGCAGGTTTGGCGATGATGTGATTGGCAGGAGCATCTCACTCAATGTCAACAGATACAATTTATTCTAATTATTCTAACTAGTTGGGTGAAATAAGTTAGGAAATGTTTTATGGGTGATTTATTTGTTGTCCAAATTATGAATCTGTGTTACAATTTTGAAAGTGTGTACATTTTGTTGTGTCTAATGATGTGTTCTTAAAAAATTAAGCTACATCTTCAAGCTTATGGTTGATTGACATGTCATTAGGCCAATAGGCTTAACAGGCTGAGTTAAACTGTAGGAAGCAGAGTGGTTTGTAGATACCCACAATGCTCTGCTTTAGTACCTCCTCTCACTACAACTGATAAGGCACAGCTGAACACAGATTAATAGAAAAAAACAGTGAAATAGATCAAAACAGTCCACATTTTTATATGCCGATTTAAATGTTGCTTCTTCTTTTTTGTCCTGGGTCAGTTCCAGGTCTGGGTTCAGGTCTCAGGTAGAAACCACGCAAAGCTGCTACTGCTGGGCTTTCTTCGCTAGAGCCTCGGCCTCCTGCAGAGAAAACAGAGGCAGAGACAGAGGGGGAGAAAGGAGAGCGGGTTATATTAAAATGGAGGATATTGGTTTATACATCCCCTGCCACGGCACAGAGGAAAACCCCCTCTGTTTCTATGGTAACTGGCACACCTCCCTGCAGTTCCTGTTGCGGCACATAGGAGGCGCCAGCGTGAAGGAGTGAGGACGCCTGTCTGGGTGTAGGGATATGAGGAACAGATGTATTATGTAATATGTGTGTTTCTGTAAGGACATTACACTGGGTTGGATAAATATATATTTAGGCCAGTAAGCCGGTGTTACAGGAAACATGGCTCTAGGAATGCGGTTCAAATAACGGACAGATATCAGTGTGTGTGTTTTTTTTTTCTTCATAAGCTCACCTTGGAGCCCGGGGGAGCGGTCAGACCCAGAAACGCATACACGGCGTTATCCTCTCTGGCATCGAAGAAGGCCTCGTAGTTCTGAGACAGAGGAAGACACGGAGAGAAGTTTTCAAAAATGAACATCGATGAGTGGATGAAGTCCAACCTGGGGAATGATAATGTGAAGCAGGCCTGGGATCAGTGCCTCAGGGTGACAATCTGGGCGGCAATGCATGAAGAACTCTTTGTGAGAATCAGTCGGGGTTGTGGTATTTGTCCAAGGAAAGGCCTCTGTATTGATTCTGATAGGAGGGTATTGTCTTTGAGAATGTTACCCACGGTAAACAAGCAAACACATTCACCAGTTTACTGTTTAATTGCCTGCTGTCTCTTTCATTCCTGATCCCTCACTCCGTCTCATTCCTTTGTTTTCACTCCTTTGGCTCCCACACACACACATACCGGTACACACACACAAACAGATCTTGATAAAAGGGGCTGTTTTCTTTGTCAGTGACATTTTATAAAGCCCATTCTGCAACTTCACTTACAGTCATCCCACTTATACTTCTGTCATTTTAATGGGAACAAAATACCACCTGCCAACACAGAGAGAAGGCTGTGTAATTGCCTTTCTCAAGTTTTGTTAACAAAAATACTTTGACATTTTGATAAATACGCTCATTTTATTTCCAAGACTGGAAGCAGGTGGATATGTGTCAACTGCCTCTGTCCAAACAATAGACTGTATATCAAAAAGATGTATAAAGGTAGGTTTATAGACTACCACTTCGAAGCTTCGCAGATGGCGTTTTGGTCAGTGGCATATTGTGTTTTTGGGATATCCCAATCTTGTTTTTTGCACCCAGAAGTGACATGAGAGGGTGGAGCAAAATACAACTGATCGTGATATTTTTAGGTGCTCAAAAGGTTGCAGACTGTGGCAAAAGTATCATAAACACATATTCCCAATAACCTTCATACAAGCCGAGAATATGCTCTTAAAATCATAAAAAAGCGAAACATTTGAATTTTTGATACATCCAAATGAGTTTATCCGACTTATTTTTTGCTAAAATTGACAACAGTGAGGTTGTAGGCCATAAAAAAAATATATCTGCGTGACAATTCTAGTAATTGAATCTATTGTTTATATGAATTTGCTGATTAGTGCAGCTTTAAACATATTTAAACCTCAGAATAAGCATTCAAAACCCATCATGCAGGATTTGTGTGTACTGAGAACATGAACTACAGTTCTGTGTGTGACATATTAAATTAGTTCTGTAATTCATAATCCACATGCATGTGTGCCTCACCCCGCAATATTTGCTCTCGTTAAATATCTGTGGGGGGAGAGGGTTCCCCGTGGCCGGCCTAGACTCCTCCGGAACATTCTCTCTCATCCACTTCCTGTTGCCCTCGTGCGCCGCGATGTCACACTCCTCGAATTCGATCTTATTCGCCGCCAGGAAGCCCTTCACATCCTGCTGCTGCTTTTTTATCTGCGTGCGGGGGAGACGAGAGAGGGTGACATGGGGGAAGTTGTCAGTTAGACAAGTGTTTACTTTCAGACTTATGAGGAAACATAAGGCCCTCTGCTCACCATACTGTCATCGGTCTGCTGCAAAAAAGTGAGAAATGGTTGCTTGCCGCTCTGTTACTAAGTTACCACCCGTTTACTGAGAAGTGCATGAAGTGATACAACCAGATCATTGACAAAGGTGAACTCGGGCAAGGCTAAGCCGAGATGCTTAGTCTTTTATCTGCATGAAAAATGTCAGATAGTGAGGAAGATGGCAACTCCTAAGATTAGACTGCCTTCATCCTCCTCACTTTATAGTAACAAATACAACCATATCAAAAGCGTTTGTAACTTGCCGCACTTACAGTGAGCTTATTTCCCACAAAGAAACTCTGTTGGCAGTCCACACTTCAGAGTTAAGTTCTTTCTTACTATCAAGGATTTCATGTGATTAATTTTGAAGGCTCCCCATTCTTACAAAGGCAGTTCTGTTGCATTGGCAAAGCACTTTGTTTAACACTTTATCTAACACCTATTTGTGACACTTTGAAAAGTAGTCTAATCTGCGTGATGCAAAACCACACGTCATGTAAGAGGATGCAAAACACTAACTGTATAACTGAACAGGAAGTAAAAAGGCATCAAGAATGACACGATATGGTTCTCCCTTATTTCTAGGTGTGTCCCAGAGTAACCCAAATACAGACAGTAAAAACAGTAAGGCAATTAAAAAAAGCCACAGACTGGATAGAAATGCGTGCTTGTCTGGATGTGTTCTTCCTGCTTCTGCCTCTATCTTTATGGATGTGTGTGTGTTATTAAGTGTATGAAACAGCAGTCCACTGAGATCTCAGTGGGTGTGTGTAAGAGGGAGGATGGCCCTACAAGGCCACACGGAAGCAAGAGCTCCTCCGGGACTTGAGAGGAGGTAACTGGTCAAACACGAGCCAAATAAGGCCTGCTGCACGGAGACACACAACCACCAGCCTCAGCTGCACACACACAAGATCACACACCTAAAACCTCATGGTAAAAGCACAACAAGGTTCTCTGGTTTATAATCAATGTATTGTCTTCCTGTCAGTCCAGACACCTCCACGTCATGGCTCCTCCCACTCTATGTTGCAGAAGAGACAGGTGGATGAGTTCATATTCAGCTGAAACAACACTAACGCATGGAAATGAGGGAGCTGACGTTGCTGGCAGATTAGCCGTGGTGCAGTTTGAATCATTTAGTTGCACTCCCTTGGCCAAAGTCCTAAAACAAGCTCTTTGCCCACCTGCTCTGGAAACCATCGCGGGGCGGAGCAACGGAGTAGGACGTCAAGAGTTCAGAATCACTTTCACTGGCTTTCTCTGAACACAGACAATCATCTCTTTTTCCATTTTGTACACATGACGTTGGTACCCAAAACAACAACAAACTGACTCTATCCTCAAAAGACAAGCAAAACTTTTTCCCTTTTCCTTTCTTTGTGTGCACTCTGGCCATTGCCCTGAAAGCCTGGATTGTTGCCAAGTAAAATTAATTTGTAGGGCGAGCTGGCCCCTAACTGTAATTGCACAGTGAGAGTTCCCAGCTTTGCCCCCTACTCCCTTGTGAATGGCTCTCTGGTGTCTTAGGTTAAGCTCTTGGTGATTTTGAATATGGAAGAAGACTTAAGGCTTCCACTGTCTTTGGGTGTGTCAATAAACAACTAATCTTCTCCTGTTGCCCTGTATTAGTCACTCCTTATCTCTCTTTCTGGAATGCTAGAAGGAAAAAAAAGAGAGTGAGGGAGATGAGCCAGGTTGGTGTTTCCATTTACTTGTCCAGCTAATTTCAGGTGGACTTTGCAAGAAATGCAAATTCAGCATGTTTACAAAACAGTTTTGGAGCAAATAACCTTGGCTATGCAAGGCACCTTGGAGATGTAATATTGGCCATGTTTGATGATCTCCAGGGCAAAGACAAATTGATTGAAACCACAAATTGATTGAAACCACTGATCAATCATGTCAGGTCAATGTCGCTCCATCAGAACTTATTTGGAAAAGGTGTTTCAAAACATGGTTAAGCAAATGAACACATCTTTAAAAAGTGACAGAAAAAAAACTGAGGTGAGCTTAAAAAGCCCTTTGAGGAAGTATTTTGAATGTTTCCATTTCCAAAGGCAGAGCCTGTAGGCCTCAGGTTACTATTTACTGAATCCATGCTCACAATATCTAAATGGCTTGCCCTGGTATGCAAATATATACTGATATTGAGTACACTGTGTCTCTGTGGTGTAGGTTTTGTTTGGCATGGAACCATCAGAAACCCTTCTGTGTTTGCCATGCTAGCCAGGCTCTGTGGATGGCAATGGTTGGTCAGTAGGCTACTTCGATCCAGAATGCTTAACAACCGTAGATTGCCATTACATTTGATAATAAATAAATCAACAATTCCTCAAGAACTACCATGTAGTAGACTCTTGTATAGAGCATAGCAGCTTTTTGAGGGCTGTGCAGGGTGCTTTAAGCTAAATGCTAATATTAGCATGCTAACATGTTGAAAAATGACAATGCTAGCATTCTGAACATTAAGGTGTTACCATGGTAATTTCCACTAAAGTTTACTTTAGTTTTCAAATCTTCTTTCCATACATAGACACAGAAACTGCATGAAACAAATGCTTGTTTCAATTCTTGTTGATATTAATTCTATCAGCACTGACCTGGCACTTTACTGGTGTGTTATCACATTCCAAAGAACGTCCACGTACACACCGGGGGAAGAACTAGAGAAGCAATCATTAGATGATTGAATGTGTATAAAGTCTGAAAAGAGATGACTGCCTTTGGATATATACATCTGACAATATGAATGGTCATTAGCACACTAAAAGGGTTCTAAATTATTCAAGATCTTTTATTTTTACATTCAAATGTTTGCTTAATTCATTACCAACCCCAAGGGGGTTATGTTTTCGGTTTGAGTTGTTGATTTGTTGGATTACGGAAAAACAAATGGCCCGATTTTCATAAACCCTTATGGAAGGTTGTAGTAAGGGCCAGAGAAGAACTCATTACATTTTGGAGCGTATCCAAATCACGGGCTCGAACTAAATACCCAAACATTTTTCAGTTGGCTGAGGTCTGCGCTCTACTAGTGCCCTTCTAGTTTCCAATACAGTTACTATTCAAAATGAGTAATTAAACATCAGTAAGAAAAAAGTAATAGATATTGTTGCATGGATCCTTATCCTAGAAGGCAAACGAACAAAGAACACAGATCTGAAGAGGAAATCTGCAACACACGCTCTTTGGTTTAAATTCCACATTGTCATCATCATCCTCATGACCATGTGAGCTGTGGCAGGGCCATGAGATCAGGTCCAGAGTTGATCAATCCCTGTATAAATAGTATAACTCTGGCTTTAACAGCTGCCAGACAATGGCAGGCATTGATTGGATGCACTGTATGTACAGCACAGGCTTGGATCAATACAGTGGAGACTGATTCAATCAGCCTTGTCGACCATGGAATGGGGTCAATCCATGTGCAAATCAGTCACACATAAAGGAAAAGACACTTAAACTTAATTTGTCAAGCATTCTTTGCAGACAAAATGACTTTTCTAATGGCATTGGCATGAGTGTCCAATGTTTTAATGTAGGAACATCTACTTTCTTGTTTCAGGAAACACGATTCAACTCCAGGCAAGTCTGTTTGGTAGGGATAAAGGTTTTGTCTTGATTATATCAAGATCAACGCTCAGTGGAATTTAAGCAGCAACAGTAGCCTCCACCCAATCTAGAGCACAGGCAGCATTACAACATTATTACAAAAGAGCATTACACTGTTGCTTTGGCTGGGTTTTCTTTAACTGCTAAAAGGCCAGAAAATAACACTTTATACAGACTAACAGACTCACGGACTAAAGCCTGACTTACAGGCCCTGATGTCAGAAGTACAGTGGAAGAAGAACAGTAAATCTTTATCAGAGCGCAGTAGAGTTGGGCGTAAACAATGCTTTATAGCCATAAAAAGCTGTTACCGTTTCTTAGTACATTTATTGTGGCAATGTGGCATTTGTGTTGCTGCGGCACATAAAGGGAAATGGAGCAGTACATATGGTGCTGGCAAAGGTTTTTGGCTCTTTTCCATTAGTGCTCCACAGTTGAGATGCATTGGTACACGTGTGTATTTACATATGTGAATTTAAATGAAAATCTTAGTTTGTTATTCAAACATGGCCTCAATGTAACCTAATGCCCTGTTTGAACTGTGTGGTACACCTGTGCTCGGACTCACTAAAAGTACCAGGTGCTTTTCTTTATTTCCTTTTCCACTGAAGATAGAACCCCCTCAGTATAGGTGGGGTGATCAGCTGATTGCTAAAGTGATGCCGCTCGAAACTGCTGTGACATCATTTTGAACACTTCACTAGATAAATTATATAAATTCTATTGGGCCGAGTGAAAAATAGAAGTTGCATTCGCTATTGATGGTAGCTTGGCTAGTTACAAGTCGCGGGTTTGTGCAGGATGTCCCGTGTTGCCTTGGTGATGAGTTTCTGACCAATCAGTGGTTTGCTCTTACTTCTAGTATCGGCTAAGTTCTTATCCACATCTTATGCTAACGGCAAACCAAAGAAAGACAGTTGAGTTGATCAGAGCCGAACTGTTCCATGCTGTTAAAATGCAGCATATGAAGCAGATACCATGCATGCCCTTATCTTTACAAAGCCATTGACGGTAACCCTAGAAGTCTCTCTGGAGAATTCACAGCGAGTCACAACACCATTTCTCCTGGTGACTCAAAAGTTCTGCTTCTCATTACATAATTATTTCCAGAAATACAGCATCAAAGCTTCACAAAGATAGCATATATTCCAGGAATATAAAATTGGACTGACCTGATATATTAACCATTAATACAAAGGGGAAATGTTGAGGTGCAATCATGTTGACAGAACTCGTCTAACTTCTTTATTGTCTGTAATTTCCATACTGTACTTCTGTGCATCAAACCTTTGTGCGTTAGAACACACCCTCTTCAAATCAGCTTTGGTTGTCTTATATTAGAAATGTAATCAATTAAACCTTAAAACACTACGTTTGGCTGTTATATGGATCATTTTCTGCTTAAAATAAATACCAACAATGGATACAAATATACACTGACATTGAACCGAACTTTATATCTTCGGAGAATACAAATCTGCCTGAATAATGCTGACTTTTTTTAGCTTGTCGAGCGCTAAATATGATACTTCCCTCTGGCTAATTTTACACTGTGTCTCTCTGTGACCTGCAATCATTTCCTCAGTGGAGCGAAGACTTTGAACGTAGCTTTTTGAAATACTCCTACTTGTCTGTCTGTTTTGGCCCTTGTTCCATTCACATGCCGAACTACATTGGAGTGATTCATGTATCAGCACACTGGTAGATAGTGGAATGCAATCACATTGTTTTGCTTTTTTACTAGTCTGAATATCTCTTTTTAATGGACCACATCAAAATCAGACATTGCATTGAGAGAGATAATAATATAAAGAATGTATTTAAATCAGACATGGAGTAATTAAAATAAACTCTACAAAGTGACAGCATATCCTATATCTATGTTGGACCTACGAAATATGTCATCATAGCAAAGTAAATCAAGAAAAAAACGATCTTTTTATGGCACTTTACTTTAATCAGTAATGCTATTGTTTTTTTGCCAACTCTAAAAGAAGATCTGGAGAGGAAGATATGAGTATATGTGTTTCTCTTCATCTTTTACAAGGACATACATATGTCCAGTTGTTCTAGAAGACTCTACTTAACACAGATCAATGAGAGGTAATGCCTTTTTCCCAGACAGGCTCCATCACAGCGATGCGTCCCTGAGACCGCTCTGGCTTTACAGGAAGCTCCCGTCCTGTAAGGCTGCTGCTGCTGTTGAACTTTTGCAAATGTCATTTACTGTAAGGGCAATAAAGTCGCTCAGAGCTGTCCAACTGAAAACGGGCTTCATGCTTGATTACTTCCTCTGAATGTGAGCTGCAAAGACAAGCTGCCCAATGAGGGTAAATCATCCTGAATGTGACCTCACAGACTTTTAACTAAGTGATTTTGATCGAAAGGCTGTTACATTTCCATCACTTTTTATTTTACACTATGACACACTAATCTGCTGCTAGTAATATTGCTGATTAAGATAAGAATTGTTGTGTTAGCTGTGGGGGAAAAAAATGCAAGAATAGACTAAATGTGTGCACTATTATAGTAGGATAGGGCCATTTACTACACTTTTATAGTAGTAAATAGCAAATTCCTACAAATCAAGACCTCCAACAAGTCCTAAATAGAGCTTAAGTGTCCTGGGCTGCAGCTGCATGTTTAAAGAAGTGGCCCTGGGGAATTGCATCACCTTCATTCCTCTCCACTCTGGAATAAACATGCAATATTGAAGCTGATGGGGCTGCAGGACAGTGAATGCAACATATAATGTATGTGTGTCCTGCTATCAGACACACAGACTGTGAACCAGCCTATCCTGGTATCAGGGGACTGGACAGGACCTTTTAAGTACATTTATGGATTTTTAACTGCATGCCATTCCTGTTTGTCAGCCTGCTTTCAGCTGCAAAAACCCAGAGCTGTGAATTGAGTAAACCCTGTGACAAACAGTGAGAGGTTTTCTCTATTCAGTTAGCAGCATCAAACTTCCTCTTTGTCTCTTTCTCTGTGACAAAGTTAAAGGGGGAACAATAGAGAGAGGTGGAAAGCCCATCTGTGTCCAAAGTTTGGCTGCATGAGGAGTCAGACCACTCCAGATGGAGAGGATGACAGTTGCATGGCCATTGAGCTCAATAAAAGTTTAGCTGCCTTTTCTATTGTCTAACAAGCACTGGATGCTGCAGGTGAATCCAGCTGAAACAGCACATTTATAAAAGCAATGCTAGTATTATAATCCCTTACCGAAGTGGATCCGGAGGACGATGCTATGTACACTTTGATCACCATGGTAAATCCCTGGTGCTGCTGACACGAGTCCGGTTAGCAGCGGTTGGTTGCTCCTGCTCCTCGCAGAAACTTTGCAGGCGGATTGATCGACAGCGGGGACAAAAAAATAACAACAAACTTCCCTGTGTGAAATGCTGTGTGTCTGATGAAGGCAGCGCAGGCTATCTGCGCAAATGCTCCTGGTCTCAGCACTGGATGGAGCTTCGCATTCCTCCTCCGCCTCTACTGTGCCTCCCCGCCCCTTCTAGTCCCTCTCTCTCTCTGTGGAGCGAGAACACACACTCCGAGACACGTTCACGCACACGCAGGGGGGCAACGGGCCTATCATTATGGCAAGACAACAGGGTTATATTGTCTGAATATTTCAGCACCGACCCCATTGTCTGCAAGTCGGACATTATTGGCTATTGTCCCTTTTTTTAACCGTGCACGTGTGCCCAGTTGCACGTGTTCTATTAAGTCGTGTTAATAGGTGGATGTTATGTCAATAACAACATGAAATCTGCAGTGATTTTGAGCACTTTCTGGGTGCTTTAGTGTAGCAGCACAGCCTTTTTAAGGTCCTTCTCGAGCAGCCATAACATTAGACGGGCTTTGTGGGCCCCCTGCAGGCGTCACGGGCAGACGTCGCGAGGCTTTTCTCTGAAACGAATTTAGGAAAGCCGACTGACAAACAAAAAAAAATGTGTCGAAGAGGAGTGGGCGCCATATTGGACTCAAACACCAAGTGAATTTGAGGTGAATTTTCTCCTCGCTGACCGCAGCAGATGTGAGGGGTAGTTTTAAGATAAGCCAGCGGGGATGAATGGCTTACACTGGGGCATGTTGCCTGCCGAGGGGGCCTGTATGGCGGGGCGGACAGGTTCTCTGCCAGGCCTCTTTTCTTACTGTAATTGAACACACTCGTATGGTGGCAATATGTCCTTTAATTCTTGCAGGCTTCCTCCCTTCTCTCCCTGCAAGAAGCCATTCGCGCAGACCTCAGAACATCGCCGGCTCCAAAATTCCAAGTGTTCTGCTTCTGCAGCCCCGAATGGCGTCACTTGATTGGCTGAGAGCCTATCAATCATGCCCTTAGCCGCACCCCTCCCCCCATTCAACCACTCGCCTCTCTTTTCCAGTGTGTTTACTACACTGCCGAGCATAAGGGAGACACTCGTCTTCACATGCACTGAACCCACTGAGAAAAACAGTTTTTAGTTGTATTTGTAAGAAAACCTCCAAGAGATCAACATGCCCAAGAGAAAGGTACGTATTCTGAAAATAATAAAAATAGTTTGAGGGGCATATCAGCTTTTAAGGCATTGCAAACGATTATGAAGACAGCCCTCTGAGACATTACTTAATTATAACGTAATGTATATCCGTTTTTGCTCGCTGGTAATTTTTGCCTATTTTCTAGATATAATGTCAATTTTTTATGCGTTAGAATGAATATTTTCCCGCTCGGACCCGGCCTTTAAAACGCGTATTCTCGTTAGAACCGCTGTCCTTTGGGGAGTCAGAAGTCTCTTTCGGTCTCCATGCAGTTAAAGCACAAGCAGCAGCCATGCTTTGCAGCTCTTGTCCACCTTCGTCGCCGACCTACCGAGAACAAACGCTTCACTTATCGCCAATTCGCCACCAAACCGGCGAAAAGTGGCACCAGAAAATGCTTTAGTGCCTTTACTTTGCATTTTGACCGCAAAAACAAACACTCGCCGTCGCGTTTCGATAAAATTGTATATTTTCTCTCTTTGTTCATGGTCCCAAATGGCTGCAATGACGTGGCTCTGTCGCGAGGGGGCGCGCGTGAGCCGCGAGCAGGTCCCTCCCCCTTCTCAAAGACTCCCGCGCCAGCTTTCAAATCTGAGCTTCATGCATTGAATGAGAGAAAGAGATGGGGGAGAGAGAGGGAGAAACAGGGCCTGGGCCCTCAAAATATGGCTCAAGAGACACACATGGCTGAGCTCTCATAGCATAATACTGAAATCATGCATTACCTCCACATTTATGGGCTGTAAGCCTTTAAAATGACCTATATTTCACATAAGATTTTGTTTTCGCATGAAAACAAAAAGTTTTTTCGGCAGCTCTGTAATTATCGGCAATATGTGCCTAAAGTCTTTAACAACTGTTTCTTGTTAGTTTAAACACCATTTGTTGCCATAATAATGCTATTTAATTTGTATTTGATTTTAACCTGTTGTATTTGTGTTTTTCAGGCAGCAGTAACAGACGGAGGCGAGAGGGATGAGGTAAGAAGGGGTGCACCTAAGTAAAACCTCATACATGTGATTAAAATTGAATTTGTATTATTATTTGGTAATTGGGGGGGCATTATCAGGAATAAAGCACTAGTATTGCATTTAAATGTGTGTTTCCTGAATACAGTCAAAGTCACAATAAAAGATCCATAATAACAGTCTTTGTTCTGTTTCAGCCTCAGAGGAGATCAGCTCGGCTATCAGCGGTAAGAAGGCACTCATACAAAGTCAACTAACTAATTTACATGAACAAATTCAGTTAAAAAACATGGTATTCAGGGAAAATGCTCAAAATGAGTAAAACATTTGTATTTTGCCCTAAAATAATCAAAAACAGCTAAAGCAATGGCTTTCTTTTCATAATGTGCACAATTTTGATTCCTACCGATACCAAAATAAAAGAATATGCGATTTTTACATAATTAAGCCAAATAATTAGTCATGAGTATGTAAGTCGTTAATGAGGTAGAAATAAAGTGATCAGAAGTCCCTTAGAGCTAAAATAATGCTTTATTATTCAAATTAAACATAATTTAGAAAGTTATTTTGGTAGTAAAACTTACAGGGCTGTTAGAGTACATACTAAACACCAATATTGTGTATAATCCTCAGACTAATTACTTTTAGGAACTTGACATTGCATAAGTTCCCTAATGAACGCAGTTAGGATCAGTCATATTAATGTAAAAACAGTGTCTGCATTTAAAGGGAATATTTTAAACCTATATTCATATTCATCCCCCAAAAAGTTAAGTGTCATGGTAGCCTAAGTCTTCTAGTATCTTAAAAAATATTCTTTTGCAAAGAATGTGTAGCCATTACTTGATCCCTTTTCCTTTCTTCTCCATCACAGAGACCGAACGCTCCCAAGGTGGAACCAAAGGTTAAGAAGGCAGCAAAGGTAAGAGATGCTAGCCTTGATCCGGAATTAACATGTATATAAAAAAAGAAGACACGGATGGTGTTTAAATGTATATGTGTGAATATCCAGCCTGCTAACCAGGTGTCTTGTGTTGCCCCTGCAGAAAGAAAAGGCTGTGAACGATAAGAAGGAGGACAAGAAGACCAAGAAGGCGAAGGAGAACGCAGAGGCCGAGGCAAACGAGGAAAACCACTCTGAGAACGGAGACGCCAAGACCAACGAGGTACGAGTACTCAGAAAAACATCCGTTAGTTTATACTGACACTAACAGTAACGATTTGAAATGGCTCAAAGTTTTAAACTTGTTCTGTCTTACAGGAGGAGGCAGCTCCCGAGGAGGCCAAGGAGGAGGCCAAGTCCGAGTAGCACCACTGCCCAAACTTCTCCTTCTCTAAAAGCCCCCCCCCCCTCTCCCATCCCCTGAACCCCCCCAGCCAGCCAGCCAGCCCCCCCCCAAGTCTCTCACACGGTTTCCCTCCAAGGCGTATTGTTAACAGAGGAATATTTTTATCAATGATTTTATAAGTATCCGTACAGATTTTTAGCACAAAAAGCAAAGCTGATTATGGAGCGCCTTGCAGATTTGCAGTGGTCATATCATGTGTCTGCAAGCAAGATGAACACACTAAAATCTTTTTTAAATGGCATTTCATGATTGTTGAAGGCTTGTTTGGTGTAGAAAGTGCGTCCCTGCCGGATTGGCTATGTCGTGAGTTGTGTATTCCTGTGTTTCTCCTCCCTCTCCCGATCTCTCCTCACCCTCCCTCTTCTCCCGCCACAGATTAGACCTTCCTCCCCCTACAGTTCAACCTTTTATCCATGTTTTATTAACGGTTCAGCCATGTTAAAGTGGGTGATTATTTTAGACCTCTAATGTGCAGTGAGTTCCCTTTTGCTTCTGTCTGTTTTCTTTTTTGTTGTTTTTTTTTTTTCATTGAAATTGTGTTTTAAAAAAAAAAAGCGTGTTGAAGCGTGTTGTCCATAAGAAAGAGGAAGACGAAC
Organism: Trematomus bernacchii; assembly: GCF_902827165.1. Classification (NCBI taxonomy): domain Eukaryota; kingdom Metazoa; phylum Chordata; class Actinopteri; order Perciformes; family Nototheniidae; genus Trematomus; species Trematomus bernacchii. The sequence goes on along the minus strand of NW_022988097.1, from coordinate 4,640,212 downwards.
ATGTGAAACATTCCGGGAACAGTGATGGCCTCCGACCTGTCTCCTAGACGACCCTGCGTGCGGAAACAGCTCCTGCTCCATCCACGCTGTCATGTCAGCTTTTCTAAAACACTCTGGTTTTTTTAAACGATCGAATTTGGAAACCCTCTCTGACAAAATGCAGGTGTCTGGTCCCTCTCTTATGTTCTGAAATTCTCTTAATAAAAACGAGTCCTGGGAATTTTCCTCGATATCATCTGTCTTGAGCTTCTTTCTTCAAAAGATTCAAATCGATTGAAGTTTGTTTCAAAATCAACACAATATAGACCATAAAAAAGTAAAAAAGGTTTCTTTGTAACCCTTTGAAGTCCACTTCAGGCTCTTATTTAAACTCCTGTGATTTGTAAGTAAATGTATCATCTTAAAATTAAATTGTAATGCTACATTGTAGCTTTAAAACTGCACTTCTAGTTCTATTTTAATGCACTCCATTATTAACCAAATGTAAGAGCTTTTCGGTGTTAATCTGCATGCAGAAATTTAAATTAGAACTTTAATACATGCAAAACATAAAACAGGATTCAGACGGCAGCTGTGACCTGACAAAATGAAACATGCTTGTACTGCAATGTAACTGTAGACCACCTTGCTTTGACACAGCTGCTGCGGGATACAGATTCTTAAACGTGGCATTTAGCGTTGTCTAATTTAACAGTGGAAGTTGTTGATCCTCCAAACTCGCTGTAGGTTTAGCTGAGGATTCAAACAACCAGGATTTATCCCACAAATATGTTGCTACAGATCCATGAAGAAGGCAGGTCAGGAAAAAGTCAGGTTGGGACACTATTCTAATAAGTATACGCGTCCTCCTGGGACACTTAGCTTCCCCTTTCTCCACCCTAAAAGAATAATTCACCTTTGCAGTGAATGAATCATTGAAAAAATCAAGTAATAAGGCCTCAACTCAAGCCTGTTCCTTTTATGTGAAAGGAAGTTGAAGTGCAGAGGCCTACACCCACTGAAGGACACTATCTTTCCACTTAATTCCCCTTTAGGCACTACACATTCTCCTTTAACTCTACATGAACTCAAGCATGAGTGCTGCCGTGACCCACATTCACCTCACACAAAATATTAGCAATCTATTCAGCAGCTTCACTTAAAGAGAGCTCCATATTTAGTTCACAAAGCTGCGAGCATTAGCATGTGTTAGAAGCCTGGCAGGCAGAAGCAGACATGAGAAAGTGTCTGTCTGATGAATAGGTCTACTTTTTATTTATTTTTCTAAGCTTTGTTTGTGTCCTCAAGCATTGACAGTTGAATGTGGATGTTAATGCATGTTTTCTTTGCCACTAATTCATTTAATTTGTGTTAAAATATGCAAGGGAACATATTTTTTTAATTTAAGGTTCAAACTTTTTGCAATCCCTTCTATATTGATAGTAACACATTACTATTTAGCTGCATATCAAACCCAAAGGAGCAGGCCTAAAAACGAGCACTTGTTAGTGTTCTGTTATCTATGAATCACGGCTGACATTTTCCACAGAATATGTCGCAATTTTGTTTTTCTTCCGCTATATCTGTGCAGCAGTATCAGCCCTTCTGACCTGCATTGTCATGGCCGAGCGACGGGCTCCATTTTGTCGATATATTTTGGTTGTTTATGCGGAGCGTTATAGCACCGCCCCGACGCTAGATGGCAGCCTTGCCTTACAATCTACTCTAAACACAGAGGAGCTATTGCATATTAGATTACATTTTATTAACTGATAAATTAAAAGTGTTACTACTTTTCCCGCAGCATATTACAGCTTAATAATGATACAGTGGTAATTTGGCACGGTATAACTGTACCAAATACAGTCATGCTAAAAAGTAAACGAATAAACAGGCAGAAAACAATTTTTGGGGGGGTGAAGCAGCTTTGTATTGTGTGGTATGGGAAGATTATATGTACTAAAGTCATTAACAAGACCATAATAAACAGTGATAATAAGAAATGTTCTTGTGTACCTCAGTAGAAGGAGAAGCCTCGATAAAAACCAGACACTGCCATGGCACGTGCTTAGTCTGTAATTTGACTAATTCATACCTTAATTGATACTGGACTTTGGCCCTCTGCACTTTAACAGCCCTGTTCCTTTGTATTTATGTATGTGATTTATGTATTATGTTTCTGATTTGTGTATTATGTGTTATGTTGTGTATGTAGTATTGTAATATTCTTCAAACTATTTAAATGAAGTTTGCTAAAAAGCAGTGCGTACTGTTTTTCTTTTGCCAGGGGGCAGCAAAGTGAACAGGCTGTGTGTATTCAGAATCAATAAATGATAGGAGACAGATCATAGGTTTTATTATGAAAACAAACTTCAAAATGATACCTTCAGGCTTTCAACAACAACAAAATCAATATCCTTTTTTATCCACATTTACCTAGGCTACTTTAATCCTCTGTCAGTACTATCTGTTTATTCTACCTGTATTCAACTACAAAGAAAAATCTCAAGCTGTGATTTCAGCATCCTTATCTGTTGATCAATGGAAATATGTTATTGATCAGAGGGATAGTTTTTGGATCTAAGACTCTTTCTTCTCCGCGCCACCTTCCCTCATCTCTGATATTCCTCCTCTCCTACTCATTGATCCGACCATTCATGCTGTCTCCTGTGATCAGCCCTGTGACTCGTTAACGGCTTTGATACTGAGAGGCAGACACACAGCCCCCCCATCCCCTCCAGTCTTATGTGAACATCATAGAGCTAATTATTTCAATATTAGTATATATTTTGTCTGTCTGTCTGTCTGACCATCTGCCAGTCACTTTTCACTGTCTGGTAATCACAAAGGGATGAGTGCACTCTCATTCTGTCCTCTCTGACTCTCAGATGGGTTATGTCATGATATATGACTAAAATAGCACATTTTCTCTTTTTAAACATGTGCATATCCTATTCTGTCATCCCACGCACTTCCATCCCCCCTGTCTCCTCCCCGCAGTCATCCATTCCCAAACCAGTGTCCACATTACTCCGGCACGCAGCGGTGGTGTGTGAGCTGCTGTGCGTTAGTGTCGGTGGTGGTGTGTGGCATGGAGAGAGGGATGGTGGTGGGGGATTCTCTGCGTAAAAAGATGACCTTTCACGAGGAAGTGATTTAAATGATGTCCTGTCGTCACCAAGGATACCAGTGTGCGACTGAGCATTTGTTTTCAAAAAGAAGGATGTCACACTTTTGCACATGCTTACACAAGTTGCCAACTGATCCACTGAAAACACTGAAACGTTGACTTTAATTAAATGTATCATGTCAACAGATTGCACATAACTGTATAAGGTTAGTTGAAAGCAATTATATTAAGTTTAAATATTAGGTTCAACCAAATGTTATTGCTTCAACTAAACTAATAAAGTGAAGTGACATTTGTTGACATAACACGTTTAATTAAAGTCAATGTTTCAGTTTTTTCAGTGTACACTTTGTTGTGTGTCACATTAAAAGCCTAAGTGAAATGTCCTCCCATCCTCAGTGATGCTTGAAGTGACCAGATGTTGCGTGGCAAGGTTCTGCACTCTGAGGGAGGATGTTGCTGTCTGGCTGCCTTAAATTGTTTGTGTTGTTCGACAGTCTTGTTTATCTGCGAGGCTGGCTGCACCCTACGGGGGTGGGATGTACAAGAGCGAGTGAATGGGAAGAGGCAGGGTGAGAAGGAGAAAAAGAGAAAGTACCGGGAGGTGAGGAGAGAGGGGGGGGGGGAGAAGAGCTGGATGCAGATGGGGATCTATTCTCTACAGCACACGCATACAAGATGGAAATGAGTGGGCGTCTGTGACGTCAATCAGTGTAGATAGAAACACACACACACACACACACACACACACACACACACACACACACACACACACACACACACACACACACACACACACACACACTCCCCTCCTCCACCGGTCCCATGCTAATACATGCTTCAGTGCAAACAGCAGCAGTGCCACACACAGATCACACACATAAACACCAGCACACAAACCCCCCCCCCCCCCCCCCCCCCCCACCACCACATACACACACATAGGCATACAGAGTCACGCAGACAAACTCTGACCTGGCTGATGATGTCAGACTCTAGTTTCTTTCATTCATAAGAACAAATGTAATATGTGCTAGAATGAGTGATTAGAGAATTGTAATAGAAGCTTATTTTTGGGGTAAACATGTAGCATCATAATTCTTAAGGCTCAAGGCATATTAGACAGGAAATGGTGTTAATATTGTCCATGTGTATACCTCAGAGGTGGAAGATGTACTCAAATATTGACTTTACAGATAGCCTACAAGTAAAATTGCCACAAGGAGAAGTACAAAATCCTACACTTGAAAGTCCTTCATTTAAATCATACATTAGTAAAGCAAAATATACTCTACAAATATGGCTAGGGAGGTATGCCAATTTGTGTTGGTTATTATCAGTATCGTATTAGATTAAGAAAATTGACTTTTATTGTAGTTGAGATTGCAACTACTTTATAATCCAGTCGTTCCTCACAAGATACTTCTGGGTGTTGTGAGATAATGAATAGGGTAGAAAAGAAGTCAGTTCTTCTACTCAAATGTGTATAAATATTAAATTATTTTGAGTATTTGGCTTTTTTATGAAACATTGGCTAAGGATCCAAGAGGCAATCCGAGAAGTTTAAAGAGGAAATATTGAATTTTGGTTGAACTGCTCACAACTCATATATATGTTAAACAGAGAGCTAAACTGAGGCATAGGTTGCAGGCCCAAAGGTTTGGAACTACTAGTTTAATCTTCACTAATCATTGTGTTTACAGGCTTATGCTAGGTTTTTCATGTCAATTTTTCTTTTTGTTTGTCTTTAAAGCAACTTATGCCAACAATCAGATAAATGTAATGCAGTACAATTTCACATGACATATACTTAAACAAAAGTACCTCAAAGTTGTACTTCAGTACAGTACTACTTAAGTAAATCTACTTTTCTCCTTCTGTTAACCACTTTTGGTTTTTTGCAGCAATTTATTTTAGCAACTCCACAATGAGTTTGGGCTTGAGAAGAACAGATTTTAAAATGAATGGTCAAAATCAAAGCAACAGATGTAGAGATGTGCTGATCTTAAGTTATGGGTCAGGCACTGTGACACTGGATCCTACGTTTACCATGATGCATCTGAATATCCTCTTTGATTACTAGAACATACATGGTAAACATCAACGTCTCCAGCAATGGGAAAGCTAAAGTTTAAAAAGCGGCCTTAATGTCAGAAAATGTGATGTCTCAAGCCAAGAAAACTTTGATAGTTCAATAGTTCATGGGAAATAATGTCATTTTCTATGCCAACCAGATGGAATGCCAATATAAAACAATAACCTTCACTTTATTCAGAGCGTATTAAGTTTTAACTATGCAGAAAGTGGCCTATGCTGCTGTGTGAGGTAAAACAATTGGTATTCTTCTAAACTAGCATCTACAGTGCCCCTCACTTTTTTGTAAACGTGCCTTCCTGTCCGCCTGATTGATCGTTTGTTATGTAAGCTTGTCTCTTTGTCACATGGCTCACATTATGATCCATTATTTCGCTGCATCTAGTTTGCATAGTTATTAAAGTAAGGTCTCTGTGACCCAAATGTTCTTGAATGGACTTAATACCAAAGAGACAGACAGGAAGCACACACTCGTCTACCCCTATAATCTGCATCACTGCACAATTTCTTTTGATGCAAGAAGAGTTAAAGTAATGGTGGTACAATTTGAGTCTGAAAATAGCACAGATGTGTTGAGTGGAATAACAGAGTGATTTGATCGACAGGTTCAATCCCTCAAGGTTTACTGAATCAGGCTCCATGTACGGCATGTAAGAAACCATCCATCCATGTCACTGAGTCATGACGACACAGACTTCTATCTAGAGAAATGAAAAACTATTTTTGAAACACTCCTCGCTGCCTTCGAAGTTTTGCTGTTAGCGAATAAAATAAGAGTGCATCAATTACAATGTGGAGGCAGTGTGTGTATTTCTGATGGAGGGTGTGTGTGTATGTGGTGGGTGGCACTGGAACTAAAGACGCAGCAGCTACTTTGCCTTGCCAATTGTTCTAGTTCTTTAAGTTAAGTGGTTTTCTTGGCTGTTTTTCATCAAGGTTTTTATCCTGTTGTACCCTCTGCTGGAAGAGGACTGAGTCATAGCAGTCAAGGGGGAAGATGGGTGGGAGGCACACAGCGGGCAGGGGGTTGAGAAAAGTAGAGGGCGTGGGTGGTGCGGGTTAAGGATGGTGAGGAGGAGGCTGTAGTAAATGAAAAGATGAATGGTGAATACTATGGATTAACTTCGTTACCCGGTGTTCATCAGTCACATCAAGAGAAATGCTGTCTGCTAGGAAGCATAAAGCCCTCACAAATGATTATGCTTTATATTCTTTGTGTGCTACTAAGTGCTTTATAATAGCAGGATCAGTGTCTGGGCATTCAATAAACATTACTCCCAGGTGAGAGTTTCAGGGGGCTGCTAATCGACAGAAAGTTACAGAGGAATTCATTTTGACAACAAGATGAATAGAGATTGTCCAGCAGCCATAATTACCTACATTCACACTTTAGACAGAGCAACATGTTTCATGCCTTAAGCCTCTGCTAATGATTTTCATTTATACTTCAGAGGCTGCTACAAACCTTTCCTTTTTTAACTAGGAGGTATACATCTATTTGGAAATCTGAAGAAATACTTCTTTTGAAAATGATTCAGAGGAATTAAATGTATTGTCCAGAGCATGTGAGGGACAGAAAGAGATAAGGACAGATGTGTGGGTGATGTTCTCTTTTAGTCTTAGTGAGACTGAAAACTGTTTGTTGACGGTGGACGGGTGGGCAGGCCATTAGGAAAATTGATGTGCATGCCGCTGTGTGTATGTGCACACGCTCATGTGTGCATGTGCTGCTGCTCTAACATCACTGCTGGCGTCACTGCAGCCACCTCACAGTGACTCCCCTGTGACTGAAGGCCTGACATCCTCCCACGCTCTCCCCATAAACTCCCCTGCCCCTCTCGGCTTGCTTTATCTATAACCTCGCCCTCCTCTCACTCCTTTTTCTTCTCCTCTCTACATTTTCTTATCCATCCATCGCTCTCCCTCCAACATCTTTCTTTTTACTTCGCCCACCTCTTTTTTCTTTGTTTGTTTTTCCATCTCTCACCCCCTCATTTGGTGTGTGGGTCTTCCCTGTCTTCCGTCATGCTCTTTGCGCCCACTGTGCTGCCCGTCTCTGTCTCTATGGAAACCCCGAGTGGACAAGAGTGGCTCTGAGGTCTGTGAGACGCTGATACAGAACCTATTAGTTCACACTCTCCTTCTCTCCCAGTGAGCCACATGCTTCCAACCTGGCGCATGCAAGCCTATAGTGTGTGTAAATAGATGATGGAGGATGACGGGGCCACTACCTGCTATCACACAAGTCCTCCCCCCCCCAGATGAAAAAAGACACCCACATCTTCTCTTGTGCCAATGAATTATCATTGTTGTGAATTGGGAGCAGGCAATTTGGGAGTAAGGAGGGAGTCCTATTGTGTCATTATCCTGTAGGTCTCTTCAATTACTCAGTGGAGAAGGGGACCACCTGATGCCGCCTCTGCACATATTCCCTTCTGTAGCACACACACACACACACACACACACACACACACACACACACACACACACACACACACACACACACACACACACACACACACACACACACACACACACACACACACACACACACGTTTAGCTCTCTCATCCCCCTTTTCCCCTTTAGTCTCACACCTCACAGACCGTATTTATCGAACATATACATGATGTGGAGGCTGCTGTGTTGCGTAGAACGTGCGTCATTCCGATCCAAACGCATCTGAAGGACAGGTGATTTGTGATAAGAGGCCTCCTACAGACAGAATTTCACAGCTTTGGGTCGCTCTCCTGGGCACCATTGTGATTCGACGGTCACGCTAAAGTGGATCATTGCAGAGCGCAATCATAAGGAGGATACGTCAGCTGTACAACATGTCGTTTGGGGGGAAATTAAAGTAGCTTGGTGTATGAGAACGGAGCACAAAGATGTGAAACAATCAATTCAGAGGAACTCTTCGTTAAAATGTACGTGTATCAATTACTTGGTTTTGGCAATGTGTGTTTTAACGCAGTTTATAAACTTCAATTATCTTAAACAGGACTCCAAAGGATGTGACATTTATGTACACGTCTGACTGCCCTGCCTCTCTTAAACTCACAGTGAGTAGCTAGCGTGGCGAAATACTTTTGAGCGGATAACTTCCGCTAATTAATCCACACTCCCATTTATAGGTTAATCTGGCAGGTACATTTGCCCGTTTACCTTGAGTAAATTACTTTTTAACCTTTGACACAACCAATGCCAGATGTATGCAGTGTAGCTAAGTGAGAGCTAGTTTGCTAACCTTAGCTTGGTTGCTGGCTAACGTTATCGCTAGCAAAATAGTCACAATTTATGTGTTTTTGCCCATTGAATGGATTTTAGCTAACAATAATTGATAAGCAGGGGTCTAGGCTTATGATGTATGACGTAGGCATATCACTTTTGATAATGATTGCTACTATAACCTAATCCAAGCTAAGATTAGCCAGCTAGCTGTTGGTTATTTAGAGACTGATGTTGTTTGCTTCTAAACAATAGCTGAGAAAGGTAATTGGCAAATGGTTAGCTAGTTTTTTTTTATCATGAAGCCAATGATCAAAATATAATATAGGAACATTAGTAACATCATGTTGAAAATGATATAACATTTTAATGTGTTGTCATGCTTTGGCCAATGCCTAGGAAGGCTGCTTGGAATATGGAGTGTAGAGACATGTGCGAGGAACAGGGTAATGACTGCCGAAACCTTGTGGCCACTGCAGTTATTATTTATTAGGATTTCATGACATTTCGACATGTTACCTTTAAAATAATTTGTAGCAATAATTACATATCCGAAGGTTTGTTGAGTTACGCCTTTATTTTATCAAAATGTACATGAAGAAATTACAACAAAGGACTACATTAAAGAAGACATCAAAATGGGCAGCAATAACAGGGGTCAACAACTGAACACATACCCAACCCAGCCCCAGGCCCACCCCATTAACACCCCCAGTGCAGTGAGATAAAGACATGCCAATGATGTCTCACATTTAGGCACTTAATTTCCCTACCAAACCATCTTTGGTCATAGTTGCTGTTTGGCTTTGAACTTGGATTCAAAAGGTTTGAGGTGGATTTAAACTTGTTTCATGTTGAATCTGACTGTGGATTAGAGGATGCTGATTTATGCTGATAGGAGTCACAGAGGTTTAAAATGCACTCCTTCAGTTTAGACAGATCTCAATTGGCCATGTTTAGAGGTGACCTAAAGATGGTTATAACCTGACCACCTCCATAGGGTAAACATTAGCATTAAATAAATCAACACTAGATGGTACAGTACTTCACATGATTACAGAAAGGACTTCACAAGTCAAAGGAATCAAGCACTACATCTTAACACATTTTACCTGAAAACAATGCAGTGTATCTGCACACGATATACTGTAATCAATACACTGTACAGTCTATTGCAAAGGCATTGTTGTTGGCATTTTTCTGTAGGAATTAACCAGTCTGTTTACCACTGAGTATTATCTTGGAAAGTTTTGCAAAAATAGATACATTTTTATTAAATTAAAAGCCTTCGCTTTGACTTCAGGATGTGGTCTACTCTACTGTATATATTAAGCTACTCATGCATCGTCTAACTGTGTTAATACAGTAAACAGCCTGCCAGTTGGTGTGCACATATGTGTGTATGTGTAGTGCATGCATGTTTGTGTGTTCTGATTAAAGTACTGTACACACTGGTAGACCTGTCCCTTTAAGTATTTTTTTCAGAGTACACCCCTTCAGTAAAGGATTAACAAAGTTACATGAAACTGTTTAAGAAGCATAGTAGTAACACAGTATTTGGCAGTGAGAGAACAGTCCTAATTTATCCATGCACAATATCAACCACAGGAAAGGTCCACAATCTGAACAAACCCATTAAGAACAACACAGTAAGAACATGAAAAGAGTGACAAGAATTCAAGAACCTGGAAGTGTGAGTTTTGTGTATGCATGTGTGTGTGCCCGTGAATGTTTTTGAATGTCAACAGCACAGTTGGTTTCCCGGGGAGACCAAAGGGCTATGACTCATGCAGTGCATAAAGCATTTTCTGGAATTTCGGCAATATTGGAAGAATTATTATTTTCCCACAAAGCCCAGATAATTACATTTAATCATATTAGAACCTTACAGAGTACTCAGGGAGTTTACTGTAAAAACCCACTCAATCCCACCCACATAGGTCTATTATAGACCAAACAGTTTATCCCTGGATTATTTTTCCATTCTCCAGCTCTTTCCTCATGAAAAGCACCTTCTCCTTGCAAGATTGTGTGAGTTGTGTAATTATAATTTGTATGTGTGTGTGTGTTTTAGACTAGTCCAGTCTGTGCGTGCAAGTGTAAGGGGTAGGGTTGGTAAAGCAGAGTTGATCCCGCTTGGGGTATGTAGTAGCTGCAGTAGCTGGGTTCTGCTAAATAGGGGGTATTGTGATCAGCAAGGTATGGGGCAGGCTGGTAGAAGCATGTCACATGGTCTGTGTTGGGGATAATGTTCTGCTCTCCCAGAACCTTCAGCGCCAGCACTGTGATCATGTTCAGAGTCTGACGCCTCTCATGTCCCATCAGGCACACTGTGCTGTCGTCGACCACGCGCCGCAGCGTCATCAGGTACTGGTACTTGCTCCTCTCCTCCCCGATAAAGTGGTTCTTCAAGTAGGACAGGATCTTCCTCTGCTGCTCCTGCACGTCAGGAAAATCGATGAAAAAGCGTGAGCACATGTAGCGCTCCAGTGTTTTTATCTCAGTCTCGCTGGCCGGTCGGTAGTCCCTGACCAACAGGTTGCTGTACTTGAGCAAGCCACCACCCCGGATCTCCTCAGGGTTTCTAGTAGCGATTAGGCGGTAGCGCAGGTGATCCATGGCTGCCTCAAAGTCACCGTACATGCTCTCTGCTAGGACCTCGACAGCAGGGACTGAGTCAGTTGCCTGAGGAGCGATGCACTGTTCAGGCATGACTGCATTTACCTTAGGGGCCTCTTTGTTCTCAGGCACAGGGCTGGATGCCTCATCGGCTTCTGGAGGGGCCAATTCCCCAGGGTCTTCAGACTGAGAGTGAGGAAGCACATGTGAGGTGGTGCTAGGAATTGTGATTGGAAAAGAGACTGGCTCTGAAACCCCAGGCAACGATGAGATATAATCGTGTTCCTTTTTATCCTCCAACTGTAGGATAGGATTTCCAGGCTGAGGGGAGGACTCTTGATTCTCATCCTCGCTGTCGGTTTTCAGTATCAAAGGCTCCATATGCGAAGATACCTGAGGTACAAGGTCCTCTGACTCCACCGGTGGAGTGAGGCAGAGGATGGGAGGGCTGAGGCAGGGGGAAGGCGGGCTAAGACAGACTGGAGTAGGGCTGAGGCTAAGCATAGTTGGGGTGAGGTACGGAGGGGAGCTGAGACAGGATGAGGTAGGGCTGAAACTCAGGGGTGGAGAGCTAAAGCTGGTCTCGAGGCTGACAGTGTTCAGCAGCGCAGATGAGAGGAAGTTAGAGGGAGGGGTCAGACATCGGGGAGGGCTGAGGCTGGGGGGCGAGGGTGTGAAGCAGGGAGGGGAAAGACTGAGGAGGGGAGAGGTTGGACAGGGAACAGGAGGCGTGACAAGTGTGGTGTCTTGTGGGCTGTCAATCAGCTGACTAAAGTCCATCTTTTTGGTTTGTACTACTCTGATTTCATCTTCATCGCTGAGCTCAACTTCTGAGGTATGTACAGGTTCCTGGGTGTTGGAGGTGGATGTATTGGTGAGTGAAACTAATTTGTCCACTGAACCAAGCGGCTTTGATTGTCTGGGTGCAGGGACAGTTTCACTCGTTGAAGGGTTGCTTTGCTCATCACAATGTGTGGATGGGGTCTCTTTTATGCTCTGAATACTTGTCTCACATGGACTCTCTGTGATTAGCTGACTGGAGGAGGGATCTTGAGCTGAATCAGAAATGGGATCCACAGCAGAGGTGGAGATTATATCAGGGGCTGGATCAGGAGTAAGGCCTATGTCACAAGTAAGGTTACTGGGAGGGGTGGATTCATGCTCAGGGTTTGTTTTCGTAGAGTTACTGGTTGTTGGGGTAGTTGTAGGGTCTGAACTGGGCTTTGGGTCGGATACTATCTCAGGTTCAGGGCTAGGGCAAGGGTTTGGATCTACGACAGATTCGCTATCAGAGACTTGATGTGGGTCACTATTGGGGGATACCTTCCTACACATCCTCCGAGGGGGTATGGGAGAGTGGTGTTTAAGCACCACCATGTGAGCAAGTCTCTCTGAGGCCTTACATGAGGGAGAAGAGGAGGTCTTTTTGTCAGAAACAAGGCTGGGCGGTGCAGGTAAACCATCCTGAGTATCTGGAGGGCTTTCAGCTTCAAGTGTGTTAGGTGTTTTATCTGAGTTATCTGTGTCAAGTGTGCTGTGAATCTCTGCTGTATCTTGTGTACCGGCAGGCTCTGTGTTGTCAAGAGAAAGGGATATAGAAGAGGTGGAGCAGGAACAATCAATACCCTGTGTGTTGTCTATGTTTGTAGCTTCTGAGGCTATGATCTCTTCTGTCATTTCTCTTATTCCCATCTCAATTTTTCTCTCTTCTTGCTCAACTGTCTCTGTTTCTTCTTGTCTCTCTTCTTCTACCTGTGTCTCTATCTGTGCAGGTGAAGATGTGCTGGAGTCAGGAGCAGTCAAATGTTGTGTTTTATCTTTCTCATCGCTACTCTGATCCTCACTGAAACACTTGGAGAAGTCTGCACTGTGACATTCTTCTGCCAGGTTTAGAGACTCTGCCTGGGTTTTGTTTGAGCTTTTTGGCGACTCGGAGTGTGCCATCTGTTCTGTGAGTTCCTCTCCTTCATCAGGGGGTTTTGTGTGGTTGGATTGTTCTTTCTGGACAGAGAGTTCCTGGTGATTTGAATGTGCTGGTTGTTGGTCATCACAGGGCTGGGTTGGCTCTGACATTTCTACCGTTGTTGGATATTTGGTGATGTCTGGGAGCTCTGGCTCGTGTCTGAGTTCAATCTGATTTGGTGGTTCAGAATTCTCAGAGGTTTGTTTCTCTTCTGACAAAAGTGTTGGTGAAGTCTGGTCAGAATTCTCAGAGGTTTGTTTCTCTTCTGACAAAAGTGTTGGTAAAGTCTGGTCAGAATTCTCAGAGGTTTGTTTTTCTTCTGACAAAAGTGTTGGTAAAGTCTGGTCAGAATTCTCAGAGGTTTGTTTCTCTTCTGACAAAAGTGTTGGTAAAGTCTGGTCAGAATTCTCAGAGGTTTGTTTTTCTTCTGACAAATGTTTTGGTAAAGTCTGGTCAGAAAAGCTGAATGTTTCTTTGTGTTCTGACGCTTCTTTCAGCTCAACAGGTTTTATGCCTTTGTTGTCTTTCTCCACTTCGGAATCTTTCGTCTGGTTGGACTGTTCAATTTGTTGTGTATTGGGTACAGTCTTGGATTGCTTTTCATTTACCTCATCTCTCTGTTGTGTCTGGCTGATCTGAGCCTCTGCTTTGATGGATAAGTCTTTACCAGAGGCATTTTCTGTTTTCGGGGCAGTAGGTTCTCTGAGCAGAGACGAAGAGTCTTTTTTCTGATTCTCTGCAGGCTGCTCCCTAAGTTCACCAGTTTTCATTTTCTGCTGCAACTCCTGCTGCATGTAGGACTCGAGAAGACGATCCAGAATGATCTGAAAGGAGTCAACGCTAAACTCAAACTGTCGCCTCAGCGTGCTTACAAATTTGAGCTCCAGGTTTTTGCCGCTGTTGTTAGAGAGCGAGATGAGGCTCCAGCGGTCGTGCTCATTGAAGACCTTGACCATTTTCTGGACGTAGGCTTCCTTCATTGTTGCGCTGCTTATCCGCTCTCGATTGACCCCAGCAGGTAGGCAGTCCAGCAAACAGCTCAGTACTGACTCTTTGATCACCTTAGAGAAGAAAAGGTCAAAACATGACAGAACAAGTTATGACTAGAATTTGGGGATGCTTGTATCATTGAAATTAACATTTGAAGAATGTGATATTAAGGCCAATGCCATTGATTCACCATACAAAATAAGATGTTCTACAGTTAAATGAAGGTAAGGATAACAGAAAAATCATTATCAATGTAGCACTATAAAAAATCTATATTGCAACACCCTGAGATACCCTGAGATTCACTACGTGCTCAAGGATAGCTCAGCAAAATGAATGCTGGTTAAGGCTCCACTCATATTCCATTGATCTGCTTTCATTTCCTAACAAGCAGTAATCATACCTGGAACTCCTCCTGACTGGGCAACTCCACTCCGAAGATGACGTCCAGGTCTTTGTAGCTCGTTCCGTTGTCTCGGACGAGGACGTGGCTAGCCGTGGATCCGTTCAGACGAATATCTCTCACTGTGATTCCCTGCTTCTGCAGCCTGGCCCGCACAGCCATGATGATGTCTCGAGGACGCAGCTCCAACGTGGGGAAGTTCCCGCGGCCGTGGATTGGAACCACCTCTGACAGAACCTGATGGAGGACCTCTACCTGCTCAGCGTTCAGGCATTGGAACCGCTGACTGGATTTAGTTTCAGACATGCTGCTGCCCTGAAGGGAGAGGAAGGAGGATGACAAGATTTGATTACAAGTCACCAACCAATTCTGAGTTAACTCTGTCACTCTCTCTGTCTCTCACACACACACACAGTGCTCATACGCATAAACACACTCCCTGCCAGTCTGCTGTCTGCAAGTCACAGCTTGGCTGACAGCTTTTCAAAAATGCTAATGTAACTGCTGTGTTGACATGTTGACACATGGAGGGATCCACGTAGATGTGATTTGCATGAATATTTATCCACAGCTCAACCAGATCGCAACAAAGGAAGAGGAAGAGTTTGACTGGAATCACACCAATTAGTTCCTTTATTTTTACCCAATCACAGTCACATACAATACCCGAATCAGTTCAATTTTAAAGAAAGAAAAAATACCAGATAATATATTATTTGATAAGATCGTATGAAGTATATAATTAAAATGACATGTAAGGGAAGAGTAAATCTTTGCTTATTGATTGTTTCCACCAGAGGCGCAAGGCTTACGCTGAATGAGTCATCTCCAGCAGACTGCATTAATCACACCAACGTCACTAATTAAAGACACACATCTGTTTCTGTGTCCGTGTGTGAAGCACATTATTTGTGTACATAACAAACAATGGCTCTTGCGCACACTCCTCTGAGTGCAGTGCAGACAAGGTTGTTTTATATAACACCTTTGTAAATCGTAACACAAATTGGAACAAAGTGGGATTTAATATCAGCCAATTATGTTTGTTAGGCTTCCTAATCCTCCTCCTGGCAGTTACGCACACAGCCTCTGCATCCAGACTCCATCTATCAATCTCTACAAACTAGATCTATTCTTCAAGTCAGTCAGTAGAGGCACATGCAAAAGTATTGAGTGCTTGCGTCTGAGTGTGCAACTGTGGTTCATGGCAGCCCATTATGATCTTTTGTTTTAATCAATAGATGTCAGTCAGTGCTGTGGCTGAATGCTGCTGATTACTATGATTTGTCAATACCAGCAGGGTAAACATTGGGATACTAATGGGCAGTAATGGGATGCTTTCAGGTCACAGTTTGTCAGGCATCAGAGAGCGATACTCTGTGATAACCACAAACAATCTACTAGGAAGTGTTTATGAATCTTCTAAACTGTGTTGCGTACATTTCAGCTGGAAAACAGCACTTAATTTAGCCTCCAAACTCACTGTAAAACCACTTAATAGCTTTCCAGAAGACAGAAAGGTTGAGTCTGAGAACACAAAGCTCTCTCCTCTCTGTGCCACACTTTAACAAGGTGGACTTCAAGTTGCAAAAAAAAACGTAATCATACATCCAGAGGCAATAAATATAGTCCCAGGTGTTGACACTGGTCATTAAACAATGGTTGGAGGAGGCAGAGAGGCAGAGAGGCACTGCGGGACTGTTTTCAAGCTAGCCCCTGTATCTCCCCCTCCCCTTTCGCACTCTTCTGCAAACTTGCAGCCTGAGTGACTCATCCAGGCGTATCGGCTCAGCTCGCACATAATCTATGGCCATTGAAAACCCAGCACATACGGAGGGTCTCGTATTCACTGGGCTAACAACACAAACAAAGACGCTCTGTAGACTCAGGCTGCCGTCTCTGGTATACACTTTTTACAGCAGAATAAATACAGGAAACAAACAATGATGTCCTGTTTATAGAAAACTATAGAAAAATGACAATGTGTCCCTGACTTTTTATTATTATTAATATAATACAGTGATATTATATGTTTGTCTCTTCCATTTACTTAAACAGTTATGATGAACTCGGGGTAATGCTGTTAAAGAAGGAAACAACTCAGTCTTTGTTGTGTCCACCCACCAAATGCATTTACAATGCCTGCGCACCACACATTTAGTCTTACATATTTGGAGTTTAGAATATTTTAAATAGTAGCCTACTGCTAAACTTATACATGGGCAATACTTCTAAAAAGATAAATAGGCCTAATAAGAGTTGTTACCCCATAAAATAACCAGGCTTTAGTTTTGTACCTTCTGCTTCACAGTCCACTAATGCCTTAAATTTAGTGGAGTGATAACGAGCACTGCTGAATGCACTCTGCCCCGCTGGTCTTCTCTCTAAACACCTAATCACGCATTTACTCACTCCTGAGACACCAGGTGAGGGCAATTAACCGCAATTAAGTGCCTGGCAGAATAAAGGGCACACTTCTGAGATCCAGGATTTAAAGCACATTATAAACACAGCATGTAAGCTTCAGACAGACACAAAAAAAGTAAAATATCCAAACTTTACAGAACTGAATGTCCTTACCTGTTGTTGCTGTGGCATTTGAGGGAGCGACTGTCTCCCGGTTTGATAGTAGAATCTCCTCCGAGCTTCAGGTCCCGACAGTGACTGGCTTTGTTTCTCTTCTCAAGTCCCTATACACTCTCCGGTGAGGCTCGGTGCTGCTGTGTCCCTTATAAGGCATACGAGACTACTATGTGTGCGCGAGTTCATCCGGGCGCTGTCCAGGAGCTCGCTTGGTGCTGAAGTGAAGACTGAAATGAGTCCTCGCGCTCTTGTTTTCTCCTCCGGCCGCCCGGAGCGTAACGCAGTTTCCATAGCGACCTGCCGTCATTCAGTTATGACTGGGGAGCGTGCGTGCGTGCGTGCGTGCGTGTGTGCGTGTGTGTGTGTGTGTGTGTGTGTGTGCAGAAGTAGGCTACAACAATGATGGTGTAGTGTGTTTTGGGCGTTAACAGATAGGAATATAATTCGAAAACATTTTTAACAGCCCCTTATGTATCCTTATTGT
This sequence comes from Trematomus bernacchii, assembly GCF_902827165.1. Classification (NCBI taxonomy): domain Eukaryota; kingdom Metazoa; phylum Chordata; class Actinopteri; order Perciformes; family Nototheniidae; genus Trematomus; species Trematomus bernacchii. Next base: position 4,622,741 of record NW_022988097.1, on the reverse strand, counting down.
AAATAAAAGTTGAAAAAGCGGGCTAAATTCAAGACAGAGATAGGGAACTTTTAGCTAAAGTAGGCCTAGCCTATAGGATAGACAAAAAAGTATTAGGCCTATTTGTATTTGCTTGCTCCTTGTTTGTTGTATAAATGGGAGTCAAAATGGACAGTATAAAGGACTTCGATGTTATTATGCAGATAACTGAAACCTCTAATGATGTCTTTTGTATTTATTTCTACAACACTTTTCATTCACTGTCCCTAACGCTCACATTGTATCCAGTGCTGTGTCCGACTATCATCAGCACATACAGTATGAGTCATCCATGCTGCTCCCCCCCCCCCCCCCCCCCCCCCCCCGGCCCAGCCGTTAATCCCCCAGTCCCCTTCGACTGGCACACCGGAACCTTTCTCTCTGGACAACCGATGATCCCTATTTTCCGCATGATGCATTTTATTGCTGTCTCTTTCAACAACAATTAGCCTATAAAGCCCTCTTTCATTTTTTCCATCAGGCCAGTCCAAATTATTGTTTTTCCATGTACAACCCAAAAAACAAGGTTACAGATGTCACATTCTCGTAAACGCATCATAAACATTGTGAAAGAAACGTCATTAAAAAGCAAGGCGCTGTAGAAAAGGTCAATTTACTCCCTCACAAAAAAGAACAAATGACGTCACTAGACGTGTACCACAACCTACCGATACCGGGTACAAACCGGGTACAAACTATTTTTAGCTTGGATGGAACTTGTCTGCTTTGGACACGCGCGCCCGTCCACCTCTCAAACGGTCGTGACGTAGAAGGCGCGGGCACGCCATGCAAAATCGTGACCGTGTGACGACCATCCATGGTGACGACGGTGAGGGGTAGAGTTGTATTCAAAGATAAAAGTTTGATCAAGATGGTTCACATACCGTTGTCTAGCGACTAAATCCAGACACATTTCTGGCGATTCTATCCATTAAGGACTATATTAAGCACACACATCATCGTACACATGTGTTGAATTCGTGTAATTTATTTAAAGGTAACTGACATGCTATTATAATGCAAAACAGTTCAAATATGAAGGAAAAACCTTGAGTAGTCGCCTAGTCGGTCGTCACTTAGTTGCGCATGCGTGACATAAGCTTAGAGGCGGTATACAACGTTGTTTCTTACCTATATATGTTGGCAAAGCTCAACCAAAGTAAGAATATGTTCTTATTATAAAATAAGACACACTCGCTTTGGCATCAAGACCAATGCGATAACGTTACTGCCGCTCTGTCTAGGTGCTTTTAAGCAAAAGCGGAAGTACGTTTAGGGGAATCCTCTCAGCTCAAGTGGCGAAGATACACCAGTTTGAAAAAACCAAAACAAACATCTCTGGGAAACAAGTCACTGACTGGATGCTACTTTGTATCTGTTCATAAGCAGGCCAGAGTTTTTGTCACTGAAAAAGACCTTCATCATGTCGAATATGGAGAGTATCCTTTCCTGGGAAGTCTGACATGCATATCGGTAGAAACAGTTACCTAGTGAGAGTGTTAGCTAGCCAAATGTAAGCTTGGTTTGCTAGCTAACAGCTAGTAACTTCTGCCCAGTCATTCAACTACGAACGAAAACAGTGATGGGTTTGCTAGTAGCTTACATTTTCACTTGTATAGGAAAAACAATGTAACTTGCCTGCAGTGATTTGGGTTAGCTCAATGTTTTTACAGTTTATATTCAGCCAGCCTAAAAATGCATTTCTCATTCAATGTATAACCATTAGCCTACTTACATAAACAATTCCTTGACTAACCATGCAGAACAACTGTTCAACCTCAAGATTGCCACAAAGGAGCTACAACGCAACTCCAAGAAATGTGACAAAGAGGAAAAGGCAGAAAAAGCTAAAGTGAAGCAGGTGCTTATTTCTATGTACTTATGAAAGACCATTGGCTACAGTGCAGCTACATTTTGTATTATGTATGTTTATGTACTCCTCTTCTGTTTGTCTCTCAGGCTATCCAGAAGGGTAACATGGAGGCAGCTAAGATCCATGCAGAGAACGCCATCCGTCAGAAGCACCAGTCTCTTAACTTCCTGAGGATGAGTGCACGTGTGGATGCTGTGGCTTCCAGGGTCCAGACTGCTGTCACCATGAACCAGGTCAGAAGTTCAAGTCAATGCTTTGTCAAAGATCTGCCTTCATTTCTATTTGGTAAAGCAGATCAATGACAACCATAAAGAAAACATGCCCAACCTATTTACTGCAGTCATGTAATCATTTTTAAAGATAAGCTCTTGTACAGAGATAATTTGATTTAGAAAATGATTGCATAATGTGACTTGACAATATGACTTGCTTGGTTAACATTGTTTTCAATTGTTGTTATCATTATTTGTGTGGTGTTTGCTACCAGAATTAAACCCTTATTTGTAACCCCTAACCTGGTACAGATTTAGTAAATATGGTTGTTCATATGGTAAAAAGTAACTAAGTGCATTAACTCAAGTACTGTACTTACATACACAATGAGGTACTTTTACTTTATGTAAGTATTTTCACTTAATGCTGCATTATGGTTTTGGAGCACTTATATATATACAGGCAAATATTGCACTTGTTCTTGCACTAGATCTATTTGGTACCTTTAGTTACTTTTGACAGATTTAGGTTATTAATACAAAATATGATTAATTAAAAGTGATTGTATTACTATAGGTTAAACTACCCAGCGATTAATGAAGTTCTTAGAATGAGCTTCACTTTTACTAGCTGCAACATAAAAGGGATAGACAAATCATTGCTTATTTTAAATAAGCAATGATTTGTCTATCCCTTTTATGTTGCTAGTATTATCTATAATACAATAACATCATTTATATGATTGTGAAACATGTCATTTTACACATGATTAGTTTAACTTTTTAAATATATTTAGATGCGAATACCTTTACTTAGAGTGGCCCTATTATGCTTTTTGGGGATTTTCCCTTTCCTGTAGTGTCATATAGGTTTTTATGCATGTAAATGGTCTGCAAAGGCAACAATCCCAAAGTGTCTCTCTCTTCAACCTTCAAGATATGTCGTTTTCAAAGTTGATATGTTGAATTATACATCATAATTAAGATCTTTAAGAGCTTCATAATGTAACCATTACAGGGTAAAAAGTCAGAAAGTAGGCATTTACTCATTTTATTATTCTACACGAAAGAAACAGGGAGAGGAAGAAGGAGAAAAAGGGTCTGGCAGACATGCAAACAAAAAGCCACCAATTACATAATGTCATTAGCTCTGCTGCAGACTGAGGCTATTACCTTCTTTGCCCGTATGAGACTGACCTGCCTCTTTAAATGGTTTTCATTCAGGTTCACTACAGGGCAGGCATCATTTCACAGAATAGAACCTAATAGCGTCTATAGAATTGGAGGCAGCCTGCGAGATGGTATAGCTGAAAAACACCTCTTTATGTTGTTGTAATGTACGTCTCATAAAACATGAACACAATAGCACTGATGAAAAACCCCTCCACCATAATATCATCAACTATTGGTTAATTGGTTTTGACAAGATTAATCAGCATCATCTTTGAAATATCAAGGATGAGAGTTAGTCATAACAAATGATCTGTTTAAAGAGCTTAAAGTGACACCTAGTGGAAATACAGGGTAACAGCACATCAAGCTTTGCCCCATTAAATCCTTCTCCCTGAGCGACCTCAAATACTGGTCCTGTTTTTAATGAGACAAATTAGACCAATAAAAAGTAAGAAGACCACAGAGGCTTTAATACTTAATGTGATGTGTTTTTGCCCAGGTGTCTAAATCCATGTCTGGAGTGGTCAAGTGTATGGATGCTACACTCAAAAGCATGAACTTGGAGAAGGTAAAACATTTCACATGACAAAGGGAAACAAATATGACAAACTTTGGACTGTTGTTCAGAATCTATGTTTCTCGATAGATCTCTGCTTTAATGGACAAGTTTGAAAACCAGTTTGAAACTCTGGACGTGCAGACGGCTCAGATGGAGGACACCATGGGAAACACCACCACTCTGACAACTCCTCAGGTGAGAAGCCCTCCTACACGCAGGGAAACCTCGTTCCTGCAGCCACACGTAAAGGGATAGTTGGCATTATTTGGAGTGGGGTTAGAATTAAAGTCTGTTTTTGTTTATTGAAGAATAACTAGCAAATGTTAAGCCTCTGAAAAAAGCTTTAACTTAGACAGGTCATGACTTCAGACACTCTGTGTACTTATTACCCTCCTTATTTTAAGGTAGTGACTCTTGTAAATAAACAATCTTGACAGTGTTGTATGAGGTACTTTATAGTTAGTGTATAATGTATAATTAGCCACCTTAAAAAAGAATCCCACTATCAAAATCGACCATACACTGACTATGGATAAGATAACAACCCTAACATACCTTTAATCCCATCATTATTCCCACAATAAATCCTCGAAACATGTTTTCTTTTTTTAAATGAGTGTTTTCTTGGTTGGTCTGTAGAATGAAGTGGATACACTGCTGCATGAGATGGCTGATGAAGCAGGGTGAGTATGGTCCATACCGCCAAACAATTAACAGTGATAGCAACAACAAATGCATTGATAGGAGAAAAACATAAAAGCAGGGACTTAAAAAATAATTTACTAACTTTTTTAAGTAGACTAATAAAACTATTATGCAAAATCCACTTTTGTATTTTTTGTTTGACAGCAATATGTGTCTCTATGTTAAGAGATTCGGAAAAAATATGATCTCTCTTTTTATCCTGATCCATCTATATAAAAAAAATGATTTTGGCCACTTTGTGTTGTCACAATGTTTTTTTGGGTTGTGGAACAATTAGCCAATAACCAACAAAGGTAACACTCGCCCTGAACACCTGAATCTCCTCCTAGAGCACCATTGTGTTTTTTATTAACCAAATATCTCGCAGAGGGGCGTGGCCAGTCTGTTCGGTATTTCGAGCAAAACCCTTCAGAGACATGTTTTGTAAATATCTGAGACCTATAATATATTGTTGAAATAGAGTATAATAGGGGACCTTTAACAAATGAGAAGCTGTACTAAGCTTTATTTAAATGACTTTAAGAGCTAAGCAGCCAAGCAAAACTCATGGTGAAAGTGTTCCTGTCTATATTCCCTTTTCTTTTTTCTTTTTTTAGGTTGGATCTTAACCTGGAGCTTCCTGCAGGCCACACTTCCTCAATGGCTTCATCTGTGGTGCCTACAGAGCAGGTAACACACCCGTTCTTCTGCTGTAGCTATTTTTGGTGTGTTTATATACACATTTTCTTTATTGTCTATGAAAGGTGTCTCTCTAACATTTATCTGTAAGGACAGTCTCTATAATCAGCTATAATTATGTACAGTAGGTGTTATTTTTAAATGTCACAATGACCGTAGACAATAGAATACACTGACCCTTCTTTAACACACTCCTGCAGTTCAGAACACGTTTCCCTGTCATTGTGTATGCTCATCTTCTTCAAAAAGGAACTGAAAATAACCCACGGCCTGTGGTGGAGCTGTGGGTCTTCACGGATACTGTGACACAGAAGCAGTGTTTATTCAGCCTTCTTCATCCAAACAATGACTGTGTGGAACATTGTGGTCATAAGGCGGCAAAGTGGAATATGTGGCAGGAAGTGTTTGAGTTCTCCCTTAAGATGTTTTGATACATTTTCCAGTTTGACAAGCCACAATTGGACTCCATTGTAACCAACATACTTCAGTCTGTTCACATCTGTTTTTTGTGAAGGACAGCTACACGTCACGCCTTCACCTTTTAAAGCCTACAGCAGTTGCGGGATATTCTAAGAACTGTAGATTTCACCATGAGCCTCACTAGAGAATTTTCTTTCGATCCTCTGGCTGTGCATATCGCATTGTGTTTTTTTTATTGAATTGTCTAAGTATTTAATTAACTTTATAGACAAAATCAGAACAGAGACCGTAATGGCAAATATGTCCCCATTGAAACACATTCAGATTGAATCCAGTGGCCATTACAAAGCATAGCACAATCTACATATGAGTCTCATCCCTACTCGTACCGGTACATAGAAACGTATATATATTAAACCATCATTACATATTTGTATACACACTCTCTTATTCCACAGCTGCTTTAACACCTGAATTTTCCTACCGGGATAAATAAAGGCCCCTCTTATCTACATCTCATTACAACATATGATCTTGTATTCTATTATATCAGACTTTTAATCTAGAAATCTGGCTTCAAATGTATAGTTTTTGCTAGTTTCCACCATATTTAACCATCTTCTCATGTTTGCTCTATGAGCCAAATAGTTAATATTCCCGCCAAGAATTACCATATACCAAAAAATACCCTTACCATTTAGTATACAGAAAATAATAAAGAAATGTTGTTTTTTTTATAATAACTGGCATATTAGGATTAACATTCTGAAAATAAGAACTAAAGATTGTATTCAGTTTAAGTGACAAATAAAATGGCAGTTTTTGTTGTAGAAATAAGAAATCTAAGAGCAACTCATTTGAAGAGAGTCACGGAGGTAAAGCATTATTTTATAGAGCTGCCGAATGTTTTTTTCTGACTGTTTTCCTGTTCTGTGTTGTTATCAGGACGAGCTGTCCCAGAGGCTGTCCCGACTGCGAGACCAGGTGTCATAATGATGTCCAAACATCACAAGACCGGGAGGAAGGAGAAGAGACAGGGGGTGAAGAAGCGGAGAACAAACAGAAAGTGGTGCCGTGTGCCTGATAGCTCTGTGGTAAAGGTTTGTTCTGTTGTGAGAATGAAAGGAGCTGACTACCAGCAGAGAGGGAGCGAGAGGAGGAAGCTCTGCTGTCCTGTAACCTACTGCATCACCTGCAGCGTTTCTATAATAATGCTCATTTGCACACTCCTATTTAACATGTATTGTGATTATTTATTAGCTCCGCAATAACACGACTGTGCTGGCTTTTATCTTTTACTCCTTGGAAGTATTTGTAAATGGTATTTTTTGCGCACATTTTTGAGAATTAAACAATTGTGTACTACTTAATAGCTATTACCTCATTCTAAGGTGGTTGAACACCATGTATATATAATGCAAGATTACATTATTTATGTACCTATTTATATATGAACTGACTGATTGCTAAGAGAGCATGTTTGTATTGTAACTGTAATGTCCTACCTGCATGACTGAGGATGTGAGTCGAATCCTGTTTTGGCTGTAGTGCTAAAACTAAAACGAATGTATTTATTTATTTATTATTTATTTTGTTGTATTGTATGATAGGGCTCATCGTCTATGTTTGCCTGGAACCTGCTTTATAAAAAGCTGCAATGAAGCTGATTGTCTGCATGTAGCACTCAAGGCTCACTGTGCGGTTTTATGCAAAGATTGAATGTCAATTAAAAACATTAAAACGTGTTTTACCTGTCAGTTTATAGCCTTGTTTTGTGCATCCCTGTCCCCCCTCTTTCCATCCCCCCCTCCTCTTTCTCTCCCCAACAGGGAACAGATGAGAGGTCAAAGGTGTCACCTGTAGAGGAAGCGGCCCTCTGCCGCTCGCATGCCACTGCCTAATTACACACACACACACACACACACACACATGCACACACAGTTCAGCATATCCCAGGGGGAGGCAGGACTCAGCTGGGAGCCATTACAGGTGCTGTCTGAGCGCACACACACACACACACACACACACACACACACACACACACACACACACACACATCTCTACATGAACAGCCCCGTTCTGAAGGGAGTCCTCCAGAGTGACACTCCGCCACCTCTGACCCTTTTTGTGTCCTTCCTAATCATCATCAGCATGCACTTAACTACATTCACAATCATCATCAGTGCCCCCCAGACTGACACAAGTCTCTATTCTGCCTATTACACACATACTTCCTCAGTGATCCAGCAGCTGTCAGTCATTTCTGCTCGGAGTTAGATCACCTGGAATTTAAATTCCACGTCCCCTCTGCTGTCAGAGCCACGCAATCTATTTGGTAAGTTTTGTTTTCAATTTCTAACCTTCAGTGGCCAAATCTTTAAGTATGATTAAATCCTGATGCGGCTTGTTTTTTCCTCCGCGCTGTGTGTGGGGATGCTTCCCTCCAGATGTGTGTGTGCAGACGGCCCCTGCGCGAGGGAAGCCTGTGTTTGGCTATGTGTGTATGTGTGTGTGTCAGGTGTTGATACCAAGTGGCTTTCCTCCAGGGCCGTCAACACCTCCTTGTCTGGGTTCCTAGAGGAGTGGAACTTGCTGACAGGAGGGGATCCGGTGGTCCTGTCCCCACGGCCGACCTGTCTGCTGCTGCACAGGGGGGGAGGGAGGGGAGGGGAAGAGCCAAACACGCTGACTAGGAGAGGAAGCTCTAATTATAACAAGCATGATCACACACAGGAAACGATACGGTATGTCCAGCAGGATTCGGCAGGAAAATATGAATGTTCCTAAAGCCCAGAATGATCAACTTGAGAATAAAATGGGTCTGTTTTACAGGTCTGTCTTCCAATTTCCAAGATGTTTTCTAGAAACAATAATGTAATGTCATACTAAAGTGAATATAGATATTGTTCACCAGAAACACTTGCCTTTGTTTTTTTAAATACATTTAGAACTTTCTGTCTTATCTAGCAAAGAATTAAACACACAGTATTAAGTTTCCCACATTTTTTTCACAAAGGTTGCCTGATCACTTGTGTGAATCAATTAGTCAGGAAAGTCATGAATGTTTCAATAGTTAATTCATCACAAAATGTTCAAGCTAAATTTAAGCATCCAAGAAAAAACATTATTTCCAGCATCTCACATTAAAAGGTTTGTAACGCCTATCTGTCTTCAATATGTAATTTAAAACTCAATATCTTCTGAGTTTAGGATATCTGAAGATGTTGTGGCAAATTAACCTTTAAAGGTCTTTTTACCAAATGCCCTGAAATGTTATGTTTTACATAACTGTTGACTTTTTTACTCGGGTGAAATGTATTATGGATATTGCTGCTATCGCATGTGCCTTTATTGTATGTTTCCTAACATGTGAAAGTGTAACTTCTTATGCTGCCGTATCTCATTGTGATGTTCACAGACTAATCTGCAGATTAATTTATAATGAAAATAATCAGTAGTAGCACTACGTGTGTTTAAAGCAGCAATTGTTTCTATAAACTGTTCCTTATAATTAACGATTAGTGACCTCCTAAATAAAACATAAAAAATCACAAAACTCTTGATAGGTTAAACTGATGTGTCTTCTAAATAAGAGAAACTTGGAATAATTCTATATCAAATACTGTAGTAGATTTCACTGGAATATGTGTATTTAAAAATATATATACAGTTTATTTGCGGTATCCTTCAACAAAATAATGTTATGGTCACATGAATAGTGTATCATCAGTGTTGAGTGTAGACAGTAACAATCATCATCTATTTATAGTCTTTGAGATGGAAAGGTTTCACACAGTGGCTCTTTTCCTCTCCTTGTCTTCTATCGCCTCCTCACTAGAAATATTCAATTACAATGCCTGAAGGGTCAGGTCAAACACAGGAAGCCGAGCTGATTGGTTCTACTCGGATATCGATGGGCATGTGTGACCAATCGCTGCTGCCCAGGGCTTTCCTCAGGCTGCATCTGCTGCCGCTGAGTGTGTGTCTAATCGTTCCACCCCAAGGCTTTCCCCAGTTTCCACTCACCTCTTGACCATTGCTTCCTGTCAGTGTTAACGCCGCTTTTAATCAGTTTTACTGTCTCATGCACACACATACACACACACGCCCACACAGCTGGCCCTATCCATCCCTGCTCTCCAGAGCACGCTTCATTAAGATCTAACCAATGTCCTGCTCGCACCGTCACAACATCTGTCGCACACAAACACACACCTGATCCTGCCAACCCTCCACATGACCCTCGCCTCACCCAGCCTGATATCTCTTACATTCAAACAAGCCGTGAACATGGACATGTAGCCTTGTCTATTTCTCTTTATTGAGGCTGTCTGCCAGTCATTGTGTCTACATACACGGAAACACACACACACACACACATGCTTCCTTATCACATTATCATTCATATCCTTACATAGGCAACTGTTGTCTCAGGCTGAATCAAACAAATTAAAGTTATCATTTATCCCCTGTGCTTCAAAACTCTAAAGAACATGCATTTTCTTAAGTTGCTATGCTAGGACTCTTCAGCTGCATCGCTAGCTCGGTTAAAGCAGTTGTCCATCAAAATTGTTTTGATGAATTTCAGGTAACAATGTTGGTAATTCCTTAATGTTCCATCTTGTGCCTTTATTAAAGTTAACTTGCAGAATTATTGACTTCCCATAAACCTCAGCTGTATTTGATGTTTGGTTCAAATTAGCAAATGTTAGCATGCCACGACAAATGCTTGTTTTTAGCCTAGCAAAGTGCCAAAAAGGCCGTTTGCTACATTTGTTGAGGCAGTTGCAGCCCTACCAGCCAATTAAAAAAAAAAGTAAACTGTCATTGATGGTATAAAACTTGTAAATGATATATATTTGTTGAGGTCCATTAGCATAAGGAGACATTGCTGAAACACCAACCCAGTCTCACGGCATTTCGTGTTATAGTCACGAGGTGTTCACCAACACGATTTCCCCATTTTTTTCGTGTCACATACAGAACGATTTTAAAAGCAATGTAAATAATAACAAATTAGAAGAAAAAAAAGATTTTAAAAATACAGATTTCAGTATTCTGAGGCTCTGAGCCCCATTTCTTTTCCTCGCGGACGACAAAAAAAGTCAGACATTATACAATTAAAAATAAAAACAATAATCGTGGCTTGATATTGAGTAAGAACATGTTTTTATGAACCACACAGCTTCCAAGACCCGACCGGACAAAAAGACGTGGTGCAGGCACGAAACCTACTACCAATAGAAATACATTGCTTTTAAAATCGTTCCGTGTGACACGAAAAAAATGGGAAAATCGTGTTGGTGAACACGAATCAATAGATTCAATGTCGTGACTATAACACGAAATGCCGTGAGACTGGGTTGGAAACACACACCGACCAACAGCACGATCTCCCTACAGGCCATAATTGAAATGATCACAGTGAAATCAGTGGAGGTTGTATTAACTCTCTTGTTATAACCTACAAACTTTCCCCTAGTCTTTTCACATTAACATGCCATAACAGTGTGTCACACTTGTGCTGGTTTTGTAAATTCATTCTGGATTAGGCAGTTGAAGTTGAAGGGATTAATAAAGCTTTACTCAGTACTTGATGACAGGATGATAATGAGAGAAACAGGAAGAGAGGAAATCTATTAACTGTATTTATACCTCTGGACCTTCATTATTATTATACCAGTGGACGTGAGAGAGCAATGTGTGTGTGTGGAGTGATCTGTTAGGAGTGTGTGTGTGTGTGTGTTGTGCATATGGTAAAACACTCTGCAGGTCTGCTGTTAGTCACACTCCCGCGTCTCAAATTGAATTAGCGTTGACAGCGCACAGCACCAGCCGCGTGTATGTGTGTGTGTAATGGGGGCACTAGCTGTTGGCAAGTCGTGTGTGTGTGTGTGTGAAACAGAAGAGAAACAGGGCCTTCCCCCCTGAAATCAATTAAGCGAGTATAGGTCTGTAGTGGTGGGGGTGATGGGGGGCACATCCTGTAGAGGGCAGCCCAGACAGACAGCACCATCTGGGGCAGCAGGCGGGTCGACCCTCGGGTTGAGACATGAAAGAAGCGGGCCAGGGATAAGAGGAGAGGGGAGAACAGGCCGGCGCTAAATCACTCTTTTTCTCTCCCCCCCAGCCCCTCATCTGCCATCCGATACATCAGCCACGGAGCATCATTCTCCCTCCATCACTCTCCTTATTCTCCACTCTGTCCCAGGAGTGATAACCTGTCATACACAGGAAGCAAAAAGAGGTAAGAACCATCTATCCCACTGTCAGAGATAGGGGCAAAGAGAAAAAGAATATCTCACATCTCTTGTTCCAAAAAGGGTTGATTTATGGGTCTACATTTAATAAAAACCAATTCCTCTCTTTGGCTTTCTTATTCTCTCACTTACACACACAAGCACCTGCATGTAGGATCCCCCTCAGCTCCATTAGACGGGAGTGAATTAGCATACCTACACACTCTTTAGGGGGGAGGGAAGGTCGTGTGTGATGGACAGCCGGGGTCAGAGTGTGCGTTGTGTTTGTTGGTCCTAAGCTGAGTGCTGACAGCCCTCTTCCAGCCACCCTCAAACACACAGATCCATTGATGAAAAACAATCGGCTTAAAAATAAAAGGTTAAAGTAACGTAATTACATCAAGAGGCCGTGGAAAGACAAGAGCATTCGTGTCACTGTGGCTGTTATAAAGACAAATTCATGGTGGATTCAATATATATACTTAATGCTTAGGTTATTATAGGAGTAAAGGAATAAGAAATTAGGTCCTTTAATCAAGTAAATGTAAAATACTGAGTGAGTCATTGTTGTCAATAAATAGTGTTGTAGTTAAAGTGGGGTTCATTTTCAACATTGTACGCAGTGTTATGCAGGTTTTCATATGTTCACTATGTATTTGTATCAAAATATCCATTTCCTTTTCAAAGTCAAATCTAAATGATCAAAATGTTGCTGTCAGAAGAAAAGCATGTCCTTTAAAATGAGGGTTTAGAATGTTCTGTGGAAAACCTTTGGATTTTTACAGGGAAATTGAATAGATTTAGAACATTTTAATCTTAAGATAAAAAACATAATAGAAACACTACTTATAAACTATTTGATTATCTTAATTTATGTTCACAGAAAGTACACATTAAGCAGAATGCTTTAAAAGTATAGTAAGTTCGAGTACAGTAGATCCAACTTTAACTGCTTCATACTATTTCTCTCTCTCTACATTTTATTTATAAGCACAAACAAAACTCTACAAAAGTGCTACAAAATTAAAAAGGGTGAAACAAAACAACAAAAACAATAAAAACAATAAAAACAACAGAATAAAAGCAGTGACATTTATGCCGGCATGGCATAATGTGGGGGTTTTAAAAATCTAGTTAAAGGCTATTCTAAAAAGATGCGTTTTTAGACCTTTTTGTTGGTTTAATCTTAAATCACTGCATTTTATGTTATATCCCAACCATATGTTTTCGTACGTAAAATCTAGTCACTTTTGTGGGTAATTAGAGGTAGTGAAAGTACAATATTTACTTCTCTGTAATGTGGCAAAGTAGAAAGTATCATAGCATTGAAAAACCTCCAAACCGTTCTTATGTACATCAATTGAGTAAAGGTATTACTTTACACCCCGTAGTGCATCAGTGCTTTGTTTGTTAAACTAATCAGAGACGTGCCCTTAATGAATGAACTTGCAGCACTGCTGAGCGTTCAAATCACTTGAACGAGGGAGGAAAGGTGTAAATGGAGAGGTGAGGCATGAAGGAAGTGCGAGAGCTGTTTGGGTCATTAACACTTTCTCTGATGAATTGCACGAGTGTGAGGCCCACAGATGGAGCGCTCAGAGGAAACCCCAAAACACACACACAAACACAGAAAACAAGCAGACCAGGTGCCCGGACACATGTTAAAGCCGTTTGTCCTCCACTCATTTGACCTCTGCTCCTGGAAGACAGGGGCCTGTCAGGGAGCACATGCCTATGCAACACCCGGGTGACCCCATGTCCTGCAGACACTCGTGGCGATGCTGCAAGCTATACACACACACACATGCTTATTGCAAAAATGCATTTTGAGCTAATCCTGCAAGATCACAACAGAGGATATTAGCCCATATTTAAAACGTGTTGATGTTTCTAGCAGTAGATTCCCAAACATTGTGGAGAATTATAAAAAAAAAAGGGAAACAGTGATGGGACGAGAGGAATTTCACTGTTCAAGAGAAAAGTTTGACGGATCATAATATGCCTGCTTGATAGCGTACTACAAGAGCGCTTAATCACTGTTAAACTGCCCTTGCTTTTCACATTACTCACTCTGTGTAATTCAATTTCAGCCACAGCTGGTTTCACTTTCAACTTTACAGCTGAGCTCAGTCACGTCCCATAATCTGAGCTGATAAATAACCAGCTTTTTATTGAGTTTGCTGAGAAAACAGCGTCCAGTATAAACCCTCGCAGAGCCAAACGCGAGCGAGGCTGGAGGGCACAATGCTGGACGTGCAAACATCTGTGTGTGTGTGTGTGTATGGCAACTATTAATAGGAGATAACTGACGTATATAAGTGTGTGCGTCTAGTAAGTTAATCGAATGAAGGCAGAGTATATTTACACGTCCTGTCTCTCTGCCGGGCTTCTCTCCTGTTTCAGGATGCCATTTCACATGATTGGAAACAAATGACTTCAGGGTCAGATTTCTCTCCCTTTACTGCCTGTCAATCATCGTCAAACGGCCCAGAACGTCCCAGCTTGTGTTATTCTTAAAAAGTCGAATCAGCACAGTTTCCATGTTATTCCTGCAGCCACTTTCATGAGGATTATGTCGACACATTATCAAGCAAATTGATGATGTGATGGGATGAACAGCGTGGTTAATCATCGACAGGCTGGTAAAAGGTTAACTCAACAGTGCTGTTCAACAAGTCAAACAAATGTGACGTGTGATAAGAAAAGAAAGGCCAGTATGAAATATAAATAACCTTATAATGTAACATTTACAAACTTAATTTTAAAACTTATGACAACATAGCCTACAAGTTATTAAATAAATAAATAGTTTGTTAAATATAATTTCCTGCCGAGAGTTGTGTTTGAAGATTGATACTTATTCATGGTTGTTAATCATGAGGATTATATCCGGGATGCTAGTTAGCTTAGCCTAGCCTAAAAGATATAAACTGGGTTAAAGAGCTAGCCTAAATCTGTCACAGACCACCTAGCACAGCCATGCTAGTTTCCCCGTCTTCAGTCTTTATGCTATGTTAAGCTAACGGGCTGCTAGCTGTAGCTTCATATTTAGACTAGCTACAAATATTAGAGTTGTATCATTCTTCTTATCTAACTTTACGCAAGAAAGTGTCAAACAATTTTTTTTTACTAAAAAAGACTGTTGAAAGTTGCGTTAAGCGAGCTACATTTGTTACAAAATGTTAGCATGTGCTAATCAAAGGCTAATCTTCCAAACTTTATGTTGTACTGCAACCTATAGCATAGCTGTATTTACACACAGACACTACCAATGACAGGTGCTGGGGTCTTTACGCCATGTTATGTGTGTTTCTGTGTTACTCTATGGAGAGCAGCAGGTGCGGAGTTCAGCTCTCCTGGTATGAAAGCAAACAGTCTAATTGAAATATCAGGAATTAGTCAGGAGTTTAAAATGATTGTCCAATGTAGCCGAACATGGAAATGACAGACAGTATCAAATAACCCGCACAGATTATGTGTGTGTGCAGACAAAGGGCAGGCTGTTTGATAGCAGCACACCTGACCGCCTGCTGAAACAAGGGGCCATCCCCTGCCTCCTGAGTTCCTCAATTAACTCCTTCCTGCTATTTCCATGTCCAGCGCGCATTAGCTCACTGCCATGCTCCGCCATGACAAGTAAATTGCTGTTTGGTTATGACCGTTTGTCGGGAAACAGGCCATTTCCCCCCGCTTTGCCTAAACCGCTGTTCCTCGCTCTGCGTAAAGAGGAGGGAGGGAGGGATGGTGCAGGGTTTTGAGTCTGAGCTGAAGGCAGGAATTATCACATCAGCGGCTGAACGGGCGTGCCCCCTTTGGTATGGATAAAAAAACACACAGCGTTATGTTGGCCCACAGTAGGTTTTCATTCTCTGCTCCTCACTGGGATCTCTGAAAGCCTTCCACATGTCTTCACACAGCAGTATCGATTTACTGTTGATCCTGGAACAATGTTACAACCATGATTACAATAATGATGACACGGCTGCAAGGAGCCTTCTTCCAGCCTGCGCCTAATAAAGGCCTCTACAGTATATAGAATAACCCTTTCACCTCCATGCGTCCCTGATTAGTCCTGTTATTGGTAATAAGTACAGGAATGGAAACTGGCTGCCTGAAACCTGGCAGCTGTTGTTCTTCCCCCTAAAAATCACAGATCCTGATGAGCTCATATTATTAGTCAAGGGTGGCCAAGCCTGACACTGAGATTCAGTTTATAGCTCACAAAACACAACTTGTTTTCATAATGTATGTCCTAGCACAGGAACAGTGGACAATAATAATGTTGCATAAGTTCTTGTTAAAAAAGCAATGTGTTTCTGTTTGTCTTTGAAAAACGCTGAATATGCATGTGAGTACAACCGGAAAAAATGATCGAAAAGTGTTTCCCCTTTGTTTGTGCGGAAAAAGAAGATTTTTGAAAAGGCTGGTGTGTGTGATCAAAACAAATAAAATAAAATGTAAAATACTTTAATAGGCACATATGGTCAGCTTAATAGTCATTCATTCATATTTATATTACATACCTCAGGTCCTACTTCTGACGCCCTTTAGTTACAGCATGTGAATTAGTTAAGGCGGAAAAAAAAGGGATCTGCCCTGCGGTATAAACAAACTGTCCCGAATAAAAATCTACATCCTGTCTACATTTGTGTTCACTCCTGGGCTTTTTGGCTGGTGTGAACAGTGGAGAGGAAGCAACATGATCTGCTTCAGGATCAGTTCTTGTGTAAGTCCAACACGGCATACAAAACAGTTTATTGCTCCTCTGAGTCCTTCTCGAATGGAGCATAAGGCCTCTCTGTGTTGTTGCAATAAGCTCTGGCTCGTAACACTCAATGGGCCGGAGCCTGAAAGTGCGGTCCAGCTGTCAGAGGCAGTGGTTGGTGGTCGGGTGCCACGGAGACGGGCGCAGCAGACAGTCTGTGGTGTCTTCGGCTAGTTTGGCGTGCCGGGAAAGAGCTGTGAGTTGGGGGTTCAGGGGGAAGCTGTAGCGGTAGAAACAGTAAGGGCCTGCAGTGTCAGAGAGATGAGGGAACAGAGAAGGCCCGTGAGGACCGAAGGGGCCGTGGAGGGGGAAGAGGCTCCCCGGACATGGGTCCCTACATTGGAGAGGTTTCTTTGGCTGAAGCGCTGAGAGGAAAGGAAGGTCTGGTAGCGGGGGCAGGCCTCTCAGTCTGTCTACTCCCAGGGAGGAGAAGGCCCTACTGGGCAGCGGAGAGGCCGTGGAGGTCTTTCCGTAGAGAGGCAGAGTGAGGGTGTGGAGAGCGGCATCATGGCAGGAGAGCGCCGAGACGCAGAACGGGTGTAGGGGAGAAGAAGAGGAGAGGGGGAGAAGAGTCTTTATACTGCTGCTCGGCGACCCCGAACTCCCTGTCGAGATAAAAAAATAAAAACATGTCAGAAACTTGAATCACAAAGAGGAAAACGGTAGCAGAGTGTCACTGGGAAAGTGAACTGAGTATAGGACTGTGATAAATGGGCATTTCCCTTAGATATCAGGACTGCTGAAATCCTACACATCCTCCGTCGTAGACTGAAACCCACCTGCTTCGACTGCATCAAGGCCATTTAAACCCTATATCCCCCAAAAAGTACTTAAAAAGGATTGGCTTATTTGAAGCAAATGTACTTGCAGGTTTCTTCTTTCTGAGTGCATATCTTTATGGTTGATTGGACTTTTTGTAATGAATAATCAGTTAAAGTGACTAATTCATCTCGTATCGTGCCTAACTAGAAAATCACAATTTATTGGGAATGAAATCAATCTGACGATGCTCTGGTTACAAATAAGACAAAATGTGTAGTTCACAACAATGAAGTATTTCATATACATTTGATTTTCTTTTCACAAAAAAAATAAAATGTAATGCCCGAAGGTATAATGCCTTTCGACGCCCTTTTAAAGTAAAGTAGGCGGCAGAGGTCACAAAAACAGAGGTTTATTTATCTCGTTTTGTGTTTAACAGTGGATCATAACTCCAATTAAAAATGAGACAAATCTTTTTTATGGATGTCAGTTACTGAGTAACTCCAAAGGCCAAAATGTGGCCTGAACATATTAGGTAAGGCTTGTTTTTAGCCTAGCCGATTGACAGAATTGACAATCGGCTAGACATTTGCTACTGAAGCAGTGTACTACACTACCGT
The DNA here is from genome assembly GCF_902827165.1 of Trematomus bernacchii. Taxonomy (NCBI): domain Eukaryota; kingdom Metazoa; phylum Chordata; class Actinopteri; order Perciformes; family Nototheniidae; genus Trematomus; species Trematomus bernacchii. Next base: position 4,604,717 of record NW_022988097.1, on the reverse strand, counting down.
CCAGTTAGGAGAATTGTGTACATTATTGTACAAAACAGCGCACCTAAGAGAGGTCATTCAGCACTTAAATATTAGGCTGGTTCAATTGTACGGAGATTGGATGTAGACATAGACATTTAGATACACCCAAACACAGATGAGCCCCCCCCCCACCCCCATATAACACCTGGCGAAGGTAATAAGAGCTGCAGCACAGTACCTTGGAGCTGTATGGTGAACGGCTTGAAGTCCAAGCTGAGAGGGCCTCTCCAGGGATAGGACTCCAAAAGGCCATCCAACACTCCCCTGCACACACAAACACACATGTCCTGTAAAAGCACTGCAACGTGTTATTCCAGGTATTTAAATATTGCTTTTGAGAGGTGTGAAATTCAGCACTACACATTTCAGCTTCATTGGAAGGTTTTACATGGTTTCGAATGTCGGCGGTTGAACCTCCAATCCCTCTCGGGTCCACTTTCTGAATTAAAACAAAAAGTGTGGATGTGTGGTGAGGTTTTACCGTACCTATTCCTTCCTGGATCTCTGAAGCCCTTGGCGAACGGGTTCCTGTCGATCTTCAGTTTTGTGATCTTGCCCGGGAAAGAAGAACATGGGTTAGAGTGGACGTGTCAGCCGCTGACGTGTTAAGCCAACAATGAGCTCAGCTTTTACAACAGCATGGAGAGTGGCAGGGCTCCCCCCTCTGGGACTGCATCTCCCAGCAGCACCCAGGGCGATCAGCCATGTCAAACAGGGTTCTTGGAGGTCGTACGGTTTTATTTGGTGCTTTAATGGGCTGCGGACTCCAGCAGTGGGCCCGGTCACAGCTTGTTATTGAGTTTCTGTAATAATACGTTCGCTGATCGTAAAATGAGCCCTGATGAAAAGAGCTGGCAGTCCCCGTGGACGCCTTGGTTACTGGAGGAGCCGCGGCCAACAGTGGGGTCAGATCCCCTGCACGGGAACACACGCCCGCTACGAGGAACTGAAAATCAAGACATTGCAACTCAAGATTTAGCTGAGAGCACAGTGTTTTTGAGCTGTAGATTTGGCTCATTGAAGGACACTACAGACACTTTTGGCATGGCCATTGAAATGTGTTGCTTTCTGGCGCGTAAAAGGTGTAGGATGGGATTTTGTAGCATGGTTCTACAGAAACAGAAACAAATTCTGCTGTTTAAAACCAAACATTTCCGATATATCCCATTCTTCTCTGTTTCAGCTGCCGTTTCAAATCCATAGTGTGTGCTACATGTTTGGCTGTTCTATAGGATAAGTTTCAGTGGTTGCTACCTGTTGGTTCTGGTAGGCTGTGACTGTGGTGAACTCCGTTTCAGGGAAGGAGAAGCTGTGCACTCCCTCAGCAGGCAGCGATTGGATCTGCGACAGGTCCATGCGAGGGTCGTGCCGGATGACGTGCACACGTGGCTTGTATTTGTGCATCGACTGGAGAATGATCTGGATTGAGAGATAAAATGACACTTTATACAGGATGAACCTCTATTATATCACTATCTTTAAGAGAGGCAACATTAAAATAGATATATAGGGCTGCAAGGTTCACTTCATTCTTATTTATTTCAATATTATTTTTTATTAACTAATTAAACTTTTTTTATAAAATGTTTCAGACAATAGTGAAATATATCAAAGAATTGTAAAAAAAAAACTGCAAAAATAATATGTCATTAAATTGCTCTTTTGGTCCAAAAATGTGTCCAAAAGATTTCCAATTTATTTCACACATTAGACAGAGAAAATAAACGTATAATCATTGTTGAGAGTCTAGCATCCGAGAGCATTTTGGCTTGATGTCACTATTAAGCTCTATAAAAAAGTAATCCAAATTATATTTAAAGTTAATATTGCAATAGAATTATAATTTATTTTCACAACATGCTATGTAAACTAAAACCACACAATGTTAACTTGCAAAAAAGCAGTAGATGGCTGTTACACTCGTAAAACTAGTGGAGAATCTTTTTAATATGCTTTTCTTATAATACAAAAATAAAATAATGTGCACATTAGTGCATTATACAAATATTTAACAAATTACTTTTTCATAGAAGTAAAAGGATTTTAAATAAATCTCCTCTAAAAGAGTAAGATTAAGTTCTCAACATTCAGGATTTACATATTTAGAATTTAGAATTATTTACCATTCTCATTTTGCATATTTTAGATTTGTTTTATTATAATAAACAGCCAAAGTTGAATAAATAAATTAACAGTTTGACCACTTTTAAGTTGGTAAGTAAAATAATCTAAGGTTTTTCCTGGGGTTTACCTGAGATGTAAACACTAATGTAGGGTTTCAAGGGAGAAAGTATTTTTTTCCAAAATACACAAAGCAGGTACACTTCAAAATGTAATGCCAAACAGCTCTAAATATGTACTACAATCAACACAATATTAGTGTTTAAAAGTAGTGATGGTTCCAGAGAGGCGGTGCGGTGAACTGACCACAGCTTCACACGAGATTCTGAGGCTGTTTCTACACTTTCTACTCCTCCAGAAAAAAGAATCGCCTAAACAGACCAATTCCAGCGTGGTTTTATAAACACGGGGATCAAGTAAAAATCCACCTACAGCCTCTCCAGTCACCACATCTGTCACATCTGCACATAAGTGAATCTTTACAGGAAGTTCTGCAGCGGAGAAGGATTTCCACTTCCTTTATCCCTAAAAACACACTGGCTCTCAATGAGGAACCAGCCAGTATGGCACTATGGTTACATATGTGACAGCAACCAAAGAAAATTAAAATAAATAAAACCCATTTACATATAACAAGATCTCTCTTAGATTAATGAAGAAATATAAAGTTATATCTGGGTTTTGAAAAAGTGAAATATCGATCCCAGGACATTTATCAATCAGAATACTTTATTTAGCCTGGGTGAAATTAGGTCTTGTGACAGTTTCCACAATACAGAATGAAAAAATACATTTATAAATAAAGGATAAAAAATTGAATTAAACAAATATTAAGTAAAAATGTGCAATTAAAAGAAAGAAAAGAGTAGAAGAAATGTAAATGGTCTGATCTACATGATTTATATCTGTTATCAGGTGATACTGCGCATGCTCAGATGGGTTACCTACATGCCCCTTATCGTCCATCTCGTTGTTGGTGAGTTTGACCCGGTCGAAGCTGATCACCTGACGCATCCACGTCTCTCCCGCGCACGGGGAGTCCGGGTGCACGTAGAGCCGCGGGGAGATGCAGGAATGGTCCGTGTTCCCCGCCACCATCCACTGCGAGCTGTGGTACACATACCTGCCCGGATACATGCGTGTTAGTACGTAAACCAGAGACACTGAGGGAGTTCAGGTAATAAAATACACACCTGTAGCGTTTGGAATCCACGGGCATGACGTCCATCGCGATGTAGTACTGCTGGCCCGGGTCCAGGTTGCGCACTTTGACGCGCACAGAGGGGAACATTCTCCTAACGCGAGAAGACGAAATCATTTTTTTATTTATTGAATATTTTCTACTCAAGAGGATATTTAGCCGTCCTGTAATTTACATTCTCACACAAACAGATCAGATACTTTAGGAAAAGGACCTCACGGCCAAGTTCAGAGGAGAGCTCAGGGTCCTCGAGGGGCCATGAGGGCACATTCACTGCGGAGATTTATAGCGCGTGTTCCCCGTAATAGAATAAACGGAACTTAGATTTCAGCAGGTAGTTATGTCCCTATAATTCATACCTGGAAGAGGTATAAAAAATAAAAAAAACCTATCAAATATATTTCTTTAAACTGAAACATGACATATATACAACATCTGTCACGGTTGCATAATATAATTGATAGTTATGGATCCTTATTTAAAAATAAATAAATGTGTCCATGACGACGAGAAATGTGCGTTTAATTTAATCCAATACAATTGAATAATTAAAAAAAAACTATAAATCTACCTCACATGGTATATAATGTGCACTATTTTTTTTTTTTTAATTCTAAAATATTAGCTTTTTATAGACCATGAGATTATAAATTGCTTGTATTTATACAAATGAAAACGGTTGCAGGATAAAATAGCTATAACACCAGAACTGGTGATAAGCCTTTATTTCTTTTTTTATTAAGATGCTGACTTCTGATTGGCTGTTCACAGCCGTTCTCCACCTGTGACCGCAGATAAATTCATGTAAATGTTATAATATGCATCTTATCACTGATAATGACCTATCAAGCTTGTATTGCATGTAACTGACTTGAACACGGAAACTAAAATGAAATAAGATAATACGTTTGATATTAAAATACTTTTATTTAAATAAGGTCATCTCCGTTTAAAAAGTAAGGGCCTGGAAGCCAGATCTTATTGTATGTTATTAAAGTTAATTTGGATTCGTTTTCGTATCATATTGAACGAAACTATCGAACATTTTAATAGTAAAAGACCCAATACTAAATCTCATTAAATTATATATTACTTTTGTGAAGTTTTTACATTTAAAAATATAAATAAATAGATAGAAAATGCCTGATCCCACGACCCCGGGTATATAGGCCAAATACGTTTGAAAGTGTTGCAGGATAGAATAAAGGCACCTGAAGGCCACTGTTTACAGCAAAACACCATACTACTGGAGCTCTTTAAAGTGGTCTTTCTCATCCAGATGTTGTACCTGCCAGCTTTGGTGATGATCATCTCGGTTCCGATCTCATAGAACCTCTTCCACAGCTCGGAGCCCTGCAGCTCCACCCGGACCTCTCTGTCCGGGAGGAGGTCGCTCTCCTTGGGCTTGCTCTCCTCTACACCGGGGTCAGCCTCCTCGGCCCCGGACCTGACAGGCTGTCTCTCCGGGTCACAGGAAGTGTCCTCTGCCCTCCTCGGAGTTGATGAACCGGCTTTCTTCATCTGACTGACAGGATATTCGTTCAGGCCTATAAAAAGGGGCAAAGACTAGGGTGAGTGAGGAGAGAAAAAAAGCCTATTGAGGCTGTGTTTTCCAAAATCATTTAGAAGTCAACTTAAATGTTAACAGTTTCCTATTTATTAGAAAAAGCTGCAACTAATAGTCCTTTAAAGTGACAGACCGTGGCTTCATTTGACAAGAAGAAGAAAGAAGAGTATTAGCAAAAAATGGCCCCTATCGATAAACAATGAATTTGTAGCTGATAAAATTAAAGAATACATGTATATATAAAGTTCAATTGTCAAAGTGTAATCAACGGATGTGTCTGAAGCAAAGTAACAAAGATTGTATTATCGGTGTTATTGTTCCATGCTGTGCGTAAAATGCGTAAAGGTGTTCGAAAAATCCGGCAGTCCTTGGCTCACCGGTGAAGGTGCTCGTCTCGCTGCCGGTGTCTGCAGCTGAACTTGACTCATCCGACACTTTCATCCTCTTGCAGGGTTTCCCGACCAGCGCCTCCACAGAGAACGCGTGAGCCCGGGAACTCAGACCCTGCATCTTGGCGAAAGATCCCGTCTTTCTGCGACTCGTATATCCGTCAGATCTGTGATTGTGTTCCGCACAAGTTTCAGAGTCCCAGCGCATTCAGGACGGGGTAGAACAGGCAGCAGCAGCAGCACCTTAGGGAGCCCCTCTTCTCTCACGGCGGCTCCGTGACGCTGCGTAATTGATCCGGTGCCTTACCATGTGTTCTCCGAGACGCGCGCCTTCATCCAAAATCCTTGATTATTGGAACGCCTCTCCTCCTCACTACAATATTTCCCCTTCTCCCCCCTTAATCCGTTTCTGTGTCTCCCCTTTCCTCTCTGCCTCACAGAGGGCTTGTTCCATGGTTCCCCTCTGCGCGTCACAGAGAGGGAGGGAAGAGCGCAGCGTGCACTCCTCATGGGCCTGCGCTACAAAAAACATACATCCTAATGCTTATCCCGGCCTAAAATAATACTGTTGTCTCAACATTAGAGTTAAATGTTAGTGAAAAAGTGAAAAAATAAACAAATGTCCTCTTAAAATAAATCACTTTTTGGAAATGTCACTACCTTGAAACACCTGTTGATCACTTTATCAGTATCAACAGGTGGCAAATAAAGTGAATGTGCAACGTTAAAGTTAAATTGTCCAATCAATTATTATTTCCCCACTATAGTTTAAGAAAAAAACGACACTCAGTAAATACTTGACTTTTTTTCCAATGTTCATTGGTGTCAGTGGCATTTGAGCTTCCAATACAAGCAGCAGCATCTTTACGCACGGTGCCACTGGTAAAACAGTTATGGCTGAATGGTAAAAAATCGGGCTTTTTTCCTTAGACTTATTGAATTATGTAGCCAAATATAATGCAGATTTAGTGGATTCCAAATTTGAAATGTGACAATAGATGGCCGAAAAAATAGTCATATATATTATTGAGGAAACAGCATAAACAGAGGATCTAAGCTTCCAATGTGATCAAAATTTCATTTTTTTCTGATTGACTTCCGTGTTGTCCATATTGCTTCCCTTAAACATCCGATGGATAAATAGATTGAGCATTGAGCAGTGCCGGAGGGGGACCCGGACCCGAGGCACAAATATTTAAGTAGGCTATTTTAATTCAAACCATCTGGAAGGTGAAATATCTCCCTGACACTGGCTGCATTTCTGTTGAAGCTAACATTTCTTATATTAATTTGAAGGCTTTTTTAAGTGGTCTCTTGTCTCCCATTCCTCCGGTATAAAAGTGTTTTCTTCTTTTCTTTTTGCGGTTCCCGGTGAGAGTTTGGTCTGGTTCTCATAAGGGCGGAGATCAGATGGAGTTCGGCGCACTGGGGGGAAAACTAGGCCGTAATGACAGCTCGGGATTATTACATTACTGCTCGACATGAAATAGATCCGCTTTACACAAATAAAAGTCAGCGAAGGCTCTATTTAAAATGTTTTTTAATCACATGATATAATTGCTGTGAGGAGAAAACAAATGAGGGCTGTGTTTACGACACGGTTGGTTTGCTTGCTGATGGAAATCTCTGACAACAGCCGGGAAATGGAGAACTATGACCAACCGGAATCGCATGCTCTCTGTCATCATAACCTGTTTCAGAACTGTGGCCTGGATTTATGTTTATTATTTTCCTAACTTGTCGTTTTTCTCCCAAAACCGGAACAAAAAACTGCTAAACACGCGGCCTAACAGGAAAGAGTGCAACAGAAATAACTGTCCGTGCGCACAGGCCCGAATAAAAAGACGTCGATAGAAATAGCTGGTGACGTGTGTTTCCACAAATCTGAGAGATTATTTTTCCATGTTGTCTTCAACAGTCAGTTCATAAATCTTCGTCACGGGATTATGGGATGTCAGCCCAGTGATGGCTGGCGTGCAGGCAAGTGACGTCTGGCGCTGCTGCACACAACAGGAAACTGCTGCTGGATTGTTTTTATGATGCTTAATCCAGCGCAAATCTGCAAGTGTCCCGTTCCGGGGATGTTTGGCACACGTGTTTCCTCTCATTAGGCACAAAAGCGGAAACGAGAGATTCAAATCCAATTTAGCACAAGCCTCAGGTTCCCATTAATGCGGAAGTTTGATGATCAGTCTGCAATTAGCCTTTCCGATCATTTTGCGCCTTCAGGGCCGCTAGCATGCTGTTGATTTGCGTGTCCATGGACTAATTATTAATCATTTGTGGGTAATTGGGTTGCAATGAAACGTTGGGGCCTTCATGTGAAACCACAGAGTGCAACACATTCATCGTTAAGGAACCTAACACTTTGGTTGGATAAAGGGGAATGTTGCTGTTTAAAAATATGGCTTTTATCGACTAAAATGTATATCGCATTTTCAATACAAATTCTTCGTTTATGACTTGATGACTGACACTTTTGAGGGTGTGTGGCTGGTTCCCAAAGAATAATCAGGTCCAGCCGAACACTCATTCATGGTAGGCGTCTGTCTGTACTGTATGTGTGCACATGCTCACAAGTTAGTGTGTGTGTGTGTGTGTGTGTGTGTGTGTGTGTGTGTGTGTGTGTGTGTGTGTATAAACAGGCCTGTCTGTCTGTTGCTGAGTGGATGTGACGGGGCCCCCTGATGGTTTGTTTTAAGTTGAATCCTGATGCCGAGCTGTGTGTGTGTGTGTGTGTGTGTGTGTGTGTGTGTGTGTGTGTGTGTGTGTGTGTGTGTGTGTGTGTGTGTGTGTGTGTGTGTGTGTGTGTGTGTGTGTGTGTGTGTGTGTGTGTGTGTGTGTGTGCGTGTGCAACAGTTATTCTGGGCATGGTCTGCAGAAGCGGATGCCCACGCACTGCCAAACGTCAAACTTGCACCACCCGTCCGCCGTGACACGTTTGAGTGTTTGAGTACAGAACGCTGTAAACACTTAGTGTGTTGTGGCACTAATGGGATGTGAGTTATCCGTATTGGACATGAACAGAGGCTCACCTGGAGAACACACTCTTACATACTGGGAGAATGACGTGCTAATTGTTTCCAACACCGGTTACATAAATGCACTCTTGGATTTGAGCTTACTGGCTGTTTTGTTTTTACTCCTGTTGACTGCTTTTATTTCTGCTTTCACTGTGAGCTGTAAGAAAGGACAACAACATGATTTTTACAACATGAGTGATTACAGAGTGACAAATTCCAGCGACCCTGACATGTCATCAGCTCCATGGTGTGTGGTGTCACATCTGCTCCTCATAACCTCCTTTGTGTCCCTCTCTCGGGGGGTACAGCTGTCTGAGGTCTCTCCCACTGTCGAAGTCCCCGCAGGGATCCTCGCTGTGCAGAAACAAAAGTCTCCTCATGGCTTCTGCAGCAGCTCTAACACTGATCATCACATCCTTCTCCGCCTATGGGAGGTCAACGACTGTGTCCGCCCACACAGTTGCATCTTGTCCCTTGATTTGCTGTTGAAAAGCATCCAGATTATGGCTGCTGAGGACTAAAGACAAACAGAAATATCACCTTATGAACCACACAACAAACACAATGACACATTCAGGTTAGAGGAACATTTTCTTACCTCTTGTCTGCTTTGTCACCACCCTTCATTATCAAGTAAACAGTGAAACTACTTGAATAGCATCATTCATGCAGATCATTGTGGTTGAAAGTGTTTCACAGTTGACTGAAATAGTAAACAAATTAAGATGAATGTGCAGAAACTAGATACGATTAAAATATGATAATGCAACATTTTTAAAGCAAAGATTAAATCATTAAAGACAATTAAAAAGTAAAGAAAGACTAGAAGGGCTCTCGGAGAATGCTGTCAACAAGTAATGCCATAGCTATGTCTCGCAGTTTTTAATGTAAAAGAAACACGTACCCAGTCCGTGAAATTCAGATCTGCTGCAAAATGTAGCCCATGCTACACTCTTTCAAAAAGTGTTGTGTTATTAGGGCCGGTTGATTTTACGTTACTGAAAAGCAAGACAAACAATCCCAACACACTGTTTGGTGCCTGGGAAAATACCCAAAGCAACATTAATTTCTTCCTACTGATAACAATGTTCTGTTTATGATACATCTTCACCATCTAAGCTCCATTATTGTCCAAAAACTGTAAAAAAAACATACTTAACTCACACTGTTGACATGGGTAACGTACTTTACATGGGCACCGTACATTGACTGCTGCCATACTGTAGATACTTGAGCATCAAACTTGCAGCTTTTCTTAGAAACGTATGTGTCCAGCTGGGATTCACAGGATGTGTTATCCTGTAAGAAAAAGATTGAATATTGCCAGGCTTGTCCTTTAAACTTATCAATAATTAGCTTCTCTAAGACCCTCCAAAATGTTGTGTAACATGTGCAAAAGAGGTATAACTTTGTAATCTGTCCTCCCTTTCCTCTGTGATCACCTCTCCTCCCTGGGCTGGCAGTGTCTGAGGAGCCTGCCCACAGTGTAGGAAGATTTAATGGCTCATGTGCCACGGCATCCAGCCTTCACTGGCTCCGGCTGCCTCCGCCCGGCCCGGCTGAGTACCGGGGGAGGAGGGCAGGAGGAAAACAGGAGAGGAGAGTAACATCTCTGCCAAGTCTCCTCTCACCACAAGTGTGTTGTGAATTATCTTCCCCCCCCTTCCTTTTTTTCTTTCTCCCTTTCTCCTCCTAAGCCTTGAGTTATCCCTTGCTACTCACCCTCTTCCTATTAAACACATATAGATCTTCATCTGTCCGCAGCACTTTCATGAGGCCCGCTGTGAATCCAGCTCTATGGCACATTCATCTCACTTGTTTGGATAGCTAATTCTTTTTGATGAAAATTGCCTTTTCTCTCTCTTTCTGTTTCTTTTTTGCTCCCTCTCTCTCTCCCTTGCTGCCGGTAACTGTGTGGTTAATGGTTGTGGTAAAAAGAAACAAAAACAGCCGTAATTGATAATGAGAATCAGACTCTGCATGTGAGGATCTCAGTTGAGCTCCTTCTCTCGGACGGCCAGACGGGCAGCTCTGCCAAGCAGGACCCTTCCCAGAAGGATGTCAAGGGTGGAAAACTGATCCACAGGGTGTTAGAGTGTAATTTCCTAATAGAATAATGTGTAACTAGCACATTATTTTGGACTGTTTGGATGAAATTATGCAAAACATTGTCAGCACTCAAGCATAACATGCCTTCAGCTTGTTAGCTGATTTAAAGGAGGGTTTCAAATGTGTTGATGTCTTCTTTCGGTGTTGTTAACATGCATGGTGAGAGGAAGTAGTAATTATATCGGGGGAAACCATCAAGTTTGAGGTTGTGAGGAACCCCGCAATCGCACACGTCTTTATCTGTTTTTGTCCCACTGTGCAATCATACTGAACACAAATATTTTTTATCAAAGCCTTGCCACAGAGGAGAGGAATTATTTTTAGATTGCCCTGATAAATGAGGGGTTTCATATATCTGGATGTGGTCGAGAGAAAATGTAGGAGAAAAAAAATCTGGCAGAGCCACAAAAGCTTTTAAAACAACATGTGAAAAATGTGCAGTTCTTTAACAGTTAGCTTGTCATTTTTATTTGCCTCTTCAGATGGTGGCAGCGGTCGTCTTTCAGGCCGTGCCAGCTGGGATTGGCTGCTGGCTGAAAGGAGCAGGCCTGGCCCCGGGTAGCACTCTTATTATCATCACCACACACTGTAATTCACATGTCAATCACAGCTCAGAGCAGCGCAGGGCCGAGGGTAGGGGGGCTGGTTAGAAGGGGCCACTGACTGGGGTGATGGACCCGGTGGGGCGGGGGCTGCGCGCTGAATACTTCCAGCAGGCCCTAATCGGACCTTTCATTCCCTCATCTCTGCAGAATGGGCCTGTGTACGCGTATGATTGGTTATACAGGGCTGGCCTGAGCTGAAGCTGGAGGCTGTGCTGGACTGGCTGCTGTAAGAATAGGAGCGACCTCTGAGGAAGGTTAAACTGTCAGAGTTTGGCCCGAGCTAGACTCTAGCTGGGGTAGACAGGCTGGACTGAGGAAAGAATAAGAAAAGAGGAAATACTGTTAATCTATCAAGAATTCCATGTTTTAAAGCCAACAGTCACAAAGACGAGAATGTAGCTGTAGAAAAGTTGGTCCTAATGTTGTCCTGGGACTGAGAGTTATAAGACAAAGACTTCCCTTAGTACACTGCATGTGGTACACTTTGAACACTTGCTCAGTTTGTGAATTTCGTCCTCGTAGCATCGTCTGAAATCACACACTGCTGATGTGTACCCACCGGAAGCTGGCTAACAATCGGTGTTGTTAGCTGGCTAGCTAGTTAGCAACACTCCTTAGCGGTAGCAAGTCAGTAGGCTACAGAACGCTTCATTTACCAAATAAAATGTACAGATGGCTTCTCTTCGACACAAGAATAGTGGTACATTTATTAAATAATAAAAAAAAAATACATATGTTTAACTTTTATTTGTTTAGTTCCAGGGGGCAATTGCAGCTGGATGCGTAACGTTGACAAAATGCTGATCGCTGGATAGAGAATTGTTCAGCGCTCCACACTCAACCTTTTGAAAGTTTGGAATGCACCATCCTGGTACCCACTACACTTAATTTTGCCATTCTTTACATTAAGACGCACCTTTGCTGTTAAAATGTTAGCTTATTTTTACATGATGTGACCTGTTCGATGAAAGGGATAAGTTAGGTCGTTTGGAATATGGTCTATACATCTGACCCCTCACTTGATAAAATACTGCTTCATCATCAGGTAAACTGGGAGGATTTTTAATTTATAAAAATAAGACAACATGTATTTAGAATTACGAAAACTTGCCAATAACTTCTTGCTAGGATCATGTTAGCATAATTGAACAAACTCATAAAACTATAGGTAGCCTAACTAGGAATACTTTATATAACATTTCACTGAAAATTAAATTGTAGTGGCTTTTAACTTATAATCGTCAGATATTTTCCACATATTTTAAACTGATTGAACAATGCCAAGCCTAAAACACAATATGCCTCGATATTAACAAATGATTGACATTTAAGTTTGATGCATCGTTTGCCCCCTGTATTGTGTATGAATTAGATATGCTACAGATGTTTCAGATTCACACATTACAAGTCTTTAGCCAACATATTCCTTAAGTATAAATAGTGCAACACAGTTTAAGTTTGACATTTAATTGAATTCAAGTTTGTTTCATTTATTTAGCAAATTCAAAATAAACAGCTTTTGCCCCAAGGTACTTCACAATGACATAAACAAACATATATGTCCATATATTGAGTCACTAATTAGAAACTAGCTAGTAACAGGAAGGATTTTAAACATAAACGTCATGGTTTCTCATGTAGCTGGTGGAACTCACATCTCTTTCTTTCCTCTTGGAGCCATCACCAGTGATGCTTTGTGACACAACACCTGTACACATAAAAATCCACAAAAAGGGCTTTTGACATTGATATCTGTAGAAACTAATTAATCCTGCTCCTGCAGAGCTGAAGTCAATCTTCACAAGACAAATCAGAGACATTCAACAACTCTTTAGTCATATCCAGATTGTCCTCACATGTATAGAAAAGCCTTTTCACATTTCTGACTTTATTCCCACCCCAAGAGACTTTCTGCAGCCCTGTAGCGACACTATAATTTAAACGCTGCCGAAATGGGAACTCAAAAGACAACATGCTATTTCAATCAAAAGCCTCGTTCTAGCCCCATCATCCTGCCTGCCAAAGCGTGGTGTAACTCACACACACACAAACACACACAAACACACACACACAGAACTCGCCTGCCAACGTGTGGTTTGCATTCACGATGCCTTAATGCCTTGTGGTTAGTGCTCTATCAGGGCCATGAGAAATGATTTATTAGTGGCTCCCGCCTGTATTTATAGATAATGAGCCTCCGTCAGTGTTAATAAAGAGATCCATTCTCAGCCTGGAAACACAGTACCTTTTTAAGGGATTACTGTCTCTGCTAAACAATAGCTCGTCCTCCAAAGATAGCCCTGTAGCGTGCCTATTAAGCAGTGTGTAAAAGTGTATTCATGTATGTGGTGGGATGTGGGGGTTAAAATAGTGACAGGCTTCAGAAGACAATCCATCTGTCTTAACACAGACTCATTCATTACAGATACACATTGATCTTCACTTCTTACGTTCCCATTATTGTGGTACTTTTACAGTCGTTCCTTCTCTTTAGGCTCTCTCCACTGATCCTTTTTTAAAGGAGCTGGTGTTGGCAATATCAAATCCGCATTGGCTGGCTCAGATGTTGGAGAAGCAGCATGAATAAGTATTTCCCTTGTAGGCCTACTTTTGCACTTTTATCTGTCTATGTGTCAGTCATTTGGTTGTGTGTGTGTGTGTGTGTGTGTGTGTGTGTGTGTGTGTGTGTGTGTGTGTGTGTGTGTGTGTGTGTGTGTGTGTGTGTGTGTGTGTGTGATGAGGATGAAAGGGAGACGTTGAGACATATGAGCAGTCTGGCAGTGAAGTGTGTTTGTGTGACATCATTCTGTCTCCCTCTGGATCCAATCAGCCCATCCTCCCCTGTTAATGACACCTGATAGATTAATGACTGATAAAGAGTGTGTGTCCATGTGTGTGTGTGTGTTTGGTAGGGGCCCACAGAAAGCCCGCAATCAGACAGCTCTCAAATTAGCGCTCCATAACTACATCCTGAGCAGGGCTTAAACTTCTGAGGCGCAGGAAAGTCCTTCCAGACACACACACACACACACGCACGTGCACACACACACACACACACACACACACACACACACACACACACACACACACACACACACACACACACACACACACACACACACACACACACAGGCTATCACTTTCATCCACATTATATCACTTCACATTTGTCTTCTTTCTAGCATGGTGAACTTTGACATAGCGAGAAACCGGGGTGGTGTTGGGGATGTCATCAATTTTAGCAGCTTACTCTTATATCCTCTAGTCTATAACCTCCCCCTCCGTCAGGCAGCACACACATCCTGACACACTCAGCATTTATGAACAAACTATGATGCTTTTAGGTATCATATTTAATAATCCAACCATCAACATAAATGAAAAGGAGTTGCATGTTACTTTCTTACGACTTTTTATTTCGACCCACCTCAAGTTTGTTTATTGCATCATCTGGATTATGGTGTGGATAATTTATAAGGCTTTTGTGGTTTTATGTGTGGTTATATATAAGTATACATTATAAATATAACATTTTGGTTTGCGAAGACTTCCCCTTGGCGGGTGAAGGATATATAACTATTAGAGTAATTTAAATACTCAACTGTTTTCCAATGGCTTTAATATGTGTAGCCTTAATTTATGACTTACTAACCAAGATGAGTTCTTGTCAAATGTAGGTAGAAAGAATGGTAATTGGCCAATTGAATAAATGTTTTATTTAGAATAGAGTTAAAGTGAGAAGAAAGAAGATGTGTTTTGCATTAACTGATGTTCATTCACTGTCTTCCATCTTTATTTTTAATACAATACAAAGAGTGTTGACTCATAGTTTTGGGGTCGCTTTGAACCGTTGTAATGAAAGTGTATGGGTCTATGGCACCTCAGTTGAAGTAAAGGGGAGTGTTTATATCGTGTAATTCCTGTATTGTCCCAGCCTGAGATGTAAAATAACAGCCTTACAGTACGTCAACCTTTTCCTTAAATTCTGCAAGGTTACAGAAAATGTATTTTAGAGTCCAGCTGGGACTGCAGCATCATGGAGATTAGCCTTAAGATTGTTTTCAGTGCCCGAGGACAGTTTCCTGCTGAGCCCAATAAAGAAGCTGGAATAAAAAGCCTTGAAACGACCTCTGTGTCATAATTGGTGGGGAAAAAAACTGATCAGTGTATCATCCTTCTGTGTGTGTGTGTGTGTGTGTGTTTTCTGCTCCTCCTGTGAACCTGACAGAGATGACTGAATCTGGAAGCGATTCAACCAGTCTATGATGCTATTGGCCACGATTCAGAAAAGGGTGTGTGTGTGAGAGAGAGAGAGTGTGTGTGTGTGCTCTCTATCGACACAAAGTCAACATGGCCGAAGTGTACATGTAACTCTCTGGAGCAGTCTCATGATGATGAGGTAATTTCCCCAGAGTTTAACCTTCAGTAACATAACAGACATGCGTCCATTTCCATCCTTCCATTCTTCTCTTTCATCCCTTTTCATCTTTTGCAATTCTTCCACTTTCCCCTTTCTACCTGTGCCAGTTGCTTACCTTGATTTGTCCTTCATTACATACATCTGTGACCCACCATTTTTCTTTCTTTGAGTCATACCTTTTGTCCTCTCCTTCACTCCTATGCTTTAAAAATCCTTTCATACCAATGTCTTATTTTTCTTTTGGCATTTCACATTCCCTCTTTAAACTTCAAACAGACAGACAGACAGGGTAACATTAGGTCACAAGTTAGGATAAAAACAGCCATTCCTCTTGAATAAAGTCATAGAAAACGTAATAACTCTCCATGTAGATCATTTATTTTTTCATCATCAATGACTGGCTCAACAACAATAGCAAATACTGTTCAAATCTATTGTGTTTGTAAAAAGAAGTGAAATAGAGTTTAGGTAGGCTATATTGTTGTTAACCTGCCTTTAATAAGTTCTAAATTATCCTGGCGATATAACAATAGTTTTTGTATAAGTGGAGATTCACATAACTCTATATTAAAAAAGGTTGCACTGATTAACAGCGGTATGTACTGTAACAGCTAACTGTAACCCACTGAAAAAGCTAATGTTAGCTTGCTGATCATTGACCCTTATAGAGTAAGGAGTAAAAAGAGACAAGCTAAGATTAAATATTGTTAATATATCTTAACCAACTCTTGATCATATTTCAGTCAGACAACTCACGTATTTCTTTAACATGTTTATTAGAAGCAGCATATAGTTGAGTTTGGCGACTATAGGCTCGGGCATCATCACTCCACAGATATACATAGCACGATGAGTGATGATTAAATAACTAACCCCGAGCCTACAGGTGGATGCTGGGATGGAAGCTGGGGTGGTGGTGGGGCAGGCAAGCAGCAGCAGCAGCAGCATGAAACACAGCAGTAGCAATGTGAACGCAATAGCAGGGCACGAACGCAGCAGCAGCAGCAGCAAGCAATGCATGGAGAGATCTGGCAGGTTAAATAGAGCGGCATATTAAGGAGACTCTGTTTGGTTGGTTGTAGAGTGGCAAGGGGCGTTATGTATGAATGCAGCGTAAGTGCTCGAGTTGACTGCCTGAACTAGCTCGCAGGCTTCGCCCCATTAAGTGAAATAATAACGTAAGATGGAAATATTTTACAACATACTCAAAATTGCTTAAAGTTTGCCAGTAGGCCCATAACACTAGCTAAATAAGCATAAACCAATTTCTTTAGGTGTTGAATATATTTCTTAAGTGTCATTTTTTGTGGACAGTTCAAATGTATCATAGCATATCATTATATTGGCCTACTAATGCCTAATGAAGTTAGGTATAGCTAAGAATACATTTCATTGGTGTTAGTGATGCAATGCACACTTGCTAGTAGTGAGGAGAAACTGCCTATGAATGGAACTTGTGAGCTTGTGATTTAGATGTAAACTTGTGAAAGCAATATGCTTGTTGCTCGAGTGGTAAGATTTTGAGAACAAACTTTTCAGAAAATGTCAACTTCTGATATTGTAAATACCAGAAAAGTCTCATATGGGTTGTTCTCGTGAATGTATCCAACTCCATTAGAAAGCAGCATTAGTGCTTTACACACAGACTCATGAATAGCCATTACAACCCAATCCTGATCTTTATTGTGACATTGCCCGACCAGAGCTCCTTCAGCATGAAATTATTACATTTCCCTGAGGTGAGCCGAGCAGAGGAGATGAAGACAGGCAGACAGGCTCTCAGTGCTATGGGAGAGCGAAGGTAGCTTTAGAAACTGATACTCACAGGAAATACTCATTTGTCACCCTTGTCTCTAAGCCATATGTGATTGCCAAAAGTGTGTGTGTAGCAGGGCAAGGATCATGGGAGTGTGATGCACGCTGATTTTTTGGAGGGTGGAATCTGAAAGGTGCTTTGAAGCAGCATCACTGCTCTCCGCCACATGTACAGTATACCCATGAGATGTGCTCCTCTGGCTCCCTCCTACACTTTCTCCAAATTTCTCTCTCTCTTTCTTTCTCTATCTCTCCCCTCTCTGACCACTAAATGTTCTCCCACTCAAGACACATGGTGATTATGGTGGGTCCACATGAAGACCTGTCAGTGACGTTATGAAGTACTGAGCAGTGTCTAACTTTTTGGTTCAACGCAACTCTGTGGCCAGCTGTTACCATAGCAGTTTCTGGAGCTCTGTGTGTGTGTGTGTGTGTGTGTGTGTGTGTGTGTGTGTGTGTGTGTGTGTGTGTGTGTGTGTGTGTGTGTGTGTGTGTGCGTGCGTGCGTGCGTGTGTGTGTGTGTGTGTGCCTGTACCATATAGTTGGGAGCAGTGAAAGGGACAGAGTCATTTGTCACTTATACGGCTATACATGTCTGGTTTTCAAATTGATGACAAATCTATGAGGTGTATCTCTGTGTGTGTGTTCATATTTGTTGGCTTGAGTGCGGGTGATGTCATGCATAAGAACTTATTTTTCTCACACTTCATGAAGCCAGCAGGCTTCCCCAATTTGCTGACAATGCAGGCAAGAAGGAGTGTGTGTTTGCGTCTGCATGTGCATGTGTGTATTTGTATTGCTTTCTTTGGACGTTCTCTGCAGACCACAGGGAAACATTCAAACTCCATCATGCACGCCTGCCATCCAGCATTATGACGCCCGCTGCCTCTGTGTGCATGTGCACAAAAAGACGGGTGTCCATTTGTGTATGTTTTGCTCTTTTCAGTCTGAGAGGCACAGAAATTCTAGCTAGCAGGCCTGTTATAGAGTTTGAGACGTAAACTGGACGGACAGCTAGTTTAATCTGCCGTTAATCAGCTCCCCGGAAAACTCACTCAAGCATCAGACACTGCAGATTGCTCTGCCTCTCCCTGTAACTTTGTGCTTTTCCCAGTCATCACTCTACTTTCCCCCAGAATATCTCCATGACACCCCCCACCTGCCTCCACGCTTTACCCCTAATCATAAGTGCGGTTGCCTCCTGGCTCTATCCTCTTCCTCTTTTTGTGTGTGATGCTGAGAAGCCCTCAGGATTAAATCTAAGTCCTTTGTTTATCATCTCAGCTATTACTGTTAATGCTGGCTCTCCCTCTCTCTTGCTGTGTGTGTGTGTGTGTGTGTGTGTGTGTGTGTGTGTGTGTGTGTGTGTGTGTGTGTGTCCACGCATGCATGTGTGGGCAAGCTCTCAGATCAAACACAGCGTAAGATGAGCCCATAAACAAGCCTTCAGGACCACTTAGGGTTTTCAGGGAGAGTCAGTTTCTGTGCACGGAGGGGGAGTTAGGTACAGAAATCAGCTGCTCTGTTTATGTACCTTTCAGTGGTGATTACCGGTCCAATCTGTCTGTTAAACAGAGGAAATATCATAGCCTCGCAGTGTGCGTGTGTGCTTATGTGTGTGTTTGTGAGATGCATGGGGTACAGTTGCAGCGCAGAGAGGGCTGGAGAGATGCCACCGAGTTGCGTGGAATTAGAGCGCTGGTGCAGCAGTAAGTGTTTATTTACTCGTACATACAACTTAAACCAAGTCAGGAGAGTGTAAGCAGAGGAAGCAGGGGACCACCACAGACCAGAGGATTGAGGATATGTGTCAGACATACAGTACAGCCTTGGAACAGGCCTGTGTTTCCACACAGCGCAGTGAAGGCGGCGTACTGTGTGTCATTGAGTGGGCAATCGCACTGGCAGGTAGTGCCCGGCCTGTAGGAGGGAATATATTTACAGAGTCAGTTTACAGAGTGGAATATTCACAGAGATGAATGGTCTACTATATACACTCAAAATATAATTTTCATTACATTATGTGCATTAGAATTGAGTCATTTTTGTGTCATGTGCTGTACATAATAAAGTAAAGAGAGACAGCCTTAACCAAAAGTGTAAATAGTTCACGTCTTGTGGTATTAGGTTTGGTCAAATCTGAATAGGAAACAGATTTTTCCTGATAGGGAGCATTAGAATGACACAAAAATATGGGTTGCTTCCATTGGCGGCCACAAGATGGCGGCAAAGCTACACAAAGGAACTCTCAAGAGAGGATGCTGGAGGCAATAAATGAAGCCATAAATTGTTTCAGTGGTCACTGTCAAACCAGCAATAAAGGTCGTCTAAATTACCTCTGGTGCAAGCTGTTTATATATGTCATTTATCTTACATTTTATGCAGTGTTTCTAGCTTCCGCTCTGGATGTCCTAATCCCCTCCAGCCACCGGAAGCTGTAAATAAAGCCGTGCTTGCAAAGTGCGTCACAGTGCGGAGCTGCCGAGAGTAAACGAGTCTGTCTGCTGTCTGGTCGCACCGACACTCTCCTTTCTCCTATTTATACAAGAAACCCGAGCTGACGGTTCCTCTCCACCAGCAGTATGGTGAAGATAGCTTTTAACTCAGCTCTGGCGCAGAAGGCGCTGGGCAAAGAGGTACCCGCCGCTGAGAAGGTGAGCTAACGGGATTCAGAGCGATGCAGCCCGGTGTCCGTCATTAGCCTGGTAGTAGCAGGCCTGCACAGACCGCCGGCACTCTACTGTAAACGTGGACTCCTATGTGCCTTTAATGCATATTCTGTAGCATTTTGTTAACATTATATTAAGGTTTGCAGTGTGTTCGGCTTAATGATTGGCGTGCTATACTGCACCTGATACAGCAGCACAAAATGGGACCGCCCATCTTCTGAACATCAACACAGCTGTTCTGCACAGGCCAAACATTCACGGGATTAGAGATGGCTGATTCAAAGCTGTATGTGTTGAATGTTGATATTAAATGCATGTAATGTTATGGGTTTACAGTGGATTTGCTGACGGCATTGCGTGTGTGTGTGTGTGTGTGTTAGGATCCTGAGCTGGCCTCTGCTCCGGTGGGCATCGAGGGCTCCACAGGTCGCTGCCTGCTCACCCTGCTGGGCATCGCCTTCATCCTCAGCGGGCTCATCGTGGGGGGAGCATGTCTCTATCGATATTTCACCCCAAAGGTAAACATGTGTGTGTTTGTTCATATTGATATTACCAAGGAGGGTTAGTATTGGAGTTTTCTAAGTATTGTTGTTCTGAAACTCACACTGGGGCAGTCCACCTGACATGGGTAGGCCTAGAGATGCCACAGGGTCTGTCATGTGATCCATATATTACAGTTTATGTAAGAGACACAGAGAATGTGAAGTCGCACACAGTGTTCAAATGAGCTCCTTTGACACTACAGCATTTGTCGAAATGTTTAATCTGCATTTCAATTCGCTATCAATGTTTGTACACATTTTTACATTAAAATCCAGAAGGCAACAGTTTATTACTATGTGGGGCAGCCTATTTCACACTTCATCATGCTGTGTCAGTTAGAAGGGCACATTAGGGGGCATTGCAAAGACAAGGGAGTTATTTTGTGTACATTTATTTTTGCAATTGACAAGAGAAACTAAAAGGCAGCTATCCTCATCCTACCCATTTATTCCTGTTACAGGCAGCAATTTTATTTTTGTAAAATATTTGTATTAAAGTCGCAGATTTCTCAATCGCAAATTGAGAAATGCTAGACCAATTTTAGTAAAAAGATTGTTTAAATGTTAAAACTTAACATGAATACATGTTAAATTAAAGGTATTTTAGGTCTGCCTTTGTGCAATTGTAATCAGTTTATAAAACTTTAAAAAATATGTTAATAAAATATATTATACACATTCTGCTAGGGCTGTGCGATTATGGCAAAAATCATAATCACGATTATTTTTGGTCAATAATTGACATCACGATTATTAAATACGATTATTCATTGACTTTGAAAACATCAATTTATTGAACTTTAAAAAAAATACAAATAATAATTTGATTACCCTGAACGTATAATTCAACTGAAAAAACAATAAATAAAAGAAATGATACATTTATATTTACATTTAAATAAATAATATCAAAATAATAAATACCAATCAACAAATATTTAGGAGCACACTTCAACAAGCTACTAAACGTATATACATATGATAAATACAAATAAATTAGATCAAATATGTTGTCACAACCTAGCAAAGCAAAAATAATCGTTTTTTTCGATTATGTTGTTTTCGTAATTGTGGCAGGCCAAAATCGTAATTGCGATTTAAAATACGATTAATTGCACAGCCCTACATTCTGCCGTCATGCCATCTTTTGTCAAACCACTTCTATTAGCCCACAGCGGACTGGAGTAGATCTCAAATAACCTTATGCTCTGAATCCAGATTCAATTTTGAACTGCGTATTCTTTTTTTAAGTGAATCATGAACCCAGGAGTAGACTTAGAATCACAAGATGCCAAAAGATTCACTTCCACATCGGCAAGCTCTACCTGCTCTGTCCCTCAGGTTATATTGAAACACTGCACTTTGGTTCCACTGAAATTGTTGGCCTCATTCTCAATAGTATTTGATTTGCTTTTATTTCAGTTGGGTAAGAGTTATTGAGGCGGTTTCACTGCTGATCAACACTCTTGCCTTGGCGGGAAACTAAAATGCTGACTGTTGCTCGCTTCCGTCTTCAGAGAAAGTGCAGACTTAATCTTTTTAAGTCTTGCTGCGTTGTTCGTTACGAGTTCTTGCATTCAATATCTGTGCCCCTAAGGTTTTCTTATGCGAATAAAGCAAAGCCTAAAATGGCTTGTTTAACTATTAATACAATGCATTAACACTTCATATGAAATTCAACTTTGTTTAGGAGCTTTATTCCACTCATACATTAAATTAGTTAACCTTATTCTTGCCCTAATTATTTTTATTTGTTTGTATCTAATCACATTAGTACATGAATTTGCTTGTCAAACTGTCTTAACAGCTACACTGTAGTTGTTGGCAATGAACACCATAAGCCTCATGCTTCTCTGACAGTGCAACATAAAATGTACTTAAGACATTAAAGAAATAAGGAAGTAAAATGTTGTGATTAAAGAAAATAGTGCAAGTAATATAATGGTGCAAGTCAAATGCATGAATATAGACTTGGATACAAAAAAATGCAAGATTATATACTGTACAGTAGAATAAATACTGTAGTGATGAATACATATCACACGTATGATTCTACAAATTGTACTGAGAATAAAACATCAGTCTACAACATTGAGCAACATTGGTCATGAAAAAAACCTGCAAAAAAGATAGTTACAATTTCTCCAAATGTACAATATTGAAAGTGAGAGTACTGGCTGCCCTCTAGTGGTCTTTTAATGCAGCTTTTAGCTTAGTGAGAACCTTTCACCAAATCCTGAAGCTTCTATGCAGAAACAATGAAATGGTGCCACTGCAAACCATACTGCTGCAGTATGTTATTTGTTTATTAAGACTAGTGCTGTTTGTTCGCAGAGCCGACAGGTAGTGAGGTCATATCGGCTGCTTCAGTGTTAGACCAGTTGACGCACTTGTGGTTGCAGAGACCCACCTCACCATGCGTTAAACACAACAGCGTACTTCAGTGGCACGAGTTGTGGTTGCAGAGACCCACCTCACCATGCGTTAAACACAACAGCGTACTTCAGTGGCACGAGTTGTGGTTCCTGTTTAACAATGTCTTATAATGTTCTGAACGTGACCCCTCACTGAAATACTCGCAATGCAGCTGAAGAAAGCAGAGATACAAAATTAAGCCAATTCAGCATTAATATATTATTAATACTAATACACCTTTTGTATATATTGTAATATAAAGGTCATATGTTGTAGATGAATGTGCACATACTATATTCCATTCCATTTTATTTAAACTTTTGAAGTTCTTGTTTTTATAAATCTTTATACATTTTAATTTTTATCTTTTTACTGCTCATTCTTGCTTTAACTTCTTATGTTAATATAAAGATTTTTATTCTTTAATTTTTTTATTTAATTTTTCAAGGAGAGTAACTGTCAAAACCCAATCTTGATAATGTCAAGTATTCTGAGACCACCACAAAATCACAGTACATGTGTTAACAAGGAAGTCATCTGATATTGTGTGTTTGTGTTCTCCAGAGGATGTACCACGGTGCCATGCAGTTCAGTGACGTGTCCTCCGGGGGGGAGAGCCAGCCCTACTACCTGCCCCAGGTGGAGGAGGAGGTGGAGATCTCTGACAGCATGGCCGTCATCAGCGTGCCCCCTCCCCGCTTCAGAGCCGGGGACCCCGCCTACATCCTTCATGACTTCAACAGGGTATCTGAACATCTCCACCATTTTTTTTGCTGAACGAAATATTGCCTGTTGTGTTTACATAGGAGTTTATAGCCAATATAATGCCTGAACAAAATAGCAGAAGGTTTTCCTTTCCATTACAAGATTTGGCATCGTTCAGACATGGCACATTTTTTAAAAACAGACTCCAAGAGACTATTTTATTTATTGTTTTGGTTGTGTGGTTACGCTTTATTTATGATTTAGTGATTTAGGGTATTTTAATACATTCCAATTCCAGTGCCTATAGTCTTCTTAAGAATTAAAAGTTCTCTTTTTAAAAGGGCGTAATTGAATTTTAATGCCATTAAACAAACATTTTATTAGTGGTATTGGATGGTCTTAAAAGGACAATACAATTATTTCTGGGAGAATCTACGTGGCTTTCTCCATCAAAATCAAAACATTGTCTCTGAAACACATTTGAGCTGCATACATTGAAATAGAAGTTTCCAATTCTGAGAAAAAAGGCCTTCAAAGTTTGAAGTCAATTTTTCTAAAGAATATAAGTTAAAGTTTGTATGAGAAGAATGATCGGTGATCTTGTTATCTTGCCTTTATCAGCTTTAAGAATGTGATTATCATCTGAATATGGTGGTAAGAGTATTATATTCTAAAAGCCAAGACTTTGTTTGTTTAAAATCAACCAAAACCCCAAAACGACCATGACACAAGTTTTAAACATAAACCCATGAATGAGCCGTTGCGACATCTGACTGATTTTGTTAGAGCGGGTCACATATCGTCCAACAAAGTCGTAATTGTGACCGGCCTACACACACACACACACAGTATTGTACATACTGTTAATGTACTTTAAACTCTTTCCTGATTTCTTCATATGTGTGTGTGAGCAGAAGCTGACGGCATATCTGGACCTGACTCTGAGGACGTGCTTTGTGATCCCTCTGAACACCTCGGTGGTGCTCCCCCCTCAGGACCTCATCGACCTGTTCTCCCAGCTGATGGTGAGTCATGATCAGCACGGCACCATCTCAGGATGCAGCCGGCTGTAGAGAGGCGTAGCTTCATGATGGAGGAGAAACCACACCGGCACAGCGCTCTCACTCAGGCATAAGCCCTAATATTAAGCACTTCATATTACCTGGTGAAATCCAGGGGGTTTATAGTCATTCCATATATTGTCTGTGCTTTAATCCTCTGCAAATCTGTCATGTGTGTAATTTGTTGAGTAAAAAAAATCCAGCCTACATCATCTTCCACTATCCCCCGACATTCAGTGTTAGCAGCACTGCATGAGTAATCTCCATCAGAATGTATTACTTGCATAATGAAACTCTTTCACTCTCTTTAAATATGTGATAGGTGACCAAGTAGAAGACTAAATTAAAATCTACAGTGGAACACTTTAAATGTCGCTGAATTTTTAAAGTAACAAGACTATACAGTCTACAGCCATGATTGTTAGGCTACTGAGGCACAGATCACTTGAACTAAATGCTAATGTTAGAATGCTAGATAGATAAAACTTACATTTGACCATATGACTTATGCACTAAACAGGAAGGAAGTCTGAGGCTAATTGGAATAATGCTAATTTTGCAACATGTTACTCATAAACCAAAGTGTTTTGCAAGTTACACAATGGACCTGATGTAAGCTTGCCATCCCTAGAGCCATGAGGTTGACATTTTGACTATAGATAGTTAGGTTTTGGTATCATTATTTCATTAAAAATAAAACGACCTGAGTTTTTATATGACAAGTCTCAACAATATATGAACATGAACATCATCAGTTGATGCAACAGCATTTTAGTTTGTGCGAGAGTTGAGCAATATCAGAGGTTTGAGAGCTGTATGTAGCCACAAAAAGTGTAGCTAGTCAAAAAAAGTCATAGTCACGGAGTTCTCCACCAGGACATGTTGTACAGCGTGGGTGGTGGTGCAATCAGCGAATATCATTATCAAATGTAGAAGTGTTTCAACAAATACAGAAGTTTGGTGATGAATCATTAATTAGACAAAGTCTGTCCCTCACACTTGGCTTGTTCACTGAGCTGCTTTTCTTTGATGAAAACTAATAAAAGTGCTTTTGAAGATGTGTCCTAAACCCTTCTTTTTGTCCCAGTCCGGCTCTTACCGCAGCTACTTGGTGCACGAGGACTTGGTGGTGACGGAGCGCATCGATGACATTAAGCCTCTGGGCTTCTACATCCGCCGGCTGTGTGAGGGGAAGGACACGTACAGAATGCAGCGCCGCTCCAGCCTGCCAGGTCTGGATGGACTGTACAGCTAAAACTGATATTTTGAATTTTTTATTTTTTATTTTAAACTGATAAGCTTCAATAATATTAAAAGTACCATAAGGTGTTTCCTTTAAGTTGACATCATCCTAAACTAGTTGATATACTTGTGAAATTGTGGAAAATACATTTTATTTAACAAAATGATGTTAAAATTAAGCTGAAATAAGAATTCTACTTGCTTTGTTTGGGCTACAATTCTGACACTGCTGCTTGTGCCCAGAAGGGACATTTTAGAGGCAGTTTTAAACATATTTGTCTCTGAACATCATAGAAGGCTTTTGTCTTAGCAGTTGTCAACTTGCATTTAATAGCTGACATCTATATCAAACCAAATAACGCAACCACACTTCATCTTATTCAAGTTGAGCTAACAGACATTTTGTTTTCACTTCCACTTTGCTAAGTAGCGTTTCCTCCACATTAAACCACATTAAGCTAATTTTGAATTTAACTCAACTATTTTTAGTACCTGTCCATACTGAGGACCACTTTAGAAGGGCTGTAAATAAGTGTTAAGATTTTCAGCTATTGATTTTATTTAGTGTCAGTTTTGCCATTTTAATAATTAGTCGTAATGTTTTTGTCTTGTCAGGTGGAGGCATCCAGAAGCGTTCCACAGACGAATGCTTCACCATCCACCACTTTGAGAACAAATTTGTGACGGAGACCAGGATCTGCAAGGCTTGATGGGAAAACACGAAGCAGGCGAGCAAAAGAGATATAGAGAAAGAAAGAGAGAGAGAGAGAGAGAGTGTGATAGGGAGAGAGATAGGGAGAGAGAGAGAGAGACAGACAGACAGACAGACAGAGTGGGAGGAAGGAGGGAACAGCTTTCAGCAGAAAGTTACTTTTGTAAAATACTCAGTTTTTCCTCCCCTTGCTTTAACCCTTGTGATAAGTGAATTTAATTTACAGCGTTATACAGCCTGACCCCCCTCCTCTGCTGTTTTCCCCTCTTGCTAAAGTACTCACTAGTTGGTCTTGTACTAATAACCAGCGTTACCCTGCTCTTTAAAGATATACTAAGTTTAATTTGTTATGTTGGTTTCTGTTGCTGTAGCTTCCTTTTTAATTATCTAGTCGTCGTTAATGTGTTGCAACATCCACTCACCTCCGGATGAGAGTTGTTAGTCTTACTACTGAATATCCTCGTGATACTGAGAAGTCATTCATAACAGTCCTGTCTGTGTGTCAGCCTACTGTTCCCGCTTTTAATGGGGTTATTAGAGCAGACAAGATCTACTATATGTTATAGTGTGATATAGCACAAGTCACCCAGGAAATGTAAGGTACAGTACAGCTGCAGTACGCATGTAACATGGTCGTCTGTCTGGTCCCAGAGACGCTTGAGCCCCGAGCTCTCAGGCACCTTTGTAGATATTTCCCAGAGTGCCCTGCTGCTCCATGGGGCCACTGCTGTCCTGCTGTGTGAAGATTTTATGTAATTAACGGTTTCATACCTGACAGGGCAGTCAGTGACTTTGTGTTTGTGTAGAGACTTCATTTGTGACAAAAAAAAACTTGAAGGATTGTTGACGAGCTAAAGAAGTGAATGAGCTATATGGAAATTTGACCAAATTGAAGAAGTATTCTTTATGTCCGTTTTTTAAATTCTTATTTATGAATCCTATGTAGCTTTACAGGTTGCTACAAGTTTCGGAAAACTCCATATGTTTAAAACTGTCACAGGAACAATATGTTTGTAAAAATTGTCATTGATTTTGAAAGCCCTTAAGCTTGAAGGTATTCAAAAAAAAAAATGGCCTTTTGCCAAATTACTTCAAAAGATTTTCAATTGTTCGCACTCAATGCCTGCACAGAAAGACAATCAGACAGGAAATGTGTGTGTAAAAATGTGTTTTCTGTCTAACAGTGCTAGAAAAATAGATACAAAAATAATGTTGTGTGCAGCTACTGAAATTAATTAACTTTGTTGCTGAATAAAGTTGCATTTCTTTACCTACTGAATATTCTGTCTCTTCACTTATTACTCAATTTCCAGCACCACCACTGCGAGCTGTAAGCTTATCCTACGATACAAACAACTGGAACATTTAGCTGGTTTAAGGGTTTGCCTGTATTCTGTATTTCCTGTTGCCTTTTAGAGATGTTGGCACTGATGACATGTTCATCATTCATAAACAGGAACGGCTCAGTCTTCACCAAGGTGGTACACATTTTGAAAGAACAGACATCTTTTATTAAAATAGAAATAGAAAAATAGTTGGCTTTTTGAAACTGAATCCCTTATTTTTCAATAGCGTCCCTCTGCAGAACTCCTGGCCCGGGCCCACCTCGAAATGGAACGCAAATCCACGTAATCACACACTTGTGAATAAATAACATTTACATGCCACTATATAATGTTGCAGAGTGTGTTTGTGTCGCTTATCGATAATAAATGAAAGATTCTAGCTGAGCATAATTATGTTCTACAGTTTTAAGTCCATCACGTTAATAACAAGCTCCACCAATAAAACTACGGAAAACATGTACAATCTGTTAAAACTGTAACCAAGAGAGTTAGGTCATGTATTGTCAAGCAGCAAATAACGTGTAAGCTACCAACCTTATGTTTGCGAAGGTTAGCAAGCTACGTTAATGTCGTTAGCAAACAAAGCACACCAGTAAAATATACCAAACCTTTAATGTATCCATTTAAGCTAATGTTGACATTGCTAACAACATAAACATGGCTAGCTAAAGTTAGCAAAGTTATAGGGTTAGTTCATAATAATTTGCTGCTTAACTTACAGTTAGTCTTACAGTTGGTTGTATAGTAGGTTATGTTATTTGTGTTTTTTTCGCAGGTCATGTGCTAATTCCAACTAACTAACTCAGGCAATCGTAACCTGATAATTGTCCTCTTGCATAAATGTCTTCCTTCTTTATGCTAGGGCCCCGTAAGAGTCTGTTGAGGGAGCTGGGCCCAGTCTCAAGTTATGCAGTAGGACCCTGCACTTACCAGTTTTCACGTTAACTATACAAGCTATCCTTAGATTTAGGAGTGTATATTTATCTCAGGTCCTTCATCAATAAGAGAGTTCTAAGAGTTACTAGTTCTCTGTATTCTCTCCCCCAGTCATACAGGACAGGCGCCTGTTTAAAGTCTCTGGTATCTCCGGCTTGCTCAGTCGCCTCCAGAATTCATCAGTTGTGAAATAGTACATGAGTGGGTCCAGGCTACAGTTCAGGCTGGCTAGGCAGAGGGTGATGGGGTGACATCGCAGAATCAAGTCCCTTAAGGCGCAGCTGCTCAGGGCGTCAGCTTTAACCAAGAAGTCCAGGGGCATGGTGACATGGTAAGGAGCAAAGCACACTAGGAAGACCAGAGCACAGCTAAGCACCATCCGTAAAGCCCTCCTCTTCTCCCCCCGGTCAGGAATTGCCCACGCCGTGGAGTCCCGAAGACTGCCAGCAGTCAGAAAGGTGCAGCCTAACACTAGGATAAGAGGAACGATGAAGCCCATTAGCTCTGCGAGGATGAGGAGCACCCAGGCGGCTTGAACACTGACCGTCCTCATTGGCAGCTCTGAGAAACACAAGTCCGAGCCCGAGTTGTGGAGACTTGAATTAACGTCTGTTTCATTGCTGGGGTTCCTCAGGAGAGGAAAGGGCAGGCAGCACAGGCAGACTAACAGCCAGCCAACGGCACATATTACCAAATCTCCTCTTTGCTTGGACGAGTTGAACCTCAGCGGACGCATGATGAGCTGACAGCGACGCACGCTGACACACACCAGGAAGAAGATGGAGGCGTACATGTTGACGTACTTGAGATAGAAGCATATCATGCAGATAGGGTGACCAAAGGGCCAGGTGTTGGTGAGGTAGTAGTAGATCCGCAGAGGCAGCGAGAGCACCTGAGGAGAGCAGAGGGTGTCAAGATGGTCGCAGAAGAAGAACTAAAACAACATGTAGACGACACATTTGATTTGACTCCCACTGAACCTTGGAATGCATTTTTGAAAAGCTTCTCAAAGGTTAGTAATTATTTCTTTATACCTGGAAGATACATTTCCCTTGGAGTTATTTGGTAAATAAACCATCAACTTGAGGTTGTCCACAACTTTGCAAACTTGTAAAATAAATGTTTTGTCTTTTTTAAAGACCATTACATTTAGTTTAACCTTTCTTTTTATAAACAGAATACAAACAGACCCTATGACAGTTACAGTATCTTTGAAAATACGATATGGGCTACTGATTTGGCTGAAGTGACTGCTTATCAGATTTCACGAGACAAGAATTAGCTAGCTTGCGCAACCTGCCATGCCTCACTCCCAATCGTTTTAAAACTTGTTTGCTGTATAGATGGACCTTTACTTAGTGGCTGCAACTAACTCAAATTCCACCAGTCGGGAATCAGAAAACCTTGACTAAAAATGTTTATGATTGTTGATGAATACATTCAACACTAAAACATGCCCTTATATCTGCTTACACCTACATTATAGTGTGTTGTAAAACATCTTCAGTGTTATATAATCATTAGCTGCAGAACACAGGAAATGTCAACGGTAAAAAGTCATTTTTGTCAGATAAGATTAAAGATGAGACAAATTGCGGATACATATATAAATACTCTGACTGGCACAATCCAATAAAAAACATAGAATCTTTACCTGCAGCAGGTCGGCCACAGCCAGGTTAATCATGAACACCACCCCCTTCTTGGTTTCTCTGATGTAAACCTTGAACACCCAGAGTGCCAGCACATTTCCCAGCAGGCCTGGCGCTAAGATCACACTGTACACCACCGCATACAGTTGGTGCTGGTACGCCTGGAGATCTTCAGTACAGTTGTTGTTGTTGTTGGCAAAGTTCATCTTAAGCCAAGGGCTGTTCACTGTTTACTGTAAGGACAAGCTGCCTGGTGCATTCACAGGATGCTTGAATCAGAAACGATGCTTAAAGCATGGGAACGGAGGTGATCGCCAATGCTCTCCATTATGGCGCGTAGGGGTTTGCTCTTGGGTGAAATATATTAATGGTCCAACGCTGATAGACTCTTGATGTTTCAAACTGCAATCGATCCCAGGTACACGGCACTCTAAAAGAGAACAAAATAAAGGGTTACTAAATCATCCTATACCAGCATCATGTTTTACATATTGCGTGAGGCATCATGTAAAAACATTTTGCCTCTCATAAACACTTCTCATTTTACAGCATTGGGTCCCAACCACGCTTTAGCTCGACAGGTCACCTGTTGAAACGGTGCACAACATAAAAAGCCTTTTGTGTTTGATTGCAACTTTTGCAGTGGCGTTTACAGTAAATATGCAAACCCACAGAGAAGTTGATGCTATAATGTCCCACATAGTGTTCACTGTATCTACACCTGCACAACAGAGTACAATGAGCTAGTGTGAAACGCCTGGAGGGAGGCGTCAGTGAAACTGGTGTGGTTAGGCAGTCACACCAACACAAACAACACTTTTTGTGTTGCATTCACAGTTTGAATAAGTGACACCTCCATGATCCTCTTTGACATGAACATTTAAATGATGGTAATTCAAGTGCTATACATTTGAAGGTAGCCTCACACCCTGCAACATTGATTTCCTCAAATGGAAATATTTGACAAGCTTTGTAGGTGTCATCCACCCACTGCTGTAAGCACGAGTAGGTCTACACTGGTTCAGCTGGGGTTTTCCCAAAAATCTTGGACTCATCATTAGTCATTTCTGACCTGATTTAGTTCAAACTACACAACTTAAAAACTGTCATTCCAAAATAAGAAATAAATGTTTTTGTTTTTATTGTTCTGGTCTTTCACTTCCAAAGCTTTTTACAGAGCATTTTTAATCACAGGGAGTTTAGAGAAGCTTGTCGAGCAGCAAGGAAACTATGTGACATAAATGGTACTGATGACGCGCATTTGAATATCTGCCCTAAACTTTTGAGGATGTACTTAAACATCGGCAAATACACAGTCAGTATGTTACTGTTTTAGTATTTGTAAGGGAAGTAATAATAATAATAATAATTCATTTATTTTATATAGGCGCCTTTCAAGGCTCTCAAGGTCGCCGTACAAATACATAAAAAACAAGATACACAATAGATAACACCAGCATAAGAAACATAAACAAGACAATGCAGTATATAAATCAATCAATCAAATAACCAAATAAATAAAAACAGAGGATGTGTGATGGATAATGATCAGGGTGGATATGCGAGTGTGAAGAGATGTGTTTTGAGGCGTGATTTGAAAATGGGGAGAGAGTCATGTTGCGGATGTCAGGTGGGAGGGAGTTCCAGAGGCGGGGTGCAGAGCGGCTGAAGGCTCTAGACCCCATGGTGGTTAAACGGAAGGGGGGTGCAGTGAGGTTGAGGGAAGCAGAAGACCTGAGTGTGCGGATGGGTGTGTTGATGTGCAGGAGGTCGGAGAGGTACAGAGGAGTGAGGTTATGGATGGCCTTAAAGGTGATACAGGATTTGACGGGGAGCCAGCGAAGTTGCTGAAGAACAGGAGTGATGTGGTTAATGGAGGGGGTTCTGGTGATGATGCGGGCGGCAGAGTTCTGAACCAGTTGAAGTCTGTGGATGGATTTGAGAGGGAGACCAAAGAGAAGGGAGTTGCAGTAGTCGATGCGGGAAGTGACCAGGGTGTGAACAAGAATGGCGGTGGTCTTAGGGTTAAGGGACGGGCGGAGGCGGTTGATGTTGCGTAGATGGAAATAGGCAGACCGAGTGATATTACTGATGGGAGATTTGAATGAAAGTGTGCCGCCGAGGTCACACTACAAGCTTAGTTTTCAGATCCTTTACATCAATGTAAATAATTAAATGGCCTGCTTTACAAATAAAATAAATGAAAGTAGTCGTTCTGCTGACTGATGTAGCATTATTCAGTAGATCACCAGAAATAAGAAACTAATACTGATGCAACAATTTGGAAGTCACCTTTTTCTGTTACGTAGTCAAGTTAGGTGGTTCCCATTGTAGGGATCAGGCCCCTCTTAAGGGTCACAAGATAGATCTAAGGGTGTATCATTTATGGGAGAGGGAAGGAAAAACAATCTGCCTCATACCTTTAAAATAACATTTGAAGCCCAAACACTTTGCATTGTTGTAAGAGGTCACAAGCCAAAAAACTTGCAAACCACTGGGTTTAACCTTTAACAATGTTGTGTTTCATAAGCTTATACCATGTCTTCTTCACCTACAAAATGTTACTCAAGGAGACACAAAACAAACTATTAAAAGACACAAGCCAATCACAAAGAGACTCAAAACTATTAAAAACAGACACAAATCAACCACAAAACAATCAAAAAAGACAACGACTTACGGACACAAACCAACTACAAAGACACACAAAACAACTACAAAGACACACAAAGAAACTACAAAAGGTCTCCAAACAAACTACAAAGAGATACAAAACAACCACAGAGACAGAAAACCATCCCAAAGACACACAAAACAACCTTCAAACACAACACAACTTTAAAGAGACACAAAACAACTACAAAGAGAAACTGAAAAACTACAAAAAGACATATAACAATCACAAAGAGACTCGAAATGACTACAAATAGATACAAACAATCACAAAGAGACTTACAACTATTAAAAATAGACTCAAATCAACCACAAAACACTCAAAAAAGGACACAAACAACTACAAAAGGACACAAAACAACTACAAAAGGACACAAAACAACTACAAAAGGACTCCAAACAAACTACAAAGAGATACAAAAAAAACAGAAACACCAACCAACTACAAAAACAACTACAAAAAGACACATAACAACAAAAAGACTGTGTTTTCTTCCCTTGAACGAGAGGTGGTGGCCCCTGTCTGTACACAGGGGCCAATGATCGCATGATATGCTGATACAAAGTTGAATAACTTCCAAAAACTGAGCAAAGTGAAATGTCCTCATAATTGTACTTAAGTACTTCCCAGGGTCGAGGTTACCAAGATGAAGAATTTAGAATTTGTAAATATATAAACTAGCCTCTTCTCCCTGATGGCTTGTATACTACTTCACAGCACTGAGGAACATGTCCCAGTGGACCCTCAGTTATGGCAAGCCATTTGCCTTCAAGCCTCACTGACCTTTGACCTATGTGTGACTGTTTTGGTGTGAATCCCCTGTCATTACCCTCACCCTGCACGTACAAAGTGCTTCTCTCATTGGTAGTGTGTTAACATGAATCAGGCTATTTCCTTCTTTGGGCTTATTGTGGTGTTGTCATGGTGTTATGGTAATCTCTGGACCTTGTCGAGCTATATTATTGTTTTGCGTAAAAGAGTTGCACTCCTACCTTAGGATTCAGAAGTTTTATTCATCAGATCTTGCCAATGGAAAGGCATGGTCCCATCCTCCGTGATTCACCCCTTTGTGGGCTTTTGGTGCCTTGTAGCTTTTCCGCTCTGATATGACATCTTGCCTCGTTGATCAGCACCCAGGTCCCTCCATGTGTTGCTGAATCAACACACAAAACATGTCATGATCCCTATAAAGGAACAGCCTGACACTGCCTGACACTGGCCTGCAAACACACATTCACACCCTCAACATAACACACATTCCTCACGTTGGGGAAACATGCGAGGGTCCCCCATGAGGCATGACTCCACTCTGAAGGCATCCAGCTGTTACAGCCTCTCACACAAACGCTGTTTTTTAGTTTTAAAGGAATAGACAATGAATATCTCACCTCTGTCTTCAGGCTCGAGGCTGCGTCGCATCAAACTGCAGGAGGGTGAAGCATCAGTCGTTACATCCCCCTCCCTCCTCCCCCCTTCTAACACTATATTCTTTCTGTCCCGCCTTTTCTTTTCTCTCACGCTAATCACGTTTTCTGCTCCTCCTATCCAATTTCCACTCAGTTTTTTCTTCTGTATTCACAAGTTATTTCCTGCTTTGTACTCATGTTCTGTCTGTACCTCTCTCTCTGTCTGTGTCTCTGCTGTATTGGGGGTTTCATCACACACAGGGCTTCCTGTGAGTGCGGGGGTGTGGTTTACAAGAATTTTGACACCATTACTTCTGCTATTATGGCAACTTTTCCCTTTGTGAGAAACATTGACAAGCCATGCATTTCCTTTTAATGACAGATGAAAAGATTGTTATATACCATGACTGAGTATCCACACTTAAAATAGACACAGACTTTTTTAGGGGGCCTTTTTAAGCTGTTTTTGGTGTCTTTCTCTTAGATATATCCCAATACATTATCTTCATTATTTTATACAATATAAACAGTTCCTGGCGTAACATATTTTGGTCGTGTGAATCAGACAACTGGCATTTCTTTCGAGATGGGTTGCATTCATCTGCCAGAGTCTAGCAGATGCAATAGGAGCTGCGGGGGTGGGGAGGGGGTGACTTTTCAGGTTAGAAGCCGACCTCAGAGCCTGGCAGTTACTCGTTTTCGAAACCGCTGCAACTGCCTTCACCCACTTTGCATCGTGAGAGGAAGTTCAGGCAAAATGAGTTGGCACCTGGTTATGCAAGCCCATACGGAAACACCATACAATGAGATAAGAAAAGATAGGCGCTTTTTATTTACAAAACAAGCATATGCATTTTACACACAGCCTTGACATTGAGGGAATAGCTTATTTGAAGTTATTGCATTTTGACAGAAGACAGGCAACACGCTGTAGCTTATATACACTGGGGCAACGTTGATCCTATTTCATCAGATATTGTGTGAAGGGTCATTATGAAGCACACTCATCTTCATGGTTTGTTTGTCCTCATAACCATGTCCTCCGGGAGGTTCTTCACACCGAGGTCAAAGCTTTTCTGGTCAGTTTGTGTTCAGACAGCGGAGATACGGGAAATCATCCCAACGCCCGACTTGGATCTTGTCAGTCTGTTAAAAGTTCAACATGATCTGTCTCCGTTGTGTCATTCCTTCAGTGAAATGACTTTTAACTCTTTCTCTAACTCCCATGTCCATAATGCTTTATAAACCAACTTACAAAGAGGTATAATCTGCTTATAGCATTGTATAATTATTGTTTTAAGCACACATAGATACTTTACAACAACAACAATAACACATTTTAAAACATTTTATAATTTTGAAGACTTATAAGGTCAAGTAACTTAGTACTTCATAGTTGCTTGTCACTGTTTCTTGCAAGGATCATATTGTATTATAATTATCATAGTTGTAATACATTACATTATTTTTTACAATGTATTATAATCACTGTTATAAGGAATTATAATGTGACTCCATGTGCTCTTTTAGTGCATTACGGAATTTCTGATGTATAGGCAGATACAATGATCATTGTTTGCTTTAAAGGGGACCTATCATGCAAAATGCACTTTTGTACGTCTTTTATACATGAATATGTGTCCCCGGTGTTCCAGGGAACTCACCAAGCGTCAGAAAACACAACCCTCTCTATTTTCCTCCATACCCAAATCTCTAAAAAAGGGGCTGCAACGGATCTGATCAAAACTGATCCAGATTTGAACACTGTCCTGACGTCAGGACGGTGGCGCTACGGCTATTGGGCCAACTCCACCAATCAGGAGGAGACAGCCATGGCCATTGCCGTTCGAAAGCGCTGGAGACGCTGTAGTACATATGCCAGGCCAGTAGGTGGTGCTGTTCTCACAGAATCAGCCCTTGCAAAAACAGAGCTAACATTTTTCAAATTGAGCGAAATGAGGCATGGCTAAAATGCATGATCTGTTTGGTATTTTGAAAAAAAAAAGTATAAATATGCCTTATATAGGTATGGTCCTACACTATATTATTCAAATATAGCATGATAGGTCCACTTTAAGTTAAGTATTTTAAAAAACACAGTCATTTATGTTGAAACCTGAAACCTTTTGAAAAATGATGCACATTTGCATTTAACTAATGTAATTCCCATCAAATACTCACATTAAACACCGAATTGACTCATTAACACATTGTATACAGCCACAGTTAAATAATACATTGTTTCAGGTATCATCGGATGTTTTGAGCCCATTGTTGGATTTCTGTTATGACTTGTTAAAGACATCAATTAGTTTCACACACGTAATGATATTTTTCACTTTGAGCACTTGTGGTAACAGCTTGTGTTGTTATATTTCTATGTATACCCCAAGAGTTTCCAAATGTACTTTTAAGCAACATATGTTCACTTAGAGTTACTATCAATAGCATTGTAATGCATTAAAAGAGAGATTATAATGCCTATAAATATAAATATTACAACTATGATAATTATAGAATAACTTTGACCCTTGCAACCAAATAACAGTTATGAAGTATTGTGATACTTTATAAGTAATTATAAAATCCTTTATAATGTGTTATGATGAATATTATAAAGCATTATGAATATGTAGTGCTTATTACAATTATAAGGTGCTATATATCATAATGCTCTAAATCTGTTTAAAAATGCATTGTATTCATGGTGAGAGTTACCAAAAAACCGACTATCTTTGAAGAATGCTACTCCCTCTCTGAGCAGCTACTCTCCATGCTCAGCAGTCTCTCCGGTGCGGGGCGCGCGGTGGGGGAGCTGATGGGGGAGGAGAGCAGCGAGGCGGTGAAGGAGGAGCTGCGCCTGGTGAGGTGCAGCCTGAACTCGGCCGTTAGAAAGTAATAAAGCAGAGGGTTGAGGCAGCAGCTCAGGCTGGCCAGGCACAGAGACACCGGGTGGAACTGACTCACCGCCAGCCGGGTCGCACAGTGGGTCACTATGTCCTGCGACACCAGCAGGTAGAGCAGGAAGTTGAGGTGGTAGGGGGCGAAGCAGAACAGGAAGAGCGCGGAGCAGCTCAGCACCATCTGGAGAGCGCGCCGCTTCTCCGCCTTTGACAGCTTTTCATGAGAAGTATCCGTTGGACAGTCGGAGATGAAGGACTGGAGTCGGCTGCGTGCCGTGGAGTTGAGCCCGGTCAGGTTCTGCTGATCCTGGGTGTGTTGTTGGAAGAGAGACCGGGCTATTCGGATGGAGCTGAAGCAGATGCAGGTCAAAGGGATGATGAACCCAAAAAGCTCAGCGAGGCCCATCATGGTGATGGCCAGGTACGGGGACAGGCGACGCATGGGCAGGTCTTTAAAACAGCCCAATTTGGTAGGGATGGAGCCTCTGCTGAGATTGATGTAAACTGAGGGATGCTGGGTAGAAATGGCAGACAGAGAGTAGGACATGTTGTAGACTGTCTGTGTGCTGATGGCGTGGCTGGAGGAGCTGCTGCTCCGCATCAGGATGAAAGGCGAGCAGGCCAGGCCGACCACCACCCAGACTACGAGGCTGATCAACAGGTCATAGCGCCGCCTCCAACTGCGGGCGGAGAACGGGTTGAGAAGGAAGACACACCTCTGCATGCTGATACACACCTGGAAACAAAAAGAAGATGACATAAAAAAAACACATTTAGAGCCACAGAAAGTAAATGTGTTTGGAAAACTGAAAAAAGGAGTCACCGGCTCATCTTGACTCACTCTTTTTTGGTTTACATTTGCAGAAGTTGTGGAAAGTATCTGGTACAAGCTGAGCCCAGACTATAAGGCAGTTTAAACAGTGCAGACACTGATCAGAGTCAGAGAGCCTTCTCTAGGGTGCAAGAGGAGGTCCTGCATTAACCTAGCGTTTCTATACAGCCATGCTATAGCTAATAGCAACGGCAACTTTATACTGATTTGGTTAATTTAAATGAAAGTCTGGAAAAGTGTGAAGTATTCAGCTCGTGTCACATTGAATATGGTCAAAGCAGTTTTTACACTCACTGAGATGACAATTGAAGGTGTGAGACTCCAATGACTTCCTGTCATGACACTTGATGTTTCAATACATAAAAAAAATCTCTTGTTCTAATGAATTAACAAGATACCTCAAAACCCCAAGAGAAGCTTTAGCATTGCCTCAAGAGTCCAGTTTTGTTTTGGATGGGGTTTGACCTATTTGGAGATACTCGTGTTTATATTTTTTAGTAATATAGTTGTTTTTGGTTTTATAAGCAACCATATTTTGAGATAGTTGAGTCAGAAAAACCTTTCTGAGAGTTTGAGATATTCATCTTGCTATTGAAGAAAAACAAAAGTAGAAGTATTATCGGATAATAGGGTAATCCTAACAAAAACGTGAAAATCTTACATGTCACTTGTTAGACGCTTATATCGTTTAGCAACTTACATACACTGGGCAATCCCCGCCTAAGGACACAGTGACGTGTCAGTGGGGATTGAACCAGTGCTCTCCTAGTCCAAAGATCAGCGCACTATCCAACTGAGCCACAGCCTCCCTTAGTGCAATGCTATGCTGTCTAGTATCCTTGCACTACTCAATGATAACTTTCTCTTTTACTCTTGCTTACCAGGAACACTATAGCGGCATACATGTTGAGGTACTTGAGGTAGAAGCAGAATAAGCAGACGCCTCGTCCAAAAGGCCAGGTGTGTGTGAAGTAATAATAAATCCTGAGGGGCAGAGAGAGGATGTGTGCCAGGTCGGCCAGCGACAGGTTAATCATGAAGATCACCGCCTTGGTCTTCTTACTGTGGAGCAACATGCAGGAGAGTTAGCCATGACCAGAGCCTGTTTGAGGCTCAATGTGTGTGTGTGTGTGTGTGTGTGTGTGTGTGTGTGTGTGTGCGTGCGTGCGTGCGTGCGTGCGTGCGTGCGTGCGTGTGTGTGTGTGCGTGTGTGTGTGTGTGTGTGTGTGTGTGTGTGTGCGTGCGTGCGTGCGTGTGTGTGTGTACCTAATGTGTCTGCAGAGGACCCAGAGGGCGGTGGTGTTGAGCAACAGGCCGGGGATGAAGAGCAGCAGGTAGAAGTAGGTGTACATGGTGTCCATGCGTTCTTCCCAGCTGGTCATGTTGTGTCCACATCGTGAGGAGGAGTCGGTCAGGGACTCCTCCCACGCTCCAGACGTATTCAGAGTCATTTTGTCTCTCACACACACTGGTGTCAACAACTTTTCTTCCAATCAATCCTTCATCCTATCACCAATGAACACATGATAGACAAATAGTAGAGTCGACAGGTCATGGTATTGATAGTATACACATTATTTTCTAACCTAACATTTTGAAAGAAATCCCAATTCATTGGAACCATTTCTTGATTAGAAACACTTTATAAAGACTTCATAAGTTGACAAATTGTCCTAATTACCTTCGACTTAAAGGATATTTTTTTTACATTTGTTTGGTTTGTTTGCTTTTGAGCAGAATTACGGCCTGATTTTCATGAAACTTAGTGGAGAGCTGTAGGCCCTAACCCTAACCCTAACCAATACAACTATGTAGTGGATCAGAATCACGGGGCAGTTCTTTTTCACTAATGGAAACAGACTTGGCGGTGGTCTGTACTTTCTGCTGACCGCCATCTTTATCTATAAATAATTTGTAAACTACAGGTGCCCTTACCAGGACCACACTTGGGTTGCCAAGTTGTAAAGAAAAAAGTCTGGTATTTGTGGCTTGTCAGAGGAACAGAATCATTTCGACCCAACCCAACCCTAAGGTCAGTTACCGTTTCCCATTTCTTAGTTTCATCTTCAGTTAGTCAGGAAGACCCTCCCAATTAACTGTTAGGTCACTATCCTTCTGTAAAAGGGCTGCAGCGCATCTGGAGCCCGTTCCTTTTTTTAAGCAACTGATTCTCAAATGCAGACAGAAAGTATGCGGGGTCATGTCTGCAGTTTCATGTGTGAGGATGCCATGAATAAAGGGGTGGTTATGGGTTTCACTTTCTAAAAAGCCATCACTCTATTGTTAAATATACAGTTATAGTCATATACTGTATATAACTCATATACATACTGTAAGATATACTACGACATAGTAAAGGAGTTTTCCAACTATCCACCATAGGTGCAGTTGGAAATATATGTATTTTGGCCCTGACGTTGAGGTCCAACAGTGCATTGGAATGAGCATCCTTTTAAAATAAAGAGCTACAAACTAAAAGCATGTAGTCCTATTGATGGATGATAAACAGCAGCCAAGTGATGGCTCATAGCTGAATGTTTTTTCAAATATTAATAAAGTCAATAGGTGAAACGTACTGCCTATTAGAAAGTCTTTATAATATAAATACGTCAAATTCCTGTATTCACAAATGTAACAGTACATGTACATGTTTTTTTTTTTTTTTTTTGATATAGCTAAGTGGCGGCTTTATGCCAGATTAACCAGGGTTATGAATCATACTGATACAGAGTGCAATAAATCAGAGATGTCTCTGTCTGGCCTAAGATTGCAGCAGGAAATGTGTGGAAGCAGAACGAAGCATTAACTGCTTATCACTGAACCATCGCCCTTCCTTCTGCCATCAAGACGACGCCACACCCTTCCTCTGCCGGCCCCAGAGGGGGAAGAGAGAAACGGCGACAGTTTTTTTTGCTTTACTGTTACTTTCACAACTTATCACTTCTTGACTCCTATTGGGTGATGGTGCTATCAGTCTGCAGCAGTCAGCCAATAGATGCCCTCACACTACCTGTACAGTTATGAGTTACACAAAGCACACCCTCGGATCTGAATTTAAGTAAGTAGCATGCAGGATTTTAAGGATTTTAAGGGGATCAATTGGGGATTTGCATCTTCTCTACATTGCTGTGCAAGAAACGTTGTCCGATTTAAAGCACATTTGATATATTTCTCATGTTTGGTCTTAAAATCCCAGATGACACTTAAAATAGTGCTGATGTAATATAAAGTTACCACAACAGAGACAAAATACAA
Organism: Trematomus bernacchii; assembly: GCF_902827165.1. NCBI lineage: Eukaryota > Metazoa > Chordata > Actinopteri > Perciformes > Nototheniidae > Trematomus > Trematomus bernacchii. Next base: position 4,563,096 of record NW_022988097.1, on the reverse strand, counting down.
GTATCTTATTTCAACATTTTACACCTAAATGCAGAAATGCACTAACTTAAACTATGAACATTCAATACCAACTCTCCTATCATCAGCAGAATGTGAGGCATGGCTTTAAAACAACAAACACAGGCAAAGCACAGCAGCATGACTTTTTCTCTAAGCACAAACTCTGATTACCTTCTCTGTCGTCACCTTAAAGGATCAGCGTGGACGGAGATGAGAGGTCAGATTCAGGAGCAACTGCCAGCGACCGCATGCAGCAGCTTCACACTTCACTGTAAACAGCAGACTGACGCACTGCCTCTCCCTCGGAGCTGTGCAGCAGCAAACAGGGTCAGCAGCAAACCTTCCTGTCACACCACAGCAGCAGAGACCTTTGCATGTGAGCACGTCTGCCAACGCTGTGGGTTCTTTCTCAGATATGTTGAGATACGCGGCTGTGAAGTCTGGTCTGTTCTCTGTGTAGGTTATAAGGGGAAGCTCTGACCTCACGCTACCGTCTGTGACATCACTCGGCCCCTAGCAACTTGAGACACACACACTATTGGGCACACAGTGAGATGGTGGTGGAGTGTGTGGTGAAGAATGCAAAATGACAGCCCTTGTAAAGTTGTGAATCCAAAACATGGCAGATGTTAGTTCTTCTTCCCTCTGTATGTCGAGTGTGTGAGGGCATGCAGTTCGTGTCTAACCGTCTAAACACTTTCTCTTTCTCTCATGCTGTGATGTTTGCAGATACAAATGCAATAGTTCTCTTCCCTTATCAGATTCTACACTTCCTTTTTTTATAAATGGTGGTGCTTCAAAGCATTAATTTTGTAAAGTAGATTTCAATTCAAGATTAAGAAGCTTCATTGTCATATGCACAGTAGCTATAGTGTAGAATTGGCATTGCAAATCTTAAGTCCCAAGCTCCTGCAACATTGCAACATAGTTAAATAGGACATAAAACAGATTATAAAATACAAATAAAATAAAGAAAAGGAAACAGTAAAATAGATTAGAATACAATAGTGCATTATGTTGCAGACCAATGTGCATGTAATGCAGATGAAGTAAACTATATGTCAGGAAAATAAATAAATATATGCTAAATATTGCAGAGAATGTTGCAAGTGACCTAGTAAATGCAGGAGTATATGTGTGTATTGTAGATTGTGTATACATTAGTATTAGTACCCTTAGTCCTGTGACCCTTTGAACTTGTTTTTTCAACCATCTTTGGTTTTAAGTTGTGTGGCATCTGTTTTCTCCGGATGTCAACCCATAGTTCAACCGAACAGCAGCGGTTTCATCCATCCTGTTAGTGTCACACCATGCTGTACACGTGTCACACCCAGAGAAAATGGCTTGCTCAGAGGTTCACAGGTATGTGCCAAACACACAGGTGTTGCTTTTGGAGCTTCCTGTGCTGCCACTGTGTGGTTTCCACTCTACACACAGTTCAATATTAAAGAGCCAGGGCAGGCTGATGTTGAAGAAAGAAAAAAAAACATCACGGTTAACGATTTGTGGCGGCAATCACAGGATGGTCACTGTTCCAAGTCTCCGCACCTACCAAGATATAGGTATAGTTGACTGATAGAGGTACCATTTGACCTGCTGGGCACTGCCGAGGTGTCAATGAGCAAGGCACAGAACCCCCTACCTCCCTAGGCGCATGACTAAAGCAGCCTGTTCAATCTGACACCTCTCAATTAATACATGCATTTATGAATGTGTGTGTATTTCGGGCCTAATGTGTTTATTTAAATGTTTCGGCCCAATTCCAAACCGCTCCCTACACCCTACCCCTACACACTACATCACCACATTAGGTGCCGTTCCAATCCAACAAGTGTGGAGGGGAAGCAATGGGTAGTGGGTTATCAAGCCCTCCAAAAACGAGTCTGCATCGCACCTGATGCTGTTTACAAATAGTTCCGTGGAAACATTAAGGCTACTGGTAAACTACGCAAAACAAGATAGACAATTCATATCGTCAAACAGATGTTAACAACTTGATGTTACCTCATTTTTTTTACCTCTTTGTATTTACCTAGGATCATACGTGTACTGTAGAAAATTGTTAACATGTCAATTTGATTATAAAGTTTCATTTACAGGCACTGTTGCTAAAACCAAGCAGCTTATAAACATCCGATTTTAAAACAAAAAAAGGTTTACAAAAAAAGAAACGCTATTAAAGATTTTTTGAGTTTTATTTTAGTTATCATGTATTATTAAAATTGCTGATTTGAAAAATGTTTTACGAAAAGTTTCCTGTTTCTGCCGGAGGGAGGGGAGTTTGTTCCAAAGCTTGTCGCTGTATTTAAACCCTCCACCTGAAAGAAGGGAGCCTCGTTCAGCTGCGAGTGTGACTACAGACAGAGTCCACTCCCTCACGGAGTGGGAGTGGGAGTGGGTAGGGTTTGGTTTGGAATTGGGCCTTCTACTTCTTCATTTATTCTATTCTGGTGTTTTCTGACTTATGGCCACTAGAGGTCAGAGGAGGCCTATATTCTTTTGTCACTCTTCCTTCAGTATGCAGATTGCTCCATTAAAGGACACACGTCTTCTGTTGCAATATTTCAGCACATTCTTTACATGAACCACTCGAGGGGTAAAGGCTAGATCTTGCATACTTTTCTACACTCCCACTCTTGCTGTCCTCTCTGCTACCCTTGACTCCAAATCCCAGAAGACTCCATCTACTGTTGTCTCCCTGCTGCGGGATGCACATGTTCACATCACTCAAACTGAGAGAGGCCTGCTGGATTGATTTTCTCTCTTTACAGTCTCTCTCTTGCAAATCCCTGCTTAAGGTATAGAGCCTTATGGCTGTCCCAAGTAAGGCCATGCATCTCTGACTCTGCATAGCTCTATGAAAGAATGGATACACATCTTGTACTAACATCATGTACTAACATCATGTCATCTGATGTATGCAGGACCCAGATGCTGGTCTTTACAGTAGCTCAATGCAATGTCACCTTTAAAGGCTAGACCACAACAAAGCTGGGAACATGCTAAGCTAGTTAGCAAGCTTTTTAAGGCTGCTAATGGGGAAAGCTTTTTCAAAATAAATACTTGTTCTGACTCTTGTCTCATCACTCTCTGAATGAAATACAAGTGGAGGGTGCTACATGCTAATTGGCTATGGATGTTTTTCTTCATCCTGGACTTTCAAGGTCAAATATGCTAAGTTGGCAGGTCACAGTTCACTAAAGTTGACCTGGATTTGTAGACGAAAACGTTTCTCCTTACAATGATTTGATTGAATTGTTGCTTTAACTGCTGGTGTTGCGCTTAGTCCCAGTGTTGCACGGCTTGAAACAAGCGTTATGTACTGACTCCAAATAAAGGTATTTTATATGAAAGTATTATTGCCAAATAAAAAGCAATCTCAGCAAACTCTTGGATTACTGTTTATGCTCTACGTGCAGCGTAACACGATGATTTTGGGTTTTTAGTCAACAGTGTTTGTCCGTACTTTGGAGTGTGTGTGCACATTGCTGACTGTAAGAGACTTACGGAGCAGATCTGCAGTCTGAGGCCAGATTAAGACAGAGAGAGCTCATTCAGAGGCAAACAATGGACCATTGCTCCAGTCATAATAAGCATTTGGCCTGTGACACAGCAAACAGGCCAAGGTCCTCCACCGGATCAGAGCCGCCCTATGTTAGAGAACAAGACCGCTCTGGTTACTTGATGTAAACGAAGACATGGAGTAGAAAAAAAACTCCTCCACGGGGTCAAATCAAAACCTCCAGTCACGCTGACAAAGGCCAGTTCGTAATGCGTTTGACCGAACCAAAAGGCATAGGGCTGGGGACAGAAATAATAAATACAGCCATGAAAGTTATTCAAAACAGACATTTAATGGCCTCGAACTTCAACATGAGACACATTTAACTCAGTAGTTCAGCGCGCTGCTGTGTTACAATAACAGTGGGTCTCACCACACTAAAGAGTGCCACAACATTAATGTCTAAAATGATATATTGTGCTGCGAAAGCTTCAACTTTATAACAATACAACTTAAGGGCTCAGTGTGTTACAAAAGTACTAAACAGCATGTTTCAACAATGCTAATGACAATCTCCATTCTCTCCACAATCCAGTGCATTTGTGAGTGTTTGTGTGTTAAGCCTGAGTGATGATGTGTTGCAGTCTCTCTCAGAGGCCCTGCGTGTCTCTGCACAATAGTCCTGGTGTGGCTGGGACTCTGATCCCCGTAGTGTTCTCTCATAATAAACACACACAGATACATTCCTCTGCTCTCCAGTGCTGGATTAATCCGTAAAGCCCAGGCCATACCTCAGGATTTACCTCAGGACTTAACTAATCTGCTGAGTTATGTGTCACTTCCAGGACCAAACAGCTGATCGCTTTGTTTTCAAAAATGCAGGGCTCCCGTCAAACCCACACCGTCCATCTTTTAACTTCCGTCTGCCATGCTGAGTCAGAACTGACTCTCAGACATCTTCGAATCCTTCCCGTTACTGGCCGCCGTGTGTGTGTCTCTGGGGAGAGTGTGTGCGGCGTCCTGCGTCTCGTTGTCGCTGCGAGGGATGCTCTCGTGTCGGGAGCCGGACCCTTTGCCTCCCATGGTCAGGCTTTTCTGGAAGCTCTCCGAGGTGAAGTAGTAGACCACGGGGTCCAGGCAGCAGTTGAGGCAGGCCAGGCACAGAGTGATGGGGTAAAGAGTTCGGGCGAAGCGCTCCACAGCGCAGTTAGCCAGGGCCTGGGTCCGCACCAGGGCGTACAGGAAGAGGATGGAGTTATAAGGGACGAAGCAGATGATGAAGATGCCCAGATGGACCAAAATCATCCGCAGGACACGTTTCTTGCTGTTACAGCCGCGGCCAACAGTCATCGGACGCCGAAGTGTCCGCAGAACAAGCGAGGAACATACCAAGTTGGCCAGGAGGGGAAGAAGGAAGCCCACAATCTGGGAATTAAAGAAGAAACTTAACTTAAAAATAGAAAAACATTAAAGCTTTGTCTCTGGTTAGCTTAATAGAGAAAGTGTATACATGGTGTCTATTCATAAATGCATAAATCCTTCAGCGGACAATTGAAACTTTCAAGTTGTCAGTTTTTTGGCCATGAACGGTGACCAAAATCATATTTGCGTTTTTTTTGTCAGACACGTACATAGACAGTTACTTAACAGCCACACCCAAGCAGCTGTTGGTGGGTAACCACATGTTTACCGTTGCAATGCTAGGGTAGATGCAAATGTAAAAATATTTGTGTTAAGGGTCTGCTGGAGAATAAGTATATTTATATAGTCCATATTTTATCATGAATTGAATCAGAATGTTTAAATAAAGGAAAGGTTTAAAAAAAAATGTGTGCATGCTTTCTCAATTAACTGGAAAGAAAGAAAATCAGCCGGTCAAACTTAAAAAAATCAGGAATCAGAATCGGCCGAGGATATTGCCATCGGTGCGTCTCTCGTGTTTATGGTATTATGTCTGACTGTCGGGGACTCACCTCGATGAAGATGGTGATTTTGGACAGGTAGTTCTTCCAGGTGCTCTTGGAGAAGCCCTCGAAGCAGGTGGTGGCTTTGTTGTTGCTGTTAATGGTGGAGAAGAAGGTCACCGATATTCCTCCTCCGACGATGGTGAGCCACACGCCGGCACACACCAGCGCTGCGTTCCTGCGCGTGCGGATGGAGCGCGAGCGGAAAGGGTAGACGATTGCCAGGAAGCGGTCCACGCTGATGCAGGTGAGGAAGAGCATGCTGCCGTAGATATTAGTGATGAAGGCCGTTCCTGATACCTTACACAGTCCGTCTCCAAAGGGCCAATGGCGGTTAACATTGTAGAAGACCTTGAATGGCAACGTGAAGACAAACACCAAGTCGGATAATGCTAAATTAGTCATAAACATGGTGGTCTCGTTACTCATCTTCATCCGGAAGCAGAACACAAAGAGGGCGGCACAGTTGGTGATCAGGCCCAAGACAAAGACCACACTGTAGACCACCGAGTACAAGTTGTACTTGAAGGAGTCGTCAATGCCGCAGTCCTCCATTCCGGTCTCATTGAGCACCAGGCTAGCCATGGTGACAGCTTAGACAGAGAGGGGGGCTCCAGAGAAAAGTGGTACACCAAAGGTTTCAGGAAAGGGGCCGGTCGAGGTGGATATGTGGGGACGGGGTGTCAGCAGGGGCTCCACCAGACAAGTCTCCTCCAAGTCATGGTGGACATTCAGACACACAAACAGAGGCAGAGACAGTCAGGATGCAGGACTGCAGGGCCGCTCAGTCATCCTGTGGAGAGAAGAGGAAAACACACGGTCACTTCCTCACTATAAAAGTTTCAGACACGAGAAGTAAACAAGTCCATAAGACGAAGCATATGGTGGATGTGTAAGCCTTTAGCCACTCAGGAAAATACATAGTGTATTTAGATGTGTCAGATTTATACCGTGTTATTCAACAGTGTGAATTTTAAATGATTGAATCGTGAATGTACAATTATGTTCGAGCCAGAGTTTTAGGATAAATGGACAATCTGCAATTCCCATAAAGTTACCAACTGGAGGGCTATTTTCTGCATAAGCTATGCTTTCTGACCTCCTGCTTCTACTAATATTGTTTTCAATTGTCTGTTTCATTGATTGACTGTATACATATTGAATTGAATTAGTCGAATACAAAAGATAATAATAATTTTGACCAATTACAACATTTGTATGGCATACAATCAAATGCATTTAGAAAGAATAATTTAGATTGTATGCCATACACATTTTGGTGAAAATTATTAAAATGTTTTATTTGACAAATCAATTCATTATTATACAGACAATCAATGGAGCAGACAATCGAAAACACAATTTGTAGAAGCGGGAGGGCATTTGGTAAGAATAAAAACATATTATAAATGCTTGATATTATAAAAAGTTTTTTTTTAGTCCATTTCAAATGTTGGTATGCCTGGAGCATTCAGTTTATTTGCATGTTTGTCAGTGTGCCTTTGCAGTGCATGTGTTATCCGTCAGTATAAATAAAGTGTTATCCGTCATCAGGGCTCTCGTTCACAGGGCAGTGTGGCATGCAGCACTCAGGCTGTCATCACAACTGTGAGAGGTAACTGCTTACAGATACAGTACTGTAAGTGAGGAGGTCAAATCAGCAGCATTCATTCATGAGCCGGTGTTAAAGAGCCCAGTTATAAAATTTACTCCAAACCGCTATAACGGCTAAGCTCCAACTGGATGAAGTAAATAAGTCAGTATGCTGGTTTGGTACAAAAGCTTTGCAGAACTGCTCCCACCATCACCAAGCAGTGTTGTCCTCATACACAATAGTTGTGTTGTCAAATATGAACAATGAAAATGATTTGACATTGTGAAGGACATTTTCTAGTCATTTACTCGTAGCTAAATATTTGTGTGGGTGTGTGTGATGTCAGAGCAGGAACTAGATTGTTGAGAATTAGTTATCTCAATCCCAATGTGCTGTTTTATATTCTACAACCCCAATAAACGTAATGTGTGTATCTCGGAAGTGTACACATGTTTATTGCAGGTTTTATAATGAGCAATTCTTCATGATTAAAAAAACAACAAAACTTCTCAAACACAAATGCATGTGCAAAACAATTGATACAGTATTGGACAAACTTTGTGAAATTGTTAAAGTATAATATGTAACATTTTGCATTAAAGGTCCCATGTCATGGCCATTTCTACTGATCATAATTCCATTGTTGAGGTCTACTAGAATAGATTTGTATTGTGCAATGTTCCAAACTCACATTGGTTTCTCATACAGCATCTCTGTATAGTACGTGTATTCACTCTGTCCTAAACGGCTTGTTGGAGCTCCTGCCCCCCCCCTCCCTGTGAGCCCAGTGTGCTCTGATTGGTCAGCTCGCCCACTCTGTTCTGATGAGTCCACCACCGTTACAGCGGAACATCAGTGATTATATGTTACAATGGCGTTAGCAACCAGAAAATTACACCAGTAATGACAAACAGGTGAGAATGCTGCGTGGGGTCTGGGTGCCGTGTTGGCGGGACGTTGCGCGGCTCGCTGCTGTGAGGAGGGGACAGTGTGAGCTGGGTTCATTTCCTGCTTGCTGCGTGGGGTCTGCGAGACAGCGAGACATCGCGAATGGATGCGGGAAGGGGGGGGTGCTGAGGGGGCTGCAGCACCCCCATCTGCGAGGCTCCACTAGCTGAGGAAAGGAAACTCCACCACTTCTATGTCACTCCAAACTGGAAAGAAATCTCAAGTTTTTATCAAGGTTTTCCTATTTCCATTTAATTAGCCTTGTTTAAAAAGTGAAGATGAACATTTTGAAGACTGTCTGTGAACCAGGCAGGGAGAGGGTTTTATTAAAGACCGTTGAGGAAATCCAGCATTTTTGGACCTCCGTTAAAGTAAAAAAAACTGAGGACATCTCTGCCTCTGGTGCATTGATTTTGACCATTATTTGATCTTTCTTTAAGAATCTCTCCCCCAATTCCTCTAACTTTATGGGACTGCCATTCCAAATCCCTACAGCACCCGATTTAACAAGCTGGCCTTATCTTGTGTTACGCAACACAACTTAAGCAGCAGTGGAGGTGGTCAGCCTTTTGGGATCCTGTGTAAAAAACCCTGAGTGTGTCTGGAAAGATTCACTTTATCGGTCTTTTCATCATACACACACACGCAGACACACACACAAAGGCAACAGTGTGAGTGTAAGCAGTCCATCAGCGCTGTCCTGTGCCAGCTGCAGTGTGACATCTTTACTGCGTTTTCACACGCCTCCCAGAAAGAATCCTCACAATACCCTCACTGTACCCTTTTGCACCAAACACACACTTACATGTGCACGAGTCTACCCCACGTGCACACACAAGCAGGCAAACACTTACATGTGCCAGTCCACACACACACAAACACACTAACTGTAGGGTTCTGTGTACCGTGGCTCGGTCCCAGGACCTCTGACAGTGAGGGCTTCATATTCAGCTGATGTTGTTCCTGCAGGGAGCCAAGTCTATACAATTCTGACTCTGGCTGCTATACAGTGGAAGTGAAAGGAAACAAGAGCCATTTCTATTACAGACGAGTAGCAGAGACACATTTGAAGCATGTTTTGGATTTCTAGGAGCCCTGCTGAGGGAATTCAGACCTGAGTGTGTGTATGGATTTCATATACAGGTCATGGACAGCTGCACAGTTAAAGGGTCGGCCGTGGCAGTGACAGAAACAGGCCTCCGGGACCCGCTGGTCCTAACGGATCGAGTTCAGGCTCAGCTCGCATCCAGCTGTTCCTTTCTCTCACATGCTAGGAGGAAGAGGAGGGCAGAGAGAGGAGGGTGGAGGACAAGCAGAACATCTTAACTGCATTCAGTTAGTGTTCAGAGTGTGTGTTCAATCAGAAAGGTCTTGTCAGAATTGTGTTTCAAGTTACATGACACTCCACCAATATCATGATTACATGAATATGAAGTCCTCCAAGTGCTACTTTATAAGGTTGCTAAATATTTGATTCTTATTGGAGCTGAAACTGCTGCTTATTAACCAAATTTCTTAAAGAAATGGATGACACTTCAAAGAAAAAAAATTAAGGCAATTTAGTGACTGACTAAAACGATGTACATTTAGTTAGGCTACATAAATGAAGTACAGCACTTCAGAACATTTTATGTAACTGTAAACTTATAGTTCACTACATGTTGGTGCTTAAGTCAGATAAGAGATTAGTCAATGGACAGAAAATATATTGCCAACTGTTTTGACATTAATTTAAGGAAAAATGCTGTTATCAGTCTTTAAAATATAGAGATGTCCTCTTTTTCTGTGTTTTATATCATATTAAAGTGAATATCTTTGGGCTTTGGACCGACAAAACATTTAAATACATCAACTTGGACTTGGAGAAACTGGGATGCACATTTAAAAAGTTGTCTTGCTTTATGTAGACCAAACTATTACAAGAGAAAATAATCTACGGATTAAACATTAAACACCTAGACATTGATGCGTCACTCATAATTATAACAATCCAGCACCAGCATTAAACATTATTATGAAATGTTTCATTCTGCATGCTAAATACTTTTACTTTAACTATAATGTTGATGCTAATACTTATGTAGCAATTTTCAAGGATACGATAACTTTCCACCACTGCTGTAATTCAGAGTAATATTTGCGAGTTAAACCGTATGACACACATAACATCTAAATTACAATTTAGAACGTTAAATTCTTCGGGAAACAGTTGATGAAAGCTCTTGAAAGGGCTGTGCAGAGACCATAATGTGTGTAGTGTATTGCATTAGCCTGTATTAAGCTAGTTTGTGTAAAGTTCAAAGACCTGTCACACACAGTAAATCTGAGCTCTTTGCAGCCTGTAGCTGCTTTTTGTCAGCTCGTTACAACTGCTGTAATTCAATTGTGTTGCTATTTCTTTTATCTACACAACTGCTATTGTTTTATTGTTCAACTAAAGACAAAACATATTTTTCAACTCTACACAGACAGTATTTGTGCGGACTTACTGGCAGCGGAGTGGATGGTGACAGCTCACCTCCCGGTCCCTGATGTTTGTCAGTGCAGCGGCGCAGCTGTCAAAAGAGAAACTCCATACTTTTCCCTCTCAAATGTTGTGGTGCTGCTCAATGTTTTAGTTTCCAGCTGTCCCAAACTAACACCAAGGAGTCACGAAACCAATTTTAAGCTAGTTAACGTAGCAAAACTCTTGAGTTGTTCAATTAATCCTCACGACGTCTCTCCGTCCGTCCGCCTGAAATGAGGGCAGCATCTCAGAGTGGAGCAGCTTGCACGGCCACAGGAAACGAGACAATAGCACCTCGGCTGGGCAATGTGGGGGGGCGGGGGGGGGGGGGGGTGAATAGGGGATTACGGGAAGGGGGACACACAGGATGGTGTCATCAACTGGAGCTCAAATAATCAAACTTTTATTTTATAATACAAACCTCAGCATCACATCACAGTTAATGTGATAACCATACAGTCTATGGTGATAACAGGCATTTCTGCTGTGTCATTCACGGTAAATGCAGGTACTTACACTAAACGTGGGTGTTTTACATTATTAGCCTTTTTTCTGAAACACTGAAAAAAATGAAACGTTGAATTTAGATAAATGTATTATGTCAACACATTTTACAAAGCTGTATTAGGTTTGTTAAAATCAATAATATTAAGTTGGACCATATTTTGTTTAGTTCAACTCAATATTATTGCTTTCAACTAACCTAATACAGTTATGTGAAATCTGTTGACTTAATACTGTACATTTGATTAAAGTCGACGTTTCAGTTTTTTCAGTGCAGTAGTGCAACATTCAAATGTTGGGGAAATATTTGTTACAACTTACTGTATCTGAATTAAGTATTGCGCTTTCAAATCCTATTCTACGGACTTAATAAAATATATTTCTACATACAGATACAGGTCCTCCTAAAAAGTCACACTATGATCATTTTAAATATATCCTTCAAAGATAAAGAGATAAGGATGCAATAATGATCAATCCTTCCAATATCGTGAATCGTATCGTCATTGCAATGGTGGTCAAAATAAGTAATTAAAATCCTATTGTCATTACTTTCTTTGTAAATTCAGATTAAACTCACAGAAGTCAAAATATAACCAACCATAGCCTACATTATTATAAAATAAAGGAGTACTATACACATTTTCAAAAAGCTTGCATGTTATGTCTATGGTCTAAATAAATCCCAAATATTAATTCTCTCTCCCAAATTGAAAAAACTAGTGTGCTGAAAGTCACATTTGTGATCTTGTCTTCAAGTATAAGTGTGCAGCTGCTCCATTGAAAAGGAATTGGGAAAATGTTATAGATGATAGCACCCAAGGGTACGTTTAGAGTGTATTGATACATGTTCTGTTTCAGAACTGAGACACTGTAAAAAAAATAATAATTTGGATTAAAAAAAATATTCGCCCATTTATTGTCTATAGAGCAGCTCCTGACTTTGTTTGTACTAAATGACATTGCAAGTTTAAGACATTCTTCTCTGGTTTCTGGCTTGGAAAGAGAGTCATGGAAAATAACATATTGAAATTCTTAATTTAGATGTTGTTCCCATAGACTGTATATATAAATGGATGTACAGTAGTGTCCGCGACGTCAAACATAGGATTCTGCAGAGTTGCCGAGAAGCCTAAAGTAGGCGGTGTCGGCCACTAACGGCTCGACAGTGACGTCAGAGTCCAACTCCCGCCTGCTCCAGCCTGATCCAAATAGAGAGGCGAAGTCCCTCCCTTTCCGGTGGACCTCCATGGGACCTTATTTCGGAAAAATTATGTATTGAAGTCAATGGCGAGAGAAACGTTATCTTTCGATCCAGTTTGAAATGTGCCACAAATTACACATATGATGTTTGTCAATTTAAAAGATAATTTTGCAAGTGAAAATAAAAATGTTTTGCCGTAAAACCGTGAAGTAAGACTTTTTTTGTGTGAAACCGCTCAATGAACTACATCTCTGGTCTCGCACAACAACACACGTCACCAAGATGGCCGTCACTACTGTCTTGCCAAACAAGGGATTGACTACCCTCACTATCACCACAATGAAACACGTCCAGAAGAATGTCATGCAAAGCTGCCTGCCTGCCTTCCTTCGATTCTCCCTGAACTGCCTGATCTTTTTAATGTTCAATGTTAACCATTTGTGCAGATAGCATGAAGTAATACAAGATCGCCGATGCTAATGTAGCGTTAGCATGTCTCCCTTGGGGGCATCCGAGCGTAAAGGTGTATTATAGAATGATCACACCGGTGTGACAGTACTCTTCAAAGGGTTCACGAAATATGACTACTACTCTACTGTTTAACACTTTGGTTAACTTAATGTTACTTCATGTTAAGGCTAATAAAAATGACAAGGCTAAGCCGGCTGTAATGCTAACTAACGTGCTTGCTACTAGCTAGGTAGCTAACTTGATCCAGCCAGCCACTCCTGGTCCTTTCATCAGAAGGGAAGCGAAAGAACGAGTAAGACCCATTGCCGTTATGATTACAACCTGGTACAAAGCACACAGGCATATTGTTAAAGTTATCTTAGCTATCTTTACTTCTGCCACATCATAGACTATATGCATTACATTAATGCACACAATGTTCATAGTTACTCCTAGATGCACATATTCTTATTTCACATTTCATAGTTTATATTCTAAAATTCCTTCATAGCATTCTATTTCCATGTAAATGACTGCTTTATTTAATTTGTATTGCTATTTAACTGTATTTTATTTTATTACGGTGTAAAAGATGTTGTGTTTTATATTAGATTTCTTGTTTTTTATATTTTGTGTATGCACCATGACATCAAGTCAAATTCCTAGTATGTGCGAACCTACCTGGCAATAAACCTGTTTCTGATTCTGATTCTGATTCTGATCTCTTATATTTAGTGGAGGAAAACAATTATGACATCACTTACGCGACTCTGGGATTTGTAGTCTTTCTAGTTGCGTATTTTTCATAGTCTTATATTTCAACAGTTTTAAGACAAACTGTGACTTTTTTTACATGGAAATGATTTTTTAAGATTGACAAACATTATGAGTAATTCAAACGGGATCGAAAGATAAGTTTTCTCTCTCCATTGACTTCATTACATAATTTTTCCGAAATAAGGTCCCATGGACCGGAAGTAGATGGGCGTGACTTCGCCTCTCTATTGCAATATCTACGTTAACGTTATTTCTGGAACCATCTGGAAATGTGAGATTCATATTTTTCAGATACACAGATCTTATAGTGAGGTTAATCTCCTATACAGTACGCTGGACTTCAACACTACTGTAACGCTAGCTGTCTGCATCGTCGAGCATAGCGAATTGAAATCAACAATATCAATGCATACAGTTACCTAACTAGCAAACTAACTAATGTACGAGCATGACCTTATTTTACCAACCTCACACAGAAGCCGTTTGTTCTACAGTATAATCCTTCTTAATATTTTACACTTCTCTAATATGTTTTAACTTGTATGCTACGGATAGCATCGTTAGCAAAGATGTAGCTTCCTCTCGCTCGTTAGCTGAATAAAAAGACCAGTAAGAAATAAAGTGCTTGAATTTCACTTACCGAAGAAACTGCATTCAGGGACGGTCTGTTTTAACCGCAGAGCCATAAGATAAGTCCGATATTTAAATGAAGAATACTCCACCAGGCACCAACACAGCAAACACATCAACGAGTTCAAGTTGTGTTCACAGGATCAGCCTCGCAGCTGAGCCCCTGTAGCATCCTGGAGCATACTGAGCTAACGGAGCTACTAGCAGAGAGACCGAAAGCTAGAAGCAGCAGTGACTGCAGAGACCTGTCACTCAAGGTGACCACACCCTAATTTATGCAAAGACGTTAAGACCTAATATAAATAAAAGGGTCGCGTTATGAAACAATTCACTCACCAATTCATAATCATGAAGGTGGAATCTAACTATATCCCGAATAATTTTTATTCCATCCAGGGGTAGAAACATATTTATTTCTGTTGTAAAGTTGGGCATTTTAACATGGGGGTCTATGGAAATTGCTCCTTTCTGCAGTCATCGCCTATCGGCCAATAGATGAACTGCAGTTTGTGGCACTTCCTTATTGGCCTCCCGGCTCTGCCCCAGAGTTTGCCGCTTGGTTGTTCCCGTTTAGGTTACAATGCAGTATATTATGGGATCTGGTACTTCTTCAGCCTTGAAGTGTTCTAAACACATTTGACACATTGAAGTCGTTTAAACTTAGATTAAGTGCTTGTTGACATTAGAGAGCAAATTAACATCCCATAGCGAGAGACAGTCTCACTTGTAATTTTATTATGTTGATCATTTGTAGACACACCATCCAAATGCGAGTCTGTGTCCCCTCAGGGAAGTATCCCTTGTCATTTGCACTTCCTGAGGTTTCTGCTGTTTTGTCTCCCTGTTAAAGGCTTTTCTGGGGGTTTTCCCATCTAAAGCAAGGTTGGAAAAGTAAAGAGAGTAGTAATACTTGATTTGTGAAATTGGACATTTATTGAATAAAGATAACATACTTGTTTTTGCCAAAATCATGCAAAAATTGCCCTTGCTTTCGGTCTAAAAGCAGCCAAAGGTATTGTTAACCTTGGTGAGTGTTGCCTCAGAATAACAGCACAATGATATTTTGGCCGATCAAAGTCCTGACACACCATTGTTACAATACAATCTTTATGTCTGAGGCTCCCAAAAGAGTTATTTTTAGCCAGGTGTCAGGGCGGTGTTGGCCAGTTTCCCATTGTGCCCAGGCTGGCATGGGACTGCGGTTGTGTGTGTGTGTGTGTGTGTGTGTGTGTGTGTGTGTGTGTGTGTGTGTGTGTGTGTGTGTGTGTGTGTGTGTGTACGTACAATAGCAGCAGGGAGGACAGGACATCCTGCTTACTGCATAAGCTGCCAGACACACACACACACACACACACACACACACACACACACACACACACACACACACACACACACACACACACACACACACACACACACACACACACACACACACACACACACATGCACACACACACACACACACACACACACACACACACACACACACACACACACACACACACACACACACACACACACACATGTTACACACCACCAGATGTCTTTTACCTCAGGATTGTTGGTGTTGAAGGGCTGTGTTTAAAGACGTATGAGTCACACATTGTGATAAAAACACGTTTCCTTAATGATGTTTCATATTCCAGAACTTTCCTTTGTTTCGTCAGCTTGAATATGATATTGCTTCATAATCGTTTTCTAATCTTTTTAAAGAGTTTTCTGTTCATTTGGAAAAATGCATAATTTTGGCAGCAATGACCCATCAGACAATTATGGGGTAAATGTCATTGGTGGTAGAGGTTAAAAAACAATATTCATTGTATGTAGTGTATTCTCTTGAGGAGATATAGGATATCCTAAAATAAGAAAATAAACTATAATTATTCTGCTTTTGCCAAAGAGTGACGTTGCAGTTTAAATCCACGTTTGTTCAAAATGTTATCACTTCCTCATTTTATATGTTGCATGACAACATTTTATAAACCGTAAAAAGGCTGCAATTTCTCTGACGTTTTAGTTTTCTAATTAATATGATTTTTTCTTACAAAACGTACAATTTATTACACTGGTTTTGTTTCAGAACACATCTCCGGGTTAAGGAATATGATGCTGTTTTGCTTCAAGGTTAATCCATATTCTGTTCATGTGATTCACAATTTCAAACATATCATGGCAGTAACAGGTATTTTGCCAAAACAAGGAATCTTACAAACTAGTTTAGATTTTATCCTGTGGGGAACACGGATGTCTGTACCAAATTTCATATCAATTCACTTGCTAGTTAATCAAATATTTCAGTCTCGATGAACCCAGTGACCAACATTAGTGTCATTAGCACATTGACACTTGCGCTTCTAAAAAACACGGATCAAAGCATTCTCATCTTTATTTGTACGATATCATACAAAAAGGACATCTTGTATGATGCTTATGACTTCAAATTTGTATTTTTGCCTAATAGCTATCAGGTCAGTTCGTTAAACTGAAGTTGGGCAACAAACTCACCTTAGACAAGAACTGCCATGTGACTCACACATTGATTCATGTCCTTTAAGTAACAGATGTTTTGGTACAAAAAGTAACACTTTTTAAAATAGTATCTGCTCTTTAGATGACTTCTGGCAAAGAAATCCTGTATCATCAAAGATGAGATCCCGGCAAGAATGATGTCACCTATATCAGTTTCACCCTCAAATGACTCTATATGTAACTCCCGCATAACCAAGTCTGACATGGTAATTGTAAAACTTTGGTGTAATGCTGCTTGCCTGTGACCGACTGACAGTGAAGAAGCCAACTGGGAGCAAAAACAAAACTAGTATAAGTGAAGGCAGAGGAGCAGAAGCTGTGTTGAAATGTCCTGATTGGATCAACCAGAAGACATGTAAGGTTTGATTAGGTTGCAAAAACAACCCCTTGTTCACACACACACACACACACACGCACACACACACACACACACACACACACACACACACACACACACACACACACACACAGACACACACACACACACACACGCACACACACACACACACACACCACTCCTCCCTCCTTATTCTCTGTGTTTGGTAACGGTAACTAAGCTGCGCTGCCCCGGCCGAGGCTTTGTGAGTCACACCAACCAGAACAAAGACCCCATTACTGCCCCCCCCACCTCCGCCCTCTCTCTCCCTCAATCTCCTCTCTTCTTCGACCCTTCTGTCCTGCTCTCCTTAAATGCGATGATGAGTGTGTTTCCTCTCCTCTCCTCCCCTTGCCTCTGTCCATCCTCCCATTCATTAGCTGCAGGAGGTTTTAGGCGCAGCCCCGTCGTGCCATACATACCTCGGCCCTGACAACAGGGCCGGACAAAGGCAGTAAGGCAGGAAAACACAGGAGTCTTGAGCTTTATGGACTGATATTAACATGACTTCAGTGGGGTGTCCTAAGTGTATGTCTATACCTGCCCCTGTGAGCTAGCTCTGACGTGATCACTCATCCAGAGAGAGCGGAGTCCAGATCAATGCAGCTGGCTGTGACTGAGACTCCAGATACTCTGCAGCTCATGTCGGAGATTGAGCACTGGCTGTTTATCCCATAGCACTGATAGGTGCAGCATGAGCAGCCATGGGTGAGCACTGGTTTTTCAGAATGAGAGACAGACAGGCTGACCAGGCTGACCCCGGCCTGTGTGCAGACAGAGCAGGCTGTTTGTCTCCATGATATAATGGGCTGATGAACTTTGCCTCAGGGTCTATACAGCAAAAAGTCGACTGCCAAAGGTTCGTTAGGTTCATTTCGACACATGGGTTTCCTAGCAAGACAAGTTTATCTGTATTGCACCTTTCAACATAAGCTGCATTGTATTGCATCTCAATGTTTACACATGAACTTCTCTGTACATTTTTCCATTGCTCACTGCTTTTTCTTTTTTTTAGTCTGGGGTGGGTTCATTGCATAGAACAATGCTGTCTTTTGCAGGATAACAATGATCACTTTCATACATTTACATGTTGTACTGTCTTCTTTATATACATGTTTATGTGCATAAACAATTCAATACAATTAAATTAAATTAAATCAACTTTACATTAGACATAGCAGGTGTTAGGAAAATGCACATGGCAACAAATAAAAAAGTAAAATTGAAGAAAAAATATTAAACAGAAGAATACAATAACAGTAAAATGCCAGATGGTCCTAAATTATATTTAATAAACTGCAGTGGCAAATAGAAAAGTCTTAAGCCTTAATTCTAAAGTACTAAAAGTTGGAGCAGGCCTACATTTTTTCTTTCAAAAAAACTGAACACGGCTTCTCTTTTTAGTTTTGACTCTGGGGACAGAAAGCAGACCTGTACCAGCAGACCTGGAGGTCTGGATGGTTTATAACACATTTGAATGTTTAATAAACCAACATGTTATTCAAAAGTAAATTATTTGACATAAAGCCAAGTCTGTTTAGTAATATATTGTGGTTGCCATGTTGAATGTAGAGATAACTCTATAAGTATCCAGCTTTTCAACACAATTCTTTCTCTGCAAGTCTCCATGGTGCTGTTTTCTTTAACTCAGTGAAGACACCTGAAATTGTCCAAAAGATAATAGACTAAGTCTGTGTGTGAAAAAGAAAGCCTAAAAAATGTATTCACTTCTGTTTTGAGTGATACGCCAATTCCTTAGAAAACTCTTGACTCAGGTTTTTGTGCACTGAAATAG
Source organism: Trematomus bernacchii (assembly GCF_902827165.1). Taxonomy (NCBI): domain Eukaryota; kingdom Metazoa; phylum Chordata; class Actinopteri; order Perciformes; family Nototheniidae; genus Trematomus; species Trematomus bernacchii. Next base: position 4,544,317 of record NW_022988097.1, on the reverse strand, counting down.
TAATCTTATGAAAAAACTCAAGAATCAACATATTCAAAAGAAACTACATATACTTAATACGTCCTATTGCATTAGAACAAATGATTGAATCAATTGGCAACTCCCGTTCTTTCCCACGCACCCTTTGATCCTAGTGTTGGGAGGGGTTGATGCAATAAGAACAGGTTCACTGTTGTCTCTGTCTAAAGCTTTGGTTACAAAATGTAAAACCAAGATTGTGTTGATATTTGAATATCAGTAGTCTGCAAAAGATCTGACATTTAATCAAACAAAATTCATTGAGTTAAAAAGCATTTACTGGCAATTTAAAGTTTTATGTGAAAGGGCTGAAGACAGACTGGCTGACGTGTAATGTACTGTATATTCAATTTAATAGATTTACAGAACAGATGAACTCAATTGAATGATGTAATAGAGTGTACCGTTGTTTGTCTATTACCCACTAAGAAAGGAATAGAAAAAGCTTGGGGGGAAATTGGCATGACTTGAGGGGTGTATTGAATTTAGTTCAATTCTAATTTGCTTTATTGCTGTGGTGCGGCATGAGTCAAATGTCAAAGTCCTCCCAATATCCCCCCAGGACATCAAGAAAAAGATCTTTAAACACAATTCCTCTGGAAATTCCCTTCTTTCTAGTAAACAATAAACTGAACTGAATTGGATTTTGTCTCCATTTTCAGTATAGCTATAAATATTACCTGATAAAACTGTATTTTGAAAGTAACAATTAACAATTATTTGATCACCGTCCTGTATAAAAAAATGTTTTTTGTTATTCACCCAAAACTATCTTTTTAGACCTAAAACAATCAGAAACATGAAAATACATCCCCTATTAGTTATTTATAATCTCACTTCAAGTTGATACTTTACACACTTTACCTCAGCCACAACGCAGACTCTATGCATTACATTAATGCACAATGTTTAAATATTGCTTATTACACATTTCATATTTTATATTCTATATTTTATATTCACTGCATTCTATTTCGTTGTAAATTACTGCTTTATTTTATTGCTATCTTACTATATTTGTATTACAGTGTTCTTAATATAGTGCGCTATCTGTGTACTTTTTAAAACTTTTTTAAATGTTTGTTTTTTAAATGTTATGTATGCACCATGACATCAAGTCAAATTCCTTGTACATGTGAACCTACCTGGCAATAAACCAGTTTCTGATTCTGATTCTGATATAAGATTTATTTTTTATTGCACGATTCATCAAAGGATCAGGGCTGTGCAATAATACAATGATTGACGACTTTTTTTTAAGGCAATTTATTTATATAGCACATTTCAATACAAGGCAATTCAAAGTGCTTTACAAAAATGAAAGATATTAAGAGCATTAAGAAACATATTATAAAATGTGTGAGTGTTTTTCACTCATTTAAAAGCAATGATATAAAATGATTTAAAAACACTCATTTGTTTCGCACTGGAACACACCGCAAAGACTTCAGCCGACGGCCAAGTAGGACGTACGCACTGCGCATGCATGAGTGGCAATAACTCTCCTTACCAGCAAGCGGCGGTAGTGTGTATTCTTAATTCAAAAGAGGTAACCGGAAGACAGACTGCGTGATATATACAAACAACAAATAGCGTGCGTTCCATTTTCACTCTCGTCCATCACAGACTGTTTCACAGACTGTTTCACATAACGACTTATAATCGAAAACATGTTTAGTGCGGTACTGGAAAATGAAAAATAATAGCCATCTGTGTGTGCTAGTGATGGGAATTATGGCTCTTTGAAGGGAGCTGGATCTTATGGCTCCGTTCCTTTGCGAGAGCCGTTCAAAAGAGCCATTTCTTTTTTTACGGGGGCGGGGTTAATAGGTTTATCTGCGAAATATACCTTTTATAATTCAATCAAATGTAGCCCTGTTTTGACTAATGATTTATATGTGTACACATACTGTATATCACTTAAATTATTCAATACATCCTTTGTACTGAAGTATTCAAAAGTAAAAATTACATTTTTAATATAAATGATTTGCTGTGGCCAATTGTTTTCATTGCATTTACAGACCCATGTAGCTCTCTGATTGTAGAACCACGCAAAAAAAGAAGCAGATAGCAACACCTATACAAACTGACAACAAATCTTTGCTGAGCCTAAAAATAATCATAAATAAATAACATAATGAAAATAAATACATTAAAATGCTCAAAACAGCAGCATCCAACAGTCTCTGCTCCTTGGATATTGCATATCACTGAATGCATGCACGGAGCACCCGTAGCGCGGAGATCATTCTGTCTTGTATTACTTAACAACAAAAAAATGGTTCGCGGGCGCGAGCCGGCTCCCGTCGTTCAGACAGTGACTTTACATCGGCCGCTGCCGTGTGAGCTAACCCGGAGCTAACGGGAGAATACACTCCCGTGGAAGAGCAACACTGCAGCGGTCGGTAAATGCCGCTGAAACACATTAATAAACAATGAACCACGGCACTCTGGAGAAAAGTATAAGATTGGAGAAGTCGTTATTTAATAGGGCCATACCTATATAAACAACCGGGCTGAGTCGGGCTGAGTATGCTAAACTAGAGAGAGAGAATCGCTGGCAAGGGGGCTACAACTACAACAAAAGGAACATATTTGACCGTGATTTAATTGTAATACACGTTTCAAAATGATGCCGAAGTAACAACAAACTGATACCGGTTAGTAAAAACCATGAATTAATGCTTTGACAAGTCTGCAGACAGACGGCAGGCGAAAAACCTTTTAAAATGCGTGTTGTCCAAATGAGATCGGCTAAGCTAACGCAGTATATGCTCCGACCGTCCATACTCACAACAACGGCCTATACAGACATAAATAAACCAGCGACTGTATTCGCCATGACACAGACAGTCTGTGGTTTGTTGATATGAGGAGCTGTGAGCTTGAGTGCTAACAGCTAACGGCTGATGTTGTTTTTCTGTGGTTCGCATTGAAGATGACGTCACGGCTCCGCCTACACTGCGTTACTATAGTTACTGCCCCAGCTACTAAACTGTAATGGAAACGCAGCATAAAGTGATCCTGGCCTAACAAGGCCTAACAAGGCCGAACTATACCGTACTAAGTCGAGCGAGGCCCTGCAATGGAAATGCGCCATAACAGTGACAGACAGTCCAAAGGGGGTGCTAAAACTACATGTAAAAGTCAAGAGGGAAAACTGTAGCGTAAATGATTCTCCAAAAGATTGTGTTCAGTTCATGACAACATGTGAAGCATTAAGTAGTAGTGTGCGATCCTCATGTATTTTTAGTCCCCTCACTCGTTGTATTTTTGTAACAAATTATCCCCACAAAGGGCCACCTGCTATTGTCCTTTAAATCTTGCAGGGCACAAATTAACCTTGACTTGTTGAAAGGGACAAACAAGATCTATTGTTACATTTCAAAGGCTGACCTCCCACATTGTTTAATTGTGACTGACAGGCAGGGTTACAAAGTACACTAAGCAGGACACTGCTAAACAGAGAGCATCATGGGAAGGAAGCCACCCTTCTTCTCTTCACCCTGTTGTTCCTCAGTTTCCAGCATTAATTGATTAGTTCCAAGAACACTTGAAGTTGCAGCTACACACACACACACACACACACACACACACACACACACACACACACACACACACACACACACACACACACACACACACACACACACACACAAACATAGGGCAGCCATGTTAATTAGCCTGTAGCAGCTGAGTCTCTCCATCCTCTCCAACCGTATGCACTTTGCCAAGGACTCTGTGAAGTCTAAAGAATACAGTAAGTTGACAGCAGACTCTATGCTTCCCTCTGTTGGACAAAGTATACACTTCAACAATAACATCCTTCATGTCTCTCAAGTAAAATGATCCTTATATACGGAAGACAATAAGGGCCACACAGAAGCATTTTTATATTTCAGGCCACATGTGAAAAATGTATTTGGGTTCAGGATTTAATCCGATTTAAGTAAATACATTGTTGTAGTAAATTCTGACTTTACTAAGAGTTCTAATTTTCACTTTTTATAAAAATTATCCCTATCTCAAATATAACTACTTTGAAGATTTATATCCAGTTTTATAATTGCAAATAGTAAAACAAAAAAAATGTGTGTCTTTAGGTTTATATTTATGTTTTTGTTCCTGAAGTAATAGTAATGAATTCTTGTTTGTAATATCCGTTAATTTCTAAATTACACAGTTTATCCACGTATCCCAGTGTACTGTAGTTGGGCATTTTTAACAGGTATTGATGGGTTGTTCTAAAGTTTAGTATGTTTGGGGATCTCTCTTGACCAAGTATTTTTGAACAAGCAGTCAGTGTACTTTTAATTACCAAATATAGTGTTGCTTTGAAAAAGAGTTAGAGGTAAGCAGAGTTCAGAATTCAATCTCTTTATTTTGACTCAAAATGTACATGCATTTTTCAGATGCAGCACAAATCATCTTTCACAATAACTCTATATTTGTTTTTTTGGTCATCACCATGTGTGATGTGGTTATGTCAAGGGCACACATGCAAACTGTTTTTCCCACAGGATGCCCATCGAATGATCTTTCATATCCTCACAGAGACATGTGTGCAATGCAAGGCCACAGTGTGCCGGCCTTAAAACCCAAAGCCCGGTGTTTGTGGCTTCTTTCTTATCATCCTGACCAAGTTTTTATCACACACGCAGAGTGACGCATTGTGACGCATTGACATTTTTCTGTGTGTGTATTATCTGATCAGAAGCTAGCTGAGTGGATAGCAGACGAGACATTAAAGGGGACCTATCATGCAAAATGTACGTCTTTTATTCATGAATATGTGTCCCCAGTGTGTCAGGGAACTCACCAAGTGTCAGAAAACACAACCCTCTCTCTTTTCCTCCATACCCAAATCTCTAAAAACGGGGCTGCAACGGATCTGATACAGATTTGAATTTTTCTGACGTCAGAAACAACACACTCTCACTCCCTAAACGTCCAGGAGCGACGCTTGGTCAGGCTCCTTCAGCTTCATAAACGGACGCAAAGAGCTTTCAACTGATTGCAATGTATTCCCATCGGCGGCGGTATTTGACGCTCAGGGAAGCACTGCATCGGTCCATGTCGGCGGCATTTAAAGGCAATGTGAGCGTCCATTCCCATTGGATAACGGAGGATTTTACACCCGGAAGTAAGTATTCTCTTTACTGTCGATTGATTTTACAGTGATATCTGCACTACTCATCAACTCAAAAACACCAGATTATCCTTGTTAATTACACAACATTGATTGGTTGAAATTGTGTACAATGCTTTTGTATTTTTCCCCTTCGATTCGGAGAAACAAATATTTTTTCGGAGTTTAGGATGGCAGAAGACACTACACTACCCAGAATCCTCAGCTATCGTTTAGGACTGATTAGTTCTCAAGCTCTGTGATTGGTTGACCTCCAACTGCATTCCATATGAAAAAAAACGTTTTGTAAAAGATAAAATCATACTTTATTCAGCAGTGCTTGCTTTACTCTTTGAAAGTCATCACATGAATGCATTGTAATAAATGGTTCGGCTGCATTAAATATTACACATCTGTCGTAGTTCTTTATTTATCTACAGATATCGGGCCTCAGAATAGACCGGATCAATTTTCCTGCAATGTTAACTATGTTGAAGCACTTATTTTAACTGATATTATACATATTAATTATACTCTTATAAGATGTATGTAGATAGTATAAGAAATGTGCAGAATATGACAGTTTAATGGTGGAGGTACACACATATTGATAGATCTCTTGTTGAGGAACCTATGACCCAAGTTTGTCATCATTGCATAACTACAGTTGTGTATATGATATTTAAATAAACCTTTGAAAATCTTGAAATCTTGAAAGGGATGTGCAAAATAGCCATTATATACAGTTTTTGATGAACAATTAGAGAATAACGAGTAATGAATATGCTTTATAGGGATCTGCAGATACATTTTTTGTCTTCTCAAGCACCAACTATCAAATATCTCGCCTGATTGTTGGCACTTGACAATCACCTTCACTGAATTTTACTCAGGTATAACTAAAGTCTGATTTAAGGGTTGTTTATATTTCACATCATTAATCCAAATCTGTAAAGTAACTAAAATAAATGTAGTAAAAATACCAGGTTAACCTTAAAGAAAGCCCTCAGGATTATAAAAGACCCCCATCACCCCAGCCACAAACTGTTCTGTCTGCTGCCGTCTGGCAGGCGGTACCGCAGCATCCGGACTAAAACCACCAGACTCAGGGACAGCTTCATCCCACAGGCCATAAGACTATATTAAACACCTGAACTTAGAAACAACATCCATAACATTCATCTGGCTGCTTGGCACAGAGCTTGAGAACTAATCACAGGGTTTGTCAAACAAAGCACATGGTGTAGTCCCAAATGATAGCTGAGGATTCTGGGTAGTGTAGTGTCTTCTGCCATCCTAAACTCCGAAAAAATATTTGTTTCTCCGAATCGAAGGGGAAAAACACAAAAGCATTGCACACAATTTAAACCAATCAATGTTGTGTAATTAACAAGGATAATCTGGTGTTTTTGAGTTGATGAGTAGTGCAGATATCACTGTAAAATTAATCGACAGTAAGGAGAATAGTTACTTCCGGGTGTAAAATCCTCCATTATCCAATGGGAATGGACGCTCACATTGCCTTTAAATGCCGCCGACATGGACCGATGCGGTGCTTCCCTGAGCGTCAAATACCGCCGCCGATGGGAATACATTGCAATCAGTTGAAAGCTCTTTGCGTCCGTTTATGAAGCTGAAGGAGCCTCGGCGCGTCCCAACTGCACGCCACGGGACCCTGACCAAGCGTCGCTCCTGGACGTTTAGGGAGTGAGAGTGTGTTGTCAGAAAAAGGGTGCTCCGCCTATATGGGCAACTCTCCACCTATCAGGGGAATGGGGGGTTGGGCCACGGCCACAGCCATTGCCGCTCAAAAGCGCTGGAGACGCTGTAGTACATATGCCAGGCCTGTAAGTGGCGCTGTAGTCTGCCACAAAAGCAGCGAAGAAGACTTCTCACAGAATCAGCCCTTGTAAAAACAGGGCTGCTAAATGAGGCATGGCTAAAATGCATGATCTGTTTGGTATTTTGAAAAAAAAACTTCACAGACATGTTTTATATAGGTATGGCCCTACAATATATTATTAAAATATAGCATGATCGGTCCACTTTAAACAAAGTTAAGCTGGAGCTTATTTTCATCCATTAGAAAAGTATTGCTACTGCGTTAATGCTCTGAATACATTTGACTGTGCAAATGATAAGCTGCAGGAAATGTAGAGGCAGCTATTCATCAGAAAGACAAATAAGATATGCAAACACCGAAAACCTCCTGAAACAGATACTAATGTGACAAGCAACATGAGAGAAACTGCTACTGAACATCGCCGCAATGCAAACATTTGTCTTTTCTTCATCTTATCTTAGGCTGTTTGCCAGATCAAACTGCTGAGAGGCTGACGGATGAGAGCATGTTTATAATGTGAACCTGATCATAATCTCTTACCTTTAGAATGGGGGATCCAGTGCTTACATTACGAGCATCTCAGATGTAAACTGAGGAAACCTTTGATTAAAACCCGACAAAACATAAAGCAACAGTTCACAAAATATGTGCGCCTACTGCGGCAGTTCTCATGTAACATTTCATTTACTGTATGTTTTTAATAAAGGTTTGTTAATTGAAGTAAATATTATGTAACTTTAAAAGAAAGAATAATGACATTTTTTAATATGAAATGTCCAATTCAAAAGCAGATTTTCTATTTGATACAAATTTGGCCTACCGAGCTGGTATCAGCCCCTTCCTACATCCAGGCCTTGGTTAAACCATACACTCCAGCACGTGCACTTCGCTTAGCGTCAGCCAATCGGCTTGCTACTCCATCTCTGCGAGTGGGACCCAGGTACCCCTCAAAAACAAGCAAGTTTGCTCTCTTGGATCCTAAATGCTGGAATGAGCCATCAGGACAGCAGAAACTCTGCAGGTATTCCGTCGCAAACTGAAAACGCCTCTGTTTTGACACCTTGGCAATTCAATAAAATAAAAAAAGCACTTTAAAGAGTTAGCTTAGGCCTTGTAACTAATTCACCACACAATGGTATGACTTGCTGAAGTGAATATATCTGCACTTCCCTTGCTGTTTGGAGTTTTAATCTTTATGGTTTTTGAACTAATTTTAAGTCACTTTGGATAAAAGCGTCAGCCAAATGAAATGTAATGTAATCTACTGCCTTAGTTGGTCTGGTTGCTTTAATGTCTTCTGACTCTGCTACTATTACACTATGTTCTAGCAAGTCGCTTTTATTATAAAAGCAAGAGTGAACAGTTAATTTGTGTGATTTAATGGCCACTTGTAGCCACAGGGTCCATGTTCAGTTAAATTAAGACACTTTATGCAAAATAAAAAAATGTACATAATGCAAGATCCATTTTGAGTGATTGGTTTATTTAAAATACAAAACATGTCTTAAGTTAAGAAGACATCTGAAATAGTTGTTTATTTGACTAACTTACTTGTGTCTATAGATTTCACTTGAATTTACAAACGTTTAGAATTAGATAATACCTCAATTGATTATTTAATATATAATTCAAAGAAAACGTGACCAATGTTAATTGGTCAATTGGGTAAGTGTTATTGTGATATATTTTATTTAAACAGTTTTACCTTATTCACCTGTAGTGTCTTGGAAAATGTATTGACTCTAATATCTCAACAAAATAAAAGATAATGTCTCATTTGAATATTTAAACATAACATTTCACCAAAGACTTGTAAGGCAAAAAAAATTGCCTCATGTAAGTAATCATCGGGGGAAGTTTTCATTGTGATACCTTTTAAGCCCCGGCCACACGAGGACGATAACGGTCGTATCTGCTATAGTTCACTATCAGATAGACGGTTCGGCCACACGAGGCCGACATGGAAACGCAGAAAACGATAATGATAACGATAACGATAACGATAACAGGTCCCAAGGTGGGTAGATCTGCAAACGAAACGCTCTGGGGGGGCAAACGGCTCCGTGTTTACGCCTATACGATCATTTCCTGATAACGATGACGCAATAGCCCCGCCTCTCCCCACGTCTCCTGCTCAGAGATCAGCTGCTGGGCTGTCAGAAGAGGGGGAGGAAAAGAGAGGCTCCGTTTATTATTCTTATATTATTATATAGAGTCGTTATCAATTTGTTTTAAAGCTCAATAAATAACAAAGAAGACCTTTGACCGGCACTTTTCTAATTTTGTCCGGAAGAATTGAACTTTAACGGACATGTTGACCGGCGAAAAAAAATCTAACTGAAACTCTGCTGCACGGTCCCTTCGTCCCTTGGAAGAGGCGGAGAGGTGGGTGTTTTTCATCTGCTGGTGGACTAACCTGAGAGATTTACAGCAGCAGGAGCAAACGCTTGCCTCGGGGAGGGAGAAAAAGAGGCAGAGCGTCCACAGCGGAGAATAAACAGAAGGGCAACCATGGCAACCATGGCAACCATGCGCGGGAATTCTTCTTCGCTGCTTTTGTGGCAGGACTACAGCGCCACTTACAGGCCCGGCATATGTACTACAGCGTCTCCAGCGCTTTCGAGCGGTCTCGTGTGAACGGACACGTTTCTGGTGCCTGTTGCGTGTGGACGGAATACCTTTTTGATAATGATTGCGGTCCGTTTGCGTTATCGTCCACGTGTGGCCGGGGCTTTAATTTAAACTCTTACTTTTACAATAACCTGTAGTGTCTGCCGTTAGTTGAACATTACTTTATTCAAGGCCCAAATTAAGACACCTTACTAAGTTCATATTCTGCACATATTAAGCACTTTTATTACATAAATTAAATATAATAAAATTAACAGTCAAAGCTTTTAATGAAAAGAGCTCTTTCTCTTCTGTGGTCTGACATAAAGGACAGCATAATGTAGCCATAAGTTCCCCAGCCATAATGTCCTCCTCAGGCAGGCGGAGAAACCGGGAAGGCTGGGAAGAAGCACCAGGCCCAGAGGAACACTTTGGGAGTTCTGTTCTGTGGAGAAATACGTTTGAGGTCCAGAGTCCTGCAAAAGTTTTGAGTGGAGCGAGTACAACATTTCCAGCAACACCAGCGTCCAGACCAGGCTGCAGCTGAGCTGAGCCCAGTGAGACGTCCTGAACCTGCGGGTCTGCGCGGGCCAGCGAGACACCAGCGTGGCCTCCAGTCCCAGCAGCCCCAGCAGCAGCAGAGAGGCCAGGTGGTGAGCGTCAAGCAGCTGCTGACAGAGCACACCCACAGCCTCCCTCCACCATCCCTCCTCCCTAATTTTTGTCTCCTCTGTCCACCAGGTCTCGAGCGTCGCTCCCAGCCGCAGCGTCCAGTGCAGCAGCACGAGGCTGTCCGTGAGCGCCAGCCGGCCCAGCAGCACGGTGGAGGGCTTGGTGGAGATGTGGGGGGAGCGCAGCAGCAACAGGGCCCGCAGGCTGAACACGCTGCCAGCCAGCAGGGGGAGGCCGGCTGCATGGGGGAACAGCAGCACCGTCACCAGCTTCAGCAACAAGAACCGCCGCAGCCATCCTCGAGAGGCCGACAGCACGATCTCTGTGGCGGGCCAGCACCAAGAGCTCATCTCACACACCGACTTCACAAGTTGGTTTGTTCTGCAGAGAGTTCAACATGTGGGGGTTAGCTCTGTGCCATGCTCCTATTCAGTTTTGGAAAATCTCATCAGTATAAATATTCATCTTGTCTCCCTGCTCCACCCCTGCAAAGGTGTGAACACAACACACCTCATGATTTATATCCGCTACATTACTTTATGACTTTATCAGTTTTTATGACTAAGCTGGAGTGTTGTGTAAGTAGGCAGAGGCCCAGGCAAGCAAAAAGCCATCAATACATTCTTCAGTTTTATAGGCGTCTCTCAACATGACTGAGGTTGAACCTCACCTGCCTCATCTAAGTTCTATCGAGGATTAAAGGATAAAGGCACCTACAGAAAAACTTATAGCGCTCTATGACACTTCAGGGGAAAGTAAGAATTGTTCACAACGGGTAACTTTGATTTACATGTCAATGAAGATGATACATTTAACTAGATTATTAATCTGTCTATAGATATATCAACTCGCCTCCACTTCCGAAGAGATCCAATGTTGACCTCTGTATTGTTGCTGCTAATTGTTCACATCTGAAACTTCATAGTTCAACAGCAGATTCATACCTATGTATATACCTTTTTTTTTTTTTAAATGGTACTGTATGTGTGGGACTCACCTGTGTATTGGAAGGAAGTCACGGTTAAAAGTCATCGTCCTGTTTCACCTGAATGTGGGCTGCTAGCTTTGTCCCCCATGCCAGCCTCACTTCTCGGCATGAGAAGGCGGATTGAGCAAGTGTGTGTCTCTGCTCTCTTTATCAATTGGTTGCTTCAACTGGACTGGTTCACTCCGTAAATGTCATCACGTCTCGTCTGGAGGAGAGCCAGACTGGATCTGACTCATGATGTAGGAGAATCTGTGCCCGAGGCCTCGCTGTAGTAAACCTGAGTGTTTTTCCATGCAACACAGAGCCAAAAAAGGAGATTTGAATGGGAGAGTTGGTGCCAGGGAAAGAGTTGCCAACATGCCTTGCATTCAATCTGTCAAGTAAAAGCAGGTGGAGAAGCTTTTTTATAAAGCATAACTACAAAAGACAAAAACAAAAAAACTACGAAGGCACACAAATTGACTCCAAAGTGACACAAAGCGCCCACAACATTTTTAAAACAATAACGAAGATGCAAAAAAACTACATATTAACTTTAAAGAGACACAAAACAACCACAAAGATATAAAAAATACTACAAAGAGACACAAAACAACTAAAAGAAAACAACATAACTACGCAAGGCAAAAAACAACTATAAGAGATACAAAAGACTATATAGACAGAGAAAGTGACTTAAAAGGGACACACAACAACCAAAAAGACATAAAAACAACCCCAAAGAGACACAGTTCAATGACAAAAAGGCTCAACAACTATTCATTCTGTGCTCCTATGTTGTAGTTGTGGTGGAGCCTTGTGCATGTTCGTGCCTAGGGGCCAATAATCGTATTATCCGCCATGATTATCGTGTATTAAATGATTTATGTTTCTTTGGATAATAAAATGTGTAACATCCCACAGATGTCAGTTGTTTGGATGTGGTCTTAGTAAAGGCGTGGTGGAACACACAAGCGTAGCCACAGCAACCAGGGTGTGATCTCCATGATAACTGCCGTTTGTTATTGCTGCCAAACATTGTGACTCTGAGCTGAACTGACTAATCCCTCGACTTGCTCTGGCGTAACGATTTTGCCCTGGTTAATTTATTAGTACAGCACTTCTGTGATGGTTGACTGAGAACAGGTGGTTTCAGTTTTACTTTGGTGCACATAACACACACATGATAGTGTTTAACAGGCCAGGTCTGTGAATAAATGTGTATCACGAGACATGTGAGTATTTGTTTGCAAGCTTTGGTATGAACTGAGAGTAAACACTGCCTTCTATGCTAACATGTTTTCCCAAACTGGCTTTTTAAGGACATTTAATTGCTGCCTGGATTATTTCACTGGAAAAATAGACCAACCTGATATATACAAAATGTCCAACTCTGTATAAATGAATGTGTATTTGTATTTTGGCCTACATTTGTATTACCCTGATCATGCAGATTTAGTATAAGTATTATATCTTATCTTATATAATAATTACTGTTGAGTACACTTTTATTCAAACAGCAGAATATGCCCATAATGCTTTAAAATACAACTGCGTGGAAATGGCTCACCTTAAGATGAACAATAGTGGGACGTTTTCTCAGGATGTACACTCAAGGGAAAATCTGTATTTGATATTTTTTCCTTTTGACAGTGGAATCTATTCCACTGTCAAATAGATTTATCTGTGTCAGCGTGTTTGCACACACTCAACTATTTTTGGTCATACATGCTGAATAGGTGTGGGAGGTTATCTAAACTAAGCTTGAGGCAATACCTTTGGTTTATGGAAATATGAATGTTAACAGCCAATTTAATAAAACCACTTGTCACGGTGAAGGACCATTTGAATAAACTTACATGCCCGGACTGAATTGTGGCTTCAGTTCTTTATTTTGTTTTTTGTAAAATTAGCCAATAAAGTGCTATTCTATTATGTAATATGAACTTTTCACATATTCAGTAGATGGTTGCGTAAACAGCCAGATGTACTGTAATGCTGTTTCCACTGAAACAACTCATCTCAGGTGAGTAAAACTAAATCTGCTAAATGACCCCAGTGCACTGTTGCAGATACAATGCATCAGCAACTAAGAAACCACAAGTTGTAAATTGTTTGTTTGCGTCTAGTGTTCTGGCAGGGTCTTACCTCTGAGCACCTCTTTGTGAAAGACTCCACCAAACCACTGAGATGAATGGCAAATGTAGAGATGAAGTGACCTACATCAACATCCTACTGCAGGGTATTACCAGCTCTGCAGAGCAAACAAAGGACAATTTAAACGACAATATATCTCAGTTTAAGCAGACCACCCTGGCATTCATAGTCTTTGACTTTAATAAGCCTGCTTTTTTTTAATCTCAACTCCATAAATCTGTCTTTTAAAATTGTGATAAATTAACTAAACTAAACTATGTAGTATGACAACTTCCCAGCTGTGCAAAAATATACAAATCCTGAAATGAATCACACAGTGATAATTGATGTGTGTTAGCTTCAGGTTAACAGCTGCTTTCACTTCCATGTAAGGAGTGGTGCTGCAGGAAAGGCAGAGGAGGGTCTGGGCTCAAATATGCAGGGGATCTGTGTCAAGTAAACTGAAGTATTACAGTATTTACTAAACTGACTTGCGATGTCACCACAACAGAGAGTGCTAATAAACACTTTGAACTGTTTCAATCGTACAGTTAAAATAACTAAACAATAATTTGTTTGCTAAAGCCATTGCAGTCTAATTTAACAGCGATGCAGTAAATCCTGCATACCTTCAATAAGTTCGGAGTTTTGTTTCTGCTGAATCTGGTTTAGAAAGCAGTTGCTGTTTAATTGTGCCAGTTATACTGAAAGGTATTTCAATTTGGGCTGCAAATAATGATGGTTTTAATTTTTGATTAAATTACCCATTCTTTTTTTTAAATGTTAATTAATTATTTGTTTGGTCTATAAAAGACAGAAAATTGTGTAAAATGAACGCCCTATATTCTCAAACATGATGCCTTTAATGACTTGTTTTGTCAGTCCCAAACCCACTCCTGTTTAATTAAACAAGACCATTTCAGTCGTTTTTCAGTCGAAAACTCTTGTTTAATTAAACAAGAGTGTTCGACTGAAAAACGGTGCTCTATGATCTTCCACCTCTATGTATAAGATACATTGAGGTAATGAAACACATTTCAGACAAAGTTAGAGCTACGTGGCGAAGATTATGGAGTATTTATCTACTAAAGTACTAGAGTATAACCTTATTTAGGCCAAACCCGTCCGATGTTATAAACGACAGGCCTGTCTCTCTCCTCCCATTCCTGTCTAAAACACTTGAAACTTCTTTAAACAACTCTCCTGTTATCTCCATCAGAACAGCCTTCTCGATCCACACCAGTCTGGTTTCAAGGCAGGTCACTCCACAGAAACTGCTCTCCTTGCTGTCTCTGAGGAACTGCACACTGCTAAAGCAGCCTCCCTCTCCTCTGTCATCATCCTTTTGGACCGGTCTGCTGCATTCGACACGGTGAACCATCAGATCCTCCTTCACACTCTCCAAGAACTTGGAGTTTCAGGCTCTGCACTTTCCCTCCTCACCTTATACCTCAAAGACCGTACCTACGGGGTAACTTGGAGAGGGTCCGAGTCTGACCCTTGTCAATTAACTACAGGGGTCCCTCAGGGCTCTGTCCTTGGTCCCCTCCTCTTCTCTCTGTACACAAACTCGCTCGGATCAGTCATTAGCCCGCATGGTTTTTCATACAACTGCTACGCTGACGACACCCAATTAATTCTGTCTTTTCCCGTTCAGAGACCCAGGTCGTCGCACGCATCTCTGCTTGTCTAGCAGACATCTCTCAGTGGATGTCTGCTCACCACCTCAAGCTCAACCAAGAGCCGCGTTCACACCAAGTACTTTGCCGTACTTAGTGCCGGCACTTAGTGCCCCGGCACTTATTACCCCAGGGCACTTAGTACAGATCGCGTTCACACCGGAATAAGTTATCTGAGGGAAGATTACGCAAATGAGCCGCTGACGTCACTTCGTCTTCTTCTGCTTTGGGTTTACTGGCAGGCCGCAAACCACTTCCCGGTGTATACTGCCACCCGAAGTCACCGGCCGGAAGTCCCCGGAGTTGGGGACTGGCTTCAGTAGAAGCTGCTGGGACTCCCAGCAGCTTCTACTGAAGCCTTCCGAGTAAATCGCCAGAACGCCGACACCTCCTCATCTCCACCGCTCCCATGTTTTATTTTGTGTTGCCATAAGTTAGTCTCTCTGCGTTTGTGCACTGGTCGAATGCTAATGCTAATAATGCTAATGCGAGGATAATAAAATGGCGGCTCTACAAAACATTTCAGAGTTTTACGGGGTGTGGTTTGCAATTCGCCCAGCCAATCAGAACTGGGGCACTTTTTTCCCCCAGGAAAGTACCATCTCTCAGCAGGCACTAAAAATGGGGGTAAAAGTTCCCGGCTTGAAGTACTCTTTTTGGTGTGAACGCGACATAAGGGGTACTAACGGAACTAAACGCGAAAAGTATGGGGAAAAGTACTCCGGTGTGAATGCAGCTCTTGACAAGACTGAACTGCTTTTTCTTCCTGGAAAAGATTGTCCCACTCTTGACCTAACAATCAACATCGGCCCCTCTGTTGTTTTCCCCGACTCAGACTGCAAGGAATCTGGGTGTGACCCTAGATAACAAACTGTCCTTCACCGCAAACATCGCTGCTACAACCCGCTGCTGCAGATACACTCTTTACAACATCAGGAGGATACGTCCCCTCCTGACCCAGAAAGCGACGCAAGTTCTGGTTCCAGGCTCTCGTCATCTCACGCCTTGACTACTGCAACTCCCTCCTGGCTGGTCTACCTGCATGTGCCATCCGACCTCTGCAGCTCATCCAGAATGCAGCGGCTCGTCTGGTCTTCAACCTTCCTACATTTTCCCACATCACACCGCTCCTCCGCTCCCTTCACTGGCTTCCAGTAACTGCTAGAATCCACTTCAAGACACTGGTACTTGCGTACCATGCTGTGAATGGATCTGGCCCTTCCTACATCCAGGACATGGTTAAACCATACACCCCAGCACGTGCACTCCGCTCTGCATCAGCCAAACGGCTCGCTGCACCCGCACTGCGAGGGGGACCCAAGTTCCCATCAGCAAAAACACGTCGGTTTGCTATCCTGGCTCCAAAATGGTGGAATGAGCTCCCCATTGACATCAGGACAGCAGAAAGCCTACACATCTTCCGGCGCAGACTGAAAACTCATCTCTTTCGACTCCACTTCCAGCAATAAAATTACTAACAAAGCACTTATATACTAATAAAGGACTGGCTTATCTAAAGCCAGTTGAGTAGCACTTGAAATGTTTTGGCTCTATGAAACCTGATGTACTTATATATTTCTGTTTTCTTCAAGTTTGTATCTTCTTGGTCGAATGCACTTACGGACTGTCCACACAGCAGCGTTAAAAGATCTTGAAACGCTTCTGCCCATTCACTTTGAATGGGGTGACGTCACTTTGCCTCACTTTTCGCCGAACTGCATTGTGGGCAGGCGAGCGGAGATTTTCAGGATTTTCAGGATTCAAAGTTGAGCAATGTTCAACTTTTGAAGCTGAGGTGGAAGCGTCAGCCAATCAAATCCCGTGTATGCAAATCTGACAGTTCAAGCGCTAGCCAATCAAACCGCGTGTATGCTGGGAGAGACATACCGCAGGTCATTTGCTCATATTCCAAAAGATGGAGGAGAAATTAGCGGTAGGGAATCACCCGGTGCTTTATGACCAGTCCCTATTTGCCTACCGGGATATAAACCGAAGGGAGGTGGCAGAGACAGTGGTATGTTTTCGCCTGTTTGGGGAGTTTATATCCAGTTTACTTCAAACTTTTTTGCTTCGTATGTCGGGGGCGGGAGATTCATGTGATTGGTTGTTGGTGCCTTGCTCGCAAAAAATCCCCAAGCTTCAGATACGCCCACCTCCAAGATTTTTTTAACGCTGCTGTGTGGACGGGCCGTTATTGTAAGTCGCTTTGGATAAAAGCGTCAGCTAAATGCAACACATTCTCACTCCCAACTCGTACTATAGTGACGTTATGTCAGGATCCCTTGGCGTCACTATCAAACGCAGTGGGGGGCCCTTTAGCGTCGATTTTCAACTATCAGGGAGTCCCATTGACTTGCATAGAGCTCCCTGAATGTTGGTAATAGACGAGTTGGGATCGAGGAGAAATGCTCTCCGCAGACCCATTCTCACAGCGTTTATCAACCTTTTTCTTACTCAATATCAAGCCACACTTATTGTTTTTACTTCTTTATTTTAATTGTATAATATCGGACTTTTGTTGCCGTCAGTTAGGGGGAGAGTAAGGGCTCAGAATACTGAAATCTGTATTGTTTCATCGTTTTTTCCTTCTAATTTTGTATTATTTTCCAAACCACACACTGTTATTTACTCAACAATAAGACACAATTATCCTTGTGTCTATTTATTTGTTTGATTGTATAATGTCGGACTTTTGGAGTCCGTCAGGACCGAGGGTCGGAGCAGCTCATATTAGTTGCTTTTAGAGAATGTTACACCTGGAAGCAAGTATTCTCTCCGCTTTGCTTGAGAAACCCCGTGATTAGTCCTCAAGCTTTGTGATTGGATGTTGGAGTGGCAGTGTGCCAAGGTTACGCCGAGCGTCAAACAGCTCTTTGAAATGGAATGAAGCCACGGCACACTATCCAATACAGGATTCGAACGGGTCCACCCCCCCCCCCCCCAGAACTACACATGCTGGCTATTGTGTTTCGCAACAGGTTCTATGGCACGTCTCTACTGGGAATTGTAGTTTTAAAAGACGTTTTCGTATTTCCCATAATTAGAAGTTGCCAGTATGAAACTGTGTACACCCCTGGAGGTTTAGGGGATACAAAACACAGTGGTGTTATCAAATTTAAAACATATAATTAATAAATGGGTAAATTGCTTATGTCCATAATGGGCAGCATTAATATATACCCACATGACAGCTAAGGTCAGAAGAGCTTTATTTAACAGCTGGTCTTATGTCTGTGACCCCTCCTGTTGTTCATTGATGAGCCTGAAACATGCACTTGTCAAGGTTCAGAGGCACATTTTGCAAATATGGCAGTAGCCATCGATCATCTTAAAATAAGATAAGATAAGATATACTTTATTGATCCCAAGTTGGAAAAAATGTTATCACACAAATTCTGTGTTTTATATTTAATAATTCTGTGTTCTTCATGTATTGAATGTTCAATACCTGACAAGGTCAGAGATTAAAAAGGTCGGAGATGAAAAACTTGGGTCGCAGGTTCCTCAACAGTGCATTACAAGACATCTATCAATATGTGTGTACCTCCACCATTAAACTGTCATATTCTGCACATTTCTTATACTATCTACATACATATTATAAGAGTATAATTAATATGTATAATATCAGTTAAAATAAGTGCTTCAACATAGTTAACATTGTAGGAAAGTTGATTGTCAAGTCCTAAAACTAATTATGCAATATAATAAACGTTAAGTACTTTGTCAGGCTTAATATTTATCTGTAGATACTGTACCCCCAAAGCGTTTTGCTTATTTAAAAGAAGACCTTAACCTAAAGTATTCTTTAATGTTTAAATAAAGCCTTATTAGTTTGTCTGTTTTGCACATCCTCCTATTAATATCTTTGTACATCCGGCACTAAACTGTTTTATTGTAGAGATCACTTACAGTATCTTCTTGATTTTTTCTATTCTATATTTCTATCATTGACCTTCTACTTTCCCCCTATTTTGTATGTACATTTAATATTTTTATGTTTTCATCAAATATAACATATTCAACAACAAAATTCAATAACGTGCTTTAACCACAGGCGGTGCGGGTTAAAAAACTGTCAAGTTTACAGTGTTAACACAATAAAATATACTTCTGTTTCCAGTTTAGTTTATGACGGATGTATTTTGTTATCCACACATATATTGTTTTGATATTTGTAACACCAAACCGACAGAAAAGATGGTCTTAACCCTTAGATGCACGAGTGACTGGACCCTACACTCTTCCATAAGTGGGTAAAAAAGGACCCTATTAGAATAATATGTGTTTTTATGCCATTTTTGTCATTTTAGATAAGAAAAATCACTTTCATAATATTTATTATTATATTTTGGTTCACACTAGAAATATTTTATATTTTTCTTTTTCACTATTTATAATTTAAACTTTTTTTTTTACATTTTGAAAAAAAACGTTTTGAACATATTGATGCAAAGATCCAACCCTCTCTTACCTGCCCTGCAGCTGAACGACCTATCCTACCTTTATTTCCTCCCACCTTGACTACTGTAACTCACTTCTCTACGGCATCCGCTCCCCCTCCCTCGATAGACTCCAAATTGTAAAAAATATAACCGCCCGACTCCTCACACACACCAGATCATGGCACCACATCACACCAGTCCTCAAAGACCTTCATTGGCTTCCCGTCTCCCAACGCATCAACTACAAAATACTGACCCTCACCTTAGAATCTTAGAATCTTAGAATCGGAGGGATGAAACCCCTCTTTAATGGTCACACATGCAGAGCACACAGCACACACAGTGAAATTTGGCCTCTGCATTTAACCCATCCTAGTACCAGGAGTCTAGTACTAGGAGCAGTGGGAAGCTATTGTACAGTGCCCGGGGAGCAATGGGAGTGGGGGGGGAGGGGGTTGTCCGGTGCCTTGCTCAAGGGCAGCACGGCAGGGCCCAGGAGGTGAACTGGGACCTCTCCAAGTAGTCCACACTCCATATTTAGGTCTGTTCGGGGACTTGAACCGGTGACCCTACAGCTCACAGTCCAAGCCCTCCACCATCTATCTTACTGGTCTTCTCACCCCCTACCAACCCCCGCGGTCCCTCAGATCCACCTCAGCCGGTCTCCTGTCCCTCCCAAGTCCAAACTAGGCAGCATTGGGGACAGAGTCTTTTCAGTGGCAGCTCCCAGGATCTGGAATTCCCTCCCCCAAGATCTCCGCTATTCTGAGACCCTCACAGTATTCCAGTCCCTTTTCAAAACTCATCTCTTCTCCTCTGTCTACTCATAGTCCACCCCCCATCAATCCATGCCGGTTGATCAAGTTTGATAGTCCTATACCCCCCACCCTAACCTTCCCTTATATTGTAAAGCGATTTTGAGTCCTTGAAAAGCCCTATAAAAATATAATGTATTATTATTATTATTATTATTATTATTATTATTATTATACTGACAGGTATCAGATCTTGCTGTGTAAAATAATCTTCCTGAGAGGTGTCACTTGTGATGTAGTAATACAAAAACTACAATTTCTTAAAATGTATAAAATGTCAATTTAAAATTTGAATGGCATGATATCCCAAACATGTTGTTTGAGGAATAGCTGGAATATGAAATGATAAAAACATGTAATTACAAAGATACTTCAAGAAAACCACCTCACCGGGTCAAAAAATAACCACTTATGCATCTAAGGGTTAACATGACCCAGTGGTCTAGTTCATAACAAATATATTATCAAACAAAAAATGAACTCTTATTTTGAAAATACAGCTTCCTGTTTTCGAATGAGCTGCTCCGACCCTCGGTCCTGACGGACTCCAAAGGTCCGACATTATACAATCAAACAAATAAATAAACACAAGGATAATTGTGTGTTATTGTTGAGTAAATGTGTGTTTTAGAAAATAATACAAAATTAGAAGGAAAAAACGATGAAACAATACAGATTTCAGTATTCTGAGCCCTTACTCTCTGACGGCAACAAAAATCTGAGATAATACAATTAAAATAAAGAAGTAAAAACAATAAGTGTGGCTTGATATTGAGTAAGAAAAAGGTTGATAAACGCTGTGAGAATGGGTCTGCGGAGAGCATTTCTCTGCGATCCCAACTCGTCTATATCCAACGCTGTATCCATTTCTCTTCAAATATCCATGTTCTGTTATTGTACCGGCTTGCTCTTTGGCACACCTACATGGAGCAGAGCCATTACTTGATTTCCTGGGGCAGATATGTTTTTCCTACATCTTGACTTAAACAAAACACAGTTGACCCGTATACCATCAGTAGAATAGATCCTGATACAGTGGTCTTACGAGCAAACTATAAATGATATAAAATGTCTCTGTAAAAAATCCACAAACAAATAAGAACCAGATCATTGTGGCCAAGAAGATGCACTTAATCTATTAAGCATTTTGACTTCCCACTCTCATTATTGGATTTTGCAAATTGCTGCAATTATGATGCATGCAACAACAATAACAGCTCATGTTACTGCACTCCACTCAACCTCCATTTCACTAGCAGGAACCACGCCAAAACAGTGTGATGTTTGTAAGTTTATTGAAGTAACATGTGAATGATATGAGGGGGGTGAAGGGATGTTCTGGGAGGACAAGCTGTGGTCCGTGCAGTGGGAGACTCAGAGTGGGGGTTCCGTCTCCGGCATGATCTGCGTGGGCTGATTACGGGCCCCCAGACGATACCTGGAATTAAAATGTTAGTATACACAGTATATAAATATGCACAGCTTAAATATAAATGGTGACGGGCAGAGGATGTTGGGATGAAGGGATGAGGGATGGAGGGATGTAGGGATGGAGGGATGTAGGGATGAGGGATGTAGGGATGGAGGGATGTAGGGATGAGGGATGAAGGGATGAGGGATGGAGGGATGTAGGGATGAGGGATGAAGGGATGAGGGATGGAGGGATGTAGGGATGTTGAGGGGAGGGAGGGAAGAAGGGATGGATGGATGTATCGCTCGGTGTGAGTCGGAAGGGGAACTGTATGAGTAGAAGGGAGAGGGAGGGTGGATTGAAAGGATGGAGACAAGCAGTGGCCGGAAGTTTTGCCGGATATAAATAGGGGTGGCTGTGGTTCGAGGCGGAGTTTTAGGCGTGGCCATGCTCCTGAACCTATGTTAACAATTTAACCTCATTTCACTAGCAGGAACCACGCCAAAACAGTGTGATGTTTGTAAGTTTATTGAAGTAACATGTGAATGATATGAGGGGGGTGAAGGGATGTTCTGGGAGGACGAGCTGTGGTCCGTGCAGTGGGAGACTCAGAGTGGGGGTTCCGTCTCCGGCATGATCTGCGTGGGCTGATTACGGGCCCCCAAAAGAGTTGGATTAAATGGAACTGAGTTGAGCGTGTGCCTGTCTGAGATCATTGAGATTGTTACGGATGTAAGTGTGGTAAGCTTGGGATGACCAGCGGCCCAGGACCTGGATGGTTTGGTCAGAGATGCCCAGTCTCGCTGCTGTGGACGCTGCGCCAATGCGGAAGGAATGGCTCGAATAGTGTTCTGAGAATATCCCCGAAATAAGCAAGACATTGTGGAATTGTTTCTGGAACCAGAAACGTGTGGCCATTTTCCCTGTTTCGGTGAGAAAGAGTGGGTGTTGAGGCGTTGCGTGTGCAGCGTACCTTGCGCTGAGGTATTTGGTTAGTGGCTCGTATGGGCTGAGATACGAGTTCAGGCGGAAGATGTGGATGGGGAAAGAAATTCCCAGCTGATCTGTTTTACTCCTTCGGAGTGTGAATATGAGAGAGTCGTTTGTGTGGAGGGATATGTCGGATAGGCTGGGGTGGTGGTGAGGGTTGTACGCGGATGAAGTGGGTGCGAATTCGGAGCATCGCAGGAAGCCGAAGAATGCTAGCAGGAACATGCATTCTCGGGTAAGGTCGACCATTGGTGATAAGTATCCTGAGCGTAGGGAACGGATGCAGAGGCTGAGAAGGTCGGAAGTGAGTGGCAGTCGTTTGGCTGTGAGGGAGGGTTCCTGCTTACGTAAGCCTTTGATAAGCATTGTGACGTGGCTATGGGACGTGGAAGGACATGGTTGGCCGCTGGCTATTTTAATGAAGAAGTTAATTCCGGCCAAGTATGTCTGAATGGTGGATGTCCGGCACTTACGGATGGAATGAGCGTGAGTAATGAAATTGCAGACGGATATGACGTCCAGAGTGGGGAATGGTAGCTGGTATGCGCCGTGATATGCCTTAAAGCAATTCCAGCCGGTGAGATAGGCTGACAAGGTGCTTGGGGCAAGGCTGTTGTGGATGGCTTCCCGTGAAGCGTGTGAGAGTTGTTCCAGTTGTGGGTTTAGTTGAATGTGGTGGCTGAAAACGGTGGGACTGGTATGGGATGGAGATCCGCCTCTGGGGCTAAGTTTCTGAATTTCTGAAATTGGAAACGAGACAAAGAGTCAGCGATGCCATTCTCATGACCTGGGATGTGTGCTGCTTTGAGGATGAACTGGTGTTGGGCAGAGATTAAGGTGATAGGCGGTTGAAGGTTGAGGCGTTGCCTCTTGATGGAAAGGGGAGTGAGCAGGGTGGCTCGGGTGGTGGGGCGCTGACTGAGCATGCTGAGGCCGGGTGGGAGGGGGCTCCGCATAATTTAGAGACAGTTTTGCCGGATATAAATAGGGGTGGCCGTGGTTCGAGGCGGAGTTTTAGGCGTGGCCATGCTCCTGAACCTATGTTAACAATTTAACCTCATTTATTGTCAACCACCTGTTCATCCAGCCAGGTTGTGATTTTTGCTGTTATTTTTGCTCGTACTGTATATTTTTGAATTTGCTGCTCATGTTGGATTTGTTACAAGAACTGATAAACTTGTTGATGAATGCAGTTTCCTTGGCGTCGTTGATGTACGATTAAGTGAAGTGATTGTGTAGAGTATCCAACAAAAATACCTCAATCACTGCGCTATGTGTGAACCATTAAGTCAAACAGAGCATGGTTATATGCTGAACATTTCTACATGTGCGGTGGAACAAAAGCATGGCTCCGAGCCTTAGCTGGCTACATTAGAGAATTTAAGATGAGATAACTACGCCTGCACTTTCAACATCTCTCAGAGGGGTCAAAACACTTATCGCAGCTCTCTGCCTCTATCATTAATAATTTGTTGCGGTGCACTGAATGCATTATCGAGCTAATAAGGCATAAATAAATGTCTGGTCATGTACAGTCAGTAGTGTCGATACAGACGCCTCCTGAGTGCAAACAGGCAGGGCCGTCCCTCCCTACAGGAAGATCACGCGCACCTATGCGTTTATGCAGCGCAATTAGTGTGGTGCGGCATGTGTCGCCGCTGCGAGGCTCCACTAGCAGCGTGGATGCTCGCGAAACAGAGAGCCTCATCATCTAACTTTGCGTGGGGCCTCAAGCAGGGATGAATGCTTTGGCTTTGCTGGTGCTTTACCACTAACTGAGTTATAGATGAATTATCCTGCTCTTCCAACACAAAGGCCTTTCAGCTGCAAATATGAGTTTGCTAATTTCCACAGCAGTATCCGCAGTCCATTTACTGACTGCAAATCACTCTCATTAGCAACATACAAAGGAAATTATGTGGAAGAAATTAAATTATTTGATCGTAAATAAACAAGGATGGTTGGTTGACCATGAAAGAGACCCTATTATGCACATTTTCAGGTTCATATTTGTAGGTTGAGCCTCTACTGTGACATGTTTACAAGCTTTAATGTTCAAAAAGCTCTTTAATTTTCTCATACTGCCTGTGCTGCAGCACCTCTTTTCAGCCTCTGTCTGAAACCAGAACCCAGTCTGCTCTGATTGGTTAGCTGGTTGGCTCAACTACGAAGAGATGTCCCGCCCTTAGCCTATAGCGTACAATGTGTTGGAGCTAGCCCAATAAAAGTGTGAGTGTTACATAGTGATGTCAGTATGTTACGGAAGAAAACTAAGGAGTCCAATGGAGGCGTTTCAGGAAGGGGGGGGGGGGGGGGGGGGGGGGGGGGTTGGTTTGAAACTCTCTCTGGAGGGAACTCAGGGATTCTAGCCTTTGCAGACCATTCAAAAACCTATATAACACACTACAGGAATGGGAAAACCCCAAAAAGCATAATAGGGTGTCTCCTTTGCTTGACAACCTCATACCTCAGGTACAGCGCGTGATATTGGCTCTGTCGTTCAACAATATGAATAAGGTGTCACTTAATGTAAACAATAAAACTTCCAGACTGTGTATACAGTTACGGTCGAACAGGTCAGACAGTCTAAGCAAATAATACACTGGAGGACAGAGACAGTACACATTTATATTTCAACAGTGCGACTGAGTAAGTTAGGCAAATGTTTAAATATCATAGGATAACTGATGTCTGGACAACTTAAAAAGATCACTCTCTTTTTATCATTTATCATAAATGTGTGGCTTTTTGTTCATGATGTCACTGGGTTGGATATCTCTGCGCTGCACAGTAGAAGAGACGTGATAGGAGTGTGTGAGGAAGCAGCCACCTGCAGCAGGGTCCTCCCCTCAGTGCTACAACATCTGGCACACAAGAGAGAGAGAGAGAGAGAGACAGGACACACATACTGAAGCTGCGCTGCTGTATGCACACCGACCAGGAGAGAAGAGAAACAATCGGACAACAAACTGAAACTCAGTGGTAAGGAAAACTTTTTACTAATTCAGAAATGTTGATGAGGGGAAGTAACTGACTAAAAATTACAGTTAGAGCATGTGGTGATAACCCTGTTACACCCAGGGTATGAGCACATTGGCAGATTGTACAGTGTATAGCTCTCTCACTCAAAAGACAAACAAGAGCGATTGTGCAATTAGTCAATTAGTATGAATGCAAATATGATTTGATAACATTTACTTATCACTACACAAACTACAGTGATGTGCATGGTATTCTGATTCACAGAATGGATTAAATATAATGTATTTTATCATGTAACCTTTTTTTTTTAACCAGGAATAGTGAGAAATCTTTTTTTCTAGGGCGACTTGGCAAAGACAATGACAGCAGTGACAATTTAGTGGAAATAAAACCCAACCGAGAGGAAATACAATCATAAAACCCACAATAAAGAGACTAAACCCAGCTTTAAAAATAAGCAGTTGAAAAAGGTTTCTTTAAATGCCTTTTTGATTTTAATTGAGGCTTGCAGTTGATGGAACAATGAAATTAAAAAGTATGCTGGTTACTTAAAGATTCATCACTGATGTGCTGATTAATATGGTAACACCTACATTTTGGCATGTTCTTCTGTCTCCTTCAGTACAGTAGTATTCATTAGTGTTTAATCCCTTTATGGAATTTAGCCAGCGTTGGTTGTACTCTGTCTGAATTCATCATGAACAAAACAGACCGGCTTCCAGCAGGATGGAGCAATTGCGAAATTTTCTTGGAGCACTGACATTTTGATCTCAACTACACATTTGTTTAGTTTTGTGACTGCATCTTGCAATGTTGTGACAATAATTTGTCCATACGCAGACAAGCAACATACAGGATGGTTCCCATTAGAGGCATAGTGTTTCTCAATTGTCTTGCACAGCAGACACAGAAATTGCTCATTACCAGCGGTGCCATCGACTGGTCAAGTTCTTCTCCCTGTGTGTCTTTGTGGCTGTTTGTGTGTCAGTGCAAATACTTTTGTCACCGCGATAGTGCACAACCATGCAAGAGGCAGTGACAAACTTTGCAGATGTATCGTTGAGATCAAAATAAAGGTAGAGTCTGAAGATGGGCGTGGCCCTGACCCAAACACAAACCTAACCCTAACCCTGGCCCGCCCCTCCCTCCACGCAGATCACGCAGAGTGCGTGGGGCCTCATCTTATGTGCAAATGCAGTGCAATTCATCTTACTGTATGCGCAAATGCAGCGCAATTATGCGGCGCAATTATGCGGCAGTTAACAGTTCACGAGCCTGCTCCACTAGCATCCCCCCCGTGCTCGCGACAACATGAGTGACGACTTGGGTACAGACCCGGGGGCCTCATGACACAACTTTGCGTGGGGCCACAAGTTGGCCAGGGGCAGCCCTTCCCTAACCCTAACCCTAGACCTAACAACAATGAAAAAGCATGTGATATAGGTGGTCTTTGTTAAACTTATAGACTGTATATATAAAGGTTTAACTGATTCTGCACATTCTAAAACCAACAAGCTGCTCGAGCAATGGTTTAGGTGTATCCTGTTAAAGGAGGCAAATATGATTTTAGCCTTTGCAGACATAGCACGTCACAGTTTATTTCATGTTTGCACTGTATTGCATGTTTTCTTATGTCATTAGGTTTCAAATGAGGAGATTATATATTTTATTATTTTTTATATATTATCAATCCCCCGTTTTCTATTTAAACATTGTTTATATTGTTTCATTTACATTTTAGTTATTACTTTCCATTTTGAAATGGATGTTGGAGCCTCCCGCAGGGAAACACCCTGAAATAACCCCTTAATAAAGTATTTTTAAACATCATCCGAGGCGTGTCCCATGTCTCACCTGCACCACTTCTCTAGACCTCGGCCTGGGTTTTAAACACTTTTAGGGACACTTGGTTGACTTTATTTTAAAGTGGACCTATCATGCTATATTTGAATAATATAGTATAGGACCATACCTATATAAGGCATATTTATACCAAACAGATCATGCATTTTAGCCATGCCTCATTTTGCTCAATTTGACAATTTATAGCTCTGTTTGTGCAGGGGCAGATTCAGTGAGAACAGCACCATCTACTGGCCTGGCATATGTACTACAGCGTCTCCAGCGCTTTCGAATGGCAATGGCCGTGGCGGTCTCCTCCTGATTGGTGGAGTTGGCCCAATAGCCGTAGCGCCACCGTCCTGACGTCAGGACAGTGTTCAAATCTGGATCAGTTTTTATCAGATCCGTTGCAGCCCCTTTTTTAGAGATTTGGGTATGGAGGAAAATAGAGAGGGTTGTGTTTTCTGACACTTGGTGAGTTCCCTGGAACACCGGGGACACATATTCATGTATAAAAGACGTACAAAAGTGCATTTTGCATGATAGGTCCCCTTTAAGATATTTCCCCTCCCTGTGTGCCTACTAACCCATGTGTATTTTATATTTTACATATTTGTTTTATATTATACATATTTTAACATTTTGGGTTGATGTGATTTTTATTACCAGCACTTTAAAAGCACTTTTATGTATTTATTTTATCATTTTTTAACACAAATTTGACCTGCATGCCGATTTTAAACAAAGTAAACCTCGGTCCTTTTAGCCAGATGTTTTTTAACCCACTTACCAGGTCTTTTACCAGATGCTGTGGGACGCAGCCTCGGACACTCCACCGGGGGAGACCCCCTCGGGGGGGCAGGAGTACAGGTTTTAACCCCGCCGCATACGCTCTGTGCTGCAGCCGCTGCTCTCTTTTATCCCTTTTATTCCATTTTTTAAAACATTTTTAACCCAGACCAAACAGGGCTTTTATAAACTTTTATTGGTTTTACTACAGGAGTTTTTAAATAGGTTTTTAAACACAAAATATTGACCCGAGAGCCCATGCACCACGCTGCGCTCCTACGGAGCGCCGCACGTTCCCCAAAACCCTAGCCCTAGCCCTAACCCTAACCCTACCTAAGTATCCATTCTACACCCTGGGCCTAATTCCCATCACAAAACTTGAGATTAAAATGGGTTTGAAGATTTCTGTGGTCTGAGGCAGGATGCCAGAAGTAGGTTGGTATTTGGCATTGTGGCTTGAATGATGGTCTTTTTTAAAGATTATTTCACCAAGAAGAAAAAGCTATAACTTCTGACACGTCAACAGGAAATAGGTCTAGAATGGTTTTACTTTATGAGTTTCCTCCTCATCAGCAGAATATTGAGACTATCTCTGGGACAATCTGCCACATCTCAGTCATTCTGCTCTGCGGCCAATTTTTTTGTAGTTTCTCTCTGTCTTTCACACGCTCTGTTGCACACATCATCATGTCCTTTCTCTGTTTCTCTGCAGCTACAGACAAAGAAGGAGTCAAATCTGACAAACATCATGGAGGACAACAACACACATTGTGACTCCATTGATGACTTCCGTAACCAGGTTTACTCCACAGCTTACTCTCTCATCACCGTCTTAGGCTTGGTTGGGAATGGCTTGGCCCTGGTGGTGCTGATAAGAACGTACCGCGAGAGCTCCCCATTTCACGTCTACATGCTGAACCTGGGTGTGTCTGACCTGCTGTGTGTCATGACATTGCCATTGCGAGTGGTCTACTACGTCAAAAAGGGCCAGTGGAACTTTGGCGATTTCCTCTGCCGCATCAGCTCCTACGCCCTCTACGTCAACCTCTACTGCAGCATCTACTTCATGGCGGCCATGTCCTTCACACGCTTCCTGGCCATTGTGTTCCCTGTGCAGAACATGCGGCTGGTGACAGAGAACCGCTCCCGGCTGGTGTGTGTGTGTATCTGGGTCGTCATCTGTCTCTTATCCTCCCCCTTCCTGATGTCCGGTCAGTCAATGGACCAGTTAACAAATAAAACCAAATGTTTTGAACCTCCAAAACCTGGAAATGTGCAGAAACTTCTTGTGCTGAACTATTTGTCTCTCGGGGTGGGCTTCATCCTGCCCTTCCTGGTCATACTGGTCTGCTACGCTGGCATAGTGCGCGCCCTGCTGTACCGCAACCACACCGCCCGACGTCAGCGGGTCACGGACACCAAAGTCATTCGGATGATCGTCATTGTCCTGCTGACCTTCCTCATCAGCTTCATGCCCTACCACGTGCAGCGCACCATCCACCTGAACTCCCTGTCCAGGAAAAATGCCCCCTGCTCGGAGCAGATTGCCATGCAGAAGTCTGTTGTAGTGACACTAAGCCTGGCTGCTGCCAATTCATGCTTCGATCCACTGCTTTACTTTTTTTCTGGAGAAGGTTTCCGCAGTCGCTTGTCCTCCCTGAAGCGGTCAATGAAGAGCAACAACCAGAACCGCATTGCCAGGATGAAGACCACCACTAACCCAGGGATTGTGGAGAACCACCAGCTAAAGGCCAGTTAAGTTACACCAGACAAAACCAGTGTCATCAATCAAGAAGCTTAAGATATGATGAAATAGCTCAGGATATTGTGTGCCCTCATTTACAACCAAGAAGTATTCGAGAGGAAACAAAAAAGGCACAGAGAAAGCTATAACTATAAGGGCTAGTTTACTCATGAACAGAGTACTTAAACATTTCAGAAGAATCTCAGGATGTTCTTTTTCATTCAAATTTATATTTATTATTCTAAAGAATCTATATGTTCAATATTTGCATTATTATCATTGCAGTAATCAGTAGCAAGAAAAATACTCAATCGGTGGAATAAAAATATATAAATACACAGTGTACCAATGTATAAATGTATTGTACTGATGTCTTTTGACTTATTCTTGTACAGCACAGCATGTTTTGTGCCAATGTTAATGTTGTAACGCCAATAACAACACTTTTTTTTTACGATGTATGATTTTCCTTGCTTTTCATTAGGACTTTCACTCAATTTGAATTCACATGTGTTTTTGTGCTACTGATACTTTCTGAATATTTCCTGTAAATATGTTGATGAGGATGAATTATTATTTTCTGCACTCTGTACCTGGGAGTAGTTTAACACTTTGTGAAGAACATTTATGTATGCCTTTAAAGCGATAGTTCACCCCAAAATCTAAAATCAGATGTTTCCTCTTACATGTAATGCTATTTATCAATCTAGTGTGTTTGATGGGAGTTTTTTGAGTGGAGAGATATTGCCTTTAACAACATCTTCCCCTTCTCTTGAAGACTATATGGCATTCTGCTTGTGGTACTCAAAGGGCCAAAATAAGTATTATAAAAAACTTAAAGTGGACCTATCATGCTATATTTGAATAATATAGTATAGGACCATACCTATATAAGGCATATTTATACTTTTTTTTTTTCAAAATACCAAACAGATCATGCATTTTAGCCATGCCTCATTTTGCTCAATTTGACAATTTCTAGCTCTGGGCAGATTCAGTGAGAACAGCACCATCTACTGGCCTGGCATATGTACTACAGCGTCTTCAGCACTTTCGAACGGCAATGGCCGTGGCTGTCTCCTCCTGATTGGTGGAGTTGGCCCAATAGCCGTAGCGCCACTGTCCTGACGTCAGTACAGTGTTCAAATCTGGATCAGTTTTTATCAGATCCGTTGCAGCCCCTTTTTTAGAGATT